>NC_045771.1:80765811-81965811 GCF_008692025.1 Phocoena sinus | reverse complement strand
CAAGAAGCGCCCAAGACCTTAAACTTATTAGAACGTCATACCAGTAACTAAAAATTTTCAGTGGTCACCCAAAACTAAAGGTCAGAGATAATATGCCTTTCAGATCTAACATTCTAAGGCCTAGTTGAGTATACTGCAAAGAGAAGAGACTGTCAATATGTGTCTGTGAATGTTCAAAATTTTTCTTTAATTCTAGGTTTATTACTCTAGGAAGTAATGGGGCGAATGTGCTGCACTGGATGTTTGATTTTCCTGTCTGTTTTAAGTAGAGGTGTTCTGAATGTGTTTGCAGGCAGAGGGAAGAAAGCCTGTACAAAGGGGAGACTGAAAATGCTTGAGAAAGGAGAATTGATGAGGCAAGGTCCCAAGGGAAGAGGTGGGGATGGGATTAAGATGATTGATAGAGGAAATGAGGGTAGCTGGGGAGTAAGAGGATTGATTGAGGAGATAAATTGGTACAGAATGAAGCCAGATGTTCAAAAAGCAAATGTTATCCACCTCACCCTTTTAAGTAGGGTTTCCTGTTAAAATGCCTTGATCAGAGACTAAGGGTCAGATTTTCCAGTAATCACCATCATTGGTATCCACATACTACATTCCTCCCCTGTGTAGGTATTTTCACTCTTATAGGAGTCCCCAGAATGAGAAGTAGGCTTACATTATATTAGATTCCACATAACATCAGGCGCATTACTTATTAGGTGAACATAGCGGGGCAGGTGGTAAGCTGGTCTAAAGGTAAAAGGCATACAACAGTTTAAAAAAACAAAAACAAAAAAAACCTCTTTATACTGTACTTCACTGCCCTAGCTTCTGTTTGCTATAAACTAGCTAGGAGAGATATTTAACTGTTAGTCAGATGTATAAAAGATATGCATGTTTCAGACATTCTAACTTGTTTCTTTCAAACTATTTCCCCAAGGTCCTTAGAGAAACATGGAAACATTATTTTTGCCTAGAAAAAAGTTTTTTCTTACGTAAGTCAAAAGTCTGTTTTAATAAGTTTCTAAACGCTCTGATGGCAAAAGCACGTGTGAGAAGTGTCAGAGTCTCAAGGAGTTGCAATTTCATTTGTTTGTGAGTTGAGGTTTGTAATTGTAAAGGCAACTTTCATAATCCCAAATTTTACTTCCACAATCTAGAATTCTCTGCACTGGAAAGCTTGCTTTCTTAAACTGTATGTATGACAGAGACCTCTGTTTCTTTCAATTAGATTTTAAATAAATAATCAAAACTGGTGACTTTAAATGATAAACTTTTATTCTGAATATACTGTTTTTGCACAGGATTTAACACAACATTTTCTGGGATTATAAATATTTTTATAACAGTAATATACAAATTTTTACAAAACGTTTTTATCGGGCTAATTTCCACAAAAGTGTCAAGAGAACATAAGGGGAGAAAAGATCTTTTGTTCACAAAGCCACTTGGCCTTTTGCATGGATGCACACTCAGCACTTCAATAAAAGTACCCCTAATAGTACGATCCAACAACATACAGCACAACAAAAAAGACAGCTTTGTCAGGTCACACTGTAAACCCAACTGGCATCTATTCAAGACAGTATCCCATTAGTCTCAGTGGAATTTCTTTGAGTTAACCTTGTGAACTAGAAATAAAGTAGATGAAACTTGGTAAGGGTTGTCTAAGACTTTGAAATTCTGGAATTTTTTCAAGAAATCAAGAAACTTCACACTTTTGCTCTACTGATTTGCTCTTTACAGAAATGTACATGGGATAATAGCAATGTTAACATTCTGCTATCGGAAAGCAACACACATTCCAGATAATGGTAAAATATTTGAAACTGCGGGCAAGTGAAACCATCATTCTATGCTATGCTTAAAAAAAAAGTCACAACCTCCATTTTGTTACACTAGGTCAGACTCTGTACCTCTAGACACTTTAATGTCAACTAACATGATTAATGGAATAGTTCAGAGTTTTAATAAGACATAGAATTTAAGCTTTGGTGGAGAGAAAGATTTAAATGAGATGTAAAATACAAGAGAGCATCAAATAAGCAAGTAACACTTGGGTTGCAAAGGTCACTTAAAAGGGATACTGCCTATTTGAACCCTGTAAGGCCAGTTTTAAAGTTAATAAAAGGAATATTATAGGAAAACTTACAAATGGCGGCAACACTGTCTTGTTTTTTCCAAGTTAAGCAATGACGCCTCAAGCATTAGAAACATGAAAAAGATCATACTAAAATCTTATAGGCCCAGGACCTAAAAGTCTCTTCAATCAAACTTGCTAACTATGTCATGTTAAAAACCTGTTACAAATATGGACCACGACTGGTGTTTGGCAGTAATGCTGGTTGTTCAAATGAAAAAATATAAACAAACCATTAATGCAAAGTTCATTCCTGTTGTTCAACAGCAATGCAAGACTTTTGATTCTGTTAGTGACAAAATACTTTAAGCTGCATTGAGCATAGCAAAA
This sequence comes from Phocoena sinus, assembly GCF_008692025.1. Lineage (NCBI taxonomy): Eukaryota > Metazoa > Chordata > Mammalia > Artiodactyla > Phocoenidae > Phocoena > Phocoena sinus. Next base: position 81,963,359 of record NC_045771.1, on the reverse strand, counting down.
ATTAAGTAAGCAAAAGGGGTTTAAAAGCTTTTTTCTTGATCTCTTGTACTGTTTAGTCTTTGAAAATCAGTATTTATAACAGGCTGAAATTTAAGTTCTTGTCAACAATAGAACTCACAGAAAAATCCTAAATTAAAGACAACAATTGGATGGGACGAGTGTTACTGTCTTTCAAAAAATTACGCCAAATGCGTGAAGACTAGTATTAGGCACGAGAATAACGTTCTAACCCAATTTATTAACGTATGTGTGGTTGTTATATGTTTATCTTATAACAGAAAACAAAGGATCACGGCAAGACTCGTGCATGTAAATATATTTTGATGGCAAGTGAAATCAAATAGGACCCTGCCAAGAGATGCCAAGTTTAACTGTCATTAACACAACAACAATGTAGTTGATGAAAACATTATTTCAGTGACATTAGCCATGAAAATATATTTAATAGATTTTAAAGATAATTTTAAGGTAGTTTGTTGTATGCTGGAAGCAATTCAGTTGTTTAAATGTGCGTCGTTTATATACACAAACTAACATAACTGTATATTTCGATATCCCCTTCCCAACACTTTCATGATTTAAAATAGTCTAGCAAAAGTTAACAATAAGTTTTAAATATTTAATTAACAAACAACATGATTTAAACGTATTGTTACTAGAGTGAGAAGTTCCATATTTTTTTAAATCACTTTGGTGTTTTCTAAAATGTCAGTACCAGTTACAAATGAGACTACAAAATCACAACAATGCATTAGAAATGGTAACTGATGTCAACTCTTAGAACAATAGTTGGCAAAGTGATTCCATTTTCCCCTCCCCCCATTTTTAAATAAAAAAATATTTTAAATAAGGAAATGTACACAAATGGTACCTAGGGTATATTGGTGGTGGAGGAAATTACAAATGTATGCAAAGCTAAAAACAAAACAAATAGACCTTTTAAACTACGCTAAAGAATTGGTTATATCTTTGATATATGAAGCATATTAAAGCATGCTGGATAATGTTAATAAGATTTTTACTTAAAAATGGTATATAAGAAAATTTCCAGCATAGACACACACCAATATATGGCATGTTTGAAAAAAGAACAAATGCATTTTACCATTAAAAATATCTGCGTACTTCCAGCAGAATTATTCCCTATAGTTAGAGTTACACATTCATTGTTTTTACCCTTTCTTCAAATACTGTTTACCCCTGAAAATAATCTTTAAAAGCATAAATAAATTCTGCTACCATATTACTCTATAATGAAATATCTAATTTACTACACTAACCATTTTCACTAATGAGGCTGTATAAAAACAATTTTGATTATTCACAATCAAGTATTCGTGTGCATACATATAGATTCAAGGTTTCCTTTTTGTTCAGATTATTGTAAAACCCTCATCAAACTGCATGGAAATTTTGGTCAAGTGATCATACCATTTAAAACAGAGGGAACAAAAGCAGCAGCAGCAGCAAATTGGGGATTGATTGTACGTGCTGCTCTTCCAGCGAATAAAGAGGAAACCTAGGGTGAATCTTCATTGAGAACATATATGTACTCTTCAAAAAATAAATGTGTCAAATCTGATTTATGTACTTAAAATATCTGTACATAGGTTTTCAGGCAAGAGCACGAATCTGTATAAAATCCATTAATTCCCATTTCACCATTTACCTAATCCAATCATTCAGCATTTACACTGTACAGTATATTCAGAGTAGTTTAACGACATTTTAAAAGATGACTTAAGTGCATTACGTTGCAAGGTTCAGATTCTTACATAACGTCACTCAGTTAACTTTTCAACGGACTACACTCTACAGTAAGAGAAAAACAAACCGAAAGTTAAAATAGCAGCATCATGCAAAATACCCTTGGTGACCAAAGTTCATTTATCACAAGAAAAAACATTTCCCCTCCCCGCAACAAGCTTTCCTTAGAGCATCTTGAAATATCTGGCTAGCACTACAGAACTTTACTGTGAACAAAAAGAACATTGCATCAAAGCGTTTATTAAGGGCTCACATTTATGAGGAAATATGTCGCATATTAATTCTACCCTCAAGCACCTTTAATTTCTTAATTATTTTCAAACAACCAATTCATTACCCCACCAAAACTTGGTCATCGTTTGTGTTATATTTCTGGCAGAGAAGCCATTCTTCATAAAGCATTTTATTCATGGCAATTTTTATCGTAGAAAATAAGCCATAATTTCTATTTTGACAGATTACACCAATGTTAATTATCTCTCTCCCTCTCTCTCTCTCTCTATGTATACGTTCAACAATAATTACTCAAAGCAGCAAATAATTTTGAACAGAAGAATAAGGAAAAAATAACTTTCTTTTCCCCTAGAGATTTTCTTGGTAAAAGAACAAGGATTGCAGCAAGTCAGAATTCCAGGTCAAAATTAAGATAATTTGTATGATTCATAAACAACTGTGTGGGGGAGCCCTTTTACACGTAATCACCAACAATGCAACAACAAATTCTCAAATTTTCCAATAGAGAGCATGTATAGTATTTTGCTTTGATGTTATATATAGATGATGCAGGGTTCACACTTCAGGATCTGACACCCTGACATGCAGCCAGCGGGTGCCTTAAGAGTCTGTGTCTTAGAGTGAGGCCATGGGATGGTCTGAGCTAGTGGTCTGCTGATTCCACAGTTGACCCTCTTTTAATGCAATGGAGGGCTCATGTTTTGGCAGGGTCTGGAGTTTAATATGCAGATTTGGTTTAAGAAGGTCATAACTGGTAGTGTCTGCTGCCAGATAAAAGCCAAAGTAGTACACACTGGATTCCGATGATGGACCACAGGGAGGGACTTAACCCAGAAACACCCCCGCAGTCGGTATAATCCTCCTGTTGGAAAGAAAAGGAAAACAGAAAACTCCTGAAAAATATTTAGTAAGACATCTCCCAGAGCACGCCGTGTTTAGTCCACTTCTGAACTCACCTTATAAAGCTGCTTTAATTTGAATCCAGATAAATTACACTGTCCTAGATTTTACTGTTCAACAATTTTAGATAAAGCCGTTTTCCTAGTACCGTTTGAAGAATGCTTTACAGTTTTAGTTGTAGATTCTGATGATTATGAAAGGAAATACTTTATGCTGTTTTGAGTGATATTCCAATTTCTAAATTGAAAAACCTTTCACAGTATTAAATATCCTTCTATATTTATAAGTACAAGATATAAAAATAAAATTTCATAGTCTATTTTATAATTCCCAAGAATTATGATATTAGCAATTAATGCTTAATAAGGCAAAGTCTGAGATTGGTAAAATAAATAAATTTGAGAAATGAACTTCTATTTTCCCTATCCCTTATATCGAATTTCAAACGTGAACATATCATGCTGCACATGTAGCATCTGGACCTTCATCAAGAATTAAAATGAAGAATAATGTAGTTGAACCCTAAAAGAAAGGACACTCTGAAAACCTATATCCAAAATAAAGAGCTAAGCTAGCAGGAGAGGTTTATCCTGTTTAGAGAACCATGAAATCGAAGCTACATATTTGCTCATTTGGATCCCCCCCTGTCTAGTGGCAGATCGTTAGATTCCTTGCTAACACAAAATTATTCTTTACCTTTTATTCCTAGGTTCTGTATTCTGTAACATTTTCTGCATCCTCTGATTCCTTTAAATATACTGAATTTCATTAAAAAAACTTCCTATCTTAAGAGGTACAAACTATTAGGTATAAAATAAGCTAAAAGGATATCTTGTACAACACGGTATATAGCAACATTTTATAACTATAAATGGAATAAAACCTTTAAAAGTTGTGAATCACTGTATTTTACACCTGTAACTTAAATAATATTATAGGTCAACTATACTTCAATTAAAAAAAAAAAACAAGAAAACCTCCCTTCTAATTATTTTCCTAAACATCTTTCAAGAATTCACTAATCCATGGTTCATCTTCCAATAATCAAAATAATAGGTTATGTAAGAAAATAAATTTTCTAGTCTGAATGATTTTACAAAGACTCTGAGCTCCCAGAGACCAAAACATTGGCTCTTTTTGCTCATTAGGGTTTAATACAGTGCCTGCCACCAAGTAAATAACATTTTCTTCTTGAATTGTATTCTAAGGCGGCAGAAGTCTGTTACAGAGAATTCTGAGGAAAAAAAATCTATTAAGGAAAATTTTATTTTTCAATTCCCAGAAGTGGGATTGCTGGATTATATAGTAATTCTACTTTTAATTTTTTGAGGAACCTCAATATTGTTTTCCACAGTGGCTGCACCAATTTACACTCCCACCAACTAAGTGTAAGGATTCCGTTTTATCCACATCCTTGACAGCATTTGTTATTTCTTTTCTTTGTGATCATAGTCATTCTAACAGGTGTGAGGTGATAACTCATTGTAGTTTTGACTTATATTTCTCTGATGTGTACTGATGTTGAGTATTTTTTCACATACCTGTTGGCCATCTGTATATCTTCTTTGTAAAAATGCATATTGAGATCCTTTGCTTATTTTAAAATCAGATTAGTTTTTTGATCTCGAATTATATGAGTTCTTCATATATTTTGGATACTGGCCCCTCATCACATACATGATTTGCAAACATTCCCTCCCATTCTATGGGCTGTCTTTTAATTCTGTTGGTTTCCTTTGCTGTGTACAAGCTTTTAAGTTTGACGTAGTCCCACTTTTTCATTCTTGTTTTTGTTGCCTTTGCTTTCTTATGGTGACAAGTCCAAAAAGTCACTACCAACACCAATGCCAAGGAGCTTACTACCTATATTTTCTTCTAGGAGTTTTATGGTTTCAGGTCTTCAAGCCATTAATCCATTTTGAGTTGATCTTTGTGTATGGTGTAAGACAGTAGTCCAGTTTCATTCTTCTGCATATGGCTGTTCAGTTTTTCTAGCACTCTTTATTGAAGAGACTTTCTTTTCCCCAATGTATATTCTTGGCTTTGTCATAAATTAATTGACCATATATGCATGGGTTATTTCTGGGTTCTCTGTTCTGTTCCATTGGTCCGTGTCTTTTTTTATGCCAGTGCCATACTGTTTTGATTACTGTAGTTGTTTAATCTAGTTTCAAATCAGGATGTATCATGCATCCGACTTTGTTTTTCCTTCTCAAGATTGTGCTGGATATTTGGGTCTTTTGTGGTTTCATATATGTATTTTAGGATTGCTCTAATTCTGTGAAAAACACCATTGAAATTTTGATGGGGATTGCATGCAATCTGTAGGTTATTTTGGGTGCTATGGACATTTTAACAATTCTTCTACTCTATGAGCCCTGAATATTCTTCCATTTATTTGTGTTGTCTTCAGTTTCTTTCATTAATGTCTTATAGTTTTCAGTGTATAGGTCTTTCACCTTTTTGGTTACCTTTATTCTTAGGTATTTTATTCATTTTGATGCAAATACAAGTGGAATTATTTACTTTCTTAATTTCTCTTTCTGATAGTTCATTATTATAGTATAGAAATGCAAATGATCTTTGTATATTAGTTTTGTATCTTGTAAATGCTTTTCCTGCATCTATTAAGATGATCATATGATTTTTAGCCTTTATTTTGTTAATGTATGTATCACATCAATTGATTTGTGGATTTTGAACAATCCTTGCATTCCTGGAATAAATCTCACTTGATCATGGTGTATGACCCTTTTAATGGGTTGTTGAATTAACCTTGATAATATATTGTTGAGGAATTTTTCACCTATTTTCATCAAGGATATTGGCCTAAAATTTTCTTGTAGTATCCTTGTCTGGTTTTGGTATCATGGTAATAAGGCTGGCATTGTAAAAGTGAATCAGGAAGTGTTCATTCCTCTTTAATTTTTTGGAAGAGTTTGGAAGGACAGGTATTAATTGTTCTTTGAATGTTTGGTAGAATTCACCAGTGAGGCCATCTGGTCGTGGACTTTGTTTCTTGGGAGGTTTTTGATAACTGATGCAATCTTCTTACTAGTAATTGGTCTGTTCAGATTTTCTATTTCTATTTTTTCATGATTCAGTCTTGATAGGTTGTATGTTTCTAGGAATTTACGCATTTCTAGGTTGTCGAATTTTTTGGCAATTTTTACATTGTCTTGCTATTTCTCCCTTTAAGTCTGTTAATTTTTACTATATTTAGGTGCTCCTATGTTGGGTGCATATTTACAAATGTTTCTATCCTCTTGTTGGATTGACCACTTTATCATTATGTAATGACCTTGACTGTCTCATTACAGCTTTTAAGTCTATTTTGCCTATGTATACCCACCCCAGCTTTCTTTTGGTTTCCATTTGCATGGAATATCTTTTTCCATTTCAGTGTATGTCCTTAAAGTTGAAATTAGTTGACTCTAATACACCGCATAAAATCATCTCCTATTTTTTAATAGATTCTGCTACTCTATGTCATTTGATTGGAGAATTTAGTCCATTTAACATTTAAAGTAATTGTTGATAGATGGTAATTATTATTACTGCAATTTTGTTAAATTGTTTTTGAGCTATTTTGAAAGTCCTTTGTTCTTTTTCTCTTATTGCTCTCCTGACTTGTGAGTTGATCATTTTCTATAGTGGCATGCTTAGATTCCGTTCTCTTTATCTTTTGTGTATCTACCACAGGTTTTTGCTTTGTGGTTATTATAACTGTTATAAATATACCATTTTATGTAAGCCTCATAATATTTAGTGTTATAAATAAGTTGATAAGCCTCATAATAAGCTGATAACAACTTAAGTTCAAATGCATTCTAAAACCCTACACTTTACTTCCTCCTCCATGTTTTGTTTTTTATTTCAAAATTTACATATCTTTAGTCTGTGTATCCATTACTTATTGTATGATAGTTATTTTTACTATATTTGTCTTTTAACATTCATACTAGATATATAAGTGATTAACCCACTATCATTGCAATATTAGATTATTCTGAATTTAACTATATATTGGTCTTTACCAGTGAGATTTATACTTTCGTATGTTTCCCTGTTACTAATTAGTGCTGTTTTGTTTCAGCTTAAAGGAACACCTTTAACATTTCTTGTAAGGCCAGTCTAGTGGTGATGAACTCCTTTAGCTTTTGCTTGTCTACAACTCTTCTTTTCACCTTCAAAGTGGAAAGACAGTTTTGCTAGGTAGAGTATTTTTGGTTGGCAGGTTTTTTTCTTTCATTACTTTGAATATATCATGCCACTTCCTGCAAGCCTGCATATTCTGGTGGAAAGATCCTGGTAGCCTTAGAGGTTTCCTTCTATGTTACAAGTTGTTTTCCTTGCTGCTTTCAAGATTCTCTCCTTGTCATTTACTTTAAAAAAAAATTTATATTAGAATATAGTTGATATACAATGTTGTGTTAATTTCAGGTGTACAGCAATGTGATTGTTTCCCATAGACATATATTTACTCTTTTTTCAGATTCTTTTCTTATATAGGTTATTACGGAGTGTTGAGTGGAGTTCTCTGTGCTTTACAGTAGGTCCTTTTCGATTATCTATTTTACATATAGAACAGTGTGTATGTGTTGATCCCAACCTCCTAATTTATACCTCCCCCAACGTTTCCCCTTTGGTAACCATAAGTTTCTTTTTGAAGTCTGTGAGTCTGTTTCTGTTTTGTAAATAAGTTCATTTGTACCATTTAAAAAAAATTCCACATATAAGTGATATCGTATGATATTTGTCATTGTCTGACTTATTTCATTTAGTATGATAATCTCTAGGTCTATCCATGTTGCTGCACATGGCATTATTTGGTTCTTTCTTATGGTTGAGTAATATTCCATTGTATATATGTGCCACATCTTCTGTACCCACTCCTCTGTTGATGGACTTTTAGGTTGCTTCCATATCCTGGTTATTGTAAATACTGCTGCTATGAGCATTGGGGTTCATGTATATTTTCAAAGTATGGTTTTCTCCAGGTATATGCCCAGGAGTGGGATTGCTGGATCATATGGTGGCTCTATTTTTAGTTTTTTAAGGAACATCCAGACTGTTCTCCATAAAGGTTGTACCAATTTACATTCCCACTGACAGTGTAGGAGGGTTTCCTTTTCTCTGCATCCTCTCCAGCATTTATTGTTTGTAGACTTTTTGACGATAGCCATTCTGACTGGTGTGAGGTGATACCTCATTGTAGTTTTGATTTGCATTTCTCTAATAATCAGTGATGTTAAGCATCTTTTCATGTGCTTTTTGGCCATTTGTATGTCTTATTTATTTTTAATTAATTTTTATTGGAGTATAGTTGATTTACAATGTTGTGTTAGTTTCTGCTGTACAGCACAGTGAATCAGTTATACATATACATATATCCACTCTTTTGTAGATTCTAGTCCCATGTAAGTCATTAGAGTATTGAGTAGAGTTCCCTGTGCCATACAGTAGGTTCTTGTTAGTAATCTCCAAATTTATCCCTCCTGGCCCCCCCCCCCATACCCCATGGTAACCTTACATTTGTTTTCTATATCTGTGACTCTATTTCTACTTTGTAAACAGGTTCATTTGTACCATTTTTTTAGATTCCACATATCATCTGTATGTCTTCTTTGGAGAAATGTCTTTTTAGATGTTCTGCTCATTTTTTGATTGGGTTGTTTGTTTTTTTTTGATATCGAGCTGCATGAGCTGTTTGTCTCTTTTGGAGATTAATCCCTTGTCTGTCACTTTGCTTGCAAATCTGTTCTCCCATTGTGTGGGTTGTCTTCATTTTGTTTATGGTTTATTTTGCTGTGCAAAAGCTTTGGAGTTTAATTTGGTCCCATTTGTTTGTTTTTATTTTCATTACTCTAGGAGGTGGATCCAAAATATCTTGCTGCAATTTATGTCAAAGAGTGTCCTGCCTCTGTTTCCTCTAAGAGGTTTATAGTATCCAGCCTTACATTTAGGTCTTTAATCCATTTTGAGTTTATTTTTGTGTATGGTGTTAGAGAATGTTCTAGTTTCATTCTTTTACATGTAGCTGTCCGGTGTTCCCAGCACCACTTACTGAAGAGGCTGTCTTTTCTCCACTGTATATTCTTGCCTCCTTTGTCATAGATTTACTTTTGATAATTTAATTAGAATATGTCTTTGTATGGGTCTCTTTTACTTTAATTGAAATATATTTGAAATATAACATTGTGTAAATTTAAGGCGAACATGTTAATATAATTTATGTATTATAATATGATTGCCATTGAAGTGATAATTAGCACCTCTATCACATTACACAGTTGTCCTTTTTTCAGTAGTTGTAATAATTCATTTTTAATCTCTTAGCATATTTGATGAATATAATCGTTTTTTATGTTCACTGTACTGTGCATTAGCTCTCTAGGGCTTACTTACTGCTTGTTGTAAGACTGTACCCTTGAACAACATCTGTCTTATCCCCTAACCCCCATTCCATGGTAACCACCATTTATTTCTGTTTTTATGAGTTTGGCTTTTTAGATTCTACACACAGTACTTGTCTTTCTCACTTAGCATAATGTGCCCAAGGTCCATCCATGTTGTTGCAAATGGCAGGCTGTCTTCCTTTCTCATGGCTGAAAAATATTACATTGTATAAGTATAAATCCCACTTCTTATTTTATTCATTGGTTGATGGCCATCTAGGTTGTCTCCATATCTTGGCTGCTGTGAATAACGCTGCAGTGAATGTGGGAGTACAGATATCTCTTCAAAATCCTGTTTTCATTTCCTCTGCACATAAACCCAGAAGTAGAATTGATGGATCATGTGGTAGATTTTTAATTATTTGAGAAACCTCCATATTGGTTGCAGTAATTTACATTCCCACCAACAGTGTATAAAGGTTCCCTTTTATTCACATCTCCCCAGCACCTGTTGTCTCGTCTTCTTGATGACATCCATTCTAACAGGTGTGAGGTAATAGCTCACTGTAGTTTTGTGTTTCCACGATGATTAGTGATATTGAGAATGTTTTCATGTGCCTCTTGGCCATGTGGATGTCTTCTTTGGAAAAATGTCTAGCTTTTCTGCCCTTTTTTTAGGTGGATTATTTGTTGTTTCTTTTTCTTTTTGTCTTTGAGTTTTATGAGTTTTTAAATATATTTTGGATACTAACCCCTTATCTGATACATGGTTTGCAAAATTTTTCTTGCATTCTGTAGGATGCATTTTCATTTGGTTAATTGTTTCTTTTGCTGTGCACAAGTGTTCAAGTTTGATGTAGTTCCATTTGCTGATTTTTGCTTTTATTGTTTGTGCTTTTGGTGTTATATCCAAAAAGTACTCTCAATACCACTGTTGGGGAGCCTCCTCTCTGTTTCTACTAGGTTTTATAGTTATTAGGACTTGTGTTAAATCTGTGATCCATTTTGAGTTAATTTTTTGTGAGCGGTAAGATAGGGGTCCAATTTCATTGTTCTGCATTTGTTTATCCAATTTCCCCATTACCATTTGTTGAAGAGACTATCATTTCCCCATTGGGTATTCTTGGCTCCACTATCAAATATTAGTTGACTGTGTATGCAGGGGTTTAATTCTGGGCTCTCTTCTGTTCTGTTAGTCTTTGTCTATTATGCCAGTATCCTACCCTATTTTAAAAATTACTGTAGCTTTGTACTATAGTCTGAAAACAGGACGTTCGATACCTCTGGCTTTGTTCTTTTTCCTGAGAAATGCTTTGACTATTTTGCAGACTTTGTCACTTCATATAAATTTTAGGATTTTTTTTTTCTAACTCTGTGAAGAATGCCATTGGTTTTTTGATGGGGATTGTGTTGAATCTAAGGTGACTTTGAGTAGTACAGACATTTTAACTGTCAGTTCTTATGGTCCATCAGCATGGATGTCTTTCCATTTGTGTCAACTTCGATTTCTTTTAGGAAAGTCATGTCGTTTTTTATTTATTTATTTATTTATTTATCTATTTATTTGCGGTACGCGGGCCTTCTCACCGCTGTGGCCCCTCCCGTTGCGGAGCACAGGTTCAGGATGCGCAGGCTCAGCGGGCCCAGCCACTCCGCAGTACGTGGGATCTTCCCGGACCGGGGCACGAACCCGTGTCCCCTGCATCGGCAGGCGGACTCTCAACCACTGCGCCACCAGGGAAGCCCCAGTCATGTAGTTTTGATTGTACAGAACTTTCACTTCCTTGGTTAAAGTAATTTCTGGGTATTTCATTGTTTTTCATGTTATTGTGAGTGTGACAGTTTTATTTTTCAGACATTTCATCCTAGTGTATAGAAATGCCAACTGATTTTTGTATGTTGATTTTATATCCTGAAACTTAGTCAAATTGTTGATTAGTGCCAACAGTTTTTTACTGGAGTTTTTTATGTACAGAATCATATCATGTGCAAAGAGTGACAGTTTTACTTCTTTCCTCACTATGAGTTTGGAGGTATTACCTCTTCCTCACTTGGTTTGGATGTATTTGGATAACTTATTTGTAACTCTCTGGGCTTCCTGGATTTGGGCATCTGTTTCTTTTCCTAGGTTAAGAAGGTTTTCACTCATTTCTTCAAAAAGTTTTCTGCCCTTGTCTGCTTTTCTTCTTCTGGGACACTGTAACGTGAATTTCGGTCTGTTTGATGTTGTCTCATAAGTCCCTTTAGCTATCTTCACTCTTTTTTAAAATTCTTTTTTCTTTTTGCTCCTTGATGGGATGAATCACTGCCCTGTTTGTGAGTTTACTGATACTTTCTTCCACTTCCTCCGGTCTGCTATTTGAACGCCTCACTACTGAGTTTTTCAATATACTTACGGTATTGTATTCTTTGGCTCTGTGCCTTCTGTTTGGTACTTTCTTGTGTTTTCTTTGTTCAAATTCTCAGTTCACGCATTCTTGTGCTGACATGGTGACCATCTTTATGACCAAATTTTGAACTCTTTCTCATGTCAGTCACTCTTCTCTGTTTTATTAAGGTCTGTTTGTGGAGTTTTATATTTTTCTTTTAAAACATATTTTTCTGTGTCTTCATTTTCCTTGACTCTCTGTGTTGGTTTTTCTGCATTAGATAGAAGAACCACCTCTCCCCGTCTTGAATTGGCTTTTTCTTCTTGGATCCCCGTAGTTGAGGACGTGCTAATACCTGTCAGTGTCTCAGTGGGGAAGACTTCAGTCAGCATCAGGTACAGGCTGATTGGAGGCTGGATTCTCAGGCAGTAGCTTTCAAAGCATACCAAAAGACCTCTTTCAGGGCAAGACTGAGAGACGGGCATTTCTCTCCACTGCCTCTGTCCTGAATTGAGGGACTAGCCAGTTGAGAACTATTTGTTTGCTATGGTCCAGGATCCTTTGGTGCTTGTGAATGCCAGCCCTGCTGGTTACCAGAGCCAAGTGATAAAGGGGGTGTGCCCTTTGGGCAGCCACCTCAAAGGCCAGGATGCCAGGTGGGTTCACAAGCTTCTTTTAGGAAGGCACCACTGACCTGGAGTGGGACAGAGGGTCAGTAGGCATAGCCTACCCCTTCCCCTGTCTCCAAGGAGTCTTGCAGTAAGCCCCCAAAGCTGAGCTAAATTAGAAGCCTTACTTGCAGGCAATAACTTTTAAAGTATGCAAATAACCTCTGTCAGGAAATGATTGGGAGAAGTGCATTTCTCTCGGCTCATGTTTCTCTGAGCTTTGGAAGGATAGCCATGGTGAGTCCTTGGGAATCTGTTAAGAATTGTTTCTTTGTTGGCTATAGTCCTGTGGGTCTCATGGACACAAGCGCCACTAGGCGTTCAGAGCTAGGAGTTTTGGGGGCCCACCCCCCCATGAGAGTCTTGGGGTGACAGATGTTCAATCTAAACCCTTCACTGCTCAGGGAGAAGCTGGGTGTTGTGAGTTCCCTTCTAATTTTATGTTGCTGTGCTCAGTGTGGGGTTTATGGAGATAAAGTTCCTCAGCCTTTCCTACCCATTTGGATGTATATTACGTTTGCCCAGCGCATAGGGGTTGCTCATCTACTTTCTAGATGTCTTTCAGAGGGAATTGCTCTGTTTATAGGTGTAGATTTGGTAGGTCTGTGCGTTCAGGTGAGCTTTAGGCAACCTATGTTGCCATCTTGGACCAGAACCTCAACAACTCACACTTTTATATCTTCAGCCCTGAAAGTTCCGCTGACCTCCACATTCATTGATCACTATCACCTCTCCTTCTGATCCGCAGAAAGATCTCAAACTTGTCCCCAGATATTATTTTTCTGAATGACACTTCTAGGAGTAATGGATCAGGTCAAAGACAACAAGTCATCTGTGATTCCTCCTTTTTTCCCTCAAATCGAATCTATCAGCTTGTCCTCTTAACTCTAGCTTCAAAATATAGCCCTAAACTTACTACTTACCATATCATGTCCAAATTACCATTACTTCTTGCCTACACTCCTGCAAAAGCTGCCTCACCTCTCTCTCTGCTTCTACTCTTGCCCTTTAACAACATTTTCTCCAAAAAGCAGTCTTCTTAAAACCGTAAATCAAATCCTTTCATGCTCTTCTTGAAATTTCTCATAACAAAATCCAAATTTCTTATGAAGGCCTAAAAAGCCTTAGGTGGTCTGCAGCCTGGCTGCTTCTCCATCTTCATCCTATATTCCTCCCCCTCCCCTCACCACTCACACTGCTCCTATAACACTGACTTTCTCTGCAACAGGTCAAGGTATTACTATCTCAGGACTTCTGCACTTCCTCTTCTCTTTGTTCAAATACCTTTCCCTTTAAGTAGGTTAACCAGGTTAAAAAAACAGGGTGCTGAGTTACATATGAACTTGAGATAAAAAATTATATTTTAGTATAAATGCATCTTAAATATCTCATGCATAGAAGAATGGCCTGATACACAGTAGGTGTACTGTAAGTACTCGATAAATGAGTAGTGTGTACGCCAATGAAGCACTGCATGTATTGACTGGTTAGAAACACTGTAAATGTAAAATACTAATTTAAAGGCTTAATTGTCACTTCACCAGGAGAGCTCCCCAGTTCTAGTCAAGTATTAATTTGATGGAATGGAAAATTAGCACACATACAAGACCCACTGACGTATTAACGTCAAATACATCCTTATGTTCTAGAAATGTTATGGAAAGAAAAATATTCTCTCTGGCTCTGCTTCCATTGTTTTTATTTTTATATTTCTAGTGGGTTTTTGTGTGTGTGTGTGTGTGTGTGGGGGTTCATTTCCTCTGTGTGATGATGAGATATGTCTGTTTCAGTCTGGGAGGTGGTAGTTCAGATAACTTATTTGGAGTCCCTGAAGTCTGCATGTAGATTCACACTGAAAAATCTGTCCCTTCAGTTTCCTGATCATGTTTTCTCATGTGTTTTGCATGGGCAACCACATCTACCAAGACTTGTAATTATTATATGGAAGTAAATTATGAGATACATTCTAAAAACATTCTAAATCACAAATGCATAGATGTGGGAGAAACCTCAGCATTTTTTTCCTATCTTAAAGAGACCAAAATCCCACTAACACCACGACCAGAAAACTCTGATTATTGTAGTAGATAATAACAACAGACTGGTAGCTGGTTTCAGCTTAAAATAGTAAAGGGATACAGTGCCAACATTATATACATACGTTTTAAAATATGAGTAATTCAAAAATTTAATTTTAAAATTAAATAATTTTAAATGAGTAATTCTAAAATATGAGTAATTTTATTTGATTTCCTTCTAGGGATCTCTTTCAAACTACTCTTAGTAAAGATATCAACTAAGAATCCCTCATTCATTTTTTCTTTCCCATTACTAATTAAAAGAAAAACCATAGTTATATTCATGATTTCACCCCAAGGCTTACTTTTTAAAACCAGGTACGCTAGTGAGTAAAATCCTCTTCATTTTTCTCTTAGACAAGTATTACTAAACCCTTACTCTCCCTTTCTTTCCCCACCCAGAACCTGGGGTGACTATTTGCAAACAGTAAGAGTTCAAATCACTGGTAAGAACATCCACCAAATAATAGCTAACTTTTGAATTTAGATAGGTCTATACTTACGTCACCCACAGCAGCTTCAAAGAAAATGCATATTTAAAATTATTTAGGCAGGTAGATACTACACGTAACTCTTTTAATCGGAATAAGAGCCCTAACAAATAGTTTCCTACAGAGAACCTTAACACACTTACCACATTAATTCAGGAGGTAGGTTTAATGTACATATGTGTATACATACATATACACACATTTATTCTGCATATTCATTTTTCATGTACCCAGTAACGTGCATTTATCAGTTATGGTTGCATAAGATAATGAACTTCCTCAATAGTACATGTTATTGGCTTGCTTTACTTTCTTCTTTGATAAACTTTAGCTTTGTTTTTCTTTACCACTTAAATCTTCAAAACCATTATTTTACTATCCCAGAACAAATTTAGTTTTTTCTGACACTCCCTCTGCTTCTCCACTTTCCCCTCCTCTGATGAGCTCACTGCATTTATAGTAATGGCCACATCTCCATCTAGTGGTTTCCTAACCAATGAATACCTGGACAGCAATGAAGAAGGAATACAACAAAAGTGGTCTAGTTACAACAATCATGATTCCAGACCATCAAAAAAGAAAGTGCAAAACTGTAAATGGAACCCTGAATGTAAACTCAGGCCCTAAAATATCTATTCAGTCGTACTGAGTATGTAATTCAGAAATTTGTCAAAGAGTAACAAATAATGATAATCTTCACCTAGATAATGTAAGTTATACGAAAGCACTTCACTAAGAATATCAATATCTAAAAAAATCTAAAAATGCTGTTTAAACCATATCTGTTTAGAAAGGAAAAGAAGAATTAGATAATGAGCTTAGAAGGTACCGAATAATGCTTAATAAAATTGAAACAGATCATTAATTTTATGTTAGCATCTTCTGAAACAAAACTGATGGCCAACTCTAATAACTGTCCTTGGTATTTCTTTTAAGTAAAAAGTAAAAAGTAAGACGTTGTGAAGCATGTAAAATTTTTTTTCTCCACACTGACTTAATCTTTATACAAAACCTTATGAGAAATTACTGATTTTTAAATAAATATAGGAAACTGATATGCTCTGTTCAGGATTAGAACCTTATGTAACATTTGAAAGCTGCTATTCTCAAAACAACATTACTACTGGCATTTTAATAACCTGGTTTCAGGACATTTATTATAGTGGATTTAGGGATATGGATTACTTTTTAAAATTTCAAGCCAAACGCAAAAACAAAGAAAAATTAGAGAAAGTGACTGACCATCCACACCACATGAAAACTTGCAGTAAAATGAAGATAGGAGCTGACATCATGGTACAGGCACGACTCGTTGTGCATATAAGTTGATCCTATTAATAACGGGCAAAGTAGCAAGTACAGGAAAAGGAAGGAAAACACAGAAGACATACAAGATGAGATTTCATGCAATTTGCTGGCAGTTAGCAGTTTATGTGAGCCTCCATCCAGAGCAGATTCACAGTGACCATTGCAAATAAGCATTACCAAAATATTCCACTGCCAAAAAAACACAAGACATTATTAGCACATTAAGCTACTGAGCAAAAGTTGTACTTTCACACACACTCCACTGTATAATTTATAGGAACTTGAGTATTGGAAATTTTTGTCTTTGTAAAATCTGCATTATGCCTTGATCAAAAAGATAGTTACCTATGGTGCAAACAGTGGGGGTAATGGTTTTTATATGATCTTTCAAGCGCATCTGAGTAAACTTAATCTCAGTCTTTGGTGACAAATAATTGATGAGGGAAGTTTCCCTAATGAGTGATACTACCCTTGGGCCCACGAACAACACTCTCTGGGGAATGATTTGACGTGGCCAAAGCTCCTGAAGGTATATAGTAGACAGAACAACAGAAGTCCTCATATCTGGATTTCATTTAAGGCTCACTGTAAAATGAAAAAAAATCAAGTAGCTGCAACTTTGAATCACTTTCCCCCTCAGAGAGGAATGATCAATAATAGTCCTTACAGAGATAACTGGGATTTATTGGCTAAAACATTTTGCTTTTTTAGCCTTATTCCCCATCACTGATCTTATTTCTTCTTTGCTCCACTTTATATTATCTACGTGCATGTTATGCATCTATGGAAATGCCTTATTCTTTTTTGGAACAAATGTGGCTATGTGTATTTGAGTAAATAAGTACATATTAGGTAAATCTGTTCTAAATAAACAACCACCTCTAGAAATGCACATTAATCGATAAATGATCTGACATGGTTTTAGAATAAACAGTTCCCCAGATGATAACGCTTTATGTTTGCAAGCCACTTTATGCAAAGAGACATGACAGATTGGAGAACTGAGAAATATTATTTTTAAAATTTCAGTTTTTTATAAGTGGTGAGAAATTTTTATATGGGCTTTATGCTTGAGAGTAAAGCTTCTTAAAAATTAAAATAATTTGAAAAGCATAAAGCTGCTTCTATACACAGTAAGTCCAAATAGTGTTTATGAGAGAAAGACAGCTGACCTATAGGAAAAGTAGTAGTCATCTTAAATAACATACATTAAATATGCTTTGTAAAACTATACCAACTTAACCCTGTGTTATTGACCTGGCCAGGTTTCAAACAGTATAAAAAGTAATACAATTAAGAGAAATAATACAAACCTAACAGGTGGCAGAATTAGAAACCATGTAAAGTACAATTACAAACTAAGGGGATGATAGTGATTTAACAGGTTTTTAAATACACCGACTGAAGACTAAACACAGAAAATGTTATAATAAAAATAACTTTTATATCTTCAGGATTGGAATATAAATGAAGGTGGGCAACTCATATACCATTTGTAATGTTTACTGTCAGTTACTGGTCATTAGAAAGTTTTAAAATCATCAGATTTGTGATCTTGGATTATTAGTAAATTGGTCGGCATTGTGTTTGAAAGTACAATTTCTGTGGAAAGGACAGAAGAGGCAACTGTTAAGCTTATGCTAACCATGAAAAATACTGAAATAAAAAATCTATATACCAGCAAGTATGTCATGTTAATGAGAAACACTATGGTTATGGTTAAGACATTACACTGGAGTTAAAACTACACTTTGTCTCCTTAAATTATCGTGACCATTGAGTTATATATTTTAATACAGCAAATGTTTGGTCTTACTTACCAAGGCATTGTTATCAAAGCAGACATCAGGTCCTTTTCGGTATCTGGGTTGCTTCACCATATCACAAGGATCTGGACCATCAGCTAAAGAAACTTGTTAAGGAATATGAAGTTACTTTTTATTTTTTACACAATTAAAAAAATACAATGCAACACACTTATTTCTCAAAGCAAGCCAGAGAAACCGATGCCATTATTCTGGCCCCACACAACCAGTTCAAGTACTATGGGATTTAAAGTACTGAACTGCCACAAATTTTCTCCTGCCTAGGGCCTGTGTGAAGAGATCAACGCTTTACACAGCATGGTCGCTAGCACAGAGGAAGTACTCAGTAAGTATTTGTACAATACAAGTGGATGAAATGTGCAAATGACGTAGCATATAAGACAGGGTCATACACGTAAGACCGTAAGGGAGGGCCTGGGTGCCTCCTATTTAGCAAGACAGAAATAGAAACTAATTCCTAGTAATAAACATCAGTCCCAAACATAGGTGAGGACTATTTTTTTTCCAGAAACAGCAAAAACTACAGGCAGTCTACCGAACCTCTGCCTGCAATGCTTCAATCGTCATTTCACTGTCTTTTAGCATATTTACTACCCGAAGTCTTTTTAGCATTACTGCCATGGCAGTTCTAGCATACAACAGGATTTACCTTCTTTTTTTAAGGCTGAATAATATTCCATTGTAGGTATAGACCACATTCAACTCCATTTCTGATTACTGGCTGTTGACAGCTTTCAAGCCACAACAATCCCTCTTCCCTTCTGTCCCACACCTGGGCGAGCTGACAGGAAAGACTGAAAGTTTTTTCCACTGCCTGGAAGTTTGGGCCAACAAGCCCCAGGCAGCACTGGCAAAAGCCCAGCATGGTCCCCAACCACCATAAAACCCCAAGCCAGGACTTCTCCCTGCTCTCTCTAGCCATTTTCAGGGCTACTTGGGAACCTGCACTGCTCTATCCACAAAGACTCACTGCTCTATCCACAAAGACTCACGGTACCAGTAGGAAGCCTTTCACATCCTCTTGCTGCAGGTGTAGCATCATCAGTCTTGACATCCAAATGAAATTTTGTGTGGAGGGTCCATTCTGCCTCTGTGAGGTGATCTCAGCGCTCTGTGATATCTCTCTTTCTGGGCACGAACAACGTGACGAGGTTAAAAATGCACAGCTTTAAGATGGGTTTCCATTCCGAACCTCTCCAATGTCAAAGGATACAAGTCTGTTCTGCTTGTATGAGCAATCGTGTGTCACAGGGACAAGTCCCTTTGCTCTCAACCATTATGAATATTAAGTTGGTGTTCATAAGTTTTTCTACGTGGAAGATTCTGTAAAATATTTTTAAAAATCAGAAAAAATTATCATGAGAAAATAGATTTCAAAGATTTTTACACATTAAAATGAAAGAAAATAGGACCTTTGAAACAAAGCATCACCTACACGAACAGTAACACTGAATGATTTTAGAAGAGAAAGATTACCATGTTTGATTACCATGGACATGCTTTCTCTCAAATGAATACTAAAAAAATTCCAACAGATGTTTTAAGTGTGACCTTTGTTTCTTAAATGATAGTCCTCAATGCAAAATAAACACCATCTAGTTGTTTCATTTTACATATTTAGGGAATTGTGGTATCTATCACTGAAAATGTGCCCAAGTTGCCTTATTTTACAGTAAAGGAAAGTAGGAGCACAAAAATGGCTCAGCATTTCCCCAAGTCATGGCAGACTGAAATCTGGATCAGTGCTGTTCAACCAACTTTCTGTGAAGACAGAAACGTCTTCCGCTTTAACCAGCATGGTAAACAACTGCCACATGAGGCTGTTGAGCACCTGAAATGGTGACTAGCGTGACTGAGGCACAGAACTGTAATATTAATTAATGCCATTGATGATTAA
Organism: Phocoena sinus; assembly: GCF_008692025.1. Classification (NCBI taxonomy): domain Eukaryota; kingdom Metazoa; phylum Chordata; class Mammalia; order Artiodactyla; family Phocoenidae; genus Phocoena; species Phocoena sinus. The sequence goes on along the minus strand of NC_045771.1, from coordinate 81,943,423 downwards.
AATTGCCACCTGTGGCTGGTCACTACTGAGTTGGACAACACAGGCACAGACAGAATTATGGGCTTTGAATTCGATGCAGTGTTTTTTTCCACATCTTAAGCTGCTTCTACCTTCCACAATAAAAATGTAGATCTGTCATTAAAGAGTAATTTATTTTTCAAAGAATGGGATTTTTTTTTTAACCTATTGGAGTTGGGACACAGCATAAAGTTACACAGCGCAAATGTAAGCATGATTTAACTTAATATCTTATAACGATCTTTACAGTTTAACTTAGTATTTTTTTTTTTTTTTGTGATATGCGGGCCTCTCACTGTTGTGGCCTCTCCCGCTGTGGAGCACAGGCTCTGGACGCGCAGGCTCAGCGGCCATGGCTCACGGGCCCAGCCGCTCCGCGGCATGTGGGATCTTCCCGGACCGGGGCACGAACCCGTGTCCCCTGCATCGGCAGGCGGACTCTCAACCACTGCACCACCAGGGAAGCCCCTAACTTAGTCATTTTTTAAAGTATATATTGCTGTTACTGAACATCAATCAATGAAAGCCCAAAGACTCTAAACTCTTTCTGATGTACCCATTAAACATGCCACAGTTCTGTTTCCTGAAGGTGATGTCCTGATATACTAATCTCGAAACAAGACGGTCTGCTTTTTTCTGAGTACATGCCTTACTCTGCCCCTTTCCTCTTCCTCCTCCTAGGATATACAGGTTTAATAAAGTAAGTCATAAAATCATACTGACCATGTCTATTAAAATTTTGTGCTAGTTTCAGTTAACCCCCTCCCGAAAATATATATATTTTTAACTGTTAGAGACTTCTTTTCCAAATCGCCTAGCAACTACCTATTCCATCCCTGTCAGCTGCTCAGATTACCTCACCTCCTCATCTTTCCTCTTCTCTCTGTTAACATTTCTTCTAGAACAAGCTGTCCTCAGCTACTGAAAACAAAGTGTCCCAACTCTGTGCCTTTCTGCTCCGTTCTCAGGGATCCTGTGACATGGATTATCCCTTTCCTTTCAAAACTTCAAAAATCTCCCACCTTGCCTTTCTCTCTCTCATTACAACAAAATGAAACCTCTCCATCTCTTCCAAAATGTTTTCAAGATGTTTTATGGGCGGTGATGACTAACATTAAGCTTGATTTTAGGAAATGATATGTTCTCCTAGTTCTTTCAGTTTCAACTCAAAGATACATTCAATTCTAAATTTAAGTGAAGACTACAAGTAAAACTTACTAGCCAAGAATATTTTTGTTAACCTGTTTAGTAAATATAATTAATTCTAGTCTTATCAGAGAAAATAATCTCTGAAACTATCGACATTAGAAAAATTTTAATATGGATTCTTCTAGACAAAATATAATACAATCAAATTACTCTATGCTCTGCCTAAAAGTGGGTATAATTTTTTTGATCACGTAATTATCACTGTTGAAGGGATTACAACTTATCAGAGTTAGAATTAATTTTAAAAACTTTCAGAGAAACTGAAGAGCTCTGATTATTTTCAAAGCAGTTATTCAGATCTCTCGCACTCAAAAGACAACCTCCGTTATTTTCTGTGACGATTATAAAAGTGAATACAGTTTCTTAGTCAAACAGGACTAGTCCAGAAATGAAGAAACAAATTACCTGGAACAGTTTCCACAGTCTAATACACCGCTGAATGATTTACTATCGTTATCGAAGAAATACTGGGTTTGTTCGGTAATGCAGCTCTGCTTTGATAGAGAGGCTGTGAAGTCGTCATCTTCCATCTCAACTGTGGGGAAAATAAAGACCATCGCCATGAGAGGACACTTCAGTCGGTCTCCCAGAGCTTTCATTTCTCACAGAGCAAAACAAATGTATGAGGGCAGGCACCTCAACTGGCTTGTTTACTCCGTGTGGTGTAGTGGCAGCCCTTAAAGATGCCCAATAACTATCAATAGAATAAATGAATTTGAATACATTTGAGTTTGAATACAGCTGCAAAACAGAGGCCAATGTGACCTAGGAATGTTTCTAAGGCAGTAGGAAAGTTCTGACAAAGAGATTTCAACCTACAAAAGTGTTAAATGGACGATCTCTCTCTCTCTCACACACACGCACTTTCTGAGTTTTGAACCCGGAGCATCCAAAAAGAAAATGTTAATTATTATGACAGTATCTGAGCATTTACATACCTGCCTCAAGAAGTCGTGGAAAGGTCAAACTCAAGAGAAACTGCTGTAGAATAGACCTGAATTTTAAATATGAAAAAGTATTGATATTTTCCTTCATAAATTAACAAAAACCAGAGTATTTTCGGCATGTACACAAACACGTTTCTTTTTCATCTTTTTGGAAAAAGTTGAGAGTTTGCTAATAGAAAGTTGAGCATTTTTATATAAGTATTTCTTAAATTATGCAAGACATTGTCAATTCCATTCTGTAAAAGAAGTCATGAAGTCAGATGTGTTCAGGACCCAGTGAGCGACACATATGTGTCAAGACACCTAATACAAAATCAGAGCCAGGAGAAGTGATAACTCTAAGAGGGAGAATGTCATCATTCTGGTGCGTAGTTTTCACACTCAAGATTTTCTCCTTATTTTAGTTATTAAAGCTCTGTGGTAGGAAAAAAACCCTAAACAAAAATGACTTTGTACCATGGCTTTACGAGCTATTTACTTTACAGTATAGAACATATTTGTAAATACATCATGTGGCATTCATGAAATAAAATATACATATTATATATAGGGCATATGGCATGCCCTATATATCAGTTTTACAATAAATGACAATTGAGCCAAATATTCGTAAAAACTCATCTGGAACTTAGTTTAGTTAAAACAAAAGTTGGGGGGAGGTTGAGGAGGGGGAAGGTTCTGGCCTGAAAATAGCATAAAGACAATCAAGTATTTCACGATGACTACGAGCTTCAGAAAACCTATGTAAGTTCATATACAAATGTCACTGTCAGAACAGAAAGCACCCTTTTCCACAATTTTTTTAAGAATAAATTGGATTTTTAATCTAACATCTTTGCTATTTTAATAAAATGGCATAATCATTTAATTTTCGCTGGGAAAGCCACAACATCAAGTGAACGTTATAGATTAATATACATGGAATAAAACTTATACAATACAGTAGGGTAATGATACAAAAGAGAGAGAGGGAGGGAGGGAGAGAATGGACCCAGACACAACAGGAGGATTAGTTACTTGACTGATCAGACCCAAACAATGACAAATTTGATCTTCCAGACTTTCCACAGTGCCTCAATGAGCAGTTTAAATGTCTTCTTTTCATAGATGGCAGGATATAGGTAAGAGGGGGAAGGAGGGAGGAAGGGTAGAACCAGTGAAAAGAATTAGATCCATTTCAGGAACATGATGCTTCTAAAATGATGCCAGCCTTTGTAAGAAAAATGAAGAGGTAGAAAGATAAGTCATCATGTCATGAATTTGATGGATGAAGACATTTAACTTGCGTAATGAAGGCAATAAATAGTAACTTTTATAGATCAATATGCCTAAAATGTAAGGACTGAGTATAATATAAACAAAAAATACAAATGAAAAGAGTTTCAACAGATCCAAAGGTAAAAGAAGCCCCTGAAAAGGCTGAAGTGTACCTGAGCACAATACTGTTTTCATATAAAACGCTGAATGGCTGTAACGGTTTTACAGTGATCATTAAGGAAAAACACTTATGAATATTACCAATACGTGCTGTAGGAAATGAAAAAACTAGTTCCCATAATAATTATCTACGTCCATCTTTCCATCACATTCTTTACTATTTCACAACACTTTTCTCTCAATACCAATAAAACTACAATTTTGACTTACCAGGCAGCAGCAGTGGCCCACCAGCCAATGTGTAATATGTCTGCTATTGATGGCTATAAAATAGAATAAAAAGGTATTACGTTAATCTACACTGAGTGTCCCTCTGAGAGGATGGAAGGGTGAGTTGCATATTACTAACCACGTATGCTGAGCGATGCCCTGCTCCCTGTTTCGGTGCAGCTCCAGGCTCACACACTGACTGATAATCGTAAGATTTATTATAAGCATAAACTGATATATTAACCAGGTGTCTCATCAAACTTGGATCAATCTCTCCAAAAAATCTTCCAATCTGGTACAGAAAAAAATAATAAAGTGTCAAATGTAAGCCAAATATTAACACCTGAACCAGTACAAACAAAAGAAATGATACAAAGAAACAGAACTAAAACTATTGAGGAGCTTGAAAACAAAAGCAAGTAATAAACCGGTATATGATGCTCTGAAAGAACCCCAGTGAGATTAGCTATTCTCATTTCTGAATGGCTCCCTGTGCTATTTGGAAGGAATGGACAGTTTACTAAGCCTTAAGTCACAATCCAATAAGAGAAATGGTGAAACTAGAAAAAGAAACTTGTAGGGACTGTGCTGAACTGGAGTGAGTCCCATCTATAGGGACAACCTGTAGCTCACCAACTCCAACCCATAAATATTGTAATTTAGGAAAACTGTCCAGTATTGAGAGATCTTTTTTGTTTGTTTTTTAAAGAGAAGCCAGATATACAGATTCAGAAATGAAATTAGTTGGCAATTAATTCTACTTTGTTTAAAATCCTGTGTAAACCAAAGAGCCTAACTTGCCAATTTCCAAATTTCAGGTTAGAATTTTCATCTGTTTCAAACCAGCTATGTATTAGGACTGACATTATCAACTGATGAATATGTGAACATTTTCTAAATTTCTGAGAGATCAAAAATAAAAAGTTCATATGATGTTAAAATCCTTAGCTCTATATTTTAATGGTAACTGTACCAGAAAGTAAACTCAGCTAACAAATATAAGGAAAACTAGTTTTAGGATGCATTTCTTAATGGTTTATATTTACATTAAGAACTTCAATTATCAATTTTTATAGTGGTGTGAAGGGGTTTTGTAATGTTGATCAGGGAAACACACTTTGGAAACCCTACTCCTTGCCACTTTAGGTACATACCTGGTTAGTGTAATCATCATGATTTGCCATCAAAAGAAACCCACCATCATCTAGAATCACACAATCCATTACCTAGCAAAACAAAAATAACAGTTAATACACTTTTTTAGGAAGGTTAGGTTACATAATCATTACTCCATTATATAGATGATTATAACAATAAAAATAGGAGAAAAACTTAGATAACTGTATCTTCTCTTGAACATACATGCTCAGGAGATTCTGATGAAGTAAATTAAGGGCATGCATATAGATTGCTGTCAAACCATCAAGGCTTGAAATTCCACCACGATCCGTCTAGTTAAAATAGTCAACTCAGGGACTTCCCTGGTGGTGCAGTGGTTAAGAATCACCCACCAATGCAGGGGAAAACGGGTTTCAGCCCTGGTCCGGGAAGATCCGACATGCCGCGGAGCAACTAAGCCACAACTACTGAGCCCACACGCCGCAACTACTGAAGCCCGCACACGTAGAGCCTGTGTTCCGCAACAAGAGAAGCCACTGCACCACAACGAAGAGTAGCCCCTGCTTGCTGCAACTAAAGAAAGCCCGTGTGCAGCAACGAAGACCCAACGTAGACCAAAAAAAAAAAAAAGTCAACTCAGTCTGAACGAGAACATAAGAACAAATTAGAAATAATCTTTTCACCACCCCACTGTCATCTAAATGAACCAGGAAACTGGATAAACCAAAACATTTAATAATGTACAATTATTATTTTAAACACATACTTAATATTTTGACAAGAAAGACATTAAGAAAAATCCATTTGGGGCAATATTCATCACACGCTTAAAAATAAAGAGCAGCAGCATGAGGTTATTTATAACTATTTTATACTAAAAATATTTGATTGGATAATCTCAGATGTAAAAGCAGGAAACAAGTCAAAAAAAATGCCTTTGACAGAGGAAAAATAATCATATATCCTAAAGTATTCCCATCCAGTTTATGTTTAAATGCATGAATCAATTTAATAATTTTTATTGTATAAAATCACAAAAACATTGTTTTCAGATTTGGGGACGTAATGCACTCTATTTTTCTAATATGAAAGGAGCTTGCTAAAACCTTTGCTCTAAAAACAGCTGATACATAGCCCATGTAAAATGAATGTTACAAAAATAATTAAAATTACTGGCTTATGATTTCACAAGACTAGGAGTGAATAAAATGATATGAAACCCCTGCTCCCTTTGGAAATATATAGACATACATAAGAGGACTGAAAGAAAATAGTGGAATTTGTCATTCTTATTCATTATATGAATAATTTATCTAGTACCATTCTTACAGCATCTTCAGCTTGGAACAAAGCAAGTTGAACATTTGCTTTTTCAATTTCTCAAACAGAAATGGAAGTAATAGAAGACAATGTAAAATCCAATCCAGGCAAGTAAAACTATGTAATACCAAGGTTAGTTAAAAAACCTTTCTCACTACTATAAACACAGTGTGAAAAATTCAGATAAAGTGCAAAAGATGAGGGAAGATTGCACTGATAATCAATAAATATGCTTCAGTTTAGAAACTCTGGTCAGAAATGAATTTGTACTTATATGTACAAAAGAATCTAACACAATTGAGACTGAAGCGAATACAGTCTATATTGATATGGCTTTTTAATGAATATTTTAAAATGCTTCTAATGTTTAAGGTTAGGAATTAAAAGCATATAATTCAAATTCTTATCTATGAATTAGTTCACAATCCCATACAATATTTTTTAGCATTTGACTAAACTTCCTGCATCTTTCTTTATCATTAGAGTCTAAGGAAGAGTAACACAAAAAATTGTACTTAAAAATTCCATTTTAAAGAGTTTTCTTACATCACTGTTTCTCTTACAGTCACAAACTGGACCAGCACACTGAAAGACAGAAATACAGTTATCACCTCATATTATCTTTCTAGTTGGATTTTAATTATATCATTTAATTATTACCATATTGTAATTAGAAATTTTATAACAATTAGTATAAAAGATTAAACGATAGTCTAGTCAATAGCTTTATCTTTACCAATTAGAAAAATATCAGCCAATAAATATTTAAACTAGCATTTTAAATTATAATACTGAAATATTTTCCTATTTTTTATTAGTTGACTAAACAAAAAAATTCTTTGAAAAAATGGTAATTCATAATTCTGCTTCAATGTAGTAGCATCGAAAATTTATTTTGTCACTGTATAAGACTTTGCTTTCTAAGATCAGTAAATGTAGCATAAGAATTTTTAAAAAAGTTATCTTACCGGATCCCTGATTGATGTTTTGGTGAAATTCTCTATCCAGGAATTTACATCAATTTTAATTCCAACAACTGAAACAGTCATGTAAAGAAAAATTGACACATACATTTAAAAAATGTAGCTATAATTCTCATTTATTTTTCCTCTCACATTTAAAAATTCCTGAGCAGGCAAATGTAAGTTTCTTAAGATTAAAAAAAAAAAATCTGTTTAATTGCAGATACACATTGAAAAGCTGATTCAAATTCATTTAAAAGGTGGCAAATTTAATTAGCTACAATATAATTTCTAGGGTATGATAATTTATATACAATTTAATGCTATTTTATAATGTTTATTACAGACATATATTTCTTGGGGTTTTCATTAAAAAGTAATGCTAATAGCTCTTAAACTGTTATATAAACTTCATTTATACACACATTTATTTACTATAACCTGGTTAATTAACTAATAAAGGAGGCTTAAAAAAAGGAGTGTCAGGAATAGCTTTATAAATATGAGGTCATTCAAGGTGGTGGGTTTTAAGAGGCTTCCCTAACCTGACCAGTGCATGCAGTAGGTGCTTAAGACATGTTTGCTGAGAATATACAATGGAGAAAAGACAGTCTCTTCAATAAGTGGTGCTGGGAAAACTGGACAGCTACATGGAAAAGAATGAAATTAGAACACTCCCTAACAAACACCATGCACAAAAATAAACTCAAAATGGATTAAAGAGCTAAATGTAAGGCCAGAAACTATCAAACTCTTAGAGGAAAACATAGGCAGAACACCCTATGACATAAATCACAGCAAGATCCTTTTTGACCCACCTCCTAGAGAAAGGGAAATAAAAATAAAACAAATGGGACCTAATGAAACTTAAAAGCTTTGCACAGCAAAGGAAACCATAAACAAGATGAAAAGACAACCCTCAGAATGGGAGAAAATATTTGCAAACGAAGCAACTGACAAAGGATTAATCTCCAAAATATACAAGCAGCACATGCAGCTCAATATCAAAAAAACAACAACCCAGTCCAAAAATGGGCAGAAGACCTAAACAGACATTTCTCCAAAGAAGATATACAGATTGCCAACAAACACATGAAAGGGTGCTCAACATCACTAATCATTAGAGAAATGCAAATCAAAACTACAATGAGGTATCACTCACACCGGTTAGAATGGGCCTCATCAGAAAACCTACAAACAACAAATGCTGGAGAGGGTGTGGAGAAAAGGGAAACCTCCTGCACTGTTGATGGTAATGTGAATTGATACAGCCACTATGGAGAAACAGTATGGAAGTTCCTTAAAAAACTAAAATAGAACTACACACGACCCAGCAATCCCACTACTGGGCATATACCCTAGGAAACCATAATTCAAAAAGAGTCATGTACCACAATGTTCACTGCAGCTCTATTTACAATAGCCAGGACATGGAAACAACCTAAGTGTCCACAGACAGATGAATGGATAAAGATGTGGCACATATATACAATGGAATATTACTCAGCCATAAAAAGGAACGAAATTGAGTTATTTGGGGTGAGGTGGATGGACCTAGAGACTGTCATACAGAGTGAAGTCAGTCAGAAAGAGAAAAACAATACCATATGCTAACACATATATATGGAATCTAAAAAAAAATAAAAAGGTTCTGAAGAACCTAGGAGGCAGGACAGGAATAAGATGCAGATGTAGAGACTGGACTTGAGGACATGGGGAGGGGGAAGGGTAAGCTGGGACAAGTGAGAGAGTGGCATGGATGTATATGTACTACCAAATGTAAAATAGCTAGTGGGAAGCCGCCGCATAGCACAGGGAGATCAGCTTGGTGGCTCTGTGACCACCTAGAGGGGTGGGAAAAGGAGGGTGGGAGGGAGACGCAAAAGGGAGGAGAAATGGGGATATATGTACATGTATAGCTGATTCACTTTGTTATACAGCAGAAACTAACACATCATTGTAAAGCATTATACTCCGATAAAGATGTTAAAAAAAATTAAAAAAGACAAAAGAAGAAATGCTTGCTGAAGTGTGGATAAATGAGTGGAATGAGTAGGTAGGTGAGTAGGTAGCACGTGAATGAGTGATGCAGTTCAACCACTGGGGGGTGAAACTGCCCTCAGGAGCAGACAGGAGTTTATCTACCTTCTCAATCTGGCCTTTTTTCCTAAAATTCAACAATACTGAATTATACTTTTTTTTAACTTTACTGCATCTGTTCATTCCAGCCCACTTCTAATTCCCACTGATGCTTAGTTTTATGAACTTTTTCATTTGCTTGATTTCTTTTACCAAAAGACTCATTATTCTATATATTTTATTGTAAGGTTTTTAAAAAATAGATCCCTACCTAATTCTTTTTAACAGATACATAGTATAGATATGCCACAATTTATCTTTTCCCCCAATGATGGAAACTTAACTTTTCATGTTTAAATTATTACAAATATTCACATCCTTGCCCATATCTACTTTTGTATATTTGAAATACTTTATAGGATAGACTTCTGAGTGGAATTGCTGGATCAATCCAGCAATTAGAATTTTGATATACAACACGAAACTGACTCCCTAAATTTATGTCAAGAGTGTTTAAACATACACACTTCTTTGAAAACTCAACTCTTATTTTATCCCCAATCTCATATGTAACTAATTGTGTTTCATTTTATTTCTCAAATTTGACTTTATTTTCATTGAAGCTTTCTGATAGCCTTCCTGATAAATCAGTGCCAGTTGATTTAGAAAAAGTAGGTCACATTTAATTTTGGTTGTGTGTATGTGTATAATGTACGTGCTTACCTGCAGGTTTAAGAAGTTTTCCTTGGATGTATATTTCTACAGCTTTGCTTACCATAATGCCTGATTCATAAGCACCAGGTCCACTTTCTAAAAAAGGAAAAATAGACCTATCTAGATAAATCAAATAATATTACATTTCTTTTAATAGGTACAGGTGGATACTGTTTTACTTAAATGTTCTAGCATAAATATGTTATCAAGAAGTGGTCTCCTCTTCCCTTTCCTTCCATTTTATAGCAGGCTAATTAGAGTGTCCAGGATTGGTTTGCATGAATTGACTCTGGAATGAGAATTACTCAGCTTGGCTGCATCACTCTCACAATAAAAGGATGCACACCAAATCCCTGCTTTGACACTTACTACAATATTGGGGAGGCTGCTGAAGTAAAGCAGGAAGATTGACCTTAGATTCACAAACTGCTGTAAAACTGTAAAAGATACATATTCCTGGAAAAACTGAAATTCTCTGAACTTCAGTTTTCCCCATTTGTGAAAAATGGTGATGGTAGAACCAACCCCAGAAAGGATGAAGGGATTAAATTAGAAAGTTTTAGGGAAAGGAACCCAATAAGTATTTTAAAATATAGGCTATTATTAATTTTTATAAATGTTATGCAACTAATACCGATTAAAGAGCAAACTGATTAATTACATTTTTAAAATTCATCTAAACATTCTTAAATATATTTGCAGTTTGTGAAATGAGGGATGATCTATATGTGTTTCAATGTATTATGCATGCCTGTAGATATGCTGTCCTTTACACTACTGGGTGGCTGATTTCTTGTAGATGCATTTTACTTCCTCAACTAAATGGATGCTTCTGTCCTTCCAATGTCGTGCACATGGTATATGCTTAATGATGACTATTCTGAGCAAATAATATAAAATATATTGTTTGTGTGGGGGGAAGCAGGTAGTAGCAATAATTTATTTTTAAAAAAGGAATTGAGATGGCTGAATTCTAAAGCAATACTTACTGTTAAAGTACGGAGCAGTGAAAACATAGTTATCGTTATCAAGACTTCTTTTATAAAAGCTGTCCTCATATGTTTCTGGGTTTTCTTGCCAATTTTCTCCAGCCCTAAGGAGGAAATGGGTCATCATTTTTATTCTTTAATCTACTCGATAACTTACTTTTCTCTTTGTGGACACCACTAAACTTTACAGATATGTCTGTATCTCAGGTATGTCTAAGGAAGTTAGTGGTAATTGATGGTGTAAATGACATTCACTACTAAGCAACAGATCTGCTTAGAATTAAACTAAGGAGCAGAAAAAGCTGACGTCTAGTTTTACTCCGCCATTTACTAGCTAGGTTATTATAGACAAGTCAGTTAATAAGTCAATTAATAAGCCTACACAGCCCACTTTATGGACTCTTCTGAAGATAAACACAGATAAAATCCATAGAACAGTGAAAACAATGAAGTGCTATGCAAACATTGCCAATTGACATATATGTAGTAAGCATTATGTTCATTTAACCAGGTTAGCTTATGTCTATGAAGAGAGAAATCTCTGATAACCTCTTCAATGTTGTAATATATATTACAAGCAAAAACATCACTGAAGAATTATAATAGCATTTTTGAAAAGAAATGGAGTATTTTAATAATTAAGTACTTCAGGTGAATTCCAATTTAACTACTAATAATGATCAGTTTCTCTGAAGAATGGCTTCCTTATACAGTAAGGTACAGATCCTTGGAGTAGTCCTTTGTAATCTAGTAATTTTTACAGATGCTATTTGAACTTACTCTTTGGGATAAACTCTGGTAATCCCACCATCAGTGACAACAAACCGTGCTTTCACTCCCTTGCTGGAACAGAAGACAAAAGAAGGAAATTTCATTCAACTTATTCTTTGTAAGGTGTTAGTTTAGGTGTTGGTGGTACAAAGAGAAACAGAATGAGTTCCTGAGATAAAGGAAGCCGAAGTAAATGTATCAATAGATGTAAACTATGTTTTAATAAAACATAGTTTTTAGATATTTCTTAAAATATCTAAGAAATAGTTAAAGGGAGGATGCTTAAGGAAGACTTTCATAAGAAATAATGAGATAGCTGCATGCTGAAGCTGGAATGGGAGTTAACACAGATGACAGGAAGACATCACATGTAAAGAAAAGAGTACATGTAAGGGAAAGCTAGTGAAGAGTGGTATAGTATTTGGTGTAATAAAAGCATAAGGCATGAGGTGAGAAACAACAGGAGGTAAAGTTGCAAGTATAAGCTTTCTGAAGAATGGTCAGCTCATGAGTGATCGTGAAATCCACGCTGGAGAGGCTGCTTCACCTTCACCCTGAAGTTAGGGCTCCATTTTAAAAGTGAGACTCTGGAAAGTATGAGTTACATGGAGAACAGCCTGGGGCCCGTGGCAGAGGAATTGGAAGCCCTAAAGGCAGAGACATCAGCTGCTGTGATTTCTTAGATATGGAAAACAATTAGAACCCTGAGTATGAAGCAGAGAGGAAAACATTTTTAGAAACAATATTTAGCACTTGGTGGTTGATTGGAAATGGGGCGGAGAAGAGACTGGAAACGAGAACCATCGTCAGATTTCTCCCTGTCTTGACTGGCTGTAGGGCAGGGCTATTAGAAAGCTAACTGAACATTCACTAGAAGCCCTAGTTTACCACCAACACTGAGACACACGCAAGCACACCTATTTAATTTGATCATTCACACTGTGGCATATACATGCGTAAAGCTGAGTAACGGTAGATGTTAGTCCTGACACACACCCCACAACTGAAAATTCAAGTTGTCAACAACTGCAAAAATGGTTTTCTTGGGAAACGCTTATTAAAGATAAATAATAAACTTTAAATTTGAGACTTATTTTCCAAAAATTTCCCAGAGAGAAGCTAAACTGAGATACAGAATATGTATCTTTTATTAATAAGACAAACACTTACATGTTTTTCTGCTTACTCCAGTAATTCTGGACAAGTTCATTTGTAAAGCCGGCATCCAGCAAGACTCTATTAATCAAGTCCGTATTGCCTAACAGAGAAGGAAAGCCTCAATTACACCCATATAGTTTAATTAGGATAGTAATGAAACAAACATTTTCTATTTCCTGAAGCAATTTAGAGTGGATAATATTTCTATGAATTTAAAAATGTAACCTTATTAATTTTCTACATTTTTTTATATTGTTCCTCTTCCATTTTTCAGGATATGGACAAAATTAGAAGTGGAAAAACCAATTCTAAATTAGGCAAATTATTTATAAATGCTATCAAAAAGATAAGGATTCCAAAGTATCATAATTTCACAGACGATTTTATGCCTAAATATAAAACTACATAATACGTATAGGGTTTTCTTTGTTTTCTGTTTGGGGCCAAGGAACAGAATAACGTATCACAGACCAGCACTGCTCCAAGACCGGCTTTTGGAATCTGCTGGTACTGATGAAAGAGCACAGGCTTCAGGCTGTCACTTCTGGAGTAACTGAAGAGAGTATTAGCCCAGGTTGAAGGTAATGGAGGGGAAGAGATGACGAGGACCAAGGGTCAATGAATACACTCTCTTAAACCAAAAATGTTGCCTTCTTCCCTTTCTCTTGGCTTCTCTGCTCTAAGCCCATAAAGCTCTGAAATAACCTACAAGTACCGACTGAAAACTTCACACTTCTTATTTCATTTATTCAGTATATGGAATATATGGTCTTAGTTAATATTGTATTACCACAAGAGTTTGGGGTGGCATAGGCTAGAAAACATTTTAGTTCCTTTTAATTACTTTACCTCAATGTATCTTTCACTCAAGATTAAAGGATCAATTTAATCCATATTTTAGACTTCATTTCAATTCATTCTAGGACTTTTATTACATTGTTTTAGAAACAATCACTATAAAAAAATAATCCTTTTGGAAAGTGAGTGATTATTTTAATTCTTAAATCCCTTTTAATTCTTAAATCCTTTTAGGTAAAACAAGAGGTCCATTGTTTTAATCTGTAATATAAATCAACGTTGCAAGTAATTTCATAGTTTGATTCATATTTTCATTATGCTCTAAGCTAAAATCAATCCTGAAATCTGTCTCCTGCAGCTGGTTACACGCAATAAATAGATTATTAGTATTAAGCTTTACCATTTATACATTTACACTTTTCATTTTTACTTTAATTCAAAAATAAAGAAGAATATGAAGAAGACAAACCACTCTACAGCATTCACACTTAGGTAGTTTAATAAATTAACTTAAACAATAGATGAGAATTGTAATTTTTACTGATGGGATTAAGTACTTTTATAAAGCAAAGTTAAACTTGTACCTCTTTAAAAAAAAAAACATTTAGGACAGTTACATTTCAATCACGGATATCTACTTTTAGAGTTGGTTTTACAGATTATTGATAACATGAGGTAAAGTATGATTGAGAAAAATCTATAACACTGTCACAGGAAAATAGAAATTATTTCATAGCTATTAACTCTTATAATAAAACATCTAGTAAGTTCTCAATTTTTTATATAATCATCTCAAACATTTCCCACAGAATTATAGCGGAGGCAGAAAAAAGTTAATTGAAATGAAGAAAGAGACTGAAGAACATAAATAGCACTATGGATGTTAGCGCTATTTTACTAAAAGTATTTTCTTTAAACACTTGTACTTCTCTGAGACGAGACATCCAATTAAAGGAGTATTCAATGATCTTATTATTTCAGTTCTCTCTTGGAAATAAATAATAACATTGTAAAGGTTCTGCTCAGAACGAGCTCACACTGAGCAGAAAGTTTTGAAATCACGCGTGTTCAGGCATGATCAATGCAGACTTCACCCACCCATGACAGGTTTCCAGAGTGGCTCTTTCGAGCAACCGGCTAACTCGTCTTAGAGGTGCTCAGTTGTAATTTCTTATGAGATAAATATAGGTTTGAGAGACAGCTTTAAGGGATTTTCTTTTTTTATAACTGAGGAAATGCTTTATTTAACCTTTCCTGATAGCAGGAGAAATAACTTTTAAGAAGAAAAGAAAAAGAGAGAAGAAGGACGAGGGAGAGCAGAAGGGAGAAGATGGAAGGAGGAGAAAGAGAACAAACAAGTCATTTATGTGTACTTTTATCTTCAAGTTATATTTACTAAGGTAATTTTTGCCAGGCAGTTGGTTTTTCTCTCTTATTTCCTAAGTATACTGCCTTTTCTCCTGATTGTACTTTTTAATAAATAGGGTAATTTTAGGAAGAAAAAACAGTTAAGATTTTTAAATGTTTTAAGAGCCCAGAATCCACAAATCTCTATGAGGTTTCAGAGTATAAATGATGCAAATTTCTCTGAAAGACAAATAAAATTGTTAAAAACTACTAAAATTTAGCCATTCTAACTTGATTTACTTCATAAAATGGTAAATTATAGATGCATACTTTTAAGATTAATGTTAACTGTGATCAAGATAAAACCCCAGGACGAGGGGAAGATGGCGTTAAGAGTAAGTCAAGGAGATGACCTTCCTTCCCACAGATACACCAGAAATACATCTACACGTGGAACAACTCCTACAGAACATCTACTGAACGATGGCGAAGACCTCAGACCTCCCCAAAGGCAAGAAACTCCCCACGTACCTGGGTAGGGCAAAAGAAAACAGAATAAACAGAGACAAAAGGATAGCGACGGGACCTGCACCAGTGGGAGGGAGCCGTGAAGGAGGAAAGGTTTCCACACACTAGGAGCCCCTTCACGGGCGCAGACCGTGGCGGGGTGGAGGGGGGAGCTTCGGAGCCACGGAGGAGAGCGCAGCAACAGGGGTGCGGAGGGCAAAGCAGAGAGATTGCGCACAGAGGATCGGTGCCGACCGGCACTCACCAGCCGGAGAGGCTTGTCTGCTCACCTGCCGGGGCCAGGTGGGGCTGGGAGCTGAGGCTCGGGCTTCTGTCGGAGCGCAGGGAGAGGACTGGCGGCGTGAACACAGCCTGAAGGGGGATAGTGCGCCATAGCTGGCCGGGAGGGAGTCCGGGGAAAAAGTCTGGACCTGCCGAAAGAGGCAAGAGACTTTTTCTTCCCTCTTTGTTTCCTGGTGCGCGAGGAGAGGGGATTAAGGACGCTGCTTAAAGGAGCTCCGGAGACAGGGCGCAAGCCGCGGCCTAAAAGCGCGGGCCCCAGAGACGTGCATGAGACGCTAAGGGCTGCTGCTGCCACCACCAAGAAGCCAGTATGCGAGCACAGGTCACTATCCACACCCCCCTTCCGGGGAGCCTGTGCAGCCTGCCACTGCCAGGGTCCCGGGATCCAGGGACAACTTCCCCGGGAGAACGCACGGCGCGCCTCAGGCTGGTGCAACTTCGCGCGGGCCTCTGCCACCGCAGGCCCACCCCGCACTCCGTGCCCCTCCCTCCCCCCCGGCCTGAGTGAGCCAGAGTCCCCGAAGCAGCTGCTTCTTTAACCCCGTCCTGTCTGAGCAAAGAACAGTAGCCCTCCGGCGACATACAAGCAGAGGCGGGGTCAAATTCAAAGCTGAACCCCGGGAGCTGTGCGAACAAAGAAGAGAAAGGGAACTCTCTCCCAGCAGCCTCAGAAGCAGCAGATTAAATCTCCACAATCAACTTGATGTACCCTGCATCTGTGCAATACATGAACAGACAACGAATCATCCCAAATTGAAGAGCCGTGTGGATGAAAGGCTCTTGGTGCTGCAGCCAGGAGTCAGTGCTGTGCCTCTGAGGTGGGAGAGCCAACTTCAGGACACTGGTCCACAAGAGACCTCCCAGCTCCACATAATATCAAACAGCAAAAATCTCCCAGAGATCTCCATCTCAACACCAGCACCCAGCTTCACTCAACGACCAGCAAGCTACAGTGCTGGACACCCTATGCCAAACAACTAGCAAGACAGGAACACAGCCCCACCCATTAGCAGAGAGGGCTGCCTAAAATCATAATAAGGCCACAGACACCCAAAACACACCACCAGACGTGGACCTGCCCACCAGAAAGATAAGATCCAGCCTCATCCACCAGAACACAGGCACTAGTCCCCTCCACCAGGAAGCCTACACTACCCACTGAACCAACCTTAGCCACTGGAGACAGACACCAAAAACAACGGGAACTACGAACCTGCAGCCTGCAAAAAGGAGACCCCAAACACAGTAAAATAAGCAAAATGAGAAGACAGAAAAACACACAGCAGATGAAGGAGCAAGATAAACCCACCAGACCTAACAAATGAAGAGGAAATAGGCAGTCTACCTGGAAAAGAATTCAGAATAATGATAGTAAAGATGATCCAAAATCTTGGAAACAGAATAGACAAAATGCAAGAAACATTTAACAAGAACCTTGAAGAACTAAAGATGAAACAAACAATGATGAACAACACAATAAATGAAATGAAAAATACTCTAGATGGGATCAATAGCACAATAACTGAGGCAGAAGAACGGATAAGTGACCTGATAGATAAAATAGTGGAAATAACTACTGCAGAGCAGAATAAAGAAAAAAGAATGAAAAGAACTGAGGACAGTCTCAGAGACCTCTGGGACAACATGAAAACACCAACATTCGAATTATAGGGGTTCCAGAAGAAGAAGAGAAAAAGAAAGGGACTGAGAAAATATTTGAAGAGATTATAGTTGAAAACTTCCCTAATATGGGAAAGGAAATAGTTAATCAAGTCCAGGAAGCACAGAGAGTCCCATACAGGATAAATACACCAAGACACATATTAATCAAACTGTCAAAAATTAAATACAAAGAAAACATATTATAAGCGGCAAGGGAAAAACAACAAATAACACACAAGGGAATCCCCATAAGGTTAACAGCTGATCTTTCAGCAGAAACTCTGCAAGCCAGAAGGGAGTGGCAGGACATATTTAAAGTGATGAAGGAGAAAAACCTGCAACCAAGATTACCCTACCCAGCAAGGATCTCATTCAGATTTGATGGAGAAATTAAAACCTTTACAGACAAGCAAAAGCTGAGAGAGTTCAGCACCAACAAACCAGCTTTACAACAAATGCCTAAGGAACTTCTCTAGGCAGGAAAACACAAGAGAAGGAAAAAGACCTACAATAACGAACCCAAAAACAGTTAAGAAAATGGGAATAGGAACATACATATCGATAATTACCTTAAATGTAAATGGACTAAATGTTCCCACCAAAAGACACAGATTGGCTGAATGGATACAAAAACAAGAGCCATATATATGCTATCTACAAGACACCCACTTCAGACCTAGAGACACATACAGACTGAAAGTAAGGAGATGGAAAAAGATATTCCATGCAAATGGAAACCAAAAGAAAGCTGGAGTAGCAATTCTCATATCAGACAAAATAGACGTTAAAATAAAGACATTAGAAGAAGACAAAGAAGGACACTACATAATGATCAAGGGATCGATCCAAGAAGAAGATATAACAATTATAAATATTTATGCACCCAACATAGGAGCACCTCAATACATAAGGCAAATACTAAGAGCCATAAAAGGGGAAATCGACAGTAACACATTCATAGTAGGGGACTTTAACACCCCACTTTCACCAATGGACAGATCATCCAAAATGAAAATAAAGAAGGAAAGACAAGCTTTAAATGATACATTAAACAAGATGGACTTAATTGATACTTATAGGACATTCTATCCAAAAACAACAGAATACACATTTTTCTCAAGTGCTCATGGAACATTCTCCAGGATAGATCATATCTTGGGTCACAGATCGAGCCTTGGTAAATTTAAGAAAATTGAGGGTTCCCCTGGTGGCGCAGTGGTTGAGAGTCCACCTGCCGATGCAGGGGACACGGGTTCGTGCCCTGGTCCGGGAAGATCCCACATGCCGCAGAGCGGCTGGGCCCATGAGCCATGGCAGCTGAGCCTGCGCGTCTGGAGCCTGTGCTCCGCAATGGGAGAGGCCACAACAGTGAAAGGCCCACGTACCGCAAAAAAAAAAAAAAAAAGAAAATTGAAATTGTATCAAGTATCTTTTCCGACCACAACGCTATGAGGCTAGATATCAATCACAGGAAAAGATCTGTAAAAAATACAAACACATGGAGGCTAAATAATATACTACTTAATAACGAAGTGATCACTGAAGAAATCAAAGAGGAAATAAAAAAATACCTAGAAACAAATGACAATGGAGACACAATGACCCAAAACCTATCGGATGCAGCAAAAGCAGTTCTAAGAGGGAAGTTTATAGCAATACAATCCTACCTTAAGAAACAGGAAACAATCTCGAATAAACAACCTAACCTTGCACCTAAAGCAATTAGAGAAAGAAGAACAAAAAACTCAAAGTTAGCAAGAGGAAAAAAATCATAAAAATCAGATCAGAAATAAAAAGAAATGAAGGAAATGATAGCAAACATCAATAAAACTAAAAGCTGGTTCTTTGAGAAGATAAAAATAATTGATAAACCATTAGCCAGTACTCAATCAAGAAATGAGGGAGAAGACTCAAATCAATAGAATTAGAAATGAAAAGGAGAAGTAAACAACTGACACTGCAGAGATACAAAAGATCATGAGAGATTACTAAAAGCAACTCTATGCCAATAAAATGGACAACACGGAAGAAATGGACAAATTCTTAGAAATGCACAAGCTGCCAAGACTGAATCAGGAAGAAATAGAAAATATGAACAGACCAATCACAAGCACTGAAATTGAAACTGTGATTAAAAATCTTCCAACAAGCAAAAGCACAGGACCAGATGGCTTCACAGGCAAATTCTATCAAACATTTAGAGAAGAGCTATCACCTATCCTTCTCAAACTCTTCCAAAATGTAGCAGAGGGAGGAACACTCCCAAACTCATTCTGTGAGGCCACCATCACCTTGATACCAAAACCAGACAAGGATGTCACAAAGAAGGAAAACTACAGGTCAGTATCACTGATGAACATAGTTGCAAAAATCCTCAACAAAATACTAGCAAACAGAATCCAACAGCATATTAAAAGGATCATACACCATGATCAAGTGGGATTTATCCCAGGAATGCAAGGACTCTTCAATATACACAAATCAATCAATGTGATAAACCATATTAACAAATTGAAGGAGGAAAACCATATGATCATCTCAATAGATGCAGAAAAAGCTTTCAACAAAATTCAACACTCATTTATGTTAAAAACCCTGCAGAAAGTAGGCATAGAGGGAACTTAGCTCAACATAATAAGGCCATATATGATAAACCCACAGCCAACATCATCCTCAATGGTGAAAAATTGAAAGCATTTCCACTAAGATCAGGAACAAGGCAAGGTTGCCCACTCTCACCACTCTTATTCAACATAGTTCTGGAAGTTTTAGCCACAGCAATCAGAGAAGAAAAGGAAATATAAGGAATCCAAATCAGAAAAGAAGAAGTAAAGCTGTCACTGTTTGCAGATGACATGATACTATACATAGAGAATCCTAAAGATGCTACCAGAAAACTACTAGAGCTAATCAATGAATTTGGTAAAGTAGCAGGATACAAAATTAATGCACAGAAATCTCTGGCATTCCTTTACACTAATGATGAAAAACGTGAAAGTGAAATCAAGAAAACACTCCCATTTACCACTGCAACAAAAAGAATAAAATATCTAGGAATAAACCTACCTAAGGAGACAAAAGACCCGTATGCAAAAAATTATAAGACACTGATGAAAGAAATTAAAGATGATAAAAATATATGGAGAGATATACCATGTTCTTGGATGGGAAGAATCAACATTGTGAAAATGACTATACTACCCAAAGCAACCTATAGATTCAGTGCAATCCCTATCAAACTACCACTGGCATTTTTCACAGAACTAGAACAAAAATTTCACAATTTGTATGGAAACACAAAAGACCCCAAATAGCCAAAGCAATCTTGAGAACGAAAAACGGTGCTGGAGGTATCAGGCTCCCTGACTTCAGACTATACTACAAAGCTACAGTAATCAAGACAGTATGGTACTGGCACAAAAACAGAAGGATCAATGGAACAGGATAGAAAGCCCAGAGATAACCCCACACACATATGGTCACCTTATCTTTGATAAAGGAGACAGCAATGTATAGTGGAGAAAGCACAACCTCTTCAATAAGTGGTGCTGGGAAAACTGGACAGGTACATTTAAAAGTATGAGATTAGATCACTCCCTAACACCATACACAAAAATAAGCTCAAAATGGATTAAAGACCTAAATGTAAGGCCAGAAACTATCAAACTCTTAGAGGAAAACATAGGCAGAACACTCTATGACATAAATCACAGCAAGATTCTTTTTGGCCCACCTCCCAGAGAAATGGAAATAAAAACAAAAATAAACAAATGGGACCTAATGAAACTTCAAAGCTTTTGCACAGCAAAGGAAACCGTAAACAAGACCAAAAGACAACCCTCAGAATGGGAGAAAATATTTGCAAATGAAGCAACTGACAAAGGATTAATCTCCAAAATTTACAAGCAGCTCATGCAGCTCAATAACAAAAAGCAAACAACCCAATCCAAAAATGGGCAGAAGACCTAAATAGACATTTCTCCAAAGAAAATATACAGTCTGCCAACAAACACATGAAAGAATGCTCAACATCATTAATCATTAGAGAAATGCAAATCAAAACTACAATGAGATATCATCTCACACCAGTCAGAATGGCCGTCATCAAAAAATCTAGAAACAATAAATGCTGGAGAGGGTGTGGAGAAAAGGGAACCCTCTTGCACTGTTGGTGGGAATGTAAATTGATACAGCCACTATGGAGAACAGTATGGAAGTTCCTTAAAAAACTACAAATAGAACTACCATATGACCCAGCAATCCCACTACTGGGCATATACCCTGAGAAGACCATAATTCAGAAAGAGTCACGTACCAAAATGTTCATTGCAGCTCTATTTAAAATAGCCCGGAGATGGAAACAACCTAAGTGTCCAACATCGGATTAATGGATAAAGAAGGTGTGGCACATATATACAATGGAATATTACTCAGCCATAAAAAGAAACGAAATTGAGCTATTTGTAATGAGGTGGATAGACCTAGAGTCTGTCATACAGAGTGAAGTAAGTCAGAAAGAGAAAGACAAATACTGTATACTAACACATATATATGGAATTTAAGAAAAAAAATGTCATGAAGAACCTAGGGGTAAGACAGGAATAAAGACACAGACCTACTAGAGAATGGACTTGAGGATATGGGGAGGGGGAAGGGTAAGCTGTGACAAAGCGCGAGAGAGGCATGGACATATATACACTACCAAATGTAACATAGATAGCTAGTGGGAAGCAGCCGCATAGCACAAGGAGATCAACTCGGGGCTTTGTGACCGCCGGGAGGGGTCGGATAGGGAGGGTGGGAGGGAGGGAGGGAGGTGCAAGAGGGAACAGATATGGGAACATATGTATATGTATAAGTGATTCACTTTGTTATAAAGCAGAAACTAACACACCATAAAGCAATTATACTCTAATAGAGATGTAAAGAATAAATAAAATAAAATGTGTTTTCCTCTGCGTAGAGGAAAGAACAATGCAATAAAGAACCTTCAAAAGATCATTCCAAATTCAGTTTCCCAAATTTGAGAGGAACAAGGTAATAAGCATATACTATTTACATCTAACCTTTTGCAAATATTGAATACCTAGATTTGAACATTGGATTTTACTTAATAACAGAATAAAATTTCTGTAATATATTAAAAAAAATTAAGGGTCAAATTATTACTATTAAAACTTCAAAAAGTAAATAAATAAACCAGCATACCAACAAACTAAATTGAACCACGATTTGACTACTTTGGATATAACCACAGTGAAGCAATTATTGCAAATTAATGCATACTTACATGATGGGTTGTTTGGAGTTTTTCTATCAATAAGCTCATTAAAATTTAAAAGAAATTCGGTGTTATTATCTGATATTTTAAGATCATTGCAGTAATCTCTGAAAAAAATAGTTTAGGATATTAGGTGTTAAAATCACAACTTGACAAAAATGTACACAGTAAGCATAGGTAGTGAAAACACTTAATTTTTAAACTTTTTACTAGCTGCATGACTTTGCAAGCTGTTGAATTCTGGTTATCTCCATTTCCTCCTCCTTATAATGGAATAATACTTTAAAATCAAGTGGTCAGGATTATATATATTAAATATATTAACCATTTGAACTCTGGACAGAAGTGCCCAATAAGTGTCGGCTTCTGTTACTCCTACTGTACTATTGTCATTTTATGCGGTAGGTTAGCAATTTACATATAGAAATTAAGACTGAGAAATTTAAAGATATATATTTATCAAATATCTACAAAAAACCCATTGTGTTAACGTGTTTTTGAGAAATTACTATTTTAAAAAATCGAGTAAAGTGGCATTGATTTAGTTATTTGCACATATCTGTAATTACCGACTTAAGAAAAGACACTAATGTCTCTGCATTCAGCTGACTGCAAGATTGTTTTGGCACATGAAAGAAGTAAGTGCTCACACAGATCATCAGTTGGAAAGGAAAATTATTTTAATAATCTTTTCAGATAATTGTGGGTGTTCTTTTTTCTTGAGTAACACACTAAAACTTGATTATTTGCAATTTCTTGATTCGTAATTTGTGCTATGGAATCTGAAACAATACCAATGAACATTTTGTACTCTGTTATATTAAAATTCAATGTACCATCTTACATTTTGAATGAATCTTTTACCCATCATGATTTTTATCACATCATAACTTGGTTACTTGGAAGATATGAATAATGCAGATGTTCTAAACGGTAACATATTTTATTACACAATAATGAAAATTCACATTGATTAATAACATCACTGATCTCACCAGATAAGTCTATAACTATGGGGAAGCTGTCATGCTTACAGTAATGAATATGTAACTTTCCTAAAATTCTAATTTTTGTTTGAAGTTCAGGTTTTGTCATTGGGAACAAATACTTTCAGTTGTTTTCTTCAAAGTAAAAGGCTCACTTAACTAATTTTTGGGAAAATGTCTGCCAAATACCCAAGTCTGAATAACCACAGTTCCTCTGTCATTCATTCTTTCTAGTAAAATGATATCTCATGGAAAAAAAGCAAGAAGCTCCTATTTTAGCTCTCAATTCACACAATTTTTGGAGATAGGCAAGTTACTCTGGTATGCAGTAAAACTTCCTTTTTTTTTTTTTTTTTACACAGAGTATTAAAAGACATATACTCATGGGTAAACCTCAGTAAAATTAATAATTCTTACTGCTTTAATCAAGGATATTTTAAAGTGACACTGGCTTTTTCCCCAATGTGGGTGCCTGGCAATGAAGATTACGGTGGCTACCAGTAGTCTTTAGTACCATTGTCTTGATTCCTGATAAGGTATCAGCTCACCATTGCTTTTGTACTGTCACTGCAAATGTCAATACGATGAAAAACACAAATGCCATTTAACATTGTTAGGAAAACAGCTTTGTCCGTGCAGATTCTCTGAAAGAGACTTTGGAACGAACCCCCACAGGGTTCTATACTTTGAGAACTGCTGTCCTAAGTGTTTTGGAAATTAAGAATAAATGTAAGGCAACATAAATATTATAAGAAGATTGCAATTATAATAACTAGGTTAATACAACTAACAGACTGGATAATCAAATAGTCAAGACAAAAATGCAATCAAAAAGTAAACATTTTCAGATGCAAAAAGTAAACATCTAAATACAAAGCTGCAGAGAGGAAAAGAATGTCAGAACTTCAAAAACAAGACTTCTCGGTTCATGGAAAATTTTCGTTTAGAGACAAGGTTTAAAAAGTTTTCATAATACCCATTAAATTATTGACAGAGCTAAAGTTGATTTCTTCCCACAATGCTATGCTTTTTTGGAAATGACACTAGCCTGGAAGTCAAAAGGCCAATTACATTGAACTAGGATCGCACAGAATTAAAAGCTGATGGGAAGGTTTTAGAAGGATTAAATAGAATGTTTTAGAAGGACTAAATGAAATAATTATTAATAAAATCATTAATAAAACATGGAATTTAAAAATTCCATGTTATTGTCTAGAAGGCATTTCTAAAATTTTCTTTTAATCACTTAATCCTAAAAATACCTTTATCAGAAGGTAATTTAATATTTTAATAGTGAGGAAACTGAGATTCAAAGATGTAAAAAGATTTACCCAAAGGCACCTAACTAGCAAGTGGTCGAGCCCTGAGGGGAAGCCAAGTCTTCAGATCCCTAATTAGTGTTTTAACATAACCTACACTGTGCTTTGAACTTTCACTCTGTGAGCTTTTATACTTACAAAGCTTCAGGCCAAAAGCAGCTTTGACCTCTACCGATAGAAGGCTGTCCGTGTTGTGAGCAGTTAGTTTAGACAACGTCATCATGTTATGTTTTGTTTCTGTTTTGATCCTTGCTGGCTCGGCTGTGCCCAACTCTGAAGGAGTCTAAAGATATTATTGACCTTTTGATGTATCCTAATGGCAAAAGCAGTGAAAGTGCTGAACTACCATTAAGGAGAGTTGTTGAATTAGGACATGAGCAGAAGTGAAAGAATTTAAACAACTGCGACGTGAGAAAACACAACGCTGAATGTTGTGTCAGGGGAATGAGTTCTCCAGTAGTAAGAATGAGCCGGGACAACAGAAAGTCACACACCAGGCAGAGCAGGGTGCCTGTGCACTAGGTAGTAAGTAGCAAGAGCCTGACTGAAATATTTGGGATGTGAATGTACGTCTAGACAGACAGCATCAACATCGGTTGCCTGTTAGCCTAAGGATTGTTCAGCATAGGCCTGGGAGCTTGACAACTGGAGATAATCAGCATTTCTTAAGGTCTCTCCCAAAGGAACCACCCCAGGAAAGTGCATGACAGG
The DNA here is from genome assembly GCF_008692025.1 of Phocoena sinus. NCBI lineage: Eukaryota > Metazoa > Chordata > Mammalia > Artiodactyla > Phocoenidae > Phocoena > Phocoena sinus. Next base: position 81,917,576 of record NC_045771.1, on the reverse strand, counting down.
CAATAACTGTGGTTACCACCACTGCTGCGTTCCCTCAGGACGTGTGGGATAGACTCTGCTGATAAACTTTCTATGAGGCACTGTTTTTCTAAAAGAGATCAATCTTAGGCATATTGATCATTACTTTTCTAAGGAATTTTTTTTTTTTTTCCCCTAAAAAAGATTAAAGTAGCAAGGTGGAGAAACCTCTGGATGGCTTTAAAGGAACAAATTCAATTTCGATTTGCTGAAAATACCTTCAGGGCCTCAAAGCTATATAATCTTTTTTGGTCACTTTGTGTTTCTGACCAAAATGGGATTTGTAACTTAAATGGCTGCAAACTAAAAGATCTTTGGTATTAGAAATTTGGCAAATTATTTATTTCTAGAAAGTCAGTTTGTTCTCATTCTATTCCACGAACTTACATAGGTCATACATCTCAGATTAGCATTGAATTACTGGTGATCACATACTTTTCTTTCTTATTCTAACTTATCTTTGAAGTGCTTTTTCATTTCTGATTATCCAAGAAAGATAGAAAAATTAATCCATGTTGTAGACTTTCATCCCTATGACTGTAATTCTCTTAAAGATAGGAATAATGCTCCACACATCTGTATTCTCCATGCTTTCCTTTCCAGTAGTTTTCAAAATTTAAGGAAATTGCAAAAACCGAGTACTAACTAGGATCAAAGAGTTTAATTATTTAAGAATTAACAAAAATGGTTCTACCTTTAAATTTCATGAGCTTTCTTCTTTAAATTATTTTAAAATAACTGCTTTTTAACATCCTTTATTATTATTATTGGCCGCACCACATGCCTTGCGGGATCTTAGTTCCCCAATCAGGGATTGAACCCGGGCCCATGGCAGTGTGCCAAGTCCTAACCACTGGACCACCAGGAAATTCCCATAACATGTTTTATTAAATAACTATCCCTCCTGCTCTGACCTCTTAATATAACCATCAGTAATAATAAATAAGGGCTTCCCTGGTGGCACAGTGGTTGAGAGTCCGCCTGCCGATGCAGGGAACGCGGGTTCATGCCCCGGTCCGGGAAGATCCCACATGCCGCGGAGTGGCTGGGCCCGTGAGCCATGGCCGCTGAGCCTGCGTGTCCGGAGCCTGTGCTCCGCAACGGGAGAGGCCACAGCAGTGAGAGGCCCGCGTACCGCAAAAAAATAAATAAATAAAATAATAAATAATATTTATTTAAGATCATGTCATACCAAGAGGTATGCTAAATATTCTGCATGCAATATTATCTCACTTAAAGCTTATAAAAACTATACGAGGTAGGTATTATTGTTAGCACCATTTTGCAAGTAAAGAAACTAAGATGCAGAGAATCTGAGTAACACAGCTATGACCATGAAAATCTGGGAAACAGATCCTGAAAGTCTTTCTCTAGAGTTTGCTTCACTGTTTCCCATTAATAACAGTGACAAAAACATATGCTGGATATTCTATGCTACACAAACGTCTCCCTTTTCTCACCAATTTTTTCTTTATCCCAATTTTCTATCAGTTTACTTTCCACAAATCTTTGAATACACATCCAATGCTCATGTTTCCAGGAAATGTTCCCTACAAAACTATTTTACTCAGCTGTACTGGACATTCTTTTGAGATTCCCTAACTAAGTATTTGCATATTCAGTGTAGATATTTATACCTTAGAGTAGCAAGGAAACAGATTCAAATCCCGTATTATTTAACATCTCTAAAACTGTTTCCGGATCTGTGAAATAGGATAATATATAACACTAATTTATTATAGAGCTCTTTTGAGGGGTAAATATAATCAAATCATACATGTAAATCATACATGTAAAAGGCTTAACACATGTTAACTGGGGTGAACACTCATTGTTTCTCCCACAAGCTACAACATTTCTTCCCTCCTCTGCTATTTGCTCCTTCCCCGAACACACAGGTGAATTCTAGTCTTCCAGCCAGTCATATTGATATTGAACGTGACAGGCCACAGAAATGATCCATATGCTAATCCTCGCTGAACTATAACAAAATCCACTGTCTATGAATTGGGAATTGAGATTGAGAGATATATTTATCTTCTCTGGGAATTCCTGGACGTTTACCATGCTCGAAGGGAGAGTCTCATCAACACAGGGCACCCAGTATCTCAACCTCTTCTCACCCCTGTGCTACAGTAATATTCTGCTTTCCAGCTAAAACTAGTTTTAGCAGTGGCCCAAAGTAACTTGTATCAAAAAATTGCTAGTAAGATTGTAGGTATTATAATAATATGATTTTTAAAATACTTTTCATACATTTATAGATTCTCCAGTCGTCAACTATTTATGAGGCCTCCACTGTGTGCCAATCAGTAGATTTGATGTTGAGTATTGAATGGTAAGTCCAACAGATGCCGTCATGTCTGTGTTGGGGAAAATAAAATGAAATGTGGCCAGTACTCTAGTACGGGAAATACAGGATTCTATGAAGCAGTCAGCAAGGATGTCTAATCCAGTGATGATGGGAAAGAAATTCCCAGATCAAGGAGCTTTGAAGTTGGAGTTTGGGAAGGACTGGAGGTGTGTGTGTTCAATCCAAAATAGAAAAGAAAATTAGTGGATGAAAAGCAGTAAGGAGGAAAAAACAATGCATTTTAGGAAATAAGAAAAGTTTAGTGTGGCTAGACTTTAAAGCAGAGGTTGACAGACTGTTTCTTAAAGGGCAAGAGAGTAAATGATTCAGGCTCTATGGGTTAAAAGGTCTAGGCCACAACCCCTCGGCTCTGCCTTTGTAGTGAAAGCAGCCACAGGCAATACATCAACAAATGCCTGCGGCTGTGTTCTAATAAAACTTTACGTATAAAGTTTTATACGTAAAACTGCAGGCTGTAGCTTGTCAGCCCCCGATTTAGAGTATAGGGAACCACACTGGTAAACTGGGACCTAGTGACAGAAGATTTGAAAGCTTTCCTATACAGTATCGATTATCATGGGGATAATACGAAGCCACTGGTTAGTATTTAACAGATGAGAAACATAATGTTATTGAAAGTTTAGAGACTCGCTCTGCTTACAGAAAGGAGACAGAAATTGGAAGTAAGGGAGAAATACTGGAGGCAGGGAGATCAATTAAGAGGCAGCCTTAGTAGTTTAAGTGAGGAAGGCACTAGCCTGAACTAGAACAAAGGCAGCAGAGTTTGACAGACATACCTGATACTCATAAGATCAATTCTATGGGGCAAGACTTGTTGATCGACCAGAAGTTCCATATAAAGGAAAGGGAGCAAAGACATCTATCAGGTTTCAAGACTGGGTATTTGGGGAGAACAGTATTTTTGTCACTGAGGCAACACAGAAAGAAGAGTTTTCCAAAGAGGACAAATGTTCAGGAGATCATGAATTGGAGCACCTTGAAGAGAGATTCCTATTAGGCTCCATAAACATGAAGTCTCATATTAAAATATGTAGGGTAGACATAAAGTCTGGAAATATATTGTTTGATCTTATATTACAATGTAAGGTCAATAAACCACACAGTATGCCTATTTTGTTTCTAGATGTTACCAACATCCTGTAGATTTGGGAGCCATCACCCCAAACTGTAGACACAGAATAGTGGGCGTCTGTGCTATGTCTGTAGACTCAAAATAGGAAGATAAGAGAGCCCAGGCCAGCAGCTTCATATGAGTGATGTGCACAAGAAGGGAAGCTCATGAAAGAGACTGAATATGCAGCCAGGGAGGGAGGAAGAAAACCAGAAAAGTATGTCATTAAGCAAGAGGAGGCAGAATGTCAAAGCGTGGGATCAGCAGTGTCCAAGCCTGAAGGCAGTTCAAGCAGGAACACTGCTTGAGGGCAGAGTCACTCACAAAGCCAGAAATATGCTTAGTTAACAGAGATTTCTCAAAAAGTTATATATATTCCCTACTTTCAATAAGAACCAAAAATTCAGATAGTCTTATGCAGAAACAGAAAGAATAACTGAGACCAGTTGTTAGGAGCCTTCTTAGAGCAATTTCTTTAAGAAGGAAAAATTGTGAGAATTGGATACTATAAGCTTCTGAATCTATTTTATTCAGTAGCCTAGGGTAACAGGACTTCTCTTGATTTGTCTTATTACATGTGTCTGATGGAGAGTGGGAGTCAAAAACTAAGGAAAGAAATAGAAATAAAGAATAATCTTGGATCCTTGAATGGAGTTTCAAATAATTATAAGAAAATAGAGGTAGAGGTGAAGATGTATATTAGAGCTACGGAAGGGGGATTATAAGCGAGAGAAGTAAAATTGGTTAGGAGGAAAGAATGCTAATCTTAAAAATTATGTGAGAAAATCTCACTGTATTAAAATATATTTCCCAAAAACTTCGGTTAAAAAAATCAATGATGTTGTCATTCTATGAGGCATACACATTCTTGTGTATATGTACACATATATGTATATATCTGTACATATCTATGCATATCTATCTCAGTGTGTGTGTGTGTGTGTGTGTGTGTGTAGAGACAGAAAGTGAGTGAGAGTTTGTATGTGTATACATAGTCACAAATGCAAATTCACAACTCTTCGTTTTTCTTGGATATACTGTTGGTTCCAACAAAAGCAAAACCTCCATCTGTCCTATTCACCGCTGTATCCCCAAGTCAGCATATTCTTTAGCACACAGCAGCTAAGTACCTGAATGAGTAAATGAATGAAAGAACAACATTCTCTTTCAGTTTTAAAGTTATTGTTTCCTTTGGTTCCATAATTTGGCATGGCATAATCCACAGCAGTCTTGACCCCAGCTCAGACCTGTTCTTGAAGCCCTACATATCCACAATGAGCTATAAAAAAAGAAAACAAAACCTACCTTGGTGCTATGAATGTATAGCCAGATTCTTCAAAATTATCCGGCTTCAATGTTTCTGAATCTGCAAAGATAATGTTACAGGGTTAGACAAACCGGAATATGCATCCTGAGATTTGATGTCAATAGGAAGGCATTAGAAAAATAACCTTACACGGAAAAATAAAAACAGACTATTTCCATCCTAAACTGAAACACATGAATGAATATAAAGATCCCCAATACTTTACAGTAATAAAATCAATTTTAATTTCATAACATGGATTACAACAGTTATATCAAAGACAATGTTAGGTCTATAATTTTCCCATTTACTAACTAACCCTACTATAACCAAGATATCCTTTAAAAAGTGACTTTTGTCAATGTTACACCAGGGGTATTTATTTAAAATGTCAAATATTTTACCAATATCATGATAAAGAAAATGATTTTAATAAACCCATTAATGCCTTTAGTGAATTAATAGCATTCTTCATATTAGTATGAATTAGAAAGTGCAAGGATAAAAACACACAAGTATTTAAGAAAAAAAACAGAAAGTGAAATAGGTTACACATATAAACACAGGCATATTCTTTCCCCCTTTTTTGCCGCTAAGGTCTATGTGATCATGGAGGAAAATCTAGCAAATGAGAAGCACAGAGGATAGTATCCAATAGGAATGGAAATATCAGTGTAAATGTCAAGTGTACTAAACAAAAAGAAATTGAGCAACAAGAAAATACTTGCCCTTCATTCTGCCCTTTTTTGCTGGGAAAATCCATCAGAAAGAGAAAGCAGGGAAACAAGAAAAAAAGAGGGTAAAAGCAAAGGGGGGTCACAAACAATATTTTATTCAATGACTTTCTTGAATAAAAATATTGTGCATAGATCAAAGGTTTACTTATGTACAGCTGTAGTCTGCAAGAAAAGACACATATTTTTGAAGACTGGAAAATATGTCCTGTCAATTACTACTAGAGCACCCTCTCTGTACTGTGGTTATTTCAGGGGTCTGTTTTGCAAAGTGGCTAACGCAAGTGCAATACCAATGATGCTAGCCTATAAACAGAAGCATTTACCAATCATCAAAGACCCACTAGGCACCCCCTCATTTATCAAGTGAAGAACTAGCTCATGCAAAGTTGGTGGCTGTTAAAAGACCATCATATCTATCTATGAAGTGAAAGTGGAAATATAAAGGTCTAAATTACCACAATGTGCAATGAGAATCAGGACTGCAGAGACCAAAAAAGAACTGACAGAGAAAGGAAAGAAACTGTAGTTCATGTACAGTCAGAGGTAAAAGGTATATACATATATATATGCATATATATTTTTTACTTTATTGTAACGGACAAAATTTAGGTGGTTAGGAATAATTGAGTGATATGCAAAGGATATGATGGTCATTTTACTTTACTGAAGCTAGTCACCCAAAACAAAATAAAGATTAATAATGACTTGAAATATGCACTAGTGTTAATAATTACTCCACATTCCAAATGACGCTTAAAAAAACCCCCAAACTGATCCATTTGAGTTACTGAAAACATTAATTTGGATAATTAGAAGAAAGTTGATTGCCAAACCAAAGCCAAAGACCAGTAAAATTTAATTTATTCCAACAAAGTCGACGATGTGGAGCATAATATCATTCTTGCCAAATGCAAAAAAAAAAAAAGAAAAGAAAAACTTTACTACTACCAGCAGAGTGCCATGAGTAGAGACTGTGTGAAACATTTTGTGCCAGCTAGCAGACCCTTAAAACAATAGCAACAGAGGACACAGCGCTGCAATGATTCTATGAGCACAAAGCAAGGCAGGGGAGGGTGGTAGGGACTGCCAGTGAGACTGGAGTACCTGCTCATATTCTATCCATGTAGAATACTTCTTGTTCCTTGCATGTTTGGAATGGGTTAGAATCATTGCTGCTGATTTGGTAATAACACCCACTAAAATGTATAAGCCTTGGGTATTCCAAATTCTAGACGTATTTAAACCTCTGGCACTAGGAGATAACAAACAGACCCTGAAGTCGCTTTCACAGTACTTACATCTGGCCTGAGTTATTGTCTCTTCTATTTTGGCTTTTATATAGTAAAAACTGTAGGTTGGTAAAACCAAGGCCAAACTGCAATAGAAACAAGAGAAGCATAAACACAAACAAACAAAAATGAAACATAACTTAAAGAAAAAAGACACATCAAGTTCATGGAAAATCCGAGGATCTTCCTCGTGGGAAGGAAAAGACATATTACTTTGACAGGAAATGCTTTCACCAAATAGGGTACTTAATTTGGTCTTGCCATCCAGCTCTCTACACTGTAGAGAATCAGAAGAGACACATGGAAAGTAAGCTACAAAATGTGCCCATAAATCAGCTGAAGAAGAAATGTCATGGATACTGTATTTTCAGAAAACTATATTAAAATACTCTGTGGACAAAAATAGAAGAATACTAGGGCTACGTTTAAGCAAAGTAATTATATCCTGCCAATTGGCTATCCCCTCCCTAACGAACTATACATAATGTTACAATGCTTGCTAGCAAATGTACACTACTCAAAATTACAAATGAAAGAAGTAGTATTATCATTACTAATTACACAATGCATAAAATCATCTGAAATAGTCTCTTTTGAGGGGTTAAATACCTAATACTGTACAACTCTTTTCTAGGCCATTTCCCCCATGTCTTTTGGAAGGGAAATTCAGGTTCCTTTCTAGCACTTGCTCATCCCATTGGTTCTTACCCAACAGTGTAACTGTATTTATTTCAAGTTCATTTGGCAGATTGCTGTTAGGCACAGTAGGAAAAACATCTTGACTTTAATAGTTTACAAGAGCCATGGGCTACTGTAGTCCCATGGTACATGTACACACTGGAGGAAAGCTCCAGTGCAAATCTTAAGCCAAATTCTGAACATCTTAGGCGCAAGGACTGTCAAACAAGCCCGTCATCCAACCCTGTCTTAATATGACTGTACAAACTAAAAAGCTGACAGGCAGGTAACCGCACTCATTTTGAAGCTGACAATTAATAAAACACACAAAATATTGGAATTGTTAAAAGATATCAGAATATGATGCACTCTCCCGTAACAACTGCATATGTGTAATTCCTCTACTCTCACGATGGCTGATACACATGTGCAGAACATAACTAATTATTCCACATCCATACTCACAGTTGCAAATGGTCTCTGCTATCCTTTGAATACAGAAGGAAACTAACAAACTAATGCCAAAAATGAGGTTATCTCTAAGATTTCCAATGCAACTATTATTAAAAAACGACGCTTAATTAATGTGAGCAATTTATTCAGCATTCATTTTTACAATTTAACCCCAAATTTAGCAATGCACAGAAAAATGTGTGCATTTCTAGGCTTCTGAGTATTTCTAGGCATTTGCAGAAGATCTTCTTTTAAATCACTCAAGCCTCATGTTTCCCAGGCTTTGAGGATGGATGTCCAAAGTGTAATGCTGTTATACATTTTTTATGAGCAATATAGAACAGGACAAAATATAAAATGTCAGGTTTTTCTTCTTATGAATATATGCTAAAAATTCACTCTATGAAGAGGAAAAATGCAAGGGCTTATTTGCTACAATTTAATTATGCAGTTAAGATAGCAAAATAAGTGGATGCTTGTTACCTCCAATTCCCAAATCTTTCTCCATCATTAAGTAATTCATAAACTTTCCTTATGGGAAAAGGTCAGAGAAATAAAATGTTATGTAGATTTAATGAAAATCTCCACATTCATTTTAAAGGTAACTTCCTTTAAGGGGAGGCAGAGATTAAAATTAAAATAAGCAGTGCAATTAGTCTGAAAGCAAGATGACCTTGCATGATTCACTCGCCATTTATAAAATGTAGAGCAGAATTAGTGAGCATTTGAAGACTGTCTCCCACAAATGCCTCTCAAGGGAAATTAGGACATTTTTATTGCCCTATCAGCATTTATTGCTAAGAGAAACTTCAAATTAAGACCGATAACATTACATCATGTGGCTGCTACAGTGTCACACTGTAAGCTTGGGTTACCTCTCATGTACCATAAAAAACAGTGTGGAAACCCATGAGGAACACAATAGACATTTTAAAACTGACATATCGAATATACATTTTATTGGCCTGCAAGTCTCAGGTTGCTATTAATAGCTATACTTTATTTTATAGAAAAATATGGTTACACATAATTTAACGATTTTTTTCTTCAGGCAACAGTTATTTCTTCAACCTATAGCAGATAAGCTCTTCAATCAAGATTCTGAGTCAAGGATGCTGCCATATGCAGTGTTTGCTGTCTCTCTCATAAAACCAACAAATCAAGTCTGCTTTATTTTCTCCCAGGGATAAAAGTCTAATAAAGCCAGTGGCCACCAGATGGATGGTAGAGCCCATGCAATATTTTTGTGACTTCCACAAACATGGTTAACTTAGTTAAATGGATTATAACACACTTTTCAACTCATTTATATCACCATAAAAATCAAACTCTTCATTAAAAAAAGAGGACATTCTGTTAAAATAACTACTATATTTCAAAATATGTTATATCAAGTTATATCAAGGCTTAAGGAGACAGAAATCACTAAGTGAAATTTGATACCTAATTCATTAAATAAAAACACTGCCATTTTTTCCCTTCAATTTAGATGTAATATGTTTTCTAGCTTCTTATTTGTGGATTTATTTGTACGGAGATTCAGGGGAGTACTTACAATGGAAATAGATTTAATCTGGCTCTGAGTTGTAGATTTGTGAAGAGAATGTGTGAAGGAAACATGCAAAGGTGTGAAGTTAGGGCTTGTTCAGAGAACAGTGGTTTGTATGGGTAGTGCAGTGCAGTGGGCGAAACGACAGGGCAGACAGGTCAGGCTAGAAATGTGTGATGTGAATTTCAGACTTGGAATCCAAACTTGGATAAAAATGGAAAGAGACTAAAGTTTTGTGAACAAGGAGAGACGTACTCAGAACTGGAGAAAAGAACATCAATCTGGCCACCTGTATTACAACTTGGTGTGTGAGGGAAAGGGGATGAATGCAGGAGACATTTGTGAGACTATTAAAAACATGTTTAAGTAAGGTACAGTAAGAATTTAAAATTCCCCCAGAGTATAATTATGACTGCAGTAGGACCAACCATCAGACTGACTCACCGTCAGGGTCAAAAAGAAATGGTTTTTCTAACTTAGAATTTGTTTGTCTAAGAAACAAAGGCAGAGAGCACTTTCCCACATGTGCATCCAACATTTCCTTTTATCATGAAATCATCGCTAACGAGACAGGGCTCCCAGATTTCCTGTTGGCTGTCACACCTTCTGACAAGTTTATCCAAAAAAATGAAAGGTGGTAATAACCATGGAAACGGAAAGAAAAATAATTACTTATGTATGTACATAAAGATTGTATATGCGTAAAGAGATGCCTAATAGAAATGAGAGAGAGAAATCAAGAGACACAAGTAAAATAAACATTCATTCTGGTGTTATTCAGTAGGTTCAAAATTATGTCAAAAACTAGAAAACTGGAGAAAGACTGGCAGGTAGTGTCTCATGACATTGGTAACCGTGTGCCCCTCTTCTAGACCTAGTCTGCATGCCATGCTAGCAGCCCACTACTAGGGGAATCCCCAGCACTCTAGGCTCCCCTGAAAAGTTATGTGTATGTTCTGGGGCAGAGGGCGGAGGAGGGTTGTTTCGTTTTATTAGGAAAAGAACAGTTGAGTCCACCACAGCCTATTAAGTAGGCTACATATTAACTGTATATTAATATGTAGTTAAAGAGGCCCTCATATTTGAGTATTGCAATGGAAGTTTGGAAACTATTATTTGGATTTGACAGAATGAGACAAATTGAAAATCTAACTATTTAACTGTGTAAATATTTACAGAATGTCTACTGTGTGCCACTGACTTATGAGCTGAGGATTCAAAAATAAATGAAGCAGGCAACAATCTTAGAATCTCAGAGTCCAACAATCTCAGAACGTTGCCCTCTTAGAACTTATAGTGAAGGAAGACAAACAACAAACAGTAGAAATAAATTTCTTTATATATGCTTCATATATATGTGTGGGTATGTGCATATACACGTACATAATATCAAATGATAATGAGGCACTTTACATTTTAGGTAGGATTATTGGGGAAGGCCTTATTGAGGCGACAAAAAAGTAAGTGAAGGTGTGAAGATGGAGTAAGCATGTGAATACCTGGGGAAAATTCATCCTAGGCAGAAATAACTTCGGGTGCAAAGGTCCTGAGGCAGAATGGTCCCGGGTTTATGAGGACTAGCAAGGAGGATAGTGTAGCTCTAACATGAAGGTGGTTCAGTGGAGAACGTGAGAAGGTAACTTCAGAGAACTGATGATAACTTAGGTCAGATGCTGTAAGTCCTCTCTAATGGTCATGACAAACTTCGGATTTTATAGAGATTAAGATAGCAAATTATTGGAGAATTTTGACTAGAGAAATGAAACAATATAACTCAAGTATTAATAATATCACTCTTGTTATTGTGTTGTGAATAGAAATAGAGATAGGAGATGGAGATATAGATGCAAGTCGTTATGTGGTAGAAGGTCTCTTCTGATTGCTTCCTATTTCACTGAGAAAAACAGAAGTAAAGACATCACCTGAGAGAAAAATGGATGGGAAAGAGACGGGTTTGAGGAGTGAAGAGAGGCTATCAAAAGTCATCTAGAAGCATCCTAAATTTACTGGACTACTGAGATCAGCAGGCACTACTGAAGTACACTTAAGGTTAAAGGTCCTGAATTTTGGATGTCACCAGTCAAGGAATATTTTATTTCTCCCGTTTGTAGCTGTGTGGGTGCAGTGTGGTGTTGGTAATAATTTAACCAGGATTGGGACTGGTCAAACTACTGTTTGCCAAACCTAAGTATGATGTAGGAGTTGATGGTATGTGTAAGAGAGTGAATGTAGTAAGACCCAAAGAATTTATGTTGAATAAAGAGGGGTACAAGGACGTGAGGAAGGCAAGGACAGTGAAAGGTCGAAGGGGTTGATCGATTTCAGGTCTCAATTGAGTCAAAGGATTGTTGCAGTTGGACTATTAGAAGGAGGGGCTGGAAAGCTAAAATGTATTACTCTGAGAGTTGGATAAAAAAAAATCTCAAATTAAGATTATGTAGGACTTGCAGTCTTAATGTTAGAGTTGTAAAACATGACTTTGGAGTAGGTAGCTAAGATAGGGGAATGACAAGATCATCAGAGGGGAGGAGATTAAAAAAAAAAAAAAGAGAGTCCAGGCACCAGAAAAATCATCTACGTCACTGGTATTTAAAGTGTGTCAAGGGACCTGGCCCGCTTGCAAACTATCTATTACCAGCTCATGATTAATTAAGCATAGAAAGTGAGAGTAAGCATTTAGAATTTTATAACAATTTGACACATGAATTTCATGTCTATGAAATGTAATAAACATTTTTTTTCCACTTGAGTTTTCATCTCTTTTAGTTTATTTTAGTAAACAATTTTCGTTTTATTTTATATAAGCGTGGGTATGTCTCAAATATTTTGAGAAACACTGATCCATGTGAATGGAGGAGAGGGTGGCAACCACACAGAAACTGATATCTTACAGGAACCAGAGGGAGATGACTGTTCAAAGGGAAGAATGGTGCGCGGTGTGGTCTGGTGACATGAGATCCAAAGATGGAAGGTGTTAGGGAGAGGAGGAAGAGAGAATAAGTAATAAGAAGGACATTTTCGTAACAGCCTCAGTATTATGAGGCTGTAGGAAGCAGGACCACAGGGAAAGCAGTGACCTTAGAGCAAACAGAACAAAAAATGCTCAGCAAGGGCTTCCCTGGTGGCGCAGTGGTTGAGAGTCCGCCTGCCGATGCAGGGGACACGGGTTCGTGCCCCAGTCCGGGAAGATCCCACGTGCCACGGAGTGGCTGGGCCCGTGAGCCATGGCCACTGAGCCTGCGTGTCCGGAGCCTGTGCTCCGCAGTGGGAGAGGCCACAGCAGTGAGAGGCCCGCGTACCGCAAAAAAAAAAAAAAAAAAAATGCTCAGCAAGTGCTGAAGAATTTCCAAGAAATTTTAGGGTATTAGTCTGTCCAATTTTCCAAGGTCCAGTCAATTGAAGGGATCAGGATATTACAGAATTTCTACTCATGGGATTAAATTATATCAATTGAGCATTTTATATAAGATTATACTATGATGTAATAAGTTTCATTTTTAAGTTAATTTGCTACCTAAATGTAAGTAATGTAAACTGAATGACAATTTAAATGAGGAGGTCAGTGGAGGTGATGACCACAAAGTAATAAATGTCAACATTTATTATTACTAACATAAATATATAAAACACCAAATATGTGTATATCATACAAGTTTTCATTTCTAAATTTTATATTTCTAGCTTTTCCCATCTTTCTCATTTTGAAAATCAGAATGTATAACTTTAATGCATTTTAATGTTGGAAAGGATAACATTTCTATTTTAATTATATTGAAAATAGCTTATGAGTATGTAAAGACAACATTCATCCACTGGAAAAATGGCTACTTAAAAATAGGTGAGGGCTTCCCTGGTGGCGCAGTGGTTGAGAGTCCGCCTGCCGATGCAGGGGTCATGGGTTCGTGCCCCAGTCCGGAGAGATCCCACATGCTGCGGAGTGGCTGGGCCCGTGAGCGGCCTCTGAGCCTGCGCGTCCGGAGCCTGTGCTCCGCAACGGGAGAGGCCACAACAGTGAGAGGCCCGCGTACCGCAAAAATAAATAAATAAATAAATAAATAATAAAAATAGGTGAAAGGCACTGAACATTCTTTTATACAGCACACATAGAAATAAATAAGGTTAATTACCTGTAATCTGTGCCATTGACAGGGGTCCATGTATACGTCCTGTTTCCTTTGTCTATATACCTCTAAAAAAAAAAGAGTTGGACATGGTTATCATCACTTTTCATTTGAAGTGAATTTATATGAAGAACAGAATGCTAGGCTCTATTTATAAATTCAGTCACCATTCAATACCTTCTTCACAAATATCTGATCTATACTATTCTACAATTATTTATTCTGTTATGAGGTGTGTGTGTGTGTAAAGCAACATTTTAGGGAAAAAAATACCCACATAATAAATTTTAAGGACGTTTAAGTGCAAAATCTTAGTAATTTATGCCAAATTATTAACCTCAAAACTTTAAAAACATTTCCTGAAAAATACATTTTAATATTGAAACAGGACTGAAATATCAGATAATGCTCAGATATTTCCATAGTAGGGTATGTTGAAGAGAAATTGATAATATCAGGAAATTAGCGCACTGTGTCTAGACCCAAATGTATGGTTAGCACATTACTGTTCTTATTAAGCCATTATTATAGTACGTATCTATTATAAGAGACTAATTACTTAGTATCACTGAAGGTTAGAAAGACAACTATATCCACCAGGGTAAGGAAGTAAGAGCTAAATAACTTCATGGATATTGAATCTTTCTTATGGAGCTACCGAACAGTAGTAAAGAAATGATCATTACTTCTTCCATTAGGTATGGTGATGACACATATGTATCTTTTAGTATTTTTAGTTATCACCAGCTTCATCATCCTCATCAGAACAATAATATTCACTGAATATAACTTGGTTTGGGGCAATATCTAGGCATTTTACAGTCATTGTATCATTTAATCAACTCCCTGGAGTAAATGAAATACTGTTCTTTTCCACAAGTTACTGATGAAGAAATGAGGACTTTAGTCAGCAGGATGAAGGAGAATGTATGATGTCAAGTTCATTTTATAACAACTACACAGTGTTGCTTCTATACATCAAATATCCCCATGGCTTTACTGAGGTGTGTGGAGGATGGGGGGAGGGAGGGCAGGAAGTGCTCAGGAAATTTTTGGACTCCTAAAATTCATTAAAAAATTAAAAGAAATAACGTTTACATATTTATTAATACTCATAAAAAACCATGGCAAACTAGTATTGTTCAGCAAGTTATAAAAAACAGAATATCAAAAACTGTGTTGGATTAGAGAAATAAGCATACAAAACACTACTTTCTTCGATATTATTAATAGGAAAAGTCTATGGGTGGATATTGGTCAAAAAGAAGAATTTAAAGTGAATTGAAGGAAAGAAATATCAAAGTGACTGAATAAAGACAAAATTGATTTGTAAGTTGAAAAAAGAACGTGCAGGTCCCAGAGTTCTTGCTGGCAGAACAAGACGGAGAAGCTGGCAGAACTGCTGAATGGTTTACATCTTTCCTCTGAAAAGTGAAGTGGTAAACAGCACACGTAAAGTCTAAGTAAACAGAGTTGACATTTCAACAAAGACTGACACTGGTATATACCTCCCCTTGGGTTCTGATAATAGGGACTCCTGATGATATTAAAATTAGAAAAGGCACGTGTTAATGAAGTACTGTATTTAGATACTAGCTCCATCTTAGGGAAAGCTCTGCTGAGAAATTCAGGAGAAATGTTACACTTAAAAGGGATGAGCTTGTGAGGAAACGGACATAAATTATACATAAAAGCTTAAATTTAATTTCCAGGCTCAAAAGCTTGGGAGTTCTACACATTTTTCAAATCCTCAAACATACGAATGTGTATTTATTCCACATGTGACTGATAATGAATAGACACACTTCTCATATAGACGGAGTTTTTCCACGTCAATATAAAACAATACAAGTGTTACATAGCTGTACCCGTGATTTTATGGCAGTAGCTGTGTTATCTTTGGATTTAATTTCAGGTTTAAATTCAGGGAAATAGTGCTTAAATAGTAAAAGAAGATAAATGAAGCCAGAAACGAGAAACAAACAAAAAATATATGGAACTCAACAATTAGAACATCTGCATGCACAAACCATACAAAACATACAGCTATTAAATATTAACTTCAAATTTGTATGACTGAAATGGCCTAAAAGAACATGGCAAACATTATATTGTGTATTCTATTTCTTATACTGGTAAAAAAATAAGTGGAGACAAATATAATTTTCAATAACCAACAAGGACCTACTGTATAGCACAGGGAATTATATTCAATATTATGTAATAAACTTTGGGGAAAAGAATCTGAAAAAGAACATATATGTATGTGTGTATATATATGTATGTATAACTGAATCGTTGTGCTGTATACCTTAAACTTACATGATATTGTAAATCAACTATACATCAATTAAAAAAATTAAAAAATATAATTTTCAAGAACATATTGTAAATGATAGAAGAATACATCAAGAAATCTAAAGCAACATTTTATAGAAATTTCAGAGTTAAAAATCTTATTAAAAATGTCCCTCCAGCAAAGAGTGCCTTAAACAATTTTTCTTTTCTAGAAATGTCCCTTTTTATGAATAAATATTGCTTTACCACTAATATCAATTATCATTATTAATATACACATTTTAATTTAAGAATAAACCTGACTTAATTCTTACCTCATCTTGAGATTTAACCAGGGTTCTGAATGTTTTTTCTCCGCTTTCTCCATCTATCATTTTATTTCGAATCTAAGGGAAATTGAAACAACTACTTTATAGCAGATACTAAATTGACCTACTGAAGTGTGGAAATATTCTTTTAAAAGTTACCACATCATTATTTTACATTATCTTAAAATGATAAAAACATTCTTAATGAAATATTTTCAACCAGTCATTAATTTTTGAAATGTAATTGATAAAAGTGTTCAATTACTTTATGGGATTGATGGAGGGGAAACTGAGACTTGAGAGGTTAAATACAATTACAGTTACTCAGTGGTATGAGAGTCCAGAAACCAAGCTCTTCAACATTACATGATCCTACTTTATGCTGTCAAAATACTTTACAACAAATATTCATTATTTACCTAAAACATCCCAGCACTATGCCTCAGTCTAAGGTAACTATGATAAATAGATTCTCTTTTTCTACATTGAGGGAGTAAGGTTGTAAAGTGTGTAAAGCAAGTACAAATTAAAACACACTGTGACAAACTGTAAAAGAAATACGGTGGCCTTTGAATAGATAAGAGAAGGAGTTAGTTCATCTGAAAGAATCTTAAAAATCTCTGCTCTGGCGTGCAAGAGCCAGGTTCAAATCCTGGTTCTGCTACTTACTAGCTGAGTAACTGGAGATAAGCTATTTAACCTCCTGTACCTCAAACAGATCATCAGTACAACAGATATAATAATAATAACAATAACAATGTACCTACTCAAAGGCTCTTGAGAATCCATGACTGACACATGTCATGTACTCAATAAATGTTATTATTAATGATTATCCCTATTATTATGGAAGGACCTCTCGGAGGAAGTTCTTGCAATTTTGGTTTTGAAATAAAATAGAAACTTTCTGAGTATAGAGTACTAAGACAAACATGGCAGCTTCTTTCATCATGTTGCTTACTGGGTGGTTGGATGATTAAATTCCCTGCAACTTTTCTTTCAACTCTATGGCAACGTCCCCCTCTCTATGTTTTTTATTGAAATTTACAAGTTACATTTGTATCGAAATACTGAAAATAACTCTACCTGTGGAAGGAGAAAGAAAAACACTAAGGTCACACCCAATTTAAAATATTTATTCCTTTTCATATGATCTTTCGGATGAGAGAGCCCAGGATCTAGAAATTTTTAAAGATATAAAGCATTCATCTTTGTGTGTATAGCACCTAAGACAGAACCAACACAATGAAGCTGCTCAACAGATCCCTGTGGACTGGAAGGACACCAGCATCTGACCTGAGGGTGCTGTTCAAGCTGACTGATTGCACTCACCTCCACTTTAATATCATTCTCTAATTCTGCATCAAGGAAATCCAAAGTTACTGGCTCCTGAGATTTGGGGTTCTACACAGAAAATAGTAATTAAGCATATATGACATTGTAAAATGATGCTGTATATAGAATAACTCAATAGATATTTAAATATGAAATTAATTCCATAAAAGTTACTTACCTAAGGTATCTTAAAAAGTTGACAAAATAATTATATAAAAGTATATTCTTTCATATATATTTAAAAATAATAATAAGTAGGCTAGGGATTTGAGCTTTAAGTATAGCAGACAAATTTTAATTGATAACCAACTGAAGAGTTTTGAGTCCTGTGTTAGGTAGGACATTTATAATCACAAATTCTGTGGCAATATGACTTTTGAAGATCCACTTACAGATTTTATCTTTAATTGGGATGTGAAAGGAGCAAAATACAGCCATGTGGATAACATATTTGGCAATAAAACAAAGGCGATGTGTAAGTAATATACATTATTTGTATTCCATAAAAAATAAAATTATATGAGGGAAAATGTTTTAAAAATGTTTGAATTTGCTAAGGAGAACAAACTCTTCTAAATTTATTTTTCCTTCTTCAAATGCATAAAGAAAAGATGCAAGTTTGCTTCATGCATTTGAAACTCAGAAATTTTACAATATATTTTAATGAGTCAAATTAAGTCAATTTTGTAAGATAAAATTTATGGTAAAGTCATAAGGATTTTAATAAAGATTAGCTATTGTGATTGAAGTCTAACTTGAATAATAACCCCTAGGTTCACTAAATACTGTTTTCCTGCTTTACACGTCCTACTGCTGCTTCTTGCTGGTGTGTAATAAGAAATCAAATTCACTATGGAACAGGCAGATTATTTATTTACATAAACATATCAAATGAAACTGTTAACCTGGTAAATTTACCTCACATGACAGTTTAAAAATTTCTCAATCATAAAATGAGGATATCAAAATATCTGATAAACAAAAATATACTATCCTCTTATAACACTTACTAAGTAATGTAACACGCCATAGAATTTCAAAGTTCACTAGAACATAAAATCATAAGAGGTGTCTATTATTTTACAACTGTAAAAATTTAGAAACTGGATTTAATATTTACTAAAATAAATGCCATCAATATATGATAACTAATTAGACAGAAGTAATAAATAAATAGAAATTATGCTGTATTAGTGCAAGGTCACTGGAATTTTAAAAATTTCAGCCTCACAGGCTCTTCCAAAATACGTTCAGATCATTATTTTAAACAATGTTTTAGTAGGGCTGACTACCCAAGACAATGCCAATAATTAAAAATGCATTAAAATTAAACATATTTATTTCAAATGCTGAATGACACGGTATACATGGCATGTATTTATTTTATAATAAAGACAAAAATGCCTTCAAAGAGTAGCTCCATTTAAATAATGAAAATATATGATTCCCACTGGTTTTGATGAATGGGGATTCTTAAAGGCAAATAAAAACAAAAAACCCAACTGTGCCTCGCATTTTTATTAAAAAAATATTCACTGCTTATGAACTTCATATCTAGGTTCACAAGGTTCTAGAATATTGAAAGTAAGTATTAGATTGTTCAATAGGTGAAAATACTGATCATTGTTTAGGCAGCATCTTATTGGCTCAGAAGCAAATACTCTTTGGAAAGTAATATTTTATAAGAAGAAAATAAAAATCAGCATTGAAAATAATTCTAGTCCTCTGTTTAAAAAACAAAACTGAGAAAGTTACTCTAAAGCTGACAAATTATTCTGAATTGCTTAACGTCTCATGAAATAAATTATCTTTACACAAACACCCTCACATCAGTATTAACATTTTAACTCACTACAAAACAAAGTCAAAATAAAATGATAAAATATAAACATAAATAAGAATATTATCTTACATGCAATGGATAATGCATAGCATGACCAGACCCAAACAGCATGCATGGAGGAGGCATTATCAGGAAGAATGGGCAATATGAAGATCACGTCCCAATCCAACATACAAAGACACAGACAGGAAAAGGAAATCATAAAAGAAAAATGTCAATGCATCACTTGTACTTTTTAAATGGCAATCTGGCTGACCATTTTTTAAAAGACTCATTACAGGCACAGTGATTGAAAAATTCAAAAGCAGAACTCTTCTCATCAGAAAGCACCAAGAGAGGCTTGAGAACTGGAATCCAGTCCCTGCACTCCCAGTACTTTTGTTTGATGTTTTAAATATCTAACAATTCTCATGTGTAAAATTTGAATATCAACTGATATAAAGACCATACCATTTGTGGAACTAAAATAAAAGGCACAAGGCAATGTTTTGAAATAATTATTAGTTGGTATTATTAAAAATACTACATAGCTCAAAAAATATTTTCCAAGTTCAGACGTCTTGTGTGGTTGCTAGTTTGCCATTTGGAGTTTCCTTGGAAGGAAAACAAAAATAAAACAAACCATTTTTCAGGTTGTTTATTTTTAAATTATATCACAATATTTACATGCAATATTTGAAAGTACGGCAAAACTAAAAATTCACTAAAATGTACATGACTGCAATGAGTATAATCCAAGGTAATCCACAAAAAGAAACATGCAAGAGGAGTAACATAAAACAATTTAATAAATCAAGAAAAGACATAAACATAATTTTAACCTCTACAGGAATCACAAAAGAAATGGAGACTGATGCAACAACACGAAATTCAGATTGTCATATAATTCTAGAGCTAGAAGGAAACTGAAGCTTCTATTAATCCATTGGCTCTGTACTTTAGAATTACCTGGGAACTTTAAAACTATTTCAGAAGCCCGGCTCCCATCCCTGGTCAAATTAAATCAGAATTTTCAGGAGATGGAGCTGGGGATCAATATATGTACTCAATTTCCTAGGAATATATTGTGTAGGATAGGAAACAATTATTAGTTTAATCTTCCTGCTTTTCAGATGAAGAAACTGAAGTACTATGGCGTTTAGTGAACTACTCAAGGATACAGTGTTGGCTATAAGTAGAACAAACTGGAACTCAGTTCTACTAATTCATAGCTTAATGATCTCTTAATATCACACTACCTCTCCATTATAACATCACCAACTTTTTAAAAGAAATGATAGGATTACACAGAAAACCTTAAGTCATATTGAACTTTCTCTGAAATTTTGAAATGCTCTTGCTAAATTCTACTAAACTACAGGAAGTAACCGTTTATGCTGATTATTTTTAGTGCACTTATAGAAATAAGCATACATAGAATAATGTTTAAATATGTTGCCATCAGAGAAAAGATTTTGTGGTAAGTTTGCCAGATGATATTTATTTGCAATTTTGGACATTTTTAATTAGGTGAAGGGAACTTCCTCTAACTGCTAATCTGAAAATACACTTAGAAATCCAAAGAAATTTTGGGTTACATTGTGTGGTTTATAGAAATTATATATTAGAATTGTATTTTCATTTCTACTAAGAAGTTAATTTTACAAGCAAATTGTTAGGATTACATGGATTTGACACTAACTTCACAATATTTAATAACACATCTATTTTTTAGAAGCCATTTAATTGCGATTACTCCGATTATCATTGTTATTACATCATTTGCTAGCAATCTTTAGTCAGCAAATGCATACCCTCTGCCATTATTAACAACATTTTTGCTCTGGCTTATTGAGAAATGATGCTCATCTCCATCTCATGCTCTGGAAGCTTGCTGTCAGGAAAGGCAGCATTAATCATATGCTTTTAGGAAGAGAAGCTTAATTGCAACTCTGATTTAGCAAATTTGAAGGCACTGCTAACTTCGTTCACAGTTACCTGAACATTTGGTCTCCTTTTTCTTAAATTAATTGTTGGTATACCTACACCAATAGGCTGAAGCAACAGAAAGATGGTAATTCATCATACTACATATCAACATGGGTAAGCGTTCTATCCTGTCATCAATTTTGGTCAGATATTTCCTCGATCAGAAACAGGTATCATCAAGCTCATGATGAGTCAATAAATGAAATGAAAGTTCAAAAATATTTTTAGTGAATAAAATATGTAATGCTAGTAAAAATGCTCAAACTTTTTTTTAGCAAAATGACTAATGTTTTCCTTTTATTCCTAGGGAAAAAAAAAGTGAGAATGTAGGAAATGAGAAAGATGGTTTGTCTCAGACAACTTCTTTGCTGATTTTATTTTATTTTTGGCCGCACCCCATAGCTTGAGGGATCTTAGTTCTCCGACCAGGGATCGAACCCAGTCCCACCGCAGTGAAAGCAGTGAGTTCTAACCACTGGACTGTCGGAGAATTCCCTATGGTGATTTAAAAAACGGAAAAAACAGGAATTCTTTAGAATGTATATGATTCAAATGTGTTAAAATATAAATACGACAGGATATTAAAAAGTCAGACTTAAACATTAAAATTTGTGCCTTTGTTAGTGACATCAAATGTTACATCCATGGAACAAATGAAGAATTCAGTCATAACACTGTAGGTTTATTTTAAATATGGACTTCTAAAATGTAAATTATGCACAATTTCCTTATACAATAAATATTTCTTTAGACTGATAAAAATGAGGTTTTAATAAGTATACCTAATCTGGTTATTTCATTGAAACACAACAGAGGAATTCTCAAATGCATTCTGGAATAAAGGAGGATACATAATTCAGCATTTGTCAAAATGTGGTCATGGTGGAGACTTTGAAAAGTCTCTCCGAGAAGATAAGTAATGATTCCTCAGAAAATTAGATATGCAAAAGATTCATAGCTACTTTATTTTCTGATATTCTTGGCTTTAGGACACTTGTTCTGCCTTCTATAAACTTCAAAATTGTATTGAAACAATGTGAATTAAGATTACAGTTTCAAGAAGAAAACAAAAGGCATTCAGCAAAGGATACCTGCGTAAGATTAGACTTTGATCTTGTTAAATAATAATGGATACTATGGAATGTAGCATTATTTTCCTTTATTTCTATTGGTGAATTTTGGATGCAAAAATTAAGATTAATTTTGTTAGTATACTCTCTAACCATATTGGTCCTCTGTATTTGTCAATTTCTAAAACAACTATCTTATACTATATCATCCTTTATCAGGTTCTTGTATCTGTCTGTATAGCAAGCACTGTCACCCACAAAAAGAAATTATAATATTTAACCTGTTAATGATGAGAATTGATAAGCATATTTAATTCACAAGCATGAATTTCTGAAAAAAATAATACATTGATTGTTCAAACATTTTATTTTTAATGGTTTTCTAAGTATTTTTTCTAAAAGTTTTTTCTGTTGCACACTTACTTATAATAATCTCCTATATTAAAAATATGAAAAGCTAACATAATCCTGAAGAAAAATCACCTGGGCTTTAATAAGAATTTCTAAAGAATTTATATTTTCTTTGTAACTTTACAAATTTTAGTAAATTGATTATTCCAAATATGAGTCAAATATGTTAACAGCATTCAAATAGTAATAAAATACTTTCTACATAAATACTGATTATTAGTACAAGAATGCAGAAAAGGGGAAAACCCTTTTCAAATAATTACCTCTAAATGATGGTTTTATAGATATACATCATACGTGATTATTCTAATTATTCTTTTTTATTATTTTGTCTATGACATATTTTAGTTCTTTCTGGGGAAGGAGTTAAGACCTACAATCATAAAATGTCCAACTACGTAAAAGTTGGGATCCTTCACACCCTTCAGCACATTACATTATTACTGCATTTAAATCACTTTACTTACAGGAATATAATTTAAAATACACTGGATATACAAACATAATACAAAATAATACTGTAAATTTTAAAAACTCTTAAAAAGACTTAAAAATTTTCAATTATGGAAAAATCATAGAATGATTAGCCAATCATGAACAACTCTAAGAGGAACTTAACATGATGTGTTTTCAAAGAGCTGTGATAGACTAATAATAATGTGAAAATATGCTTATACCACATTTACAATAAAATAACAACTTTAAAAATAATGCAAGGTGATCAGCAGCTACATATGATTAGCAAATATTTAGATCATGATGGATTTTATATGAAAATAAGTTCCAAAGTGAGAAATAAAATATAGACATTAATTAAAACCACTCAATATGTTTTTACATTCAATATTAATGGTTCTTAATTATTACTTTTTGAAGTTTTTAATGACCCAACTTTGTGTGTGTGTGTGTATGCACATACATACTTGTATGTGTCCTAAAACATCACTAACATTAAATCTCCATGCCTGGGGAGAAGGAAATAATATGCAAAAGTCTGTATATATTTCCATCCCGCATGGTTTAAAGTATCCTTAATATTATCTTCAGAGTTAAACAATAACTTGAAGATGCTTATAAATTAAAAATATATAAGGTTTTGCCAATTTTACTTCTGGATAAAGTTTTTTACCTGTGAAGCATTAATGAAAAGTGGAATGAGTTGGATGAGACATTTAGGAAAGTATTTTATATCTTGGGAACATAGGCATAAAGATTAGGATAAAACGGTTCATGTACGGAATTTTATCACTTCCATATAACTCCCTGATGAATAAACCCCTCCCATTTCTGAAGCCCATCCCATTTGACTTTTTCTTTTTGAATTTCATACGTATCTTTATAAGCCTGGCAGATGGAAAGGGGAGATAATTACCAGAAAAAAAAGGGCAATGCAAATGGCCTACGCATAGAGGAACATGAATAATGATCTCAAGTTCACACCTATCCAGGCCATCTCCTTCACCACCTACAGCCTAATCAAAATACCAAGTGGGATGTGTGAAGCTCAGGCCCAGGAGGTGATAATGGCTGCCTGAGATAGGAATATTGGTTAGCTGGATAGTGGATAGAAACATTTCAGAACTAAACAGGTAAGAGAAAACGAAAACTGTTTTCACACCTTCATATATTATAAACTGTGGTCTTGTCATCTATAACGTTACAGGTATAATGTTCCTTTATACTTAGTGCTGTATAGTGGATTTAAAAGTGACGAACCTTTTAAGAACATTAATCATTAATTTTACAGAACGCTAATCATTGTAAATAAATTATATACATACCTTTGGCTGAAGATTTGGATGTAATAAAACATAACCATTAGGATCAATTGCAAAATAATAGCCATTGGGGCACAGCTGAAAAATAATAAGAAACAACCTTAAAGATTCCTGAGTCGCAATCAGAAATCCACATTCTTTAAAAAAAATTTCTTAAATACATATCTTAAAGCATAAAGAAAGAGAACGTGATATCTTTACACTCTTTTAAGAATTCTTTTAAATATTTAATTCATTTGCTAAGATAACGGCACAAAATTTTTGAGAATTCCTTTTAAGTGCTTTAAAAACAAGCTAAATTAGTACAGAGTTTTAAAACAGAAGTTACCAACAGAGTAAATTGCATCTTACTGTAAAACGTGGTGTCAGTCTTTTAATATCTTCCAAAGACACGTCAACTCCCATCACACCAAGAATAAGCTGGTTCTATAAGACAGCAAAAGGCAGTGTATTTTCTACCGAAAATTTACATATTTCTACACAATTATTATATACGTTCATCCTTCTGCTTGACAATGGTTGTATTCCATACTAGCTTAATCATATATATATGTAAGGGTGAGGCACTTTTGCTATCACCTTGCAATGATTCTCAGCTTTGATTATATTCCCACAACTGTATCATTATTATTTAGCTTAAAAGTGAAATCTTGATGATTAAAGCTAAAGTATAAAAGACATGAAATTTTAAATTTGATACTTCTTGTACTAATACTTAATTGCTGTACAGTCAGCAGCTGTAGGGGTGTGTGTGTGTGTGTGTGTGTTTGTGAGTGTAAACTAACTTTTTGGTATGCTATGTTTAAGAAATCACAAAAATGTCCAGTTTAAAGTTAATTAGGCAATATGGAATGAGAAAACCATGGATTTTTGCTGCTGATAATACCTGTGTATACGTGAAAAGTACAATATGTGACCTTATTTGTAATAAAACAGCAGAAATTCTTACAACACTATTTCTGGTTGCTGCTAACTTCTAAATACCAAACAATGGGCATCACCGTTTTAGTTGCAAATCAAAAAGGCGGTGTGGTAAACTGTTATCATAATCTTCTATGGGACATAGGATGTGAATGGTGTTAAAATTTAGAATCAGGAGTTTTTGTCTAAAATGTAATTATATAAATTATAAATCAAAACGTTACAAAGAAAATCATAAAATCCAGTTAATAGTTATCACAAGAACATTTTAAATTTTGTGTAGGTGCACAAAGAACGAGAAAGTTATGTCAACAACTGTGCTCTTTTCCCATGAATCAACCCTAGTCTGAGCAAGTACCCCAAATTCAAGCAATCCCTTAGATAATCTACATGAGAAGTTAGAGAATTACTCCTTCCTGAGTTATGATGACTAGAACCAACAGATAGTTAAGAATGGTAATGGGCCCCCAAAGAGGAATGACCAATGTTTTCTATGGCCACATTATTAAAATAAGGAGTTCCACTGACATTTATAGTAAGTGAACAAACAATACTTTAGTGCAACCGACTTCATTTCATTATAAACTGGAAATAAATTTCCCTCAAATCAGGAATGTCAACCGAACTATGAGTATTTAGCATTAAAAAATCTTAACTTCTCCCACATGCTTAAATTCCTTCTTATGTAAGCTAAGAAACAGAAATGTAAACCTACTTTTAAATCAAAAGTATTTTTAAAAAATGAGACAATTTAACAAGTACAAGAGACATATTTTTCAAAACCTGTAGAACTTCAAGTTGGTAGCATTATATTACATTGACAATATTACCAGCACTATAGAAATCAAGATTTTTAATGAAACTCATTAAGTATCTTTCCTGAATCGTAAAAAAAGAGAAAAAATAATGAGAACTATCATTTAAATCAGATCCTTATGTTACATGACAATTAAAAAAAACTATCCTTTGAATGTACGTTGGAGGAGCAGTGATTCTAAAAAGGTACCTATACACCTGATACAAACATCACCATGGTTTTTTTCTTTGGATTTTTCTTTCTGAACTCCAAGGATATCTTAGATGCATTTAAAAATGTGCACACAATAGTACTGTCCATTTATCATGTAATTACTCCCAGAGTCTGAACTTGTGTTCTCATCAAGTCATAGTTAAATAGAGTTAAGTTGAATCTTGGCTCTGGGGAACTGAGAACTTGACCTGCATTTCCTTTTCCCCAGGTGGTTATCACATAGGCAGCTGCTGCCTTTTACTTCCCGCCTCACGAGACAGTTACATTGTATGTATTTCCTTATAGAAATATCTTATCCACACTGAGCTTCAACGTCATAGCTTATCATTTATTATTATTAATTTTATCAATTAACTTTTAACCTTTAAGTTTGTCTTATTTTCATTTTGGCCGGTTATGTTGAAGACCGGAAGAGTTCCAGTAATGACAAGTCCCAGTTCCTTAAAATAGATTCAGAGAGAAAAGTCAAATTAAAATTACAATTTAAACTTTATCATTCTGCATTAGTTTTTGATATCTGACAGTGCATTTTAGTTACTTTATAAACAGCCACAAAAAAATTAGTACTTGATTTTGAAAGCTTACTTTTTAAAAAGGCAATGAAATGCCTTAGAAAGAAGCAGGATCTAGTAGGCAGTTCTTTAAGCATGCAACATCTAAAATAACACTCTTAAGAGAGCATTACAAATAACTATAAAAATCAAATTACACCAAGCATTTCAATAACCCTGCCCCTCCACTCTTTTTTTCATAGTGAGTGATAGTTCACCTAATACCTGGGACCACCATGAGCAGAGTGATATTAAAATATTGTTTCAGGGACTTCCCTGGTGGCGCAGTGGTTAAGAATCCGCCTGCCAATGTGGGGTACGTGGGTTTGAGCCCTGGCCCAGGAAGATCCCACATGCCGCGGAGCAGCTAAACCCGTGCGCCACAACTGCTGAGCAAACCCCGCTCGCCACAACTAGAGAAAGCCAGAACACAGCAACGAAGACCCAATGCAGCCAAAAATAAATAAAAAATTTATTAAAAAAAATATATTGTTTCAAATGATTTATTTAACCTTCCTTTCTTTTTGCTTCATTCTTAACTTTTTTCATGCCCTAAGCCAAAGGCTTCATGCTAAACCACAGATGTGTAGCAGAATAACATTATAAACAGAAAAAACATGCTACTGATACTGCATCTCTGGGATATTCTAGGTAAGTATACTATGATGTTCAAAAGAAGCAATATTGCTTCTAAATACTCTCCAAAATAAATAGGGATTTTTGACAAAGTGAAATGATGCAGACAAGACAACTGCAAGCATCAAATATGAAAGTCCAGTCATGAAGCCTTTTAGTATAATAAAAATAATTAAAATTAAGGAAATGACTACACGTAGTTGGCTGTATGATATATACATGTTGGCTTTCTACTTAATCCTAAGGAAGAACATGTGACCATGAAAAATCCTTAAATGAATATGCAAATTAATATTTGCAATGAAAACTGTCCACCTCAAAGGCAGATTACAGATAATTCAGAAACCTAGTATCCAAAAGACACCAAAATCCACGGATGTTCAAGTCCCTTATATAAAATGGGCAGTATTTGCATATAACCCATGCACAACTTCCCATAGACTTCAAATTATCTCTAGATAACTTATAACACCTAATACAATGTAAATAGTTGTAAATACAATGTAAATGTTATGTAAACAGTTGCCAGTGCCTGGCAAATTCAAGTTTTGCTTTTAAGAACTTTCTGAAATTCTTTTGTCCTGAATGTTTTCAATCTGCAGTTGGTTGTGCCTACAGACATGGAACACATGGATATGGAGGACTGACCGTATATGTATACGCACAGTTTTAAAAATGGTAGCATGGTATAAGATAAGGTATATATGGGTGCACTCTTTTTCTTTGCATAACTTTTACATGTACAGAGAATACCATAATTTGCTTCTCAATATGGTAATATGTGCTCCCCAAATGAGATACTAGTCTTCTAACATATTAGACAAATTTATGAACTTATTTGTGCCTGACTTCCATTTTCTCCCTCCTTCATTAAGCAGACCAAAAAAATTGTACTCTATTCCAAGGCACTGTGCAAGTCTCTAAAAAAGAGAAATAAGATTTCTGCCTCCTGGAATTTACTTGATGTTTAGTTTTTAGGGTGCAAATCTTTTCATCTCTCTAACATAAAGAACCTTACTTTGTCTCCCAAATAAAATGAACCCTCCACAATTTTGTCCCAGTCTTGGTTCTGTTCTCATCTCCCATTATCTCCCAAAGTGACTGAGGTATCATTCTTTCAATATACCCAGCACTTCTCCAATTTTCATACTGCACCTCCCTTCTCTGATTTCACTACTCATCACCAATTTTAGAAACCTTACCTAGACTCATATATTTAGCTAACATGACACCGTCTTTTTAACCTCACTCTACTCTATCCCCAAATATATGGCCTTCTTTCTTCTGATTTCCAGAGCTCTCTTCGTTTTTCTTATATTCATTACATTTTGTGTTGGATTATTTTTACCTTTTTCTTCTTAAAATAACTGTTAATTTGATCAGCATATACTTTGAATCTGCTATGTGCAGAGATTATAAACAAATACTTAGAAATGAAAGACGGGTCACTTTTTATTCTCAAGTCAGTAAAATGAATGCTCTGTATATCCACTGACTAGACAATTAATTTGCTTCATTTGTTTCCTTTTTTTTTTTATATTTAGTTTCAGCTGGTAGAACAGCATATTTAGAACCCAAATCTCTTCCTAAAGTCATTTATGCTATCAGTAAGAACCTCACCAACAAGGCAGACATGCTGGTTAATGAACTTCTGGTCATAGGAAATACAACAGGGCATAGTTATTGACTCCTCCTATCATATTTTGTCCTGTGATGGATTTGGATACGTGAAACATTTTGACCATAGATTTAGTTGACCATGTGGCCTTAAATAAATATGTGATGTCAAGGAGGAACACTGGACAGTAATTTTAGCGAGGGCTTGAGGTAAGCAAGCTTCACTTTATCTTTCTCAGCACGCAAGGCTGCTGCTAATAGTGCCTATTTTTCTTCTAACTTCCTGTGTATGTTTACTTTACAAGAACCAAATGATAAGTAATTCTAAATGGATTGCATTCTGCCCTTTGGGTTCATCATTGCATTCAGAAAAGTAGTATCAGCATATAATTGAACTCCAAGTAGGAAAAGGGGCTACTGAATTAGCATTTACTTTTCAGGGCTTAATATTTTACGTCTCTCCAATATATTACATTAGTAAAATTGTTAATGAAGTCTTCTCTAATTAAGTTAAGCGTATGAGTAAATCTTAAATATGATAATTACTATTGATAACTTTCATACCAGGAAAGTAAAAATTACATTAAAACATGATTTCCCAACTTTGGCCCTATTCATATTTTGAGCTGGATAAGTCTTTGTTGTGTGTGTGTATGTGTGTGTGTTGGGGGTGTGTGTGACTGTTTTGTGCATTGTGTGGGATGTCTAACAGCATCCCTGGCATCTATTCATTGGATGCCGGTAGCAACCCCTCCCTATTCAGTCATGACAATCAATAATACCTATGGATATTTCCAAATGACCTAAGGGGCAAAATTACCACCAGTTGAGAACCACTGCTTTGAAATTTGGCATACCTGTACTAAAATTTCTATTGTGTAGTGGACAGATTAACATGTTTTTATTTGTTATTTCACACCAGATTTGATCACTTCAATGGCTATTTCCATAAATATTTGGGGTTGAATCTAAAGCAAGAAATTATATATGAAGAGGTGGCTAGGTTTGTGATTGTTCCAGGATAGAGTAAGATACTTTCTATTTAACTGCAAGTACTTTTCTGAGTTTTGTTGAGTCTGGTTTGAGATATGGAGGATATACATGCTTCTGCTAGCTGAAGTCTATTTTAAAAATACCTTCTTCACAATTCCTGTTCAAAATCTGCAGTAATAGGTACTAATTTATGTGACTTTAGTATTATTTTACATAAAAGTTCAAAAAGTTATCAAAATGGTCTTAAATTCAAGATTAGAGGTTTGAAATTCTACATCCTCAATGGCAACTGAA
Organism: Phocoena sinus; assembly: GCF_008692025.1. Lineage (NCBI taxonomy): Eukaryota > Metazoa > Chordata > Mammalia > Artiodactyla > Phocoenidae > Phocoena > Phocoena sinus. Next base: position 81,886,887 of record NC_045771.1, on the reverse strand, counting down.
ATATAACACTTTACATCTGTGGTTCTCCACTACACATAAGTCTACGTTTTTACGTAAATTATCTAAATTCTAGCGAAGAATGTTGTGATAGAAGGAATTTTGAAAGGGTTTCATGAACAGGAAAAGAGAAATGGAAGCTAGAAAGAAATAGCAGTCAACTGTGTGCTTTTGTTATGACAATTTTTGGTTGAACAGCCTAGCTTACCAGCGCATCCAGGTATACATTTGTCCACTGGACTTGCTTAGCTTTGTCTCCTGCTAAAACCATTGGTCTTCCCAGAACATCCAAATATTCCTATATATACATATACATAAAAAAGAGTTACGTGGTTGAAAACTAGAAATGCAGTGCTAAAAAAAACCCAAAAAAACTCCACAGAGAAAAAATTATCTAGAGTTAAAAATGAAGATGGAATCAAAATTATTAAGAAAGTTAAGCATATAATCATTCAATTCCTACTTTGGGTACTCCATAAATGGTATGTCTGCATACTTAGAATCAACAATATTTGACTTACATTATTTATACAATGTATCTACCCCAGTTTTTTTTCTAGTAACAAAATATTCTCTTTCTGAGGTTCAGCCAACAATAAGTGAAATACGTTCCTTGTGAATTGTTTTATGTTAATCTAAACTATTTAAGGCTCTGTGATTTACTGGATGGAACTACACAAATTTGAAATAATAAAGCAGCCACGTACTTGTTTTCGTATCACAGATTATTTGGCTGAAATTCAAAACTACATTTAAACATATCAAAGAATACATGAAATACTGTGCCAAATCTAGACATCAGGCTTAAATGCAGCTGCTGTTTCATTTCAAAATTCAATGTATTCAGTATTCATCTCCACAAATGCCACGTTATCTGTGCTAAATTTTGACTTAGTTTATTTTGTAGACCCTCAGTTATGTTTAGAATTAATGAGCTTAAATAGCAATTTAGGAATATTTAAAAATAATACATATTTAAATTAACTTAATTGCTTCACTCTCCCTGGTTATTTAACAAGCATGTTTTCAACTGAATGGTTGTAGAAAAATCATCTCCTTGCTGTAAGTTGTAATAATTATTGTCTAATTTTCTATGTTGTACCTACAACTTGGAGAAACTCATTTAAATAATTTGCAATAGAACCAAGTTGAAATTATATGATGAGATTGTTAGTAAACTGATTTTATTTACTTTCTATTATGTTTTTAACATCTGAGAAGAAAAAAATACTCATATATTTTTGCCTGGGTTCTGGATGTTTAAAAACACTTGGAACCTTAATGAAATGAAAACCAATACATTACCATGATACTCATCATTTTATTAAAAATGGAATAGTATGAATCACTTATTCATTTTCACCCATTTTCTCCATACTGAGCATATTTAAAGCAGCAAAGAAATATCCTAGTTTGAAAAAATACTTTAAACAAGTTTTAAAAAACCATACCTGAGTATTGATTCTTATTGCTCCAATGGAAGGAATTTCATAATAATAACCTGAAATATATATATACAGATTTATACATATAAACATTACAATATAATAAAAGACCACAAAATTATTTTATGGCTTTGTAGGAGACACTGACCACTTCTAACTGAGCAAACACTAAAATATCAACACCACTGATAAATCTGTAAAATGTCTGATGAATGTATTCTCATAGCAAATACACAGGCTTTATGAGAAATTTCACTACATTTCATAGATTGTATAAAACAAATGTTATTTTTCTACAAAGCAGTAGGGAACCTGGTATCATTAAAATTTTTCGTTGAAGAAATTATTAAAAATACACAATGATGGGTATCTAACAATTATTATATTCATATAAAATACCTGCCTAAAAATAGCTTTCAGAATAAATCTACGTTCTTTTTATTGCCATGTGGCATTTTTCAAATAACATGCTTTTTTTGTCTGAGTATAAAAGAAATATAGGTTCACTACACAAAGTCTGAATTATCTAGGAATGTATAAGAAGACATTTAAAAAAACAATAATTTAACCAGAGAAAAAAATGTGCATATTGTGTCACACTTCCTGATATCTAACTTTTACATAATTCAGATATTCTTTCATTCTTAATTCTTCATGTCAAGTTATATTTGATAAGCATCATTAGTATCATGCAATAAAATATATTCCTTTATAAAATGTACAATATGATCAGATGTCTGCATTTTTATGTAATGTAACACTAATATCAAAGTTGCTTATGTGTGTTTTTTTAATACAAAACATCTTCAGCATCCTATTCTTGCCTTGATTCCTATAAAAAATTAGCCATAACTTTAGAGTATTTGAAATGATAAGATGTAGGACTAACAACTACCAAATTCTTCTTCTTATAATAAAATGTGGTCAAGTGAACAGACTTGTTACCTTTATTTTCACAGGCCATCCACTGAATAGGTCCTCTGTCATAATTATGTTGACCAACTGAAAATGTGAATACACGTACCTGGTGAATTGAAAAATGGGTATCTGTTAGGTTGCATAGAATTTAATTGAAAGGCAAAACAAAAGAACTAAAAAAACATGTAAAAGCATGGTTTTCAGTTAATTAATGTGATAAGAAAAATTGAGGCCACTAAATCACTCAGGAAGGCACCAGAGAGAAACCACATAATCTACTGTAAATATAGACTTCAGTTACTAAATTTAAGTTAGTACTTGGGTGCTCTGCACCATATGTCAATCCTGTGGCAGGATCATGACTAAGGTTTCATTAGTAGAAATGGCATCTTTCAGGTTCAACCCAACTTCACCTATCTCACTTGGTTAAGATATATTATTCACATATTTAGTCACTGCAAAAAAAAAAAAAAAAGTCCTATTTCATAGGTATGAAAGGCAGTCATGATACTTTTAGTTGCTTAGGGCATTATACTTAATGATGGTTTCACTACTTTCACATCATAGAAATATTCAGGATGCACATGTATGATTATGATGTTAGTCGTATTACTTACTTTCTATAAAAGATGACTGGCATATATGATAAATGTTTTAAGCTCCTAGCATTTTTAAAAAGAATCAAAATATTGACTGTTTCTAATATATAATATGCAAATGTTTAAAAATTTAATTGAGATAGTATTTAATTATAGTAATTTATATATTCATTGGAAGCCACGGAATTTAAATAGTATAAAAGCATAGAAGATAAACTGAATGTCAATAAGTATTTAATAAAATGGCTATTTGACTTATATCGATTTTTACCAATTTAGTAATCTAAGTAAAACAGGTACTCTAAGTTGATCATTTTAGCTTTTTCTGAAGATAAACATGCAGAAAATCACTTTTCCATGAATTTATGGTCTGGTTTGAACTATGTTAAGAGCTTTTCCCTAATTCATGTCGACTGACTGTTTGAATTGACATTTTCTAACTGTTTCATCTGTTTCATCTTTTGCACAACTGCAGAGCACAAATCTCAAAAGAGATTTCACATTTGTTCTCTGTTCTTTTGCTGGTCTTGACTGCCCCGAGATCACATCATGACAATCCTTGCCCTAAAATGTACATCAGGGATATGGTTTCACTTGTAAAGTTTTACGTGAGCCACCCTTAGTTCATCCGGGTTTGCCTCGGCTAGTTATGTAAGAAGCCATACGTCAGAGTTTTAATCACCTCAAACTGTAAGGACAAATGACTGGTTCTAGTTTAACAGAAGCTGGTGACACCTACCTCTCTCTCTCTCAATCCCTCAAAATGCAAAATGCAGTCTCATTTCCTTAAAATTTTCAACTGGTTCATTTTGGGGGCTATGTATTTCAATGTAGCGTCACTACTTACATCGTAAAATTTACTCCTAAATGGAAATATTTTTATAAACAGGTTGGCAACCCTACTAACAATTCAATTTAACTGCCATACCTTAAAAACTGTCACGTGAATTCAGGGCAGGGAAACAATCAAGATGCTCCAGAAAGCACTTGGGGATGGCTTTCATAATTAACATTTGAAAGCATGTCTCACACTTTCAGTTTAAAGCACTGCTTTGTCTGGTCGCTCCTCTTACCACGACAGCGTTCCAGTAAAATGTTTTCCATAGAATACTTTTCAGTACAAAGAAATAAATAATAAGACTAAATGAATTATTATATCTACATCCCTAGAAATCAAGCATCTCTAATAACATAGAGGCTACACTTAGACACACACCATGTGATTATTTTGACTGATGTTATTCATCAAATAGTCCAAATAGACACAACTCAGCCAAAAAACATACTAGTAAAACACCACCACCAACAACAAAACTTGTTGTTTTATTTGTTTTACTACAAAAGTTTTGCCTGACCCCCATTGTTGGCCTCCATGGAGACCTCCATGGAGGTCTCATTCACAATGAATTGGTGAAATTTGATTATTTTTATATCCTAACTTTCCACTTGGAGTTTTAGATAGTTTCATTCCTCCTATTCCACACTATATTACTGCCACCCCGTGGAAGAGTTAATGAACTAACTAAAATTCCAGATGCCAAATCCACAGAGATGATTGCTATCCCCTCATTCTTCTGGTGTTTTTCACTTCTTTAAATGTACCATTCTTCCTTAGCTATAATTCTGGGGAAAGGAAAAAATAAAGTGATTCCTTGAAATAGGCATGATTTAGAAATTAAGGTAAATTACATTCTCAAAGGTGTATTTTTAGAGTTCTTTTCTTATTAGTGTATTTACATGGTCTTACATAAAAACAAATAAAATGACATATAAAATAACTTGAAACACAACGTGCAGTCATACAAGAGAAATATTTCATCTGACGTCTCCATTAAGCAAATTATTACTTTAAATCACGGCTTCATTAAAGCAAAGTTAACTTTACATTGATAATTACAATACGAGATCCATGTAACAAATACATACTGGAGACTTCTAAGTGAAATGTTCCTAGAAAATTTGCTAAATGATCCTGAACTGGTTGATTTTAGGCCATGTTTCAGAATGTTCAGCTCTGTGAGGGTCATATATGAAACATACACAGTTATAGATGGCTTTGAAAAATATTCTTCATAATGCTGGAGTCTAGGTCGCTAACAGAAATAATGTGCAAAGGTAGTACTGAATAAACGCTGGCTAGGGTTAAAACAGTTCCAAGATTGCACTACTGTATCTATTATAGTGCCTTATATAAAAATAGAAATAAATATTAAATGAAAAGAAATTAAATAGCTAAATGAGTGGTCTTAACGTTTTCCCAGAGGGACGTAAGACAAACTTTGATATCATCTGACATATAAATCAGTTCATTATTATAACAGAGTAGAGCCAAAACCGGACTGATATACGTCTAGCATTTTATAATTTGGGTTGTTTCATATACTTATATCACGGTAAATTCATACTCTTTTTCTTTTATGTTACGCTGACTTGCTCAATGGAGATGAGCAAACTTTTTCAGGCAAATTAAAGTATGTACAATACACTTAAACCATTTATGTGCTGTATTATTCCTAGAGAATGAAAATAAGTCATAATTATTGACTCATGCGTAGTTATATAAGAATATTCACAAAATAAATTGTAATTTGAGAGTGTATTTAATAAAATTAAACTTAAAACAATTAAAAATCAGTCTCTATTATTAGTTGCAAATTTATATAACTCGGCCTTCAGTTGGTTCAAAAATCATTTTTTCTCTGAACAGAACATTATAATTCCAAGATGTAAATTTGACATGTCAAGCCTGACCTACTTGATCAGAGAAAACTTTTAATTAACAGCAAATTGGGTTATTGATTGGTTTCTTACAATACACCACTGATTTATTCTTCAGTTCTAGACTTCCGCAACTCTGGTTTTTATTTTGTCTTGTTTGTTGAAGACTAACATACTTGTCTTCAATTAAGATTTTTCCAAAACCACAGGGTCATAAAAGCCATAGGAACTTCTTGTTTCCCAGCAGAACCCAGTTACTGGAAACTGTCACCTCAACAATTATCAGTTACCCAGAGTTCAAGTTTAATTTATAATAGGCAAATCTCCAAGGAATAATGGAAATGAGACTATGAAAAAAGAAAGCCAATAAAACTAAAATAAAAACTTCAGCTATCGACTCATGTTAGAAAAATGATGTCAGAAATGGGTTTTATTAATTTACTGTGCGTACTAAAATTTTTGGCATGAGGCCTATAAAAATACTAGATTGGACTGAATATTTTAGGAGAAAATTCTACAGTGGTTTCCATAATTCACAAGTGTACCAGAATCCAGAGCATTTAAAATAACCTACATCTCTAGTTTTATAGCATTATGAAATAAATAAAAGTGTCCAAATGCACCTTTCACACTTTATTTTATAAAGCCCAGTGATCTGAAAGGTTCTTACAAGCCTGCAAAGATCTGATGGCTTAGTTTAATCCATCTTAGCCTCTTAAGGCTGTGAGAAATATGTCCCTTAGCAGTATAAGCCTTGCTATCCGACCAGAAGGAAAGATCCTGGGTGGGCAAATGATGATTGGCATGGCCTCAAGGCTGCCCTGGAGAGAGAGACACACACAACCAGACAGTGCATTCTACATGAGGTTATGAAATTTGGACTGTACACTGTTTAAATGACTGACTTTGCCACTTAGTAGCTGTTTAACTTTCAACAAGTTTCTTAACGTTTCAAATTTTGGTTTTATTTCCAAAATGCGGATGATGTTGATGGTAATAAACATCTTTTGTCATATGGTTATTATAATTGTGAATGAAGTAATACATGAAAATCTTTTGTATTATATGGAAAATAATAAGCACAATAAATATTATCTATATGATGACTACAATGTCTCCTACAGTCAAGCTATCGGAATTCAATGAGGTAACATTTTCCATTAGTGGGATACTAGGCTTTCATGCCTTAAAAAGAACTTAAAATAACCTGAAGTAACACCTTCCCAAAGGAACAAATTTGGCTTGCTTTATTGCATTTAGCAATAAACTCCAAAGAAAATGAGCCAATATTGTCTAAATGCCATTGTGTCCATATAAGATATATCATGGAATTGCCCAGGGTCTGACAAATGCAAGAATTTCACAAGTGACCTTTGAATTAGTCTGAGTAAAATACACAAAGCAACTTTAAAAAAGGAAAACAAAATGCAGTAGGTTTTGCCTACATGATCTTACAACACCAAGCAGATATTTCTCTCACATTTCTTGCATGTGCGTACATAACACAGATACATGCCTCAGGATTATGTTGGTCTTTAAAATTTTTAACAATTATAATGAATCACCCTTGCATTATCAGATTATAAGGAAGTAATTTTGGGTTTCCCTTCCCTCTGCACACATTTATAGTACTTGACACAGGAGCAATAAGCTATGGACGCATTTCATTTCCAAGCAGTTATAGCTCTGCAAAGACTATTGTCAGCAGAGGTCAGGAAATAAGCAATATACTGATTTATTTCAGGTGTTCTTCTTGGATAATGCTAAATACTTCACTGACACTAATTATGAGAATACTCATGAAAAACTATGTGTTGGACTGGTGAGGGTGAATGGAGAGGTGCCATCAATACAATTGTTTTTTATATAAACTTAAGCCCTCCCTACTTACTTATAAAATGACATATCCAAGAGTGGAACATACATTTTACTTTACATTCCACTTATACGGAAAAAATTGTTTTAAATTATTTGCTTTTAAAAAGAGCAAAGCTATTGAATTTTTTAACATTTACGAATGTTTTATAATTTATCTTCGAGCTTATTTATTGCATATTTATATTTATTTATGCTGGGCATCCTCAGTAAATACACTTAGCAACCCCTGTGAGTCAAGCCCTTGCTAGCCTCTAAGGAGTCAATGGTAGGTTTACAAACTAACACAACCCCTAGTTCATGGAGCTTTTAATAGAGGAGAGTTCAAGATAACAGGTGAATAAATACATAATTAAAATAATAAAAAATGGTAATCTGGGAGAAAGAAAACAGAGGAAAGATGGTGCTGAAATAGAGAACTTACGGTAAAGAAGGTGTGTGGGGAAAGGAGACCACACTAGAAAGACTGAGCAGGGAAGACCTCTGCGCAGAGATACGTGGCAAGCAGAATTCTCAATCTGAGAAGAAGGCAGCCACAGAAGAAGCAGAACAGAGTGCCTCTCCTGGTAGAATGATTTCACACAAACCAAAGGCAATCCCAGTTTTAGGTGGCGCAATTCTACCTAGAAATTATTTCGAGTGCATTTTTTGCACTCTATGGCTTAAGTCTTGCAATGCATTTTGTGCTTAATGTAATACTTATTCTCATTTTTCATTAGATTTGTTTTAGCTACTAAATTAAGGACTCTGTAAAATGTATGGAAGTAATATTACTCAGACCCGAAGAGAATGTACCTGATAATATTTTCCTTCGTTTAGATAATGAATTATCAACATTCATTTTATTCTAAGAAAGCAAATGTAAATAAATCTGTCAGAGAGAAGGACACATACACACATGCACGCACACACACGCATTTTAAATTGATCATCTCTCTACTGGGCCAGTGTTACTTGTAATTACTGTTTTCAGCTATACCGTAAGTCCAGCATAAATAATATATTTCGTTTTTAGAACACAGGTACAGTCCTAATCTAAAGCTGAAAAATCTTTGGGAAACTGTTGAAAGTGCCAAAATACACGAAATGTAACTTTTCAGAAGCAGTGTATTTGTTAAACAGTATGAAATATTCTACAAGTCTGAATGCCCTTCATTATCACATGTTTGAACATTCCTTCCAAAGGCTTCATTCTTTCCTGATGGAGAAGCCAGGCAGAGACAATTGAGAAGGCAATGAATTATTTGCCATGAATTATTTTCCCTACCATCTGTTGAAAAAGTAATTGACAGTTTTCACTCTTATTGTATAAAACACATATGCAGATTCAGCCATTTGTGATTTGATTTAGATTTTTGTAGCCTATAAATTATTTCTCTCTATTTTGGATCTGACAAAAAAATAGAAAAGACTGCCAATCATTTTTTAAAGAATTTAAAAAAATAATGAATCTATTGTCAGGCAATTATAACTTTAGCTATGCATTCTTTATTTTAAAAATTATTCCACACTATCATGTTTTTTTCCCATTTGTTCTTCTCTTTCGATTTACTATTTTGAAATTTTCATTTTATAGATTTTGAATGCCTTTTTATTTTTGATTAATTCTGAGAATTAATCTAAGGGTCTGAGAACTATTTTCTAGCTGGCTAGACAATTTTAAGTGTGTACTGCTAACCAAAATCCCTTTGCTATTATACAGAAAATCAAATATTTTTAATTTTCCTAGGTCTGGGAATTATCTTTCAACTCTGTGTCTGGTTTTACTTTCCTTTATTCATTTGTTTGCACTCTATGATAAAGTTCATTTTGGTTTTGGCACCATTTTTAAGGAAGTCTCATACACACGGGTGAGCCCTAAGGAATGGCATAGTTGCAGGTAAAGATTAGAAAGTGAATGCATTTTAATGTGGAACAGCTGTGTGAGATTACCATGGACTCAGTTTTAAACTGTACCTATCTATAATCAGGTAGATTAATTCCCAAGAGTAATACATTTCAAAAGAACCCAAACATTTTGTTCTAATTCTTAAACCTTTGGCCTCATTAAATTGTGCTGTATATCTGCAGCCTCATTCATCAGCTCTATGGATGTACCTCATCACACCTACCTGGGTTGCTCTGAATGATTTCTAATGTCATCTGGATGAAAAATGACTTTAAATGAATCACTCAGCAGCCACATTAATGTCAAGCAAGAGGCTCGGGGAGGAAGTAGGATTCAAAGAGTAGTTTTCAGATTTTTTTTCTTTAAAAGCTCTCCAAACTTTGTGACTTTGCAATTTTGATATTTTTAAGCTGCAAGTGAACTTCTATCTTGAAAAGCATGCTTTAAAATAAAGTTATAATCGAATATAGAATTTTTAAATGTATTGAAAGTTTTTATTTTACTAACTCTATCAAATTCAGTTTTATACATCAGCCATTTGAAAGATAATGTGGCTAGTGAAGTTCTGAGTTGATAAACTTATTATGTAATATATGAATTTTGCAGGTAAAGAATTGGTCCGTCATACCCATACCCATCCTTAGATGACAAAGATAGACAATGATCTTCCGTATCAGTGTCTGTGGCAGCAAATCTCTCAGACTGGGCGGATGAATGGAAGATATAGAGAAGTCTGAATAAGGAGGGAAAGTTAGAAAGGGTTTGACAATTCACCCAAAACCGTTTGAAGCCATGTTTGAAGATGGTGGAAAAAACCTCTCCTATACATATACACACTGTTTTTAGTAGGTACCTTTACACACTATTTGCACACATACACCCTTGGCATAAACAATTAACTATGTAGATGTTGTCTTGACAAAGTACAAATACACTCAAAAATATAGGTGAATTAAAAGTGTTTGTCTGCCATCATCTATTTTCACTGTTAGTGGACACAGAACATACAAATACCAAGAGACAAATTTTGTGTTTAATGTGGTTTTCCCACATTAGGAAATTCAAAAAGCCACTGAACTTGAAGTAAAGTGCATATGAAATGTGGTACAACAATATTTCCAGAAATATAATTCCTACTTGTCCAATTCAGATATCTGTGCTCTGTATCTCTCTCAATCCCTCCTCTTTCAAGGTTCTCCTCTGTTTTGTAACTATAAGATTTCTTGTCTGGGTATCCCTTTACTAACCTTAACATATAATAATGACTGGGCTCTTCCATCTTTAAAAAAACAAAATGTATGCATGCACATATGTGTGTGTGCACAGCTTCACCCAGAACTGACTGTCTTATATTTTTCCTAGTATTTCTTAGCAAATTTGCAAAGATTTTAGAAAAAATAGTTCATGTTCAGATTTCTACGTCCTCATGCCTTAAGCACGTCTCAACTACCTGTCGGAATTTACTCACTGAACTTTACATAAGAGAGCTAAGCCAAAGTTACACACATGGTCCCTTGTTCCTGGAAATACAATGGACAGAAGGAATGTCCATTTAAAACAGATATAAATATGTGCGCATATATCTGTGTATGTAAGTACGTATACATGTATGAGTGTGTATGACAGAACTTTGCTACACCACTGAAATTAGACTCACATAAAAAATGTAGTACCTAATTCCAAGGACATCTTAACGTTTCTTAGCTAATCATACATTTATTTTAAAATCACAGAAACTAAGCACTGACTACTTAATTTTCAAAGTTGCTTTGGAATTCACAAAAATTATATGTCCTTAGGAGAAGTGTGTGTCCTTAAAGCACAGCAACATTCATAGGCAAACAGCAGGATTACTGAGTAAGATTAGATTCATCAGTTTTACAAAAATGAATTCAATATGAGTAATTTCTTAGGTGGTTTAGCATGTTGCAAAATGCCTTTGTTTAAAACGTGGAGTTCCTATAAAAGGTGAAGGGGATGAGAAGTAGTGTTTCAAGATAATAATACTTAGATTGGACATTTTTAGGATATATACATAGAAAAATGACTTTCAACTAGTTAATTCTTCATATATTCAATCAACTGAACAATTTGTGAAAACAGAGGGTAGAATACAATTGTTTTCCTTATGGCATAAAACCTCTTATATTTTAAAGAAAGGAAAAACATAAACTTATGATATGCCTCCAAGACATATTATTGTGTTAATTCTATATACAAACAGAGTTTGGGGAGAGAAAGAAAAAAAGTTTAGATGAAAATTTCTTCTCTTTTTATACATTTAAATTCTTTTATTTAAACCTGTTGAAGTTTTTTTTTTACTCTTTGAAATCAGAATCTATCTTAAGCACAAATTATGATATAGATTGTAACATTCATTAACATATTTGTTTAAGAAACTCTTCCTTTTAGAAGAAAAATATCCAGAGGTGAATGATATTCCCGCTGGTTGGTTCAGATGATATCAAAATTAAAGAAAAGATTTATCTAAACTTATATTCATTAAAAAACGAAAAGTAGTGGGGCTTGCACTTATATACCTCTATCACAAAATAATAAAATATACTTGAAATTATGACTACAAGATGCTAAGAAGTCTCTTCCAAATTATCAGTGTATGATTAATTAGTAGAATATTGAGATAAATGTATTATATTAATAGAGTTCAATTTGGGCTAAATTTATCTTATTACCATTGAGTTCTCCAAAACATGGTAATGTTACATTATTGAGAATATTTAAATAAGTGAAATAGTCCTTACTCCAGGTTATGTTTTTTAATTATGAATTTGTTCTGTAACAGAAATCATGCTTCCAACTTTTGTTAAGACATACTCAAGTTACTTATTGCCATGTATTGAGAACTATCTCTGAATCTGTGTTCTCTGCAGGATGATGAGAGCTCAAAGTTAAACAATACAAAGGCCCAGTCTTATAGGACCTTGTCATCTAGAGAGGGAACAGAGAAGAGATTTTGTGGGTAGAATACAGTGTGAGGGACGCGTAGGGCTGAATACACTGTGCTATATGGGATCAGAGCACGAGCCTGAAGTGGGAGAAAAGTGTCAGGAACATCCTTCAGGGGGTGATGATTGCCCAGGATTCTGAACAATGAGTAGCAGTTACTAAATAAAGTAAGTAATGCACACTACATCTTAGATTAATACATCTGTATCTTCCCATTACTTTTCATTCTACTGATGTTTTTGAAACAAATATTCACAAAATCAAGTTACTATTTGAAAATATTCAGTCTATTAACAGTTCAGTCCATTTATCAACTTTTTCAAAAGGAACAGCTCTTCTTTATAATCAAAGTCACCAGGTGTTTTTAAAAAAACTTAACCCTTGCATTAAACTTATGTCATATGACATTATACTTTAATAGCATATGCAATATCAAAGAGTTGAGTATTAAAAAATTTTGTGAATAATTTGAAGGTATGTGTATTGGGTTGGCCAAAAAGGTCACTTGGTTAATGAATATGTTGTTCAATAAAGTTCCTAGTGAAAATGAAAAATGTGTCTTTTATTTTTACTTAAAACTGAACAAACTTTTTGGCCAACCCAATATGTCTATGTTTTCAACTCCAATCATTTTTAAAGTACCTAAGGGTGTTTCAAAGTGTCCCAGATTTTTTCATCAATACTCTACCCCATTATTCACAATATTTTGCCTGCCAAAATATATAACTTATATATATTTACCTAAATGTATTAATATACATTTTTTTCTCTTTTTAATTCCTCACACACATATAAAACAATTCATTAGAGTTAATGACGAGTCACACCTCTCAAAATGGTAAAAATTTCAATTAAAAGCCAAGTCAACTGGCATTTTACCCTTAAGAGTCCCCTTGTGAAATATACAATTTCTGTTGAAATTGTGGAAACATAAGATATAGGTTATAATTTTTCATTACTTATTTATGGATCCTTAGCATTTTAACAAACCAAGTTGAGAATCATTGTTCTTTTATAAAATTTGGAGAGTCCGTAAGAAAATTGAAATAAGCTGATAGTAGCAGTGCTAGAAAAAACAGTTACATTTGATATTTTCCACACTATCAGTAGGTTCAGCCACATGGGTGAACTTTCAAAACAGGTCTTTCTACAATACTTTCCTCTGCAGTAGAACAAACAAAGAAACAAATATATTCCTATATAGGCTTCTATAAGTTCAAATTATTTTATTAATGAATTAGTCATAAGGTACTTATGAATCTCACAGAAGATATCTAACATTTAATTCAGTGATTAGCTTATAATCCATCTGTATGACTTTATAATCAGCACACTAATGTTTTAACCAAAAATGTCTTCCCTCACCACCCCCGCCACTCTCTCTTTAAAAACCACCTAAATTACTATTAAATTTAAAACATTGGAAAAATCACACTCACTTTTTTGTCTTTGTTGTATTTGGTAAATATCTCCTGAGCTCTCTCTTCTCCTCCATCCGTGAACAACATGATAATCTTATTGCAGTTGGCTCTAGACACATTATACTGTTAAAACAAAATGTATGTCATTCATAATAAAAGGGAGGGAGTATAAAAGTAATATGGAAAGAGCATGCACAGGTTGCAAGTAATGACCGAAGTATCTGCTCAATAAGTCAATTCTAAGAACCAGTTCCTGGATCAAGCCAGGGCTACGCATCCCTACACAGGGGCTCTGCCTCATTCCCAACACCCACGGGTCTCCCTTCCTTCAGGCTTCTGATCAAAGGTCACCTTACCAGTGAGGACTTTCCTGATAACTTTCCCCTCCCAGGCTGTATTTTTCTCCATAGCATTTCACATTGGTTTACATGTAGTATATATTTTACTTGTCTTTTTATTATTGGCTTCTCCCAATAGAATGTTAAATGCCAAAAGGGCATAAACTTGTGTCGTTTTTGTTCAGTGTCGTTTCCTTGCCTAGATGAATGCCTAGCACATAATAACCTCTCAGTGGTTAATAAATGGGTTTTAAATTAATTAATGGCCATGACGTCAATTGTATACCCCTATAATTTACACGAGAAACAAAGAAAGAATATTAATAAAATGTGCATAGCTTTTCACATATATTTTCAATCTATTCACAAACATTTGTTCCTCTCTTCCCTCCTTCATCTCACTTTATTCACTTTACATTTCTGAAATTGCAGTGTTGATCCCTAATGCCCAGTGCTCTTTCCTATCTTTGTAAATGTCGACAGCTACTTCCAGAATATTCTCCTATCTGCTCCCAAGCAGCCACACATATTCTAATCCTGAAAGACTCAATTCCAGTGCTAAATCCTTTCTTACACTTTCTTTAAGGTCCCCAAAGAGTTGGATTTAGGTAAACAACGGATTAGCATCAAAGGGCCATGAAAATGCACAATTAATTTAGAAAGCTGTATTTCTCTGAGGTCTGAAATTATAATCTCAGCCTTTCTACTGTTGTGAAATGTGTTTGTGAAAGTGTTGAGAACAAAAGATTCACACCAATTTATGAATGCTCAGCTTCTTCGAAAATATCAACCCTCTAGTTCAGCAATATTCAAAGGAGATACAACGTGAGCCTAATTTGTAATTTTAACCCTCTAATGGTCACATTAAAGAAAGTAAAAAGAAATATCTGAAATTCTAATAACATATTAACTCAGTCGTTCAAAAATGTTATCAATTCAACATCAAATAATATAAAAGTTACTGAGATAATATACTTTTTTTTCTTTCATAATAAGTACTAAAATTTCAGTGTGTACTTGTAACACATTTCAGTTCAGACCAGGCACATTTCAAGTGCACAACACCCACTTGTGATCATGGTTATCACACTGGACAGCACAGTTTTGGTGTTTAAGTGACTAATACATTTTTTAAAAAATCACTAATTCTCCTATAGTATTTAAGCTTATTGAAGGTCCCTATTCCTATTTGTCAAAAAAGGAAATCCCATTTCCTGTGGAAAAGTTAATGAAGACAACATTTTGCTTTACTGATGAAAAGATCCTGTTTCATATATTCTTACCCCGTTGACTAGGCCATTAGACCATGCGGAGTTAAGGCTTTTAACCAAGTATTGTGAAAACTCAAGTATTAACTAATACAATTTATCACATTCAAGCACCATTCTTATTTTTGAAGATAATTATCTGAAAATTTGACCATACAAAAATTTACATATTTTATCATCAAAATAATTTTGTGAAAAGTGTTGAAGTCCCTTAAACTAAAATTAGTTTCTCTAATGAATTGTGTTTTCTATTTGCGAATGTAAAATGGGCAAAATAATATTTACCTAAAGGACTGTCTCAGAAAAGTGATAAAGTAACTAAAGTTTTTAGAACAGAATATGGTTTCATTTTTTGAAGTAGTGGAGGTATTCTTATTATTATCACTAAATACAAGTATCAAAGCTACTTTTAGCACATTGAGTCTTGCTGATCATTCGTAAGACACCCACAAAAAGAGGAACGCAGAAATGTGTTTTCAACATCATTTTTCCTCAGGACTTGTGGGAAAGCAGAGTCTATCTCAGCAATTTTTCACTGGGTTTGCAGCTAAAGAATCACACAGTCACAAGAAGTATACGTAACTGGCTTGGAAGGAACTAAGCCAAGGAAAGAAATTGATTATGTCAATAAAAATACAACAGCTAGGGTTGGTAAATTACGTTAATATGGTATTTCATGACACACTGTTGTATCTCTGTGTGGCCAGTATGTAGCACAGCATCTATCATATGCACTCAATAAAATTTTTTTGGAAAAATGCATCTCAATATATTTGTCAGTATTTTATGAAATGCTAACTGAAGACTAATTCAAATCTTAACGTCTAATTCTATTTGACACTTGATTCAGTGATCTTAAGGGTAAACCTTGCCGGGACAAACAAAAGAGAAGGAATGGCATTGCATGATGAGAAAAAGACTAGAAGTGTCTGAAAGAGGTAACAGAACATGCTTCAGCTCAATAAGGCAAGCCATGGCGTTTGGGAAAATTATTTTAAAATGAAGAATTGCAATATCTAAGCGACATGTGGAAAGCAAAACACATGAGGTTTACTATTGAGGACATATTAAAAAATGATTTACAACTTTGGTAAAGGCAGTGGGAGAGGCCAATAGGAGTTAGATCATATTTTATCAGCAACTAATAATGAACGTGCGAGTTAACGTGGCCCCTCTACATGACTGCCTCTGAAATAGTACATTAGGCTTGAGACTTCTCATCATCATTTCACAACGGAAACCTGAATAGGAGGGAATGAGTGAGGCCAGTTAACAACACTAAGAGGAATAATTAAAATGCCAAGATCTAGAAAACTTGATTATTGACTCAAGAGAAAAAAGTTAATATAAAAACCTTTCACATTCCTTTACTACAGAAAGAATATATCCCACTCTAATGATCAATTATGCTTGAATTTCAAAGCTTTGAGTTTTCATTTTTTTATTAATAAACATACATTATTTAATAATCATATGCATTTTACCAAAGATAATTTCCCCTGAAAACTGCAGTGTGGAACTTCTTTGCTTTTCTAACTCCTTACTTGCTTATCTAATGGTATCTAAAAAAAATATCACTACCTCAAACTCTAAATAATTGAAAATTCTACTCTCACATTCCCTCTTTGTAGACTCCTGTGCCACCATCCACCTAGTTTTCCAGTTCAGAGAACTTGGAATCACCCCCTCCCCCTCCCCGCAACCCCTCCTACCCACCCAATCAGGTCACTTGCCTTAACATCTCTGCACGTCTAGTCCAACACCAGGATTTCTACAATAGCTTCTTAACGTAGAACACTCGTCAGATGATGTCTTTCTCCTACCACAAACTTTTCATTTGCTCCTACACACTTCATTTAAAGACAGCTTATGGTCTTCCCATTTCCATCGCCTCTCCCCTACTGCTTATGGCCCAGCCGTACCAATCCACCTGCAATTCTTTCCATGTGCATGACACCCCATGCTTCTGTGCCTTTGTCGATGCTGTTCATTTTATCTCCCTCACCACCTACCTAGATTCTGCTCATTCTTCAAAATCCTGTTTTCAAGAAAGTGCCACAATTTTCTGACCTCCTTTGGGTAAGTTAAGCCCCCTTCCCCAAGCTGCTCCGAGCAAACACACCGTGAATACCCTGTAACAGCACTAACATGTTATATGAGAAATGATGATTTAGCATGTTATGCTCGACCTTCTTGAGAGCAAATGGTTTTGTTTATGTCTGGAATTTCAGCAATAGCACTGTGACAGGATAAATTGTGAGGCACTCAATAAATACTGGCTGAATGAACAAATCAATGAGTCATCACCCAATCAGAGATCTTGAAAACTGTTTAGAAGATTTACTTCGGGAACAACGAAATCAAGTTTGCAGAAAAGACCAAATATAAGGGCTTATTTAGTGACTCAGCAAACACGATAGGAATTATGTGCTGATTCTGTCCCAGCCACATGCTAGTTATTAATTAATTATAACACCAACTCAACAGCCTACAGTCTCATGTGCTTTTCTATGTGCTTTGCTATGTCCACCGATTCTGTGGACATTCTTTACACAACCCCAGTTAGGAAACCAAGGCAGAGAGATGTTAGGTCCATACTCTGAACCACTGCAATAATATTGCTTCAGAAGAGATACAAACCTGAATGATAGCTCCTGCTTTCAAATAGTTCAAATGAAACAGACAACATGGCCATTTGAAAATACTAGTCCGCAGTGTGAGATTCATGTTACAATATTGTTATGATATGGAACAGGTAGTAGGTGTGCCAGAATTTAAAAGCCTAACTATAGGCATCGATGATTCAGTCAAGGGAATTTTCTCTTTGGAAGGAATTTCTGCTCTTCCTGTCTACCTTGATGTTAACCATTTGGACCCTTTTGTACATTTAGGAACAACCTGAAGATTCAAACTAGATGTTTAAAACTGAAATATTTCCAGAAACCATTTGATGACTGACAGCACAAGTTTCCAAATAAATACAGTACTAACTGAGATAAGACAAAAGAGATGATATTCTAAATGTCCCAACTAAGTTTCCAGTGCTTCTTCAAAATTAAATAATTACCTTACAGATGTGTTTTTTTAAACTAAGTTTGAAAAAAGAGGGCAGAAGAAAAGATCTAAAAGAAAAAGAAAATCTACATTTTGTATACCTTCTGAATTTTGGATTTAAAAATAAAAAAAGTTCAAACATTTCTACTGCCTGGACACATCTGCTTTCTAAATGAATGAAAAACAGAACTGTTATCTAACCCTACAGAGCTGTAACTACAAGGATATTGAAATTCAGATCCTACAATTCAATAATAAAAGACAAAAGGGGGTAGTATTAATACTTACATTAAGCAGCTGTTCAAAAGCAAAACTAAAGCCCTTTTTATAATCTGTGATTCCTTTCGCTGTGATATTATTCACTGCATCTTTCAGCACTTTTTTATTTCTTACATTTGCTTGGACAAGGTGCTGAAAACAGCTTACATCCTGGGCATTGCTGTTAAACTGCAAAAGATAAAAAGGTAAATGTATAAACCAACATTAAAATCAATCATGTAATTTTTACTGAATTTGTGTTATACTTCTCAATGCTTCTGCATTGCTTTCTCTTTCAAAAAGCAAAGTGAGTAGATTGGTAACAGAAGTGCACTAAAGATCAAACAGTAATTTTCATCCATGCCCCAACCCCTACTGTATCAGCCTGTCGCTTATTGACACTTTCCTGAACCCAGCTTGGTTCCCCTGATTATAAATTTGGGATTTGAGTTATGTGAGGGCCCTCCCAGCTCTCAAATTTTATGAGCAGTTAGATTACAAAAAACAACAACAACACAAAACTCTCAACCAACAATGAAATATATTCAGAATGCAGAAATGATATGATGATGCCTGCACAGAATACAGGGAGAAACTGAGCACTTTACGCGCCTCGCGTGAGGAAACGCTAAACGGAAAAGTGGTTCACAGAACGACAGGAGCAGATGGTTAGTAAATTTGAAATTTGACGGTAGTCTTTCCATGGGGGTTAAAACAGGAAAGTAATCTGAAAGACTCAAGAACAACGAGTGGCCTTTCAGAACTATCACTCTAGAGGTAATATAGGGAATGCAGTAGAATCACAGAGGCCAGAGAAAGGGCAAGCAGGTCATGGCGGAGTTACTGCTGTGAGTGATAAGGGCCTGAACAACAATGAGTCTGTAGGAGGAGAAAACGAACTCCAATAATATCTGCCCCAACTGAAAATTTAAGAATGATCACCAAAGTAATTTCAGCAACCATATAAAAAGTATTCACACAGTTCACTGTATATTTCCAAAAAGATAAGAATAGGACTCGCGAGAAGATCAGGGCGCTAAAATGAATGGGATCATCCTATCATTTATTAACTCTGCTATGGGTACAAGCCCCTTAGGCTCCTGGGGCCTAGACTGTCACATCTGCAAAAGCAAAATGAGAATGATAATAAAAGCATACTTGCTAAAAGGAAAGGGGCTGGCCAGATCAGATGTTGAAGATATTCTCAGATCAAAAGCACATAATGATTTTAATAGGTGGATCACAAGCCAAAATATATTTTTACGTAAGTGATTATCTATTCTCATAAATATAATGCATCATTCTTTTTTCTCTGAAGATCCCTGAAACCTAGTGATAAGGTACACTGTACAATTCATCAATCCATTAAGCAAATATTCATTGGCGGCCTGTTATATGTCCAGAGTTGTGGTAGGTGAGAGCTCTGTGCCTTCAGACATGAGGTAAATTATGCACACACATTTATATATGTAGGTAAGCACTTATACGTGTTTACTTTGTGCTGCATCGACTATTTGCTCTACAAATATTAATCATTTCCTCTTTGAAAATGCGCTGCAAGTAAGTAGTATTATTATCCATGAGAAACCTTAAGCATAGTTAAATGACTTGTCCATAGTCACGTAACAAATAAGTAATAGAGAGTCAGGATTCAGACTAGCACTGTAGCAAGAGTCTGGGATTTTAACTACTCCCCCAGTGCCTCTCAATATACAATAAATCATGATGAGTTATGTAAAGCAATATAATCCTAATCTCTAAGAGATAATATCTGGAGAATGGGTTCTGATTCGGACTGTAAGCAGTTGGGGGGAAAATTCCCTAAGAACTGGCATTTCCTGTGATTCCACAGAAATGTTTCCTTGAAGACTATGGAGGAAGAACATTCCAGGCAGATAGAACAACACGTAAAAAGGCCCTGATGTGACAAAAAGAAAAGAAGCCTCTTAGGGAAACATAAAGATGGAGAGTTTAGCTCAGTTTCATATGAGGACTAATGACATGAAATGATCTCAGGGACGGAGGCAGGGTCTAATGGAAATGCTAGACAATTAGGCATGTATTCTCTGTCGAACGGCCAGTCACAAAAGATTTTAAGCCAAATGCAAAATAATTTAATCTAGAACTTTAACAGCTAGCCCTAGCTGCTGTTTAGGAATTAGATGTAAGGTGAGCAAAATTCAAAGGATGGAAAATAATTAGGAGGCTATTGCGGTAACCCAGCTGAACAGACAAAGTGGCTTTGTTATTCATGGAGATAGTCCGAAAAGAGGGGTTCAAAACCTATTTTGGAGAAATAATCACTAGCTTGTGATGGTGCACTGGGTCTGCGTTGAGTAAGAAGAGAATTCTGACATGGGCATCTGCGTGGCCGGAGGAGGGACGGGTTCAGGGACACTTCAGGATTAGGGGAGAGAAGCACACAGTTCAAGTGCGGGTGAGATTTCAGTATGTGAGATACGCAAATGAAGATGTCAAGAAATAACATTGAAAGCAAGAGGCTCCGAAGAAGTCTTGATTAATACAAAAAACACGGAAAGCTTCAGCAGAGAAATTTGGTTTAAAGCCATGTGATTAAAAGTGAAGCAGAGGAGGGGTCTCTGAGAAAACTGAACAGGAGTAAGATTCCTTGGAGGCAGGAAGGAAGTCAGGAGACTGGACTGCCTTAGGTGATGAGAGGAAAACAGTCTCAAGAAGAACACACTGCGGGACAGAGACAGGAAAGATGAGGACTTAAAAGCACCCACTGCACTCATCCCCGTTACACAGGTAGTGTCTGGAGGTCGGGGGTGGGGGGTGGGGGTGGAACACAATGGAGCGCGCTGAACAACAATGGGAGGGATTAGCCCGTGCACAGGCAAGTCTTCAGAGCACCTCGGCTGGGAGGCAGAGAATGAACAGGGTGGTCCCTGAAGGGGTGGACGGGGGTCAAGGAGAGGTTTCTTTTTTTTTTTTAATTTTATTTATTTATTTATTTATTTTTGGCTGTGTTGGGTCCTCATTGCTGCACTTGGTCTTTCTTTAGTTGCGATGAGCGGGGGCTACTCTTTGTTGCAGTGTGCAGGCTTCTCATTGCGGTGGCTTCTCTCGTTGCGGAGCACAGGCTCTAGGCACATGCACTTCAGTAGTTGGCGCACGCAGGCTCTAGAGCGCAGGCTCAGTAGACGTGGCACACGGGCTTAGTTGCTCCGTGGCATGTGGGATCTTCCCAGACGAGGGCTCGAACCTGTGTCCCCTGCATTGGCAGGCGGATTCTTAACCACTGAGCCACCAGGAAAGTGAAGGGTCACTAGAGCAAGAGAGGATTTACCTTGAAGAGAGAAGGAAGAAAACGTTGCAGGCAACAGAACAGAGGTGAAAAACGAAGCTCTTGTGAAGATGGGGAAGGATGGGACACAGATGCTCCTAGAGGAACAAGCCTGTAAGAAACCATGTACCCACTTCATTGTACTGGGAAAGAAGAGCGAGGGCTGAGTCCCCCCGCTGGGTGTACAGAGATTTGGTGTGGGGAAATGATATTATTGCCTGTGGCTTTTGTCTCCAGTGGACCATGAAGCAAGGTCATCGGGATAAAGTAAAACAGGAGGTGGAAGGTTTGGAGAGAGTATAGATAAAACAGGAAGTAAAATGTCTTGCAAAGATAAATACTGAGTTCTCTCTCACTTTTACTTGGAACACTACTTTTGGGTACATCATATATATGAGAACAAAGCTCCAATATACTTGTTTTCAATAAAGTCAAACACTGAAAAGTCAGTATCTTCAGATCCAAATCCCACTGCCTCCCCGCCCCATTATGTGATAGTCTGACACAATCTTATGCTACACATCCCGTTTTGAAAGCAAAAGAATATGAGAATTCCCGTGTTAGAAAGTAAAAAAATAAAGTAAAAATAAAAAATAGATTGCCAATACATTAACGGTAAAACATCTGACCTTAAAGAATCATTAGAAATGATTACAGGAAATGCTAGTATGTGATTTAGTTAAATCATGAAACTTGATAAAATTACAAGTTATGCAGAAAATGAACACTGGATAATGTATTGCCCGGAGTCTTTTGGTTGGCCTTAACCTGCTTTTAACACAGAAGAGTGAAGCATCTCATTAAGTCACTTTAACACAAACTGATTAAGTGTAAATTCAATTCATTAAATACAAATTCAGCGGTGTATAACAGAAATACTCCAATTATACTCATAACAAAACTCATAAATAATGCAGAGAAAGGAATAACTTACAAAGTATAAGTCCCTATGGCAAACCTTATTCTCCAAGAAAGGAATGAGAAATGTGAAAAGTTCTGACTTAGGTAAGTATATATTTCACAGACATCTTAGACTCACTTGTTTTTAGAATAGAAAAAAAAAAAAAAAAAACAGATTTACTTTCACGAACTGAAATTACTGTCTTTGGTGACATGTGTCCAGACTGTAATTTATAAACCACATATTTAATACATTAACCACCACTTAGGGCAAAAGTCTAATAATATAGCATTATAAAGCTTTGAAATACTACATGGTGACTGAAAATAGACTTAAGGGGTCCTGCTTTTGTAATCTCTTAAGAAAATACATCTTTTAAATATGTATACTTAACTAACTAATCCTACAGAGCCCCAAATCCAAACTACCGTCGCGCTCATTCCTTCCCAATTCTAGAAAATTCAACCAAGTAGGTCCCTTATCAGAAATGCTGAGAAAAATCTCTGCTAGCACGCTGAGACAGGAAGGTGTGTGGGTTAATGTGAGCATCTGGGGTAGCAATGAGGAGGGATTTCTTTCTCTGCCCCAGCATTTGCACATTCTTTTGTTTTCCTCTTCCACCTACCCTGCTCCTTCCGCCTACAACACTTGTCCCACTTACCTCAACATTCTTTCCTTATAAAAGGCTTTCATGATCTTCCCTGACTAGGTCAAATCACCCCATTAAAAGTTTCACAGGCCTAGATATATCTTTTTTATGGAATACATCACAGTCATAATTCTCTATTTCTTTGTATGATATCTTTATAGACTCTTTGACTGGATTAAAAGCCATGGCCAAAAAAGAAAATAGCCATCCCACCACTGTACTTGACATATTAATAGGTATCCATATAATTGGTGTACAATAAACATACAAAATAAGTATTTACTGAATGAACGTATGGAGTTTAAGAAAATTAGAAGACAGTGCACAAATACTGATCAATAATTTAGCTAAAGGCTTCTAAGTACAGAACCTGTATTTTAGTTCTGCAATATCTTGTTAAATTTGTACATTTATAAATATAAATACTCTGTCCAAAGAGACACTATTAAAATATCCAAATGGGGCTTCCCTGGTGGCGCAGTGGTTGGGAGTCTGCCTGCCGATGTGGGGGACACAGGTTCGTGCCCCGGTGCGGGAAGATGCCACATGCCACATGCCGCGGAGCGGCTAGGCCAGTGAGTCGTGGCCGCTGAGCCTGCGCGTCCGGAGGCTGTGCTCCGCAACGAGAGAGGCTACAGCGGTGAGAGGCCCGCGTACCACAAAAAAAATAAAAAATAAAAAAATAAATGTACAAAAAAAAAATATCCAAATGAAGATGCATGCAGAACACCTAGCACGGAGCCCGGCACATAGTAAATCAACCTCAACTCTATTGTTTTAAAAATTACTTTAGTAAAAACATTAGTATACTTCATAAGAAATAAGAATAGATTCCTAGATTCATGAGAAAGATTCATATAAACAAAACCAGCTTTAGTGACCCTTAAATAAAGCTCTCTACTGGGATGGTACAAGTAGCCCTCAAACATTAGTTTAGTTCTTGAAACAGTCTCTGGGAATAACCATGAACAGTAAATTTCAATGCTTCCAATGAACCTTCCTATTAAATATCACAATCAAGTACACATATCAAATTAAAAGATAATTTAAGATCCAAACAAATTGTTAATTTCTCAAATGAAATAACTTAAACTCTTGGTTTTGTAAAGGCAAGGTCTATTTTTTGTTCTGAAGTCCTGTGCTGAATAAGAAATCATCCACAAAATATTTCTGAGAGGACACTCTGCTGCTCATTGGATTAACCTGGGATACAAACGATGAAATGCTGACATTGCATTGATATACACAAGTCAAAGAGGCATCAAGTTCCTGAAAAGCAACCTTGTCTAGAAATGGCACCTATAATACACCTTCATGGAGTACCAAGGCTCCCACGGAAGAGGTTGGTGGGCTCAAGTAGTTTTCCCCTAGACTGTTTAAGGCAGTCTAAGAAGTTTAAGGCAGTCTAAGAAGAATTAAAGGCAAAATAAATCCAAAGGTGATATTCTTCCACTTGGAACTGCAGAGAAAAAGTGGCCCATTTAATCTTTGTCTGACCATTCAGTATGTCCTTAATTTCCACCCCCTGACCTCATCCATGTATTTCAAACTCTTTTTTTTTTGCCATGAAAAAGAAATACAGTGCGAAATTATGGGCTCCCGCTGTGTAGATGATCAGCAAAAACAACTCAAATTCAGACTGGCCTGCTTTGGAACATGGGATTTTTTTAAATTATAAAATATAAGTAAACTACTTTACATAATTAACTACTGTAAATAATTTATATGACAAATTTATATTATATAGAGTAATTTAAATGGATAAACTAAGTTAAATAAACTGCAAACAATTTTGCATATCAGGCAGTAGTTACAAATTGTGGTATCAGAAGCGATCTACATTTTGGACACCAGATGGCAATGAAGGAAAGTAAAAGGAAAGTGGACAGAGGCTGTGATCTTAAAAATCTTGGTTGTTTTATTCCTACTAAAATATTTGTTATTTATTTTTATTTTCCCATTTTTCATAGGAAACTAGGAAATATTATAAAGAAACAAAATGGTTATTCTAAAATCCAGAGAAAATAGCTTATAGCATTTACCCACATGCATTTGTACATATTCCTAGTTAAGAATGATTTTAAGGTTTTACCTATTGCCAAATTACTTTCCAGATATATTGCGCCAATTTAAATATGTGTGAGAGTCTCACTGCACTCTCAGACACACAACATTTTTATTTGCTAAACTGTAATTTAAAATAATATTTCAATATTCAATAATTACTTGAATTCCTCAGTGGTTAATGAAGTGAAAAATTTTCTCACATATTAATTGTCATATAAACCTGTGAATTTTAAGTCCTATTTTTTCCAGTTTGTTGTTTACCTTCTAATTTTAACTTTTGATCCTGTTCTTTATGATTTCTTAAAATATTTTTATGCTTAGAAAACCATCCATTATTCAGGTAAATAAACATCTACAGTTTCTACTAATATTTGATGGTTTTGTTTGCTTATTTTACATTTTGGTGTTTAGTCATGGTGGAAATTATTTTCCCCAATAGTATGAGGGGACAATTAGATTCAGTAATTTTTTTTTTCAAATAGCCAATTTTCCCTTTTATTGAGTAATTATTGGTTCCTGATCCACTATATATAATAAATTAAGATTATGGATACATTTCCTTTACTATTTGGATACATATTCCTTTACTGTTCCCATTATTTCACCAGCTTCTTACTTTTTAATGTTAATAATAAAAATATTAGCTAACATGTACTGAAAATCACAGCTATGCCTATCTAAGAACATCACATGTATTAATTCACTTAACCTTGACCAAGCTTAAAGTCTTAGCTGTAATATGGTTTCCATTATACAGTTGAGGAAATGAGGCTTAGAGTGTCAAGGAAAGTGTTCAGAGTCACTCAACAACCAAGGTCAGGACTCTACTTCAAACCCAAACCCCTGAAACTCTCCTCTATGGTGTCTAATCACTTTTAATTTATGCCAGAAGAATAAGCTGCCATACTCTGTCACGCTACTTTTTCCACCACTATTTTCCTACTGAACTTCAGAACTATCTTTTGTCAAATTAAAACCACATTTTCCAATAATTTGGTGACAAACTGGTATCTTCACATGAGTCAGCTTTTCATTCCAGGAAAAATTATTCATCAATTCCACATCTGTTCCTCCATTTCATCTCTTATACATATATCTCATATACTCTTTTCTCTTTCTTAAACTTCAAGTCCTAATGAGATCAATCAAGATGGCAGAGTAAGAGGATGTGAAGCTTACCTCCCCCCACAAACACATCAAAAATACATCGACATGTAGAACAATTCTCACTGAAAACTAACTGGAAACTGTCATCAGGACTCCTGTACAACCAAGGCTGTAAGAAAGATACATATGTAATTGGGTAGGAAGGGAAGAAAAGTGATTGGGTCAGGACCTGTGCCCCTGGGAGGGGACTCAAAGGAAAAGGGAGATTACACAGATGGAGACCATCCCTGGGGAGCGTGCGGTGTGAGCCACAGACAGGGCAGCCCAGTGCTGGTGTCCTGCACCCTTTGGCTGGTGGGAGGACCTCTGCAATGAACAGGAGGGCTGCGGGAAGCCTGGATGTCACGTGTGAGGGGTGCATGCATGTGCTGGCTTGCTCCCAAATCAGGGTGAAGAGAAGACTACTCTAGCGGTTGCTGGTGGCCCATGACCACCTTGCAGCCTGGCTCAGCCCGACCTGAGAGAACGCCCTGGTCCCACTCATCCCATGTCACAGTGCGGCACTGGTTCTGGGGTGGCCACAACTGGGAAGAAGATTTAACATGGGGACACAGAGGCGACCCCATCCCAGGGCGGAGCCTGGGTGGACTGGCAGTGGCCATTGTTGGCACTTACTCAAGCAGCGCCTAGAAGAAGCGCAGATTTCTGACGGCAGCTGCTCCATCACAGCTCATGCCCCAATATATGCTGAGAGTCCATGTGCGCCCTGCCTGCCCTGTGGTGTGGCTCTACCACAGAGTGGGGGCAGCAGAGTCTTAGGGCTGTGATCAGCTGTGAGGGACAAAAGGCACTGGCACCCAAGGCTGTGTCTGAGCAGAGGAAGGGAAACAACTGCGGGCACCTGAAAGAGCAGCTCATCTGAGACAGCTGACTCCCGGCTGTGGACAACAGGAGCCAAGAGCTCACATGGGCCCCCCTGGCTTCAGCACGCCCCCCACTCTGGGGCAAGGATCCTATTTTGGGGGAGAGAGGAAAACACAAACTTAAAGAGAACAGAACCAACTCAGGCCTGACCATCAAGGCTTTTGCTCCAGCAGCTTGGGATCAGACCCCACCCACAACAGGGCAGTGATGCCCAGTGAGCAGAGGGGAAGTCTTGCCTCACACCCAGCTTCAGCTTTACCCCTCTGTGTGCAGTCCCACCCCGTACCAGGGTGACAGATGCCAGCACATCCTGAAGAAAGATGTTACATCCACGTCAAATCCAGCTCTCCCACCAAAGGCACTGGGCACATGCAGCCTGTACAGGGACACTCTCACGTACGCACACACATTTAAAACTGCAGGGCTTCCCTGGTGGCGCAGTGGTTGAGAGTCCACCTGCCGATGAAGGGGACACGGGTTCGTGCCCCGGTCTGGGAAGATCCCACATGCCGCGGAGCAGCTGGGCCCGTGAGCCATGGCCGCTGAACCTGCGCGTCTGGAGGCTGTGCTCCACAACGGGAAAGGCCACAATGGTGAGAGGGCCTGTGTACAGCAAAAAAAAACCAACAAAAACCTGCAATAGGTAACTGCTTCACCTAAATTCATAGAGGCAGAGAAATTTAAGCAAAATTAAAAGGCAGAGAAACTGCTCTCAATTAGAAGAGCAAAAGAAAATCCCTGAATAAAAGAACTAATGAAACAGGAATAATTTACCAGATAAAGAATTCAAAGCATTGGTAATAAAAATGTTAACTGGAAAGCATAGATGAACACAGTGAAAACTTTAACAGAGAACTAGAAAATACTACAAAGACCCAATCAAAAATAAAGAATTCAGTAACTGGAGAAAACAAACAAAAAACCCCCAACACACTATAAGGAATGAGTAGCAGACCAAGTGATACAGCAGAATGCATAAGTCATCTGGAAGACAGAATAATGGAAACCACCCAAACAGAACAGCAAAAAGAAAAACAAATTTAAAAACATGAAAACATTTTAAGAGATTGCTGGAACAACAAGTATACCAACATTTGCATCATAGGGGTCCCAGAAGGAGAAAAAAGAGGAAAGGGTATTTAAAATGTATTTGAGGAAACTACAGCTGACAACTACCCAAACCTGAAGAAAGAAACAGATATCCAGAAGCACAGAGAGTCCCAAACAAGATGAACCCAAACAGACCCACACCAAGACACATCATAATAAAAATGGCAAAAGTTAAAATTCTAAAGGCAATGAGAGAAAAACAAAGAGTCATACAAGGGAATCCACATAAGGCTATCACCTGATTTCTCTGCAGAAACTCTGCAGGTCGAAAGAGAGTGACATGATATATTCAAAGTCCTTAAAGGGAAAAACCTGCAACCTAGGATACTTTACACAACAAGATTATAACTTAGAATAGAAGAAGAAATAAAGAACTTCGCAGACAAGCAAAAGAGTCCATCAATACTAAACATACCCTAAAAGAAATGTTACAAAGTCTTCTCTAAGTGAAAAAGAAGAATCTATATGAAAGGGGAAATCCCACTATGAAATGCAAACATATTGCACATATTGAGGATCAACCACTTACATACGCCAGTATGAAGATTAAAAGACAAAACATTGTAAAAGAACCATAACTACAGCAAACAAGGGATAAACATGAGGATGCAAAATATGACATCAAAAACACAGTATGTGGGCGAGGGGAGTAAAATGTAGATCTTTTAGAACGTGTTTGAACTTAAATGACTATCAATTTAAAACAACTAGATACAGTTATAGGTCAACATGTATGAACCCCATAATAACCATAAATCAAAACCCAACAATAGACGTAGAAAAAAATAAAGAAAAGGAACACAAGCATACTACTAAAGAAAATCATCAAACCACAAGGGAAGAAGCAAAAAGAAAAAGAAATGAACAGAGAAGGACTATAAAAAATACCAGACAACAAGTAATAAAACAGCAATAAGTACATACCTACCAATAATTACTTCAAATGTATATTTAATCCAACAATGCATAAAAAAGATCATACACCATGATCAAGTTGGATTTATTCCATGGTACAAGGATGGCTCAACATATGGAAATCAATCAATTTGATAGACCACATTAACAAAAGGAAAGACGAAAACCACGATTATCTCAATAGATGCAGAAAAAGCAGTTGACAAAATTCATCATCCATTCATGATATAAACTCTCATCAAAGTGGGTGCAGAGGGAAAATATCTCAACATAATAAAGGCCATTTATGACAAATTCCCAGTTAGTATAATATCCAACGGTGGGCATGTAAATTTGTGTAGCCACTATGGAAAACAGTATGGAGGTTCCTAAAACACTAAAAATAGAACTACTATATGATTCAGTAATTCCACTCCTGGGTATATATCCAGAAAAAACAAAAACACTAATTCTAACTGATACATGCGCCTCAATGTTCATAGTAGCACTGTTTATCATAGCCAAGAGACAGAAGCAACCCAAGTGTCAATAAACAGACAAATATATAAAGAAGATGTGGTATATATTTACAATGGAATATTAGCCATAAAACAATGAAAATATGCCCTTTGCAGCAATGTGGAAGAACCTAGAGAATATTATGCATAGTGATGTAAGTCAGAGAAAGACATATACCATACGATATCACTTATATGTGGAATTTAAGAAAGAAAACAAATGAATGTAAAGAGTAAAACAGAAATAGACTCACAGATATAGAAAACAAACTAGTGCTTACCAGTAGGAAGAGGGAAGGAGAAGGGACAAGATAGGGGTATGGGATTAAGAGGTACATACTACTGTGTATAAAATAGATAAGCAAGGGCTTCCCTGGTGGTGCAGTGGTTGAGAGTCCGCCCGCCGATGTAGGGGACACGGGTTTGTGCCCCAGTCCGGGAAGATCTCACATGCTGCGGAGCGGCTGGGCCCGTGAGCCATGGCCGCTGAGCCTGCGGGTCTGGAGCCTGTGCTCCGCAACGGGAGAGGCCGCAACAGTGAGAGGCCCACGTACCGCAAAAAAAAAAAAAAAAAAATTGATAAGCAAGAGGGATATATTGTACAGCACAGGGAAGTATAGCCATTATCTTGCAATAACTTCTAATGGAGTATAATCTGTAAAAATATTGAATCACTATGCTGTACACCCCAAACTGGTAAAATATTTTAAATCAAAGATACTTCTATAAAAATAAAGTAAAATGCAGGTCCTAAATATATTAGTAAAAGTACTGCTACGTAATTCATGGCTTTTGCTAGTATTGTGAATGTGATTTTAATTTCTATTATTAATCCTTGTTCAGCGAAAATCAGACATGTGGTCGCTCTCCCATGGTTAGAGGTGCCACAAGTATCTTTGCTAATAGCACTCTGGGACTTGACCCTCCTGTCCTCAAATTGATGTTGCTGTCTCACTGGCTGCTGGCTTACAGTTTCCTTGGCCTATAGAAAAAAAATGTTAATAAAGAATTGACCATTTTTAAATTCAGTTTAGGAAAACCAGGTCTAGTCCAGGCCCTGCCTGTAATAAGCACCCACAGCCATGGCTGATTCCATTATCTCCTCTGAGCTTCAGGTTTTTCTTTCTGAAATAAAAGCCTTTGCTAGATCACTTGGCAAGCCCCTCAAATTCTAAAATCATATTTATATCTGATAATTTTAACTATGATGGAAAAATTACATAAATGCATAGGAATAATAAATTCTGTATATACCAAAAGAAAATGGCATCAATAAAAAGTGAAAATAGAGAACATTATTGACACAATTTATGTTTGCCTCTAATTATAAATCATGGCCCATCAAAACTTCTGATAAATGTTGTCATTTTTAAACAAATATTCCCATTAACTTGAATCATGACATGCCCCAAATTCAGTCTGTTGACTTTTGTCAAAAACTTGAAAGAATTTCTGAGTAAGTCCCAAGTCTATCTTTTTTAATATATTCTATTTACATGTTGGTACAGAAAACTTTTAAACCTCTCTAATTATAGGCATTTATAAGAATTTCAAGCAATTGAGAGTGTGCTACTCTTTTGCTTCAGAATTAATTTGTATTTAGCTTCCTTGCTCATAACAACTTGATATTTATATTTTCTCAACCATCTTTTAATCAACCAGTGTGCAATTCTGATTCCAGAGCACTCATCCAACTAGAAATATGGGCAGCTTTCTCTTTATCATTCTCGATATAATAATTCTATCAGTATTATTCCTAATATAAGTATTTTTCTCATAGCCCTGTGGAAATTTGCGTGCCAGCTCCCAAAGACGAAGCTTTACTGAAATGACCAAATGATCACATACTCTATGATCACTTCCTCTTCACCCACACTGTGATGCAGAGCTGACCAATATGTCTAATATTTTCACGGTACATGAAGCTGAGTACTTGGAACATCTTCCCTAATTGAAAAAAAAAAAAATTGTGATGACGGCTGGCTTTGCCTAAAGAACACAATGAGCAAGATACACACACCTAATGTGTTTGCAGAGTAGAGATACTGTCATACTGACAATATGAGTGAGAATGACTCTGGTCACTTAAAACACAAAGATATTTTATCACTGACTGAAATTTGTTATAAAATGACATCTATATAGCACTCTCCCCGCTGCCCCAGCAAACTTTACTGTTGTCTTATTTTAAGAAACGGCCACGGCCACCGCAACCTTCAGCAATCACCACCCTGATCAGTCAATGGTCAGCATCAAGGCAAGATCCTCCATCAGCAAAAAGATTAAGACTCAGTGGAGGGGGCTTCCCTGGTGGCGCAGTGGTTGAGAAGCTGCCTGCCAATGCAGGGGACCAGGGTTCGAACCCTGGTCCGGGAAGATCCCACATGCCGCAGAGCAGCTAAGCCCGAGCGCCACAACTACTAAACCTGCACTCAAGAGCCCGCAAGCCACAACTACTGAGCCCATGCGCCACAACTACTAAGCTTGTGCTCTAGAGCCCGGGAGCCACAACTACTGAGCCCACGTGCTGCAACTACTGAAGCCCACGCACCTAGAGCCCTTGCTCCACAACAAGAGAAGCCACCGCAATGAGAAGCCCGTGCACCGCAACGAAGAGTAGTCCCTGCTCTCCACCACGAAAGAAAGTCTGTGCGCAGCAACGAAGAGCCAACCCAACCAAAGGTAAATAAAATAAATACATTTATAAAAAAAAAAAAAAGACTCAGTGAAGGCCCAGATGATGATTAGCATTTTTAGCAATATTTTTAAATTAAGTATGTACATCATGTTTTAAAGACAATGCTATTGCACTCTTAATAGACCACAATTTAGTGTAAACATAACTTTTATATGCACTGGGAAGCTAAAAAGTTTGTGAAACTTGTTTTATCGTGGTGTCTGGAACTGAACCGGTAATATCTCTGAGGTATCCCTGAACTTTGAAAATTTTTACCTGTTAGGTGCAGTTATTCATATGTGTTTACTGGACGTGAAGTCTTTTCATAGTCGTCCTAGACCCAGCAAATAAATCATAACTTTTGTACTTTTAAAAACTATAGTTCAATTCAAAATGAAAGTATTCCCTCTGCCTCACCTTAAGAATTACTTTGCTATTTCAAAAACTGCAAATACAGTTAATTTCTAATTTTATCTTGGGTGCATCATGTAATTAATGGAAAAATATTTATCATACTTGTCAACACCTTCCTATAAACTTTCCTTATACTTGCAAAGCAATTAAGTTATCCTCTGGCAATCTCTCTTTTGAAAAATTAAATAACCTGGATTACTTGCCCTGCAAGTAATATAATTACTAAATTTGTCCATTATTTCAGACTCTTTTCTTCACAGTCTGTAAATTTTATGTCTTTTAAATGAAGATAATTCTAAGAAGCACCGATTTTTTTGCCTTAACAGTACTTAAAAAAAAATTGAAATATAGCTGATTTACAATATTGTGTTAACTTCAAGTGTACAGTATAGTGATTTAGTTTTTTTTTTTCTTAAAGAAACAAGTATATAAGAGAGAGAAAACTCTGGTTCTCTTAATGAACTTAATTCTACTCCTTCCTTCTGCTCTTTTTTAATACCTCCCTCCAAAAAGTCAATGGCTACAAAATAAAATATTCATAAACGTCCATAAAACTAGCAATTCTATGAATTAAATGGTCTTAAAATCTAAGTCAATGATATGCATAATTAGTTATAACAAGCCCCAGACAGATGCCTGCTGGACTTTGCTAAAAGTACCTCCCTAAGGTACCCTGATTTCCTCATTGCTTAATAATCACCTGGGAGACTTGCTAAATGCAGATTCTGGCTCTGCAGGTCTGGGGTAGAGCTTGGGATTCTGCATTTCTAACCAGCTGCCAGGCGCTGCTCAGGCTGCTTGGCCACAGACCTCACCTTAAGAAGGAAGGGCATAAACTACAAGATTCTTGTTCGTTGACATAAATGAGATATGAATCAACATAAAGTTTTCCTGAAATCTAGATGGATGACTATTTGATAAGACATGAAATGAAATTACTCTCCTAGAATTCATATGTCACAAAACTGTACTGGTGTGCCAAATATCTTTTATTTTACTTGAATTCTGGCAAAAGGGTCTGTTTTGCAAGGGTGGAGAAATCACTTTTAAATTGTGCCACAACTTACAAATGTGCTCATTATCATATGCAGAGTAGGAAAGTTCCTAAGCTAAGAAAACCATGCCCTTGTCTAGGAACACATGAGGGATATTTTAGAAAGGAAACTGAAATTTAAAGCACATAGGAAAAGGAACAATCCAAATCACGTCTTTCTTGCACATACAGTGCAATTCGATACTTAAACAAAGCCCCACTCTGACATTAGTAGGTGTTAAACTGTCAAGCCAAGAACTGGGAAGTGTCTGAGATTTATCCTTCTTGCAAGCTAATGAGTAATCCACCCACAGCTTCACAGACACTGGCAGAAAAATACAAGCCCTTTGGGTCAGAGAGAAAAGGCCGCTTACTACTCATAGCAATACCAATAGCAGTACCAAGATCCAGACTGCCACCTTTGCTCACACTCACAAGTCAATTCCCACAGGAGGATGGGAAGAGGGCCGGGGGTCACCTGCATAGGCAGTAGGTGTGTTTCAGGCAAGGAATCCCAAGATGAGGAAGGCCTTGATCTCATACAGGGGCTGCTGGCAGCTGGCCCATCCTCCTCTCCAGATAGACAATATCTTAATTACTCTGCATTGTATGTAAATCTCTTCTGGGGAAGGAGACATCTCTATCTTTACTTATCCTGGAATGTACATAAATCTGGGCAAACTGACTGTAAATGCTCAGACTTGAAGCAATGTGACACATTCACTGAAGAACTGTCTCCGAACAGTTGGTAGAAAAGTGTTGGAAGATGACAACAACAGCAACAATAATAATAACCAGAAAAATGATTACAATAAATAAGCACTTTTCATGTGTTATTCCATTTGGTGCTCAATAACTTAAAGGCAAGTTAAATATGGTTCTGTCTATTTCAAAGAGGAGAAAACAGATCTGTAAGCCTTAAGTAGCTTGTATAAGCTCACATAACTAGTAGTTTTGAGGCAGGAGGCAGATGGGCACCCCGCCCCCCATGGCCAGCAATTGGAGATTCCTTCCCTGTAGACGGATACTCCAAGACGAGAATAGCAGGACAATTGAGAGAGAAGGCTGGGTGCTGCCCAAATAGAAGATAAGAGACCACATATTTCCATTCTCGAAGTCAAGGAGACCCTCCCAACTAGAACTAGAAAGCTTCTTGGAGGTCAAAAAGGGAGGGGGCGCCACCCCATAGTAAGTGATGTCAACTACCCATAGGCCTCTTCACTAGAATCCATCTTGGCTCAGAGATGCACAGGCACAAGTGGCAGGATCCTGAGATACACCAAATACGGACTCAGAACTAGGCAAATCAAATGACTGGCCAAAGGAAACTTGGAAGAAATACCCCAAAGAGTGATTCAAACTACCGCGAGGGTGCAACTCTCTCTCTGAGTCCGCCCATGTGTCTAGCCACATGTACTGTACTCCTTTCCCTCCTAATAAATACTTCACTTGTTCCACTACCTTCTATCTTTGTGGGAATTCTTTTCTGCAAAGCCGAAGGGCCAGGGCCTCGTCACTGGCCTCTGGTCTAGTGGCTAGGATTTGGTGTTCTCACTGCTGCGACCCGACCTCAATCTCTGCCTGGGAGCTGAAACCCTGCTTCAAGGCGCTGCAGGCCAAGGCCACCTGAGATCAGTTTCAAAGGCTGTGCATTACTCCTATGCAATTCTATGAGTACATATAAGAGGCAGGATTGTGAGGAGAGTGGGAAGTAGGGCACTTAACCAGAACTTAGCCTGACTAATGTCACCAGATCCTTTCATCATGATCATCCCTTCCCAGCCTCCTAGGTGGCTACGGATCCTCACTCCTCATTTTGCACTGGCATTTAGAGATTGTCACCTCTAGAACTGTTGTTTAGTGACTACAGTTGGGGCAAGGGGTAGAGTTGATTTTTTTTAAAAGTTATCTCCTACAACTAATAGCAAAGATATTATAAGGAGTATTTTGATTATTTCTTTCTGATGAATAATCAAAGATAGCATTTTAAAATGACCACAAGTTAGGAAAGCTTCCCGCAAGAAAACTGACTCAAAGATCATTAACGAAATCCTAACATTTGCATCTAATTCTTAAATAAAAATATGTGATTTTACTGAAACACGAGGCTATCTTCTTCAGTTGTTAATTTTTCATATATTGTCCATAATCAGCATACATTTTCCTTTCATCCTCCACTGGCTTGCACTATTTTTCTCCTAATACGTCAAACTTCCTCACTTTCATAAACAAATACCACTCTTTGTGTCAACATTTGAAATTTTGCCTGCAAATCAGAACATGCTGTGATTGAATTGCTGCTCTTATCATCTACCACTTAGTTCTATCAAAGTATATAACTGGATTAGTGGGAAAACAGCTATATTATGCCTGCATTTAAGCTTTGCCTAACAGCAGGCTTCCTGTCTGCAACAAAGAACAGCCCTGGAGATTATAGAAACACTAGGAAATGATCAACATTTGTTCTGACATTTTATGTGTGATTGAAGCATAAAAATTACCGTTCTCAAAAAAATAAAGAAACTTAGATACATAAGCCTAAAAGTGAGAAGCTGCTTAATTTTTCTGTCTGATGGTTCTAGGCAACATTGGGAAAGCGTTCATACAGACTGCATCATAACTCTGGATGACAGACATGATCTTAGGTTATGAGGATGAAGAGAAATGCATGAGGGCTTTGTGGGAAGATTACTGTCAGAATTAATTATAGAATCACTACCAGATTTCCTCAGTGCCTTATTATTATGCCTCCCTGAAGTTACAAAAGCTAAAAGTTATATTGCTTCTTTCCTAGACTTTCAAGCAGTTTCAGAGAGAAAAATATACAAGCACATCTGCGTGCACACACACACACAAAGCCCAGGAGATTATAACTATATTAGAAGGGATTTTTTTTTCCATAGAATCTCTACATCATTAAGTTATTACATTTCTATTTAATGAGAAAGGCCTATCTTTTAAAGACAAAAATATGATTTTACTTTTCTTTGACCAAAATGTTACATAAGAATTAATTCTTTTAAGTTTTTTAAAATTAATTTTTATTGGAGTATAGTTATTTTACAATGTTGTGTTAGTTTTAATTCTCTTTAAATGTATCACTTTCAGGTATTTTTTTCACCCAACTAATAAAAATGAAGAATTTCTTTTAAATTATGAAGTTGATGTGGCTGACATTAAATATTATATAAATGTAAATAACAATGTATGTAGTTTGATAGAAGCAGAAGGACACATGATAACGTAAATAAATTTATAAAAGGAGACACATTACCTAAGCAAAAACGTATAATCCAGATATAATGTTTAAGTGTTTATTTGTAATTATAAGAATAATCCAATACATATATGCTTTTTCAAGCCAAAATACGGCAGATTTCTTAAAACAAGTCCTCCACTGAAACATAAATAACCTTCTTCTTCAAAAATTAATAATAAATTTAGATTTAAAAGAAGCATTTCTCCTTGCTATTATAACCTAATCATATTTTATCTCAGAATTTCTAAGAATTCGAATAGCTTGGAATTTTATTTAAATATATCAGATTATGCACTAAAATTAGTAAACTTACTTTATATTTTCCTTCAGGATCCAACCACATAACTTTGTGGATAAATCTAGACTAATAAATGAAAACAGCTGTGCTCCAATCCTGGCTTCTCACTTAGAAAAGTTACTACACCTTATGTTTCTTTATCTATAAAATTTAGGTCAATAATATTATCTCCTTTACAAGTTGCTGTGAAGAATCAATGAGTTACTCTGAAAAACACATGGAACAGTTCCTGTCTCATGAGCAATGTTAAAAAAATTAACTCTAATAATTCATTATAATGTGATTAAATTGAAGATTAATACACAAATTAGATAAATAATGAACACATACCTACTTTAGGTCTTGTTCGTATTGATTTTCTGAAGGGTAAATCTATGTCTGGAATAATATGATCAGCCAATATCATTTAGTGACTTTTCAACCATGAAAATGTACTAA
Organism: Phocoena sinus; assembly: GCF_008692025.1. Classification (NCBI taxonomy): domain Eukaryota; kingdom Metazoa; phylum Chordata; class Mammalia; order Artiodactyla; family Phocoenidae; genus Phocoena; species Phocoena sinus. The sequence continues at coordinate 81,848,545 of NC_045771.1, read as the reverse complement.
TGTTTTTTTCTCAGATAACAGAATTAAACAAAAATATATAGTCAATAAAAAAAATCAGAGTATAGTTGACAAAAATATCTCCTTATGGTAAATAAGGACCATAAACCACAAAGTAAATTAATGAACCTCAACTAAATAAGCCAATATACTAGGAACTGAGACCAGTAAAAAATTTCTCTGGGAGTAGAGTGGGATATCACTATGACTTTATCATAGTGTACGATGAAGCATCTTTTGCAATATTCACCTTAGAATTTACATCTTTTAATATCACTTTCTCCCTATTTTTGAATACATAACTGAGATATTTTCATAATTTTAAACTCGACACACTGAGATACATTACTTCCATATCAAATGCATTCCCAGTTCTTTCTACAAGCAACATATTCACTTTGCCTATGTGCTTTCAGTTCACATATTCAAATTACATCAAGTGAGGACACCCCAGCAAGGATTTACAAAGAGCTGTCAAGGCATCAATAAAGTTTATATTAACCTGATTCACAGAAATCACAAGGAAAGACCTTGCAATTTTGTTTCTTAAGAAGTTAGCTAACAATTTTCTTTAAAGAAATACACATTTGGGCTTCCCTGGTGGCGCAGTGGTTGAGGGTCCGCCTGTCGATGCTAGGGGACACGGGTTCGTGCCCCGGTCCAGGAAGATCCCACATGCCACAGAGCGGCTGGGCCCGTGAGCCATGGCCGCTGAGCCTGCATGTCTGGAGCCTGTGCTCCGCAATGGGAGAGGACACAACAGTGAGAGGCCCGCGTATCGCCAAAAAAAAAAAAAGAAATACACCTTTAACAACCATAATATTTTTAGGAGAAGCAAAGGTCCTTAAAACTTGTCAGGCATTAAGAATCTCAAAGGTGAACAAACGTATGGACACCAAGAGGGGAAAACCGCCGTGGGGTGGGGATGGTGGTGTGCTGAATTGGGCAATTGGGATTGACATGTATACACTGATGTGCATAAAATTGATGACTAATAAGAACCTGCAGTATAAAAAAACAAACAAAAACAACTAATACTAAACTCTCTTTGGGTTATTTGTATGGAAATATGTTAATATAAATGTTTCAGACATTACATGAAATTTCTAAAAATCTTACGTGTTCTGGTATAATGTTATAAGTCATAATTCTAGTTATTACTTTAAAGTGTATATCTCAGAAATAACTAAATTTCCTTGTCAATTGCATTATTATGAACTTTCATCAAATCTTTAACCGTGGTCATTTTTAAGTCTTTTGTCATTTCCAGAGTTCTGGGTGTCTGATGCTTTTGCAAAAATGTTCCTATAAAAGGCTTTCATCTTCACGGAATTCATAGAAAAGACTCTGACAAGTACAGGTTTCTGGTAACTGACTACACTGCTAAACTGAATGAAGCATTTTCAGAACTCTAATGGAAAACTGATGAATTCATAAAAGATCAAGATGAAAAAAAAGTTAATTACATGGGACTGAGTGAACTGACGAGGATGATTATAATTTTTGTGACTTTCTGTTTGAATAAAAAAGAAAATCCCACAAGGACTCAGAGGCAAAAAATATACAAATCAATTTTCACTGCAAAGTAAAGGAGCTGTTACAGTGGAGGATTCCTGGACTGAATGTCAATATTATGACATACTGTGAGTGTGTTTTGTGTTTGGTAATTGCAATCATTGTTGCTTTTGTTGTGGTCATCCATTTACAATGCTTGGTGTCAGTTGATTTATCTCTTGTAAAAATAAAATACAGTGTGTGTGTGGGAAAAAAAAAAAACGAATCTCAAAGGCAATCCCATCTAAGTTTTTTATTTTAATTAGGAAAGAATCATTGATTGCTGCCTAAAAGTTGAAAGCATAAAATTCATTCAAAGCCATTTCTACTGTTCAGTCAGAAAATCTTTTGAAGCATATTTTTTAATAGCACTGTTCAGTTTCTAACTGAGGCAGATGCTACTGGTGCCCCATCCATATTTCCTCACATATCAGCCCAAATTTAACTGTCCAAGATTTCTGGGAGCCTTTTGCTTGTGCACATGGTGGCCTGGGAACACTGGGGAATTAACGTCCCTTGGGAGCAGTCATTAACTTCAAATACCACAGCACACTGTTCCCTTGGAAAGAATAATTTCAATTCATGCAATCTACCTTGGTTTACAGAATTGCCCAGAGGATTAAGCTCTACTCACTCACAGTGGTAACTTGTTTGATAACCCACTGTTTATCAGTTCTCTTCCTTTTTTGGCTTTACTTCTCACATTTCTCTCAATCTTTCTTAGAATTACTTTCCAAATAAGCCATTTGTACTTGAATCCTTATCTCATGAACTATTTCAGAGGAAAGACAATATAAGATACTAGCAGAGGTCTTAGGAAACATGGTCAGGATGGGATTCCAGAATTATATCATTCACCAGCCATGTGGCAATAAATATTCCTCTGGTAATTGGCTATATATCAGTGGTAACTGGAGTAAAGAAAACCCCTCAGAGGCCAGCATTATAACTGCTAAGATTTTTACCTGTAGTGACTGGAACACAATACAGAATAAAGGGGAGGCACCTAGCATTTGAGAAATATGGTGATAACAGTAATTATAGGGGCTTGGAGTTGGTTGGTTGTTAAATTCAATGAAAAAAGTGACAACCTCAGATCAGCCAACTACCAACTAGGCAAAGTGTGAAAGCCAGAAGATATACAGGAGCCAATAAAGAGATTCTAATTTTTTGATGTGAGAAGGATGACGTGTGCTAGAAACAGACACAGAATTTGCTTTTGAAAGTCACATAACGAGGCCACATCCACACGCATGGCAGGTTTCTATGCAAAAGTCATGGCACTGGGCTTCCCTGGTGGCGCAGTGGTTGAGAGTCCGCCTGCCGATGCAGGGTACGTGGGTTCGTGCCCCGGTCCGGGAAGATCCCACATGCCGCGGAGCGGCTGGGCCCGTGAGCCATGGCCGCTGAGCCTGCGCGTCCGGAGCCTATGCTCCGCAACGGGAGAGGCCACAACAGTGAGAGGCCCGCGAACCGCAAAAAAAAATAAATAAATAAAAAAAAGTCACGGCACTGATAGGCAAAGAATGGGATCTTAAGAGTAGAATGGGGACATGGGTAGATGCTATTGAGAACAATGAACTTTCAGATTTCCCTATACCCTCTGGGTATGGAGAAGTAATCTCTTCCTCTTAGAAGGTAGTAGCTTCTCCCATTCCTAGAGACCATAAAAGATGATGCTCTCCCTTAAGATCTGATCTCCTCTCCCCTCATGGCTCTAGGCAACAAACAGACCAGGTCTCAACATGGCCTACCTGGAAAAACAGTCTCTGTTCCAGGAAAACAGAAAGAGAGAATATTCAACAAAAGAGATGCAAGATCTGTCTAATGTGAACAGCAGTTACTGGGAGAACATGCCAGGGGATGGATGTTGATGGATGTTGAGGCAAAAAACAACTGGTCATCAACTTGGTGTGAGGGAGCAAGTAGCCTGAGATAAGACAACCCCACTCCTGCATAGGGGCAAATGGCTTAGCTGGTTGGCCAATGCCCTTGAAGAAGCAAGAATGGAAGACCTTCCCCAGACAAAGAGTTCTGGAGAGGAAGCGTGAGGATGGACCTATGGGAGTAGGCATGAAATGTGCAGATCTCTGTCTCACATCAATCCCCACTAGAGAACATTCATACAGAGGAGGTACTGAACAACTGAGTGGAGAGGAGGATTTGTCCATTGTATGCAGCAACTGTCCATAAATGCAGCAGCCAGGTAGCAGAGAAAGAGGGGATATATGTGGGCCTAAAAACATGGCCTGTTTCTCATCAAGCGGGATATAGCTATCGCCATTAGTGAATGGCTAACCCATTGGAAACTGTCCGATGCTGAGTCTTTAATACAGTATCACTCTTCAAAAAGACATTCAACAACTTGATTTCAAACAGATTGTATTCGATTTTATCCCTCTGGAATGGGGTGGCGTCAATTTTGCTTTTCTTGCTATTGACACATGTTTCAGTTAAGAGTTCCCCTTTCCTGTTTGCAATGCCTCATGCAGTATCATTAATCCTCTGGATTCACACACTCTCTGATTTATCACCATGGGATACCATCATGGAATCCTACATAATATCTCCTCAAATCAAGCAATCTATTTTATGGTGAAGGAGGTCCAACAACAAACAAATGACCACAGGATCCACTGGGTCTACCATATACTGCATCACTTAGAAACAGCCAGCCCGATAAAACACTGGGATAGTCTCTTAGGTGTGCATCTAAAGCTCCAGCTTGCAGATGACAGTCTTTGAGTAGGAATGTTGTCCTTCAAGAGGCAGCATGTTCTTTGAATCATGCTGCTAAGTCCACTGATGTGCTGGCATCAGACTGTATCCACTCATAAAAAACAATGTTACATTTTCAGGAATTTTTAAGTGATAAAGGGATCAATCCAACAAGAGAATATAATACTTGCAAATATCTATGCATGCAGTATAAAGCACCTAAACACATAAAGCAAATATTAACAGACATAAAAGGAGACACTGACGGTAGTGCAATAATAGTAGGGGACTTTAATGCCCCACTTTTATTAATGGATAGATCATCCAGACAGAAAATCAATAAGGAAACACTGGCTTTAAATGTTAGACGCCATCTTTAAGGATCATTAACTGGATACAGTGGACATACTGGACAGGTTTCTAACTACTGTCACCTGCAACTTTTTGTTACATTTCTCTCTCTTATGGTCAGAGTCTATTCTGCCCACATATATGGAAGGCTGGTACTTAAAACCACAGCTCACTTGGCCTTGAGGCAGAATAACTTTGAAGTTCATATTCTACACAGCTTCTAGGATACCTCAATAGGATTAAAATCCCTTTAAATTAAATTCTTTTAATTGGCATTCTTCCTTCCTTCCCTTGCCTAATTTCCTTTAATTGGTTGTGTTTCCTGGGATCCTGTCCCAATAAAACCATTTACACTTGAATCCATGAGTAAGAATCAGGAGGAAGCGAGATTAAGACATTAACCATATTTAATGTCTGCTGGTTTTATCTAAATTTCATTAGATATGCCAAATCTGTACTGAATTTAATGTTTTTCAACTTTCTCTTTTGCTTTGCCAAAGATAATATTTTGTTAGCAACCTTTCCAATGCCTTTGTAATAAACAATATTTTTATGTACAAATTAAACTAAATGGCTATCTTTTTGATCATTTTATTTGGGAGACCAAGCATTACATTTTACTTGTTCTCATTTTGTTGAATAAGTCGTGAGCTAACACCCAGGGTCAGATTATAAAATCAGACTGACATTAATCAGAGCTCTTAAGCAGTATCAAATTTTACTAATAATATCAAGGATGCAGACAAGCTAAAGGACTGCTAAACGTTCAGATAAAGCATAGAAAGATCTGGGTATGGAGGGCAGTTCCCCAGATGTTATGAGCTGAACTGTGTCCCCCTCAAACTCCTATGGTGAAGTCCCAACCCCTGGTACCTCCAAATGTAACAGTAATCATAGATAAGTTCTTGAAAGAGGTGATTAAGTTAAAAATGAGGCCATTAGGGTGAGGGTATAATCCACTATGACTTGTGTCCTTATAAGAAGAGGAAGAGACACTAGTCTGCACAGAGGGATGACCATATGAAGTGGTAGCAAGAGGGCAACCATCTGCAAGCCAAGGAAAGAGGCCTCAGTAGAAACTGACCCTGCCGGCACCTTGATCTTGGACTTCCAGCCTCCAGAACTGTGACAGAAAAATTTCTGTAGTTTAAGCTACCCAGTCTGTGTTATTCTGTTAATTAATTAGCCTCAGAAAATTAATAGACCAGGTCCTACATTACTGTATTGGAGACATTTCTCTGGGCCCAGATGAAAGTGGTCTCAAAAAGAGCTTTGCAGGGTGAGTATTTAAACTATGAAATATCTCCAGTTTATTACCCAGGGAGTTATATTACCTACTAGATAGTTTTAAAGGAATCTTGCTTCATTGATCTTGGGTTGTATTTATGACAGTTACCCTTAGCTAGGGAATATCCTGCTAAAAGCATTTTTGGAGTGATTCCTCTTCCTCTTAGTAAATATGATTTATCTAGTTACTTGAGGCTCTGGTTGACAAGAGACTATATTCAGTTCCTCTGCCTACTTTTTTCCAGGGGGTACCCTTCCAGTGAAGGGAGTAAATTGACTGTAGGCCAGCTGCTTTAACTTCCTCCCATGTGGTTTTAGAGGTAGAGCCATTCTCCTATGTTCAATACAAAATGACCTCACCACAAATACTTCTTCCCTCACATGCATCTCTATGAATATAACCACTTCAAATGTGAAATTATATCAACCAGTACATGGCCATGAAATTTTCTGCCAAAATTCTATGAATTAAAGTGAAATACAGTAACATTCATTTTGTCCTGTTTCATTTGCTTCAGAGTTCAAAGCTCTCTAGCTATGAGGAGGAAAGCCTAAAATGGTTCCTGGAAACAAGAATTTTAAGAAAGCACATTCAAATATCTATTGGTTCTCATGTTAATAATAAAAAAAAACTTTAAAAACATAATACATTATGGATATGTGTCCAGTATGAAAAAGGAGCATTACAATGAACAGAAAATTGCCATACAATTACACTGCCGAGTCACTACTTATTGGGAGTTACAATGATATCAATGAGTACGGGGGTTCACGTCAACTGTTTAAGCACCTCTGAGTCAAAGAGAATATATATAATGTTTTTCCTTCATGTTCATTGCTTCAATCACTCCATTCATGGGTAAATCCACAAACATTCAGAAAGGACCTTTGTGTGGAAGTATGGGAGAATGAGTAACAAGAGAGGATAGCTCAGTAAGACAGTCTTGTAATAGGACCAGAAATATCTCAGCCTATCTATGACAAAACACTATAAAGTATTTAAAACCAGAGGGAGATAAAAATTGTAGATTTTACTCAGCAAAAATGCAGTCAACATATACTTACTGAAGCTACGTTCACAAAATCATCATCTGAGAGGGTTTCCAACATTTCAGAGACAGATGTTCGGATCAGTTTAAGTGTCAATCCACTAACACTCCCACTCCTATAAAAACATGAGTCCACACATGTTAATGACCATGTAGTTAATTAACATCATACACCCTAAGGAAACGCAACTTATGCACTGACTCTAGATAATAATATTCAAATAATTTTGTCTTCAAAAAACCAGTAGTAGAAAAAGTCCTATTTTTGATAGCAAGTAGAAATAAATTACAAAAAACCTTGTCTTTCTTTCCAACAAGCATCAGAATGTATATTTTTCTAACTACAATGATGAAAATTACACGTCAAGTGACAATTTTAAGAAACTGTGGATACTCGTGGCATATTCACTTACTGAGGAAATATACACTGAATACCAGCTCTGTTAGCCAAGTTAGTAGTGAGGGCTACAGAGGTTAATAGATACAGCCATTGCCCTAGGGAGCTCATTGTTTGACTTGATTAAACCAATAATTATGAAGCAGCATAATAATTTCATAATAGATTTGTAAACGCAATGCTTTGTTTTATATCCTAAAGTAGATATTCTTTGGGGTTTAGTCTTCATTTTTCTTGTCTCTACATAGTTTATGATCCTGTATGACCACATCTATTTGCAGGGCTCATCTCTAGGCAATTAACTTCCACTTTTATGTCTCTAGTTCCCATCTTCTTCCCAGTTTTACTTTTCTAGCTGTTATCAGAGGTCTCATCTATGCCACTTTGCTTCTGTCACCCTTCCACCTGAAATTTCAGTCTCTTTCCTCTCCCTTCCCATGCCTGCCTTGTTAAATCTTAGCTATAAGGATTCAATTCCAATTTTATCTCCTTAATGAAGTCCTTCCTGACACTTTAAAATGAAATGTGCTCTCTCACCTATGTATTCCTTCAGTGCTGTGTCATACTTTATATCTCTCACTTCCTACAATTGTTTTAATTTACTGATGTGAATATGGTTTAATTTCACTAATACATCTGAATCATCTTTGAGATCAGGGACCATGTCTTTTTTTTTTTTTTTTTAGGGACCATGTCTTAATCATCTTTGTATCATCACATTGTATATAGGATACCCTCAACACATTTCTGTTGAAATAATTTTTTAAAATGGCATTACAACTTCATCTACATTTTTATCCCACTTGGTATCCGACATGGGTTCCAAAGATTTTAATAAAAGAAATTATTTCAGGAAATTAGCATATATCCAATAGGATTATAACATATTGCATTACCATTCAGATTTATATTTCAGAAGAATATCAAGGATTAGCATATGTACAAACTCTATAACTTAATTAAAACAAGATGAAGTTTAAATGCATTGTAACAAATGAAATGAGATTTAATATTTGTTACATTTGTCAAATTCAGTTATCTTCTCTTTCTCAGGCAAGGTTATAAGATTTTAAACTTATTCAATTCACATTATAATGGAGAAATTTTCAAACGCTGACACTATCCTGTGAAATGAATTTAGTTGCCTATAAAACATTGGATTCTGTTTCTTCCAGTGGCAAAGAACAGATGAGGGTATACTTTTATTCTCTCAGGGAAAATAATATAAGCATTTTATACCTCACGTTTTTAGTTCCTTGGTATTGCTCTTAAAAACTAAATCTCCAAAGCAGGATATATTCTTCACTATGTTCTACCGCTTCACCTTCTATCTTATTGGAAGATTACACACACACCCCCTAACTTGAAGCAATGTGACAAAAAAATAAAATGACCAATATAAAAACTCATGAAATTCTTTCTTGTATTTCAGCATTGCCCTTGAGAAAGGCCTAGTATTGACATTCAATATATGTAATATTTATCTATTGATATTTTGTGGCCAATCCCTAAAAGATATCTGAATCATTAATAACTAAGTGCCAACTAATTATTCTACTTTTTATGGAAGCAGAAACAGCTTAGATTTAGCAACCATGTACTTTAATATTGTTTAAAATATAAAGCAAAAAACTGGAAGCAAATCAATAATTTTTCAAAAAGCTCAGATTTAGAACCAAGCCATAATTTTCAATTTTGACATAGATTCCTCTCATTTTCAATAAGAGAATTTTTGTTTGTTTTGTTACTGCCTTAATTTGATTTCTTTGTCTGGATATAAAAGCCATCACAATTATTCCTTGTCTTTTTTTCAACCTATTTTCTAGTCCCAACCTACTACTGTTATCTAAAACTCCTCCCTATATTCTCAATATATGAAAATTACGTAATATTTAACTACTCACACGTCAACCAGAATAAGCATGTCTTTAGGAGATGCGGCTCCTTGGATGTACCTGTAACAAATATCATACGAATAAGTTTTTCTCTTGTAAAATATCAAGCATTGATATTTGTTGAACTGCTATTTACTAATCTCAGATATTTTCCAAGCAAGGCCCTACTTCCATTCTATCTAGGTAAATGATGCTCTTTTATTCACAATTCTGTAACATCAACTTTAGAAAAGCTACATTTAACATAAAAGAAATGTCAGAGGCATAATACATAAGGTATGTTTTACAGATATTTATAACAAAGGAATAAGAGATGTGCTTTAATACTAGGAGCAAAAGAAATTAACATCTGAAAGAACATTTCCATAAAAAAAAAGTTATCCTAAATTCCATTTTGCTGACCACAGGTTCTAAAACTCACTCTAAAGAATAATAATAGGGCTTCCCTGCTGGCGCAGTGGTTAAGAATCTGCCTGCAGATGCAGGGGACATGGGTTTGAACCCTGGTCCGGGAAGATCCCACGTGCCACGGAGCAACTAAGCCCGTGCACCACAACTACCGAGCCTGCGCTCTAGAGCCCACGAGCCACAACTGCTGAGCCCACTTGCCACAGCTACTGAAGCCCTCACACCTAGAGCCCGTGCTCTGCAATAAGAGAAGCCACGACAATGAGAGGCCCGCGCATCGCAACGAAGAGTAGCCCCCGCTCACCACAACTAGAGAAAGCCCGTGAGCAGCAATGAAGACCCAATGCAGCCAAAACTAACTAAATAAATACATAAAGAATAATAATAATAAAAACAAATAATAAGATCGTATCATATATTTAAACACACACAAAAAAACCCGGCAAAAATAGATGAGTGGTCTAATCTGACAAAGGAATAAAGACTGACAAAGGGACAATAAAGTAATTAAAAACAATATATAATGTTGCTTCCAAGAGTTTCAAGTAGTGCTTCTCAGACTTTATAGTATCTTAAAAATCACCTGGAGAGCCAGTTCAAAATGTTGATTTCCACACTCAACCCCAGCCCTACAGATTCAGAATCTCTGCACGTGAAAAGAGACTCAAGGAGAATAGTTCAGCCACTGTAGAGATAAAGTTAACTACAGGTGAATGATCCCGAAAACTCATGCTGCCTGGCCACAGGCTGATGGGAAGTGGGGACCTGCCTTCCCCAACAAGAAGAGCTGCATCTGAACGCAGTGTTCTATTTATTGTCCAAGATTCTAAATCTAACTTCTCAGAAGCCTGCCAGATAACTTGCCAATAAGTTTTCAGGCAACATTTCAGCACAATTAGTAACTATTCAGCACTATATGTTCATGAAACAGAGTTTACAGCTTGCACTCAAGTTTGTTTTTCTATTAGAAGGTAAAGTGGCAGGGTTGCTGGGATATTCCAGTGGATATTCCAGTGGAAGGCAAATCTAGTTCATGTCTAGCATCTTGACAAATGGTCCTGACATGCCTCTCCATGAGGAAGACGGAGGACAGGATATCGTCTGTCTCTTCTAGTTGGGACCTAGTTTCTAAGTTTCCGCCGAAACAACTGGTTCCTGAACCCAAATCATGTGATGTCATAGGCTTTGCCTCCACTCAATAACCCATGGCTCCAAAGCCACTAACTTAGAGAAATATTATCAAGAATAATATGTGGATTAATAATACCTGGTACTATTATACATGGTTGGTGTTTATGTAAATTGCTACTGGGACGTTTAATAGGGCACTTTAAAAGCCTTAAATACGTTTCTTTGAATCAACTATTATGTCTCTTAGAATTTGTCTGAACCCTAGCAAAAAGTCAGAAATAACCTAAATGTACAATAATAGGGGATTTTTAAAATAAGTTACCATCTGGTCATTCTTTTAAAATGATGTTACTGTGTCTCTTATGAAAAGATATTGATATGAAAGAGTAGGTTACAAAGCACTATATTGTATAACATGTGAACTCATTAAAAAATATAGAACCACACGATTAAACACATTCAAAAAATGAATTAAAATGCACGAGTTTAATAACTGTTTCCCAGGGAGTGTAATTATGATGTATTTGGTATTTTTTGATTCATATGTTAGGAAAATGAGTTTATTTAGTAGTAAGGAACAAATAAACTTTTTTTTTGGAAGAATGAAACGTGAGCTATATGACTATAACTAGGGGCAGCTCTTACCTTGCGGCTAGTTCTCATTAGTTCACCACCGGAGGCAAACTATATTCTACTCTGTCTAGATGTTGATTATTAGAGCCCTACTCCAAGCAAACTGGGAGACTTTCAATAGAAATCCCCACCAGCTAAAAGAGATTTAGAAATGACATTGACTATAAAACTTAAAGTAGTCCACTTGAAATGCATTTGATGAATCATTTCAACAACTTCATTATCACTGCCCATTGAACTCATCATCTTCATTTAGCTTTAACTGTTTTAAAGTATAAATGTATAAAAAATTCAAATGTATAGAAGGAAAAAAAGAGGTTTTTAAATAATCAGACAATATTCATCCTAATAATGGAAAGATCCCTTGCAACTTTTTAACAAACAACAAAAAAGAAACTTTATTTTGTCTTTTTCATCTTTTCATGGCTACCCCAAAATTCTTACCATGGTCTCCTGCGTACATCATAAAGGTCAATCTTGTTTGGAGTTCTACTGTTATCAACCCATGGAGAAGCTTAAAAAAAGAGAGAGAGAGAGAAAGTGATTGAGAGACAGCAAGAGAGTGAGAGAGCGAGAGAGAGAATTTAAACTTCAAATAGAGAATTAAATCAAACCATTGGGTTGGCCAAAAAGTGCCTTCGGTTTTTAAGTAAAAATAAAAGACAGATTTTTCATTTTCACTAAGAACTTTGTTGAAAAACGTATTCACCTTTTTGTTCTACTACTTTCTGCTATTTTTCAGGCAACTTCATAATTTCATTTCCCCAAAACTTTTTATCTTTTTGAGCAAAGAACTGTTCCAGGTGCCTCTTACAGTCTTCCAGGGAATCGAAATTTTTTCCATTAAGAGAATTTTTTAAAGACCGAAATAAATGGAAATCCGAAGGTATGATGTCTGGTGAATACGGCGGATGAATCAGAACTTCCCAGCCAAGCTGTAACAGTTTTTGCCTGGTCATCAGAGAAACATGTGGTCTTGCATTATCCTGATGGAAGATTATGTGTTTTCTGTTAACCAATTCTGGATGCCTTTTGTCGAGTGCTGCTTTCAGTTGGTCTAATTGGGAGCGGTACTTGTTGGAATTAATCGTTTGGTTTTCTGGAAGGAGCTCATAATAGAGGACTCCTTTCCAGTCCTACCATATACACAACATCACCTTCTTTTGATGAAGACTGGCCTTTGGTGTGGTTGGTGGTGGTTCATTTCACTTATCCCATGATTTGTTCCCATTCCACATTATTGTACAGTATCCACTTTTCATTGCCCGTCACAATTTGTTTTCATTATGTTTAAGTAGAGAATCGCATGCGGAAATATGGTCAAGAAGGTTTCTTCGCTTAACTTACGTGAAACCCGGACATCAAAGTGATGAACATATAACCAAGCTGGTGCAAATGATTTTCAATGCTTATTTGGATATTTTGAGTATGTCGGCTATCTCCCACGTGGTATAATGTTGATTGTTCTCAATTAATGTCTCGATTTTATCGCTATCAACAACTGGTCTACCTGACCTTGGAGCATCCTCCAGCAAGAAATCTCCAGCACGAAACTTCGCAAACCACTTTCGACACGTTTGATCAGTCACAGCACCTTCTCCATACACTGCACAATTTTTTTTGCATTTCTGTTGCGTTTTTACCTTTCTTGAAATAATAAAGCATAATATGCCAAAAATGTTTTTTTCTTCCATCATCAGTATTAAAATGGCTACACAAAAGTTCACCAATTTTGATAAGTCTTTTTTAAATGCACACTGATATGACAGCTGTCACATACTGTCTAACAAAATTGCTTCAAATGAAGTTAAAGACAACTAAGTGCTACTAGAGCCATCTTACAGAAAAAAACTGAACAAACCTTTTGGCTGACCCAATATTAGATTTTATCTAGGAAAGTAATAATTTTAAAAGTCACAAAGCACCAAGGACACATTCTGCTTATCCACAGTAATGTTAAAATGGGAGATACCATTTTTATGCCCTTAACCTTTTTCTTTTTTAAAATTTAAAACAACACAGCAATACAAAAGTAAGTTGTATAAGTCAATTTCTTTTTCATATTATTTCAGAAATAACTTGTTCACAATTGGGATTTTCTGGGTGACAATGAATATGTTTTACCAGGTGTCCAGAGGTTATACATTTTCTTTCTTCTCTACTAACAGAAAAATCTACCTTAAAAGAAAATTTATTTGCCACTAATGAAAACTGTACTTACAATTATTTGATCCTTATATTTTCATTCAATGCTATATTATCTTGGTCTACAAAAAGACTGTTTTTCTTGGATTGTTATCACATAATAGCATAATTTTTTGACCTTATTATTCCCATATTTGATAATGGCCAGCCCATTTGAAATTATCATTTAAAAGTTACATTATAATTAACATAACTGCACAAAAACTTTTCCTGATATTTATTTGAATCATCTGAAGTAATTCAAGTACAGATTCAAGAACCTTCTGTTAGGAGACTTCCCTGGTGGCACAGTGGTTAAGAATCTGCCTTCCAATGCAGGGGATGTGGGTTCAATCCCTGGTCAGGGAACTAGATCCTACATGCATGCCCCAATTAAGAGTTTGCATGCCACAACTAAGGAGCCCACTAGCCACAACTAAGAAGCCCGCCGGCCGCAACTAAGGGGCACACGTGCCACAACTAAGGAGCACAGCCCACAAGCCGCGACTAAGGAGCCCAGCAGCTGCAACTAAGGAGCACATGTGCCACAACTACGGTAGCCCACGAGCCACAACTAAGGAGCCTGCTTGCTGCAACTAAGACCTGGCACAACCAAAATAAATTTTAAAAAATAATAATAAACTTAAAAACAAAAGAATCTTCTGTTAGTTTCAGAGCCTTTATCATTTTGCAGTAAACAGAAAAATAGTACATCTAACTGTATTGCTTTTTAAATGCAATTAATTTACACTATTCTAATTAAATCTAAAATACTTTTGTAAAATACTTTACAAAGCTTCACACACACACACACACACACACACACACACACCCCTTAGACCCAATGGAGAACAATAAATGCTGATGAATTGGATGATAATTTTATGCTGAAGTCCTCCTCTCCTTGAACACGTCTAAACATATGACTCTTTGGAAAATTCCTAATAATAATTCATATGACTTATGCCCTTCAATCTATTTTGCCGTTTTATTTATTGAGAAATGATGAAAATTACAGAGAACTTTTCTGAGAATCATGTTTATTAGCCAACTAAGATAATTTGGCCATTTAGGATATGTCAAAAACATATACTACTGAGCCTCACCTTGACTGTGAATTTTCTTTCTTATTAGCAGCTATATTATAAAACAATTTATTCATTTTAAATGACTAATCACATTTATAAGAAACAGTTAAGTTTAAATATAGCACTCCCCCAACAACCATTTACTGATATAGTCAATGCAACTAAAATGGTAAATTTACTTTAATTCTTTCCATTTGCATTTGCAGAAACATAGAGCCAGTGAGATAAAATGACTTTTTTTTTGGTAACACTAGAATTAAGCTACAAGCATGCAGGCAGACATATCAGTTCACTTTCAACTATTATCTAACTCCTCAAGATAGGGTCTTTGTAATAACTACATATTTAAATAACTTTTATTCTTCTTTTAGTATACTGTTATGCTGATTGTACATTTATTGCCTCAGCTCCGAATTCACCCATTTATCTTGTTCTATGAAAATATCTCTGGGTCCTTCAAATATTTTTCTTTTACCCACAAGCACAATCTTAAGCTTTGTCCGCAGATGAAGAAAGAAAGATGCTGAATGAGAAAGTGGTTTTTGACTCCTGGTCTGGTTTGTTTGCTCAAACGCTCTGGCAGCAAATGTAGCTTTCCTGGTGTTTGGCTCCTGCAGTGCTTGAGTATTCTCCAGAGCTCGTGGGTAGCTTCTCCAGACCAAGGCTTCTGGAGAGCTCTCTGGTTTTCCAGCAGTACCCCTGGGTATTTTTGTAGTGGAGAGCCTCTGATGAGACACCAGGAACCTTTTAAAGGGTGAACTTCCTGCAAGTCCTACCAGTGTGACACTGTAGTACCTTCTCTGACATTTGGCGGATCACGACCATGTCCTCTGTAAAAAGATCTGCATCTCAATCCAGGGGCACTGGGGGACCAAAGTCTCTTCCTTGGGCTATTTCTGCCCTATGGGTGGTAGTTATCATATTAAATTATATAACATTTCACCTGCTAGTCCAATATTATTTAGAGTTCTCTATACTTCTAGCCAATCCCTCCTTAATCCCTGCTGTAGTTAATAATTCTTTATTAAATAATTAACTTTTAGGACTTCCCTGGTGGCGTAGTGGTTAAGAATCCACCTGCCAATGCAGGGGACACGGGTTCGATCCCTGGTCCGGGAAGATTCCACATGCCATGGAGCAACTAAGCCCGTGAGCCACAACTAGTGAAGCCCACACATCTAGAGCCCGTGCTCCGCAACAAGAGAAGCCACCGCAGTGAGAAGCCTGCACATCACAACGAAGAGTAGCTCCCGCTTGCCGCAACGAGAGAAAGCCTGCGCACAGAAACGAAGACCCAACGCAGCCAAAAATAAATAATTTAATTAAAAAAAAATAAAATTATCCTTAAAAAAAATTAACTTTTCCTGTTCAAGACATTGTGTTATCTCTCTCCTGACTGGACTCAGACTTACATAAATATTCCACTGAGTTGAGAAGTGAGATTAATCGCCACTGCCAATATAATAGTGGCCATCATGAGCTGAAAGTGGTCAAAACACTGGAATTTGAAAGTCACGCTTAAGTTAGATTTCTAAATTTTTTGCAGAGCACATTCACCTAGGATCTGTTTTCAGTATAACTGCTAATTGAAATGAACTGTGATATATATTACTATGTTCTATAAAATTTATTTCTTTAAAGACAGAAAAAAGGGCTATAATTTATAGTAGGAGCCAGACCATTACATTTTAACATGTTTTATAATCTTAGATGGTTTCTATTTAAAAATATTAATAATGTTCCCTTAGAAGTCTGCTGAGACACTTACTATTAGGAAATATCCCTCGGTTACATTAAATTATTTATATTATTTTAAAATTAAATAATGTAGTTTCTTCTGTGATATTACTAATTAGTTTGTTGTAAAATCCCACTGTGGTACTTACATGGTACATTATATATATAGGCTCAGAAATATGGAAGGTCAAATAGTAAAAACAGATAACAACCATATACTGCAATTCCCTGAAATAATCAGTTTCATAATGAGGTACAATAAAGGCTCCATGAAAGGAAATCGGAGCTTCTACAGTCCCTGTAAAAAGTGAAATGTCACTCATTTTAGACGTCCCTTTTGCTTTTCAGTAAGATTTTGGAATGACAGGAGAAAGGAGTGGAAATGACAGCCTACAATGTGGGCATCTCATTTCTGAATGCCATCATTAATGGTGATAATGATCATTTATGCTTTTTATTCCTGACAAAAAATGAACTGTGGGTGTATCTGACTAAATCTATCTGATGACATTTCTACTTCACATGACATTTAGGGTGTGCTATGTCAGTATCAAACCACTGAGTTAAAAAAGGTGTTTACCTGTACGTTAACTTAGGATACTGAAATATTCTTGAGGAAGTATGCAGATTGTAGAGGCATTTTCTAGTTAATACGGTCTAAAAAGAATAGAGTATCAATTTTTAAAATTTCTGCTAGGAGACAATAAAGTACAAAATGATGAATTGAGGGCTGATTCCCTTGGTAGAAACACTATTTCAAATGGCATCTAACTGCATTTCCAATTAACTTAAAATGCATTTTCTAATTCTAAAAGACTTCAATTTTTAGTCTCATGGAAAGACAAAAAAAGTAAATTTCACATACTCAAAAATGCCTATAAAAACCAACCCTGTTTCTACTGCCTGGATCTAATTTATGTTATGTGAATCATTTTTTTTAGGCTTGTCTCAATCATCTCCTATGAAGTATTAGTCATGGTTCTGGAATTGCTAGCCAAGATAATGAATTTGGACTGTTCTTTTAAGGAGAAATTAATTCAATAAATCTGTACTGCACAGCTCACAAAATTTCCCGGAATCTGAGTGTTGCTGAGCAACTACTACCGTCTCAGTATGGATTCTACACAGTCCCTAATTTATTTGCATCATGGCTCCACCATCAAGGGTCAGGTACATAACAGAGTGAGGGTTATGTACACATATCAAGGTTTCAGTGCCTCCTGGAAAGCAAATAGCTGTCCTCTTCAGATTTTGAGGCAGCAGATAGGCTCTGCTCCCCAATAAAACTTTTAACCTGGGAAATACCCTAAACATAGAAAGAGAATTCTGTATTAGCTATGGTAACACAAAGTGACTTGAGCAATCTCAAATCTTCTGTTTCTGCACAGTAAAGATTATTTCTGTCTCATCGAGCAGATTAAGTTAGATACTACTAGTCACAAGGCACAGATTCTGCTCCAAACAGGTATTCAGAGGCCTGTAGCTGGTGCAGCTTTTGCATTCTTCAATGCTTGGTTTCCAAGGTCACCTAGGACAGTGACATGCAGCTGACAGAGGGAGGCAGGAAGTTCCAAGGAGAAGGAACAACCAAGTCCTAACAACCTCAGATTTGAAGTGACACATATTTTACTTTCACTCATATTCTGCTGGTAAGAACTAGTCACATGGTCCTACACAGATGCAAGAGTGGTCCTGGCTAGGCAGTCATGCCCAAAAGCAAAACATTAGGCTGGAACGGGAAGACAGAACTTTCGTAGACAGCCAGCAGCCTCTGCCACAGGTACAGATAGACAACGTAAAAATGAGTAATGTCCACTACTATGATAACACCAAATGTTCTGTTCTCAGCAATGTTGTCAAGGAAGCCACCTTTAAGATGAGAGAGATAAGAAAGGGCTAAATACAGAACCCAGTAAATGTATAGCACGTTGAGCTTAAGAATGACTTCTAGACTAAATCCTAGGGCTGGGGTTGCTTGCACAAGAAACTTGCTAGAAGAAGAAAATTGGAAGCCAACCACGTGTTGTCATTGATATTTGTGTTACCAAAGAAAGCACAAACCTAGTCTGCAGAAATCTTGCAACTGTTGTGAACCCTAAAGCAGTTTTTGAGCTCTAAACCTGCACCAGAAACAGCAAGGTATGAAAGCTGTTTAACCCCAAGCACGCCCCTTCACATGTGCTTGAAAGGGTTACAGACAAGAGAGTTGCAACCACAGAACACTACCGGGAACAGTCAGATGGGCTAACCAAGAAACTTTATGCAGGAGTAGGAGGTCTTTATATTTCCTTGCCTGGAGGATTATGATACATATCATGGACCAGTGATTGCTCTCTTTTTCCCACTCACTTTTTCCATATGGAAGTTTTTATTGTCATCCAGAAGACAGCACCATTGCCTATTAGATATCTGGTCAGTGATGGGAATAGGGCAGAGAAAGTAACGGGTATTCTGCTGCGTTGTTAGGTAGCCAAATTAGGAAAAGTCATATCCACATGATGGAGAGAATTGCATGTGACCTGGAGATCCTGAATTTTGAGCTGAAGGTACCAACTTGTTGGGACTTTGGAACATCTCCTGTGGAAAGGAAGTGAGTATGTTCTATGTATGGGAAAGTGTACACAGATACTTACACTCCCAGAGGAACAGACTGTGACAGGGCTTCAGAATACACTTTTGTTTTTCCTTCTGGTAAAAGTAACCCTAAAGTTTTAGTTGGCTGCCCACAAGAAACTGTACTTCTCAGTCTCTTTTGCCAAGGTGGGGTCATGTGATAAAATTTCAGTCAATAGCATGTGAGCAGAAGTGACACATGTACAATTTGGGGGTCATGCTGCTTCCCTTCCAGTTTTTTCCCCTTTACTTTTGGCCTCAACTGTGGATGTAGTAGTATTGATCCAGTTTTGATCCTACAGATGAGGGCAACAACCTAAGGAATGGCAGATAGATGGAACCCTCAGTCTCTGGAAATCTCATGGACCAGACTTACCCCAACCAACTGATTTACCTACTAAGTAGGAGTTCTACCTGAGAGAAATATTTATAGTCTCTGTTGTGCTAGCTATTGTGTATGGAACTGAATTAATAGCCTGATACAGGTCAGAACTGTACCCAGTGACACAGACCCGAGTCAAGTTTTAAAGCTCGCAGAAAGTGCAAGAGGCAAAAGCTTCATGGAATGTTTGAAATCTATTTCACTATTTTTTCTTATATTGTCTTCTTAGGAGAGTATTATTTTGGCCCTAGGAAACTGCTTATTGTTATATAATATTTATATTGCTAGAACCTAGGCAGTTGTGATGTCTGTCTTATCTTTCATGGATCAATGATGAATTTCAGGGTACACATATGTTTCTGAACAGTGACTGGTCCCCAAACAATAACCATTCCCAGATCAAGTTTTCAAATCCTGAACAACTGAAGCTTTACAGCGTAGAAGCACCAGTGGGATCCACAGGCTGAAGGCAGTCATTCCAGCTGGGTAAATGCTAGTAAGAAGAGTCTATTCCCTTGTCCCTTCAAAATTTTCTCCTCTGACTGGAAATAACCTAGCGTAGCACTTAAGAGATAAGTTTTAGAGCTAGTCTACCTAGATTTTCACTGGATAAATTACTTAACCTTTTCCAGTAAAACGGGGGTAATAGTTTCCACCTCCAAGGGTTATAGCTAAGATTCAATTATTTATACACGTAAACATTTAGAACTAGTGGTGACACAATAATAAGTACTCCCTATGTGGATATTTGAAAACAGCATCACTGAGTCACTGGAACTACTTATCATAGGTTGTAGATTTTTTAAAATAATAGATTACTATAAAACGTGCTTAGATTTTAACTACGTAAATGCATACTCTTATGACTAGGGCTTGGAACCTCGTACCATTTTCCCATCCTACCCCCTCCCCATGATGCAGGCTGGTGTCACACACTCAATAAACTTCCTGCGAATCTAAAAACTGACTTCATGAGGTTACCCCAGAAGCCCCTGGAGAATACTGGCAGAAGGAAGAGGGCAGGATGGGAAAGGTGTATAGGCAGGGACACAGATAATGGTAACTCTGTTTCCTATCTGCATTTTTCCCCTTGTTTCATTTTATTTAGAAACTGATTCTCTGAGTTCTACTGTGATAACTTGTTTTCAGCTCTGATATGATCCTGACTTGTTTATCTAGCTTAATTCAGCAAATCCCTATTCTTCACTGCATGCAAGGCTCTGCCTTAGGTGCTAGGGGCACGCACACACACACATTAGATATAGATATAGATTTATATACCTCTTTACCTGCAGTTACTTATATTGCCATGTTTTTTTTAAAAAGAGCATATGAAAATAAATTCTGAAGGAAGAAAAAATTTGATAGCTGTTGCAATCTAGATAAAAACCAAGTTCTCTGAGAGAACAAAATAAAGAAAGATTGCTTTTAGGAAAGCCTTCACATGTCTGTACTCTATTTTGAATGATGGATAAGATGCATATGACCAGAAATGGAGGTCTGGGATCAAAGCATATAGAGATAGGAAAAGGGGGGGTCAGGTTGTAGAAAATAAAATGAAATTAAGAGTTTAAAAAGGGGAAAAAAAGGCAATTTGGGGTACATGGTGAAGGTTTAACTGTACAGTAAGAGACAAAACTCAAAATGTAGGCTGGTTTAGAGTTTTTGGATGGCCTCAAGCCACAGCAAGTGAGTCAAATGGAATTAAGTGAACAGTTCCAGACTGTTTAATTTTACTGGAGAAGTGATAATCTAAGTTAACTCCAGATAACTTTTTAATAAATTTATTAGATGTCTCTTTGCACTGTGTGTTAATGTCTTTATATTTGCTCTGTCTCATCTACCTGTGAGCTCCTCCAGAGCAAAATTCTCTCCTACTGGTATTTGAGAATCCTTAGGATACCTCAATTTCTTCAGAAACAGCAGTTTTGCTTGTTCTTATCAGTTTTCCTCCTTCCAACTCACACTTGACTATACTGACATAATCAAATTCTTTTTAGATTTTAATACCGTTTCTGAACAATGAGACTTGAGGTTCAACGATAGTGTTATATTGGCTTGAGAGCGCCTTTGGTATCTCCACTGTAATATGTCCAGAACACTTCTCTAATTTATAGAAAAATAAGCATTGGAAACTCACATACAGATACATAGTATTAAAGCCAAGGATAAATGATCATAGTTTTAAAAATTAAAGTACTTATTACAAAGTGACTTTCTGGTAATTCTGTAGATGTCAGATAGACCAGGTAAAACATTTCCATTTAAGAAGGGATATTTGTTTGTCAACAGAAGTAACAGATAACAAGGTCAAGTTGTGTGGTTAAGTGAAATATTCCATAAAGTAAATGGTACACAAAGACTTAATCATTTAGATGGTCCATATGTAGTTATTAGCTGTGGCTCAAAAATAAACTTGAACACATTAAGTTCTATGAAGTAAAAGATGAGAAGGATTTACTGGAAAATAATTGCAGATGTGTGCTACATAGAGAAAAATGTGAACTCCAACAGAGAAAAAGCTTTCTGTTTTTGCAAGCAAATAAATCCAGTTAGGTGATGATAATGACATATTTATAAAAACAAACAGTGATTCTACAGGAACAAATTTCTTATTTTTATGTCAGTAAATCTTCTTAGATAATGGGGTAAGGATATATTTCTTAAAAATTTTATATTTGGTATACCTGAGAGAAGTACTTAAAAAGTCTGAATTTTTGACAAAAATGTTTTTAATTTTTCTTAATAAAATATACTGAATATAAAATGAATTACATATCAAAGATGGTTCTATGCATCTAAAAATGGACAGCATAAGGTATACAAATTTAGCAATATATCAAAGAAAAAGGAACAGAATGAGATATTTTAGAAGTTACAAAGAGCTAAAGCTTTTAAACTAAACTTATTCACATATTTTTATATACAGTGTTATCCCCCATCAAATTAAGAGCACCTTCCATTTTCATATTAGCATCCTACTTAACTGCTCTCACCTGTGAAATCATTTCATCAGTTAAAGTGTGACTGGATCCATAGGTGATTGCAAAGTTAGAAACTCTGCAACCCTTACATGAGAAAAATAAGACAGACTCAGGCAAGAGATGAAGTTATGTAAAAGGAAACAAAAATAAGGCTACAGAAATACCTCTGTAAATCAGCATCATGTGAGAATTTCAAAATAATACATTAATTTGTATATATATAAGATGTGTCCCTCAGACAACACAACTTATTGATGGTATATAGAAAAGCAAATCATGTAATTCAGAATATAAACCTTGTGCTTGGGTGTAAATAGAATTATTGTGGACTCTCCTGTCAATACATCAAATTTTACTATTCTAAGTCAAACTCATCATTTTAGTCCCCAAATAAAAATATTTCTGATGTTTTATTTCAGTAAGCATTCTCATATCCAAATTAAAAATTAGTCATCTTAGGGCTTCCCTGGTGGCGCAGTGGCTGGGGGTCCACCTGCCGACGCAGGGGACACAGGTTCTTGCGCTGGTCCGGGAGGATCCCACATGCCGCAGAGCGGCTGGGCCCGTGAGCCATGGCCGTTGAGCCTGCGCGTCCGGAGCCTATGCTCCGCAACGGGAGAGGCCACAACAGTGAGAGGCCCACGTACCGCAAAAATAAAAAAAAAAAAAAAAAAAAAAAAAAAAAAAATTAGTCATCTTAACTTATGTCTGTCACTAAATTCATGTATTCATTTTTATGTTTTTCTCATTTTATCTTTTTTTAATTGAGCTATAATTCAGATATAACATTGTGTAAGTTTAAGGTGTACAATGTGTTGATTTGATACACTTTTATGAGGGCTAAGTCAGACAGAAAGACAAATACTGTATGACATCACTTATTGGTAGAACCTAAAAAAGCCAAAACTCACAGAAAGAGTAGAGGAACCACGACAGAGATTTTTTTGTCTCCCAATATCTCTTCTCCCCTTCCTCCTTGGTATAGCTTATGCTTTTTAGCTGTGTACATGGCACCTTGAAGCTAACTGTGACCATGAGACCACTAAACTCTGGCCAATGTCACGTGAAAGGCTTTGTATGACTTCCAGAAAGTGCCTTAAAAAGGGAGGGAATACCACTCTTAGTCCCTTAAGAAAAAACACAAGTAACAGTGGTAGACACTGCAGCAGACAATTTACTCAGAGGATGACAGAGAAATGATAGGAGTTGTCAACCCCTTATATGTGAAGCTTCCTTATCAGTCCTGGTCTCTGTAACTGATATTCTTTGACTTGAGTGAGAAACAAACCTCCATAGTGTCGAAATCACCATTATTCTGGCTTTTCTTTAACTGGTAGCTAATACTAGTCCTAACTGATACACTGGACTTTAATCATTATTAGCATAAAAAAAAAGTGAAGTAATCATTTCAACATAAAGTGCATTTATACAGCAATCAACAAATGTAGTTAAACATATTTATAGTTAAACTTTGTATCCATTCACAAATATCAAAGTAAAAAACAAAAATACAGGTATTTTTTTAAGATAATTGATCAATGCAAGCAGTTCTTTTATAAATGCCCCAAAATGTTGAAGATCCACTGTTATCTTGTTTTCTTCAAATCAACCAGAAATCTATCAAATGCTCCCTTCCTAAATAACCAAAAAAGGATTCTTTGGGCTACTTTGTCATCTGCTATTTGCTGTTTAAAACATTTTTAAAGTATTTTCCAAAAGAGGGGCTTCCCTGGTGGCACAGTGGTTGAGAGTCTGCCTGCCGATGCAGGGGACACGGGTTCGTGCCCCGGTCCGGGAAGATCCCACATGCTGCGGAGCGGCTGGGCCCGTGAGCCACGGTCGCTGAGCCTGCACGTCCGGAGCCTGTGCTCCGCAACGGGAGAGGCCACAACAGTGAGAGGCCTGCGTACCGCAAAAAAAAGACTTAAGCAGCTCAAGACAACTGGCTATCCACATGGCAAAAATATGTCCTTCTATATACTTTGCACACAGGTCCTTTTGCATTTTCTTCTACCAAAATCCTAGCAGATATAAGAACAAGGAAGTGTCTCCCTAAGGAATATTTAAAACTAATTCAACATATGTTAGGTTCCTGTACTGTAAACCCACGTTTTTGAAATGAACAAATGAAGGAGGATAAAGAAAGAACAAATGATTAATAAGATATTTTAAAAATGTAATATGAAATTTAGGAAATTTTTAGTTTTCTTTCTTTTTTTTAAGTGCAACTAATTATCTAAAAAGAGTAAGCTGCCTACATTGGCATTTTGACAAGCCACTAAGTCCTGATTACAATCCCAATTACTACAGTAATTGGTACAATTTCAAGAGACACTAATAGATGAAATGCGTAGTTTGTATGTACTGTTTTTATGATGCATAAAAATTCACAAAGTCGATAGCTCTTGAAAGCAGTTTTTTTTTTTTTTTTTTTTTTTTTTTTTGCGGTATGCGGGCCTCTCACCACTGTGGCCCCTCCCGTCGTGGAGCACAGGCCCTGGACGCGCAGGCCCAGCGGCCACAGCTCATGGGCCCAGCCGCTCCACAGCATGTGGCATCCTCCCGGACCGGGGCACGAACCCGTGTCCCCTGCATCGGCAGGCAGACTCTCAACCACTGCGCCACCAGGGAAGCCCTTGAAAGCAGTTTTACTAGCATTAAGGTTAATTTATATAAATCAATTAAGGGCTTCTAAAGGAAAGCACTCATAAATTAAACTGATTGTCCAGTCATCACATATTCAACGAAGATGTCACCAGACATGCGTTCCAGCTTTACTCTGCCATGAAACAAGCTGTATAACTAAGGCAAGCCCCTCTAGTTATCCTACAGAACAAAGACTGTGAACTTAGCAAATGCTAAAGGTCTAAATGCGTAAGTAAATAAAGATAGGGTCTGCCCTGGAAATCACATTCTTCAATCTCCCAAATTACTGCTGAAGAAATAGGTTCACAGATAGAACATGACTTAGCGGAAGTACACACCTATGCTGATGGCAGCTTTAATACGAATCAAGAACTTCTCTTCCCTCAGTATAATGCTCCTTCTATTATCACACAGCCAGCCTACCTACCTTCTAATTTGGAGAGGAGAAAGAGGGGAAAAAAGAAAAAAGACATACAAGTCATTTTTATAACTTATTTCCATACATATCAACCAAATTAGAAAACAGACAATTTACTGATATTCAGTCTAAGGACAGATGTTAGAGTACAAATTCCCACTAATTACCAAACTGCTATTCAGAATCACTCTGCAGAGGTGCCTTTATATTATGTCAGCTCTAGAGCCCTCCTTATATGGAAGCAGTAGTTGTCTCCATGCAGTTTAAACAACCTAATAAATGGAAATCATGAGGGTGGCTAACCATCACTGACTTTCTCCTACACATTTTAGCAAATAAGAAACATATTTAATTCCTTTTTCCTCTTAACAATTCTACAATTTAACCATTTTATCCTCGTTTCACAGCTCAAGTCTGTGACTGTTTTCCAAAGCTTACCACCACTTCAATTGATGGCAGCGGGATTTATACCCAGGCTATTGGGTATATACCTGCTTAACCCACTCACATCACGTAGCCCTGTTCTAAGTAGCACCTTAGCACTGACAAAGACTATTTTTTTAGACTCTATTGTGAGTCAGAGAATTCTAATTTCTACAAAACACTTTACTTACAATAATGTGGCAACATATTTTAAAGGTAGTTTACAGAATTAAAAAAATGACAATTACAAAATTCTACATTTGTATTGGGTTGGCCAAAAAGTTTGCTCGGGTTTTTCTGTAAGATGATATGGAAAAACCTGAATGAACTTTTTGGCCAACCCAACATTAATATATGAAATAGATTGTTTGATCCTCACAATTTTGTGAGGTAGTGGGGAAGTTGATTTCTCATATTTTCTCACAAACTCAGAGCCTGAGAGATAAAGTTAACCAATTTAGGAAAAAGAAATACAGGACATCCAGTTAAAGTTGAATTTTGATTAAAAAACCACACATTTGAATGTAAATATCTCCCAAGAATTGCATACTTACACTAAAAGGTTCTTCTCTATCTGAAACTGAACTTTAATTGGGCATCCGTTATTTATTTATTTATTTTTTTTGCGGTACGTGGGCCTCTCACTGTTGTGGCCTCTCCCGCTGCGGAGCACAGGCCCTGGACGCGCAGGCTCAGCGGCCATGGCTCACGGGCCCAGCCGCTCCACGGCACGTGGGATCCTCCCAGACCGGGGCACGAACCCGCGTCCCCATCAGCAGGCAGACTCTCAACCACTGCGCCACCAGGGAAGCCCGGGCATCCTTTATTTTATCTAGCCTCCCTACAGAGAGGTGACTTAACCATGGTCATCACCTAAAACCTACATCTTCTGACCAACTCCACTGTGTGGAGGTACTGCTAGGTATTATTGCTTAGTCATCTGTCTAGAACTCCTTCCACATTTATATTTCAGCTTCTGCTCCCTTGTCAATTGATTGTGACCTCAATTATGTTTTTTAATTTCTCACATGAAGAGAAATCTGGATTTAGGCAAAATTATTCTGGTTGATACTCACTCTTGTAAAAATGCCTACTGTTTTGCATTTTCCAAAGTACTTTTCCTTCTATTATCTCATTGATCACAACAACCCTCAGAGGATAAACTGAGGCCTTGGTGTTCCTATTTTTCAGATTTGATGACTAAAGCTCAGAAAGTTTAGGAGACTCACCCAGTTCCTCACAGCTAGTAGGGAGCTTCTAGCCTGAGGCCCAAATCTTGTTATTTGAAAATCTAATTAAGTAACATTTATTCTATTTCCACTCACAATTAAGATAATTAACAATATTTAAAGGCTATTTTGATATTTGCTTTAACAGACAGTAATCAGTGATGAGCTGCTCTACGTTAATTTGGCTGGTATCAAAATGGCAAGGTTAAAATCAGAGAGGAAAGTATGGCTTACCGAGAAATTTTTTAAGAATCACTTCACTGTAAAAAGTCTTTAAACCTGAAAGAAGTGTGAAATGTGCTGAAAACACATCTTAGCATAAAAAGAAATATAGTGGTCTACCTTTAATTATAATATTGTCTTAGTGTTTTTGCTAAAGAAATTTGGTTCTATTACAGCATTATTACCATAAAGAGCACTCATTCAGCTTTAAAAAAGAGGAAATCTTGCCACATGTGACAACATGAATGAGCCTGGAGGATATTACGCTAAATAAAATAAGCAGACACAGAAGGACAAGTACTACATGATATCACTTATATGATGAATCTAAAATAGTCAAACTTATAGAAGCAGAGTAGAATGGTGGTTGCCAGGGGCTGGGGAAAGTGGGAAATAGGGAGGTATCGATCAAAGGGTACAAAGCTTCAGTTATAAAAAATGAATAAGCCCTAGAGATCTTCTGTATAGCATAGAGCCTGTAAGTAACAATACTGTATTGTGCACTTAAAATTTTGCTAAAAGGGTATGTCGGGCTGCAACCCGCAGGCCTGCAAGCCCTGTACTCTCTCAGCTTCAAGAAGAAAGAGCCTAGAGTCAGTGACAGAGACGTCAATGGTTTAATGGATGGGGGAGCTTATGTGTCTGAAACAAGGTCCTGGAGTGACACCCCATCGTGTACAGCTGCTGGCGGGCAGAACATGGCAGCAGGCTTTGATAGGAGTGGAGGTGGGGAGGGGAGGCGGGGAGGGGAGGTTCCCAGTTACAAGGAGAACTGACACTGATGTCCAGTTGGCTCATCGGTTACCAGGGAAACCAGCAGAGAAGCATGCCCCTCACTGTCCCTTTGGTAA
Source organism: Phocoena sinus (assembly GCF_008692025.1). Taxonomy (NCBI): domain Eukaryota; kingdom Metazoa; phylum Chordata; class Mammalia; order Artiodactyla; family Phocoenidae; genus Phocoena; species Phocoena sinus. Next base: position 81,820,348 of record NC_045771.1, on the reverse strand, counting down.
TCTATTAGGTGGCGATGTTCTCATCTAAAGCTTAGAATAATCATAAGTTGGGGCTGGTGGCAAGTAAGTAGGCATTTACTGATTAGGCTGTATTATTAAGAGGGAAGGTCAGTCAGGTGAGCAGGGTGTAGGTGAAGCAGGGACTAGTTGAGCAGGGGATGGATGGAGAGCAAGAGAACAGCCATCCTGGCTGCTCATCTCCCTGCACAGGGTAGGTCTTATGTTAAGTGTTCTTATCACAAAACATATAATAATAAATAAGAGGGTGGGAGGAAACTTATACAGATGGAAGATAGGCTTTATGGCATTGATTGTGGTGGTGGTATCACCAATGTACTACTTATCTCCAAACTCATCAAGTTGTATACATTAACTACGTACAGCTTTTTGTATGTCAAAAAATAATTTAAAAATAAAATAAAAAGAGCAACTCAGCAACAGACTCACTAAAACTGAAATTTCATTGAGTGTTGTGTTTCATAGCAGTCAAGAGAGCCATTACAGGGGCTCGGAGATCATTTGGTGAGTCAGCTTGTCTGTCAAACACTTGCTGAAAAACAAGACATCACAGAAGAGCCCAGCGTTGCTTCCACAGCTAATGTCCTGGGGGGACCACATGGATTCAGCTAAATTAAACCTTTAAAGATCTTTCCCAAGGTAAAAATGGACAAATGTCAACATATTAGGAAATATATGATTAGGGTTTAAAAAAAATTAAAGCCATAATCCCTCAATTAGCATTTAAAAGAAAAAACATAAAAGATGATTTATTGGTATGTTTACAAATTGCTATTTGTAAAAAGAGCCATCTTTGAAAAGTGTGCAAAATATGATCTATCTTTCCTTCCGCCTCTTGACCCCAATGTTCTCTCTCCCCTTTCTTATACAATCTTCCCTCCCACTCCCATTCCTATTTCTCTCTCATAATCCTTATGTGTCTTTCTTTTATTCATGGCATCATCAATTTCCCTCTAGTACTGGGCTCTTCGTTTCTCATTATCCTAATTTTCTCTTACTTATTTTTTCTCCTTCCTTCAACTGCATATATATGGAATTTTGTATTGAGGTAATATATTTTAAAAGACTTAAAAGTTACATAATGCAATAAGTTATTGATAAATATAAATAATTATATTCATGTATTATTGTTATTACTTGTGTATTTTTTTTTAATTGTACTTATAAATGTCTTATAAGACCTTCTATAGGGACTTCCCTGGTAGTGCAGTGGTTAAGAATCTGCCTGCCAGTGCAGGGAACAGAGGTTTGAGCCTTGGTCCAGGAAGATCCCACGTGCCGTGGAGCAACTAAGCCCGTGTGCCACAAATACTGAGCCTGTGCTCTAGAGCCCGCAAGCCACAACTACTGAGCCCGTGTGCTGCAACAACTAAAGCCAAGTGCGTAGAGCCCGTGCTCCACAACAAGAGAAGCCACTACAATGAGAAGCCCGCTCGCCCCAACTAGAGAAAGCCCGTGCACAGCAACAAAGACCCAACACAGCCAAAAATAAAAATAAATAAATTTTAAGAATAAAATAAAATAAAAATTTAAAAGACCTGCTATAACTTTAAAGTTTATTATATTAGGTTTACTATGTACATGAGTAATAATACTTTTTTTCTTTATATTACATACGAATATTTTCAAATTCCTGCTATATGGTATTTAACATATTAATAACAAGAGTATTTTAGAAGTGTTGTATTGTACTGAACAATATTTCTGTAAGTAGAAAATTCCACTATTATGTTAACCTACATGGTAATATTTTCTCGACATCAGATATTAATATTTTTCTAACTCATGATTTTTTTCTACATTGAAATACAGAGTAGGCCTTTCGTATTCCATTGGATTTCTGCAGAAAAATAACTGTCAATGATCTTACCATCTGGCACTTGTTGCAAGAAGTTATATATCGTTACCTAATTTGAGTGCTATTTAGTCTGATAATGCCCACATACTTTTATTCATTGCTATTGCCATACAAAGATAGACATTATCTAATTTCTATTTCACCCCCTTTTCACTCTTGTGACCTTTATTGTTAATAACTATTTTTTAAATGTTTAGAAAACTCAAGTCTAAGAAAAAAATTCTCATATATATTGTAGCTGTTTAAAGCCAAATTACCTAGCATGTATCCCATAACTCAGGTCACGCTTTGAGAAAGTAAATGCATTTTTGCTTGTCATCTTGTTCTGAAAGGTGGAGAAGTTAAAAATACCAACAGACATTTCAGTTAAAGTGTTTTCAATACGTTCTTGGGATCTACTAGTGATTAATATTTCATTTTCATTATAAAATTACTTCTCCTTATCCTTTTTTTATAAGAATAAAGGACATTACAAAAGGGTTTATTCATGTTAATTTGTAAAATATATTCATTTCATTTAACAAATTCACATTCACTGATTAAAGAAAAGCATCAGTACCTTTCACATAAAAGCAAAGACTTGAAATCTGGAAAGAAAAATTTTATTTAGTTTCTAAAAATTCTATTCAGTTCTCTAATGTGACTCATAGTCCATGCTATGCAGCTGGACCCTTAGAATTGTTTTAGGATTCATGATAACCTCCTGTTCCCGGTCCACAGATACCTGTCCACGGTCTCACTGCAGCCCACCTGATTCCATGGGCCAGCTGCTTCTCAGGTGTTTTGGTTTAAAATAATTTTGGTAGATACAGAGCCAAGGAAGCAGGAATACTCTTTCCTTTTAATAGTAGTGTGATAACCATCTTTTACCAAGTAAGAGAAAGTAACAGAGTGTTCAAGAAGAACGAAGTCCGGTACTTACAGTTTTATTTGGTACCTCCTGATCACTAAGCACTTACCCGGATAATATCGTGCCAGGCCTGTGGCACTGCCAAACACCTGCCACAACAATGAAGGATCTTCCTCCCGATTTTTCTTGAAAACTTCATCTAAGGCGCTCGTCCAGTTGAGTTCATTTAACACAATTGTTGCTACCCCCCAAAAATAAGAAAAATCAATTAATTCAAATTTGGAATTAATAATTGAACCTGTCTTCTTTTACTTGCAAAATACTGTTACACATTTTCATTGCTTTACCTATAAAAGCGCTCTAACCTGGTGGTAATCAAAAGTTTAGACATGGAATCATTTCTTCAAACACGTTTACATGATGGTGCGGGACCTGTCCTGTGCTTTGTAGATGTTTAGAAGCACCTCTGCCCTCTACCCGCTAGAGGTCAGTAACATCCCCCCAGGTGTGACGAGCAAAACTGTCTCTAGACAACGTCACAGAACCCCTGGGGGGCCAAATTACTTTCTGTTGAGAACCACTGTGATGCATAAAACAGGCAGTATCAGAACCCTGCTGCTGGGAGGTATCTCTTGCACTGAGGCAGTTCTGAAGATGCTTACAAGGCACCTCATGACACAGTGTGACCACGACTGCCCTCAGTATTTTTTGGGGGGGGGGGGGGGAGAAGGAAGGATTTATTACTTGCAGCAAGTAAGGAGAATACCAGGGATTTTCCCCAGAGCACTGTCTCCCCAAACAGCAAAACTGGGGAATTTTTAAGCTAAGGGTACGTGCATATTCACGAAGGGGCTTGGGTGGTATATGCATATTCACGAAGGGGCTTGAGCAGAGGAGAATTCAGCATAGCTCAGTATTGAGGATTCTCTGTGATACACTAACATAGTTTGGTCTGTTACCTGAATCAAAAAAAAAAAAAAAACCCCAAACAAACAGATGTTTGTTACTGAGCATACTTTATTAACTGTGCTTATGTAACAACCAAAAATGCGTACATGTTGATAAGGAAAAACTCATTCAGAGGCTTGACAATATCAGTGTTAGAACTAAGAAGTGGCTGATACCTTATCACTACCTTTACGAACAATAATTTTCTTTTTTCTGGTTAGTTCAACTAATAACTAGAGCACGGTGCTAATGAGGGACAGGTCATTGATTTTGATACCTACTTACAGTGACTGATCTGGGATAGGTATCACAACCATATGCCAGTCATTATAATGAAAGAGAAACAATGATAATGTGGGATGTAACATGGGCTAAAGTAATATATAATTTATAATTATGGGCCTCCATGATCATAGCATCCTACGTCTAACGTATTAAAATTCTAATTGGCTTAGGATATTATTTCCCCTTTATGCAAAAAAGATGACATAAGATAATCTCATCTTTTTTAGAGGGGTCTTTATATGTAAAATATGCACCATGCCCACAAGCACATTAGCAGATTGGGACACTCTGCATTTGAGGATCTATGACTAAGCCTAAATAGTGGACGTGAGTTTGGGATAAGGACTGGAGATACTGCTTAACTCTTTCCATTCTTTTCTGTGACCACAGTAAGTAAAAGAAACAAATGTGATCATGGTTAGATCACACACAAGATTTTTTAAAGGGAAAAGGAAAAAGAGCTTCTATCAAGAAAGAGGCATAGCATATGTATTTATATTTTAAAGTTTATCATTTACCAAAAAATGAAAAGCAAGTATACTGTGAAATTGTTCTGGGACCAACATCTTCATGCATTTCTCATTACTGAAAACTAATGAGATTTCCATCTTTATGGATGTGATTACCTTCAAAAAGATCAGTTGTGTGTGTGAATATTCATGAGCTGGGTCAGATCCACAGTGCATCTGAGATACTAGTGAATTCATATTCCAAAGCATGATCCAATGAACACTGAGTGGCCAGTTATGTGAAAATTTATATTCACATAGATAACCTGAACTGATGCTCACTATTCATGAATATTTATGGTACTATACAAAACATCACAGAAAAAGAGGGGCATTCTACCTTTTTTTAAACATTCATGAATTTTAGAGTAATATTCTACTCAGCAAAATAATCATGTTTATTTATGTTCCAGATAGTTAGAATAGATTGGGGATTAATGAAGTCTATCTATTCAATTTCCTTGGCTTTTTAATTCACATTAAGCAACAACTGATATCTAATTATTTTTAATAAAGTTTTATTTGTTTACAGGGCTGCTAATTTTTTTCTCGTTTTATTTGATAACAATTACTAAGTATTAGGCTCTGATACAGTGATTGTGAATTGTACTTTTATGTACTCAGGGGAAAAAGTCAAGCTCTGGAATGTTCTTACCATCATGGTGATACGTTTTAAAATTGTAGTTTATATATTTGAAAATTCTTTTTCAGATAAGACATTGCAGAATGTTTTTCTCAAAATTTGTTCATATGCAAATGAGCAAGGTGCATAAATATTTTCAGAATAGACACTTGAATGATTTACTCAGAATGAAAGAAATGGTATTGTATATGTATCATATGAGCAAGGTTTATAAACTTGATGACAGTGCGAAGCAAGGAGTGAGGGTACGGATACTTCCATTTGTCATTGTGTATTTATAGAGACGCTTGAGTGCAATCATTATTCTAATAGCCACAATTTTTATTGTAATGTCCAGAGCAAGAAATCAAAATTCAAAGGATCTGCCACGCAAGTACAAAATTAGTGCCATCTCTTTAGAGGAGAGTTTGGCTGTAGCTGTCTATCAAAATTCTCTGTCTTTAGTCCAACAATTCTACTTCAAGGGATTTATACTATGTATAAAAACATAGTAAAACACCAAAACTGGAAGGTAAAATAAATTGCTGCAGTAGGAAATTCTTTTTCTTAAATTATATTGAAAGCAGCTAAAAATGTAAAAGAAAACATGTAAAACATCAAAGCAAATAAACAAGTATGAATACCATTTTAGATCGTTCTTGGTGATTTGGCTATACTTTTCAGATCCACATTATGAACTACATTTGGCTAATAAATATATATTACGTATCCTATAATAAGCAGATTTTTATCTTCTTAACCTTCTAAAAATTAAATACCTAATCCAGGATTACTAAGGTGCCCAACATTTCCCCATTTCTACTTTATTAGCATAACTCAGGAAAAACAATAATGATATAACTGGGTCATTTGTAGATCATGGCATAATAAAACTAATGCAGAATACTGCCCATGCTAAAACTTTTAAAATGCAATTATTTTTCTGTAAGGCACAGTCTTTATATAAATGTCTAGAGCAAGAAATAAAAATTCAAAGGATTTTATTTAATTGCAGAAAAACTGGTATAAACTAGTAGCCGAATAATATTTCTTAAAATAATTCCAGAATAAGTGATCTTTTTAAAAGGACTTGAAATAGTTCTTGGCCAAAAATAAAACTTTACCTCTTATTTGGACAGATATACTCAAGAATATGGGTAATAGTTCTGACTGGTTTTCCATAAATCGTTAGGCAGTATTTAAAATTACATCGTATTTAAGTTTCTCAATTATATACTGGATACGTATTGCATTATTTAATATACTGTATACTATACTCATCCATGTCTTCCTTCTCTATCTCCTAAAATAGTAATGTTCTACATTCACACATTCAAACTTCTAATGTCTTGCTTGAATGGAGTACATGAGTGTACACAGAAATTCATGAGAGGCTTCTACTTTTTTCGCTGTGTAAGACAAACTGGTCAATCGTGATCTAGCCTTGAACCTACTGCCAATTACTAATGAACTTAGCTAAGTGTCTTATGGCTTCTTTCAGAGTAAAATTAGTCCTCATCTTCTGTCAACTTTTAAGAAATGAAGATTTTTATCTTTGTTTGAAAATTAGAGTTTGTGAAAATAAGTCTTTCATAGATATCCAAGGCTAAGCTTATTAAAAGCAGTGAATGCTGGGAAAGCAAACCTTGACTTTGGGGCCTCTATTCTGAGTGGTATAACAGCATTTCACTGATAATTGATTCAGAACACCAAGCATACGTCTCTATTCTTCTACTTAGTTTTCAGAAACAGGGCCTTGATGTTCAGCAGTTCTCTGTTTTGGAGGATTCTTTTGTTCAATCTGGCTTCTCAAGGGAAGAAAGAAAAATCTAATTTGTAACAGCACAAAAGAAGCACCTTACATTTGCTGCTAATTCTTCTAAAATACGTGACATATCTGTATCTCATTTATGACATGAATACAGAATTGCTGACAAGTTAGGAATCCAATTTTCTCCTATAAATTTCAGCCATGAAGGGTTGCACTATTGCTCCCTTTTAAGCTTGAGTACATTTTGTTGACTTTTTCAGGGTTCTGGGCCTCACCATGCATTGAAGGCACTATATAACTATTTGAAAAACCTTAAGGTTATTTATAACGTCAGCTACGGCTTTGAAATGAAGTGGAAATACGCTAGAAAAAAGAAGAGAAACATTTTTTATGATTCACTTAAAATATAAAATAACTTTGACAAATCTGCATCAAAAAATACATTTTATACAACATAAAGTAGCTTTGACAGGTCTTTGATAAGCTCTGTAAATCTTAAAGCTATGTAAAGGGACTGGATACTAAAAATTATTTTGAATAGTAAATATGATACAATTAAATAATTAAAACAAGAGAATTGTCCAAAATGTTTACTACGCTATTTCCATTTAATAATACCATTCCATCATCATAGCCTTTCATTAAGATAAAACTAGCTAAACTATTGCCACTAATAACAAATGAAGTCAGGAATTTTTTAAGAACTTACTGTGTGCCAGCAGGTGTGTTAACCATTTTGTATGCATTATCTCACTTAACTAAATATGACACTTTGAGTGAGATACTCTTTTTTTAGATGACAAAAACAAAACCTATTTTTAGATGATAAAAATAAAAGGGCATGTAATTTGTCAAAAATCATACAGTAAGAGCTGTAGAGAGAGCACCCAAATAAGTCAGATTCTAAGATTCTTACTGTTTTATGAGCTACTTATTATTTCTAAGCTTTCATTATATGTGTAGCTCTGATTTAGAATTTTAAATCTGAAAAAAGTAAAAATCACCTATGCCTTTGTAACAGTGTTTCTCAACTGAGAGAGATATTCCTTCCCAGGGGACATTCAGCAACGTCTAGAGACATTTTTGATTATCAACACTGATGGGAGCCTACTGGCCTGTGGCAGGCAGAGGCCCGAGATGCCCTAAATATCCTACAGTGAACAGGACAATCTCCACAACAAAGAATCACCCAGTTCAAAATGTCAATAGTGCCCAGGTTTACAAACTTTGCTAAAGTACAACTATAAACACAAGACAATTAATCTGCTTTGTAAAAAGCAGTATTCCCAACGAATACTGTCAACAAAAAGCCACAACACAACCTCAAACTGAAAGTTGATACATTTAAAAAATATTACTGTTTCATATTAAATTATGTCAATATTTCAGGCTACATTTTGACACCCTTTGGGTGGAGCAAATTTTCATTTTAGTCCCCAAAATTCTAACACGTTATTCTCATACCTGAGCAAGTAAGTAGGATTTCAAAGCTACTTTTTAGTGCCATTAAATGTCATCCCTCCCCACCTCCTGGCTTTTGGACATTCATAGAATATTAGAGTTTTGCTTTTTCTTTAAAGATTCAACACTGTGAGATTCTAAACTGAATTTTATCTTTAGAGCAAATGTTCATTTTATCCCATAGTATATAAGGTAGTCATTAAAGGAGTTGCATTTAGCCGGTGAGCTGAGCCAGATGCCACTAACTTTATTCATCAACCTTAATCTTGAAAAAGGAAAACGTTAATAAGAACAAACCCACTGATCCAATTAAGCGCACAGACAAAAAGAAGCCACTTCAAGGACTAGACAGTGTGCATAAATATTAAAATGAACAAATCTTTTCAGCGGATTTGGCTAAAGGAATCTCACCTAATCCCAGTGTAAATGAAAGATTAATAAAGTACAGGGAGATGGGAAGACCAAATCTAATCTCTCTAATCATGACTTTGGCACCAGCATCCACCTCCCATTGAGGACGGGAGAACAGAATGCTCCAGGGCACATGTGGGCCCTGATGAGGAGATAAGCCTTATTCCTACCATTAATTAGGTACAAATATTAAAAGGCTGTTGTCCTTGTCAATTCTCTAAGGCCCGTATTACTGAGATATTTGGTCTCACTCCCTATGTCTTTAGTTTCCCAGCACATAAAAGGAGCTCAGGAGAAACCACTTTATTACTATAGAAAATAAGAATAATGCAAGGGGAATAGGAGACACTAGGACCCAATGTCATATTTATTAATTGAAGGATGCCTTACATAGAAAAACAGTTTCTTTTTACATCTTGGCATATTATTTAGTCAGTTATTTTCTTTTACTTGAACAATAACACATTTCTTTTATATACAGCAATGAGAGTATAACACTGTATAATTTGTAAATATAAGGCTGAACTTTACAGTGATTAGCTGAGGAAGACAATACAATTTTTTTCCACTGATACGACTTCACAATGTCATTTTCATCATAAGTGTGACTATTTGTAATTAAATTGTTAAAAGAAAAATTGTTAAAAATCTGTTTCTATATATTAGAGCAATACTTCAGTAAACACAGAGCCTACTAAATTCTGAACAAATGAAAAATAGCCAAAAGTGCTCTAAACATTTTTTAAATTTAAACTTTAAAAAGGGAAATAAAATGCATGAGTTTAAAAAAGAAATCAGAGGGACTTCCCTGGTGGTCCAGTGGTTGAGACTCCGCCCTGCCAATGCAGGGGGCGTGGGTTCAATCCCTGGTCAGGGAACTAAGATCCCATATGACACACAGTGTGCCCAAAAAGACTAGGGGAAAAAAAAAAAAAAAAAGAAATCAGAAACTATGAGAACATAGAAATGAAGTTGGAAGCCATATAAGAATAAATATGTAATTAAGCCCAAATATAAAGGACTCCAAACTGAGGTTTGTTTGTTTTTTAAAATGCCTAATTATCATGCTGGTGATTCTTTTTCCTTTAAATAATTGGCATTTAAGAATTCAGTATATGCATATATGTAGTATAAGCAAAGACTATTCTTACTTATTGCCCTCCCACTGAAAGGCTGTGTGTCTTTGTGCCAGGAGTATCCATTTCACCTTGGGAAAGCATTTTATTTTCTCTAAACCTCATTTTCCTCACCTGCACAATGGGGATAATAATAGCGTCTGCCTCACAGATCTGTGCTGAGGATTACAGGTACTTAGAACATCTTCTGTCACTTAGTAACTGCACAATAAATGCTACCTGCCCTTATCATTACCATTATTTTCTTATTTACCTCTTAATACTCAGCATTTACTATATATATATATATATTTTTTTTTTTTTTTTTTTTGCGGTACGTGGGCCTCTCACTGTTGTGGCCTCTCCCGTTGCGGAGCACAGGCTCCGACGCACAGGCTCAGCGGCCATAGCTCACGGGCCTAGCCGCTCCACGCATGTGGGATCTTCCCAGACCGGGGCACAAACCCGTGTCCCCTGCATCGGCAGGCGGACTCTCAACCACTGCGCCACCAGGGAAGCCTTAAAATATGCCTTTTTAAACATCTTAATGGAGCCGTTCTGATTGCACTGCTAAAATGCTAGGATGAGTGATGTAAATCTAGCAGCCTCTCTTTCCTCAAGGGACCTTTCCTCTTACCTCAGTCCTAAGTTAATGTCCAACAACACTACTTAATTTTCTTATTATATATCGCATGAATAAAATAGCATGTTAACCTTTCCAAACCATTTATTGATACACTGTTTCAAGAGAAGGCAAAAATGAAAAAACAAATTTCTCTGATAGCATTTAATGTACTATATAATTTCAGTAGAGATAATTTTTACTATAAAATATTCTCAGCACTCCTGAAATCAAACCTCGCTGGTGATTGTGGCCCTGGAAACAGCATAGACACACTAAAATTCTGGCAGAAGATGTTAAATTATATAAGACCTAATATACGTATCAGACACAACACAGGCACATGTACGCACACACACAGAATGGTGTACACACAGTTCTGTTAAAGCAGAGAGGAAACTCTGGCCGAGAATTACAGACCAGATTAGATATGGGAAATCTCTTGCCTTTGCTCTGAGACTGCCTAACTGCATAGGGAATTTAGTGTCTACATACAAACCTGGACTGCTGAATTCATAAAGAAGGATCAAGAAGTATTGGAGCTGACTAATGAGATACGGCTGCAGGATAACAAGGCTCCTGGGGGCAAGGGTGATACTGGCAGTGAGGCACACACTGCTTAGTACTTAAGGGTTTGTGTCAACTAGTTTTAGAACAAAGAGTTGCCTGGTGATTTTAAGATGGAAAGATCAGATGCACTGAAACACAGTACATAGCAGATAGCTATAATCAAGAAGAACAATCGCTTGGTTTAAACACCATGCACTGCTTCAGAGTGAAACTAAACACAAAATAAATCTAAGAAATTGAACTACAGGTTGTTACAGAGTCATGTTCCATAAAGGTATGGATGAAACCTAACACCATATCTAAGACAACATGAGGTTAGTATCCTTACATCTCTACCTGCACATGAATAAAGAATTGTCATATGCCTATAAGCATCATGCATGCAGAGCACTCATAACTTATTATTTTTACAGATAGACACCTACATATAAAAAGAAAAAACAAATACATCAACTATTTCAGTTTTCAGGATGCTTACAACATAGTGACCATGATTTGTTCAGGTTTTAATGTATTTATTACAGTTATTGACATGTTAAATTTATATTTATCAGTCCTAGCTACTGCCCAGTTCAACAAATACCTTAATAAAGAAATAATTCTTTTTCTATTCTAATTAAACATATATTTTTAATTTTCATTCATAGCTTAATATCCCATAAAAGTATAAATGCATCACTCAAATTGTTTGAAGAAGCTCAAGTTATTCTGACATAGCTTTAAAATATTATAAAGGATTCAATACCTGGTCAAAACAAATACTCTGCATACAAGCTTTTAAAAATGGCTTAAAGGTTTTTGATCTGATGAAATATCATAAGAGATGGTAAGTGACCAGGTCATGTTGGTTCTAGCTCTGTGTCTATCTTCTCTCACTCCAAGGCGAAACTCACTTAGGTCTCTCCCAACAACCTTTAAATAGTCTCCCTCCAATTTCAGCTCACTTTCAGCCATTCTTCCCACTATTGCCACAGAATTCTACTTGGCAAATGCCCTCCCTAATGAAAAGTCTTCAGTTAGTCTCCATAAAAGTTGGTCTTTTATGATTGCTTCTACCCCACCTTCCAACCTCCTCTCCCACTGCTCTCCTTAGCAACAGAATGGCTGTAGGATCTAGTGTGATATTTCAAGGACAGAATCTCACACAGTTTTCCTGCCACACCAAAATATCCAAACAGAAACATATGGCATAAAAGGAATACTGTGACATTAAAAGTGGTTTGGGTCTTTTTACTTTAATAGATGGAATTTTAGAGAAGGGAAGATCTATTTCCAGCACTGTATTCTATCATTCAAAGCACATTAATAACCCTTGACTAGGCTCTTGGAGTTAAACTCATATAAATTGTGATAAAAAAATTGTGATCATTCTTCTCAAATTGCTCTAAATCTAATAGAGAAAGAGAGATAAATCAAAGCATCTTACATCCAATTTTGCTTTTGTATCATAGGCCCTATTAACAACATTACTGCTTATCAGAAGCTAAGTAAATGTTCTGAGGGTCAGGGGAAGGAGTGGTGGTCAAAAAAGACTTCCTGGAGGAGGTGGTACAGACAGGTTTTTTTTTTTTTTTTTTCGGTACACGGGCCTCTCACTGTTGTGGCCTCTCCCATTGTGGAGCACAGGCTCCGGACGCGCAGGCTCAGTGGCCGTGGCTCACGGGCCCAGCCGCTCCGCGCGGCATGTGGGATACTCCCGGACCGGGGCACGAACCCGTGTCCCCTGCATCGGCAGGCGGACTCTCAACCACTGCGCCACCAGGGAAGCCCCAGACAGTTTTAAAGAAGAGTGGAGAAGTGATAGGAGAGCTGGATGACTAATTCAGTGAATGCCCTGTGCAGAACAAAGAGGCAAAGAAAAAAAAAAAGGCACAAGGCATTTCAGGAGCTCGATGTTCTTCAAAATGGTTGAATGAAAGAGGAATATGGAATAAGGCAGCCAAGACAAGATTAGAGACACACTATTATGATGACCCAGCAGTACTAAACACAAAATAATTTTATTCTGAGAATTACAGAAAGCCATATAAGCTAAAGTATGAAATAATCATATTTGCTCTTGAGTCTTCACTCAGAAGCCAGCATGGAAAAATACTGAAAGTAGATTGGAAACAAGCCAGATGTGAATGGGGAAGACAAGACAGAAAACAAGTACGGTCAGGCTGGCGAGGAATGACAATGGTCTGAACTAAAAAAGCAGTGCTGGACATAGGGAGTGGAAAGAGATTAAAAAGATGTTGGGGAGAAGTAATCTACAGACCACAGTGACAGATGGTGGGAAGGGGAAGAGAGGAGCCCTCATTTTCTGGCTTGGGCCTGGATGATACTATTAACAAAGATGTGAACACTGGAGGAGGGACATATTTGAAGATATCAGTGTCATAATGAGTGGTGCCTGTGCCATTTAATCCATTGAAAGGGGTTATCCAAAAGGTAATTAGAGAAATGAATCTGCAGCTTAGCCATGAATCCATATGGACGAATTGGATTTGGAAGTCATTGTTTCAGTGACAGTCGAAACTAACTGTTTGAAGGATGTTCACGGTATTGACATTAATAAGCTCCACAGATCCTTAAGTACTGTAGTGGCTTTACTTCTCTGAGAAACACTGCCAAAAGGAAATAATGTGGACCTAACTCTCATAAACAAGAACACCTTTTCCTATGAGAAGTAATCAGCATAGCATGCTTTAATATGTACCTACTGTTTGCATTTAACAAAAACAGCAAAATGTGCCTTTCGAATATAATTTTCACAACTGCATTAAAATAAATGCACTGAATACAAATTCAGTTTATCTATGCCTGACTCACAGTCCATCAAGAAGAGATAATACGAAAAGATATTGGAACCAATAAAAACCCATTATCTTCTAATGCATTGTTTTGAATTTTGCCTTTTTAAAAGAGTTACTGACTTAAATCAAGTACCCAGGGATACAATGCCTGAAACTCTTGCATGTAGAGCACTTTAACTAATGCTTGCTGTGTACTTGGAGAATAAGCAACTTCCCTTCTGCTCGGTTAGAATGATGAGGTAATCTATTGTGCCTTTACACTTACACAGAGCCCCACAAGACTGAAGCTCAACGATTACATGGTCTTGTAAGACCATGAAGTTCTACCACAGGAGTCGTATATGTATCAAAAAAAAACACTTCAAATTGCCGACCATGCACTTCTCTCCATCATTGTGTGGCTCTCTTCTGCAATTCACTTACACCTCTGACTTTCGGAAATGATTTAAACCTGCATCAGTAGCTCTAAAAGCACGAATGCCAACCACCCTCATTCATCAGAAGTACAAGAGTGACAAGGTTTAATTACTTAGAAACATCTTAGGTATTTATTCCTAAAAACGAAACTTCAATTGGCCTTTCAATAAAATTTAATATCAGAAGGTAACATATAGATAAAGACTTTAAGTCTTCTATTTCATAAAACATCAATGTTAAGAGGTTATAAACTCAATTTAATTTTAAACACATAGTTACCATTCTCTAATATAAACATGGATGGTTTATTGAAATGAATTTTACCATTCTTTGCAACAAGTGTTTTCTTTGACATTAATCTTTTTCACGATTTTGAAACAAGCCTTTACTTTCTTGTCACTTTGCGTTCCGCATCAAACGCATAGAAGCCAGAATCTTTTACATTATTTGTGTTTCTCTGGCCTTCCAAATAAATTTGAAGCCTTTTCTTTTTTTTTCTTAGTGAAATTCTTTTATATTTATTCTACTAAAGTATCAATCTCCCCATTTCTTGCCCTTTCATCTCCTATTCCTAAGTGTGACATCTGCAACATTTTTTGTTTAAAACCAAAAGCCTGTGCATTTTATTGTTTAACTATTTTTGTACTTTTTTCTCCCATTTTTAAAATTGCCTACCCTTAAACAAGGTAGCAATACCTTCTTAGACAAGAATGTAGGGATGTGTTTGTATGCGTGTGTGTGAATCACTATGGGCACCAGATCATATTATTCAATTCTCTATTTAAAATGATACATGTTATGGGGATATATGTATATGTATAGCTGATTCACTTTGTTATAAAGCAGAAACTAAGACACCATTGTAAAGCAATTATACTCCAATAAAGATGTTTTAAAAAATGATACATGTTTATGCTACACTTAACCAATAACATCCAATTAATTCTTTTAAAAGCATTTAGTTATAATAGCTCTTCTAGACACTGCAAAAACTTCATATAACTGTTTTTTAGTGAGGACAAATAACTTTTTATGCTTTTGGGAGGTGCAAATATAATGAGATTAAGACTGAATTTTATGTTTCTTTGTAATATTCTGAGGTTTCCCCTAGGTGCACATTTATTCCCTTGCTTCCAAAGGTATGCCTAGTGATCTTTTCTACTATTGGAACCTATCTTACTAATCATTTCCTAGAAAATTTTCTTTTTAAAAAACCATAAAAAATCTCATCTTATTGTCTAGAATTTAGCATCTTTTATTAAAATTAATAAATCTTTCATGGGTACTTATCAGTTTTTTGGAGCATAAAGATGTGCTCATTAAAATGAAAACTTCTCTGAAACCCATGAACATTGTTTATGCCCATTTCTAAACAACTCTCTTTTTTTCCTTAGGTCAGAATAAGTTGAAATTTATGCTATCAACATCAAAATACAGACTATGGAAGCATATTTTTATCTGAAATTTGATTCAATAAACAGCTTACTGGAAAGAGTTCTATATTTGATTGATAGACATATATGAAATGTATGTATTTGTACATTTATGCAAAGTAAAATGGGGATTAAGTGGGGATTTGAAATGGTATTCTAAATATTTGAATTTTCAGAATACTTCACACAAAGGTGTTTTTTCTCAAATTACTGTTTTTATTTTGGATCAAGACTCATGCCCTTAACCTTTTTACACATTTTCTCGGAAATGCTTTATTGTCATTTTCTAAGAAGAGCTCATGATTTTAATTTTTGACATGTAGACAACTTGTAATTATGGTTTTTGATATGTATAAATCATAGTCAAGACCATGGGTTTGTGGATAAGTTTTTGAAGTAAAGCAGAATTAAACTATTTGGCACTATTTTACATTGAAATATAGACCTCACTATTTATACCAAACACACAAATGTAGATGCAGACACAATAAGTGTGTAAATGTAATATTCCTTTATAGACTCCGAACATGGGGGATTCTTAAGTATATAACATTACATAAATAAAGTTGTAGTAACTATATGCTAACATAACTTCTGAAAATCAAAAAGGAGAAAACAACTATGCACATGTACCACTGTATGTTACCAAAAGAATTTGAAGTTGGAAATTAAGAATGTCTTGGTCAGAACAGAATTCTTAACTTTCACTGTTAAGATCTCCCATGCCCTTACTACTAGAGAAGGTCTGAACTAAGTATGGCCAAAATCTAAGGGAGGCAGATCAGATGATGGGCCACACACAACTTCTAAATTATTTACCCAGAAATTCAACAAATGAGCACCAGTAAAATGCCTAATGAGAGACTGAACTCCTAAGACAAATGAAAATCCATAAGTTCCAAAATAAAACTTCTAAATAAGGTACCTTATTGTTAAATTGAAAATCAGCAAGGTGTATAATATTCCTATTTGACTGCAAGCCTGTAGTTTTTTCAATTTTCATTAGAATTTTATGGTTCATCATAAGAATTAATGGAAAATATTTAAATTAAGGTGAGTATAGCAATGCCATAATTATAGTAATGGTATTATAATATACTGTCCCCTGTAATGTAAAAATGTTGTATTTTATTGACCATATACAGTATATACATATATGTATATACTTTATAGCCTACTAACCCAGGTTAAATTCAAATCTCCTCATTTGAGTATGTACTCTAGCCTAGTCAATTTTACTTTCTCATAAATTATAAGCAGTACAGTTGTATCAGTGGGAGGGTAGTTAACATTAAATATTGTGGATAATGGTTTACTTTTGAGTTTTATAAAACAAACTGATAAATTGGAGACAATATCATTTCAACATGTAAGATTTATGCATTTTTATAATACTTTGCTGACTTGGAAATGAGCAAAAATGTAGATTTTAAAGTGTCAGAGTCTAAAATCAATCTAACATCCAACCTCCTTGGCGAGTAAGCAGTGAGTTTTTGTTTTCCCTAAACTGTCATATTTTTGAAATCTGGATTAAAGAGAAAGAGAAAAAGAATGAAAGATTGAGAATAAGTGAATGGAAGTGATATTTATTTTGTAGCTCTAGATAAATCTGTTTGATAAAGGCTTTATGACTTGCCAAATATTAAGTCTTTACTTTCATTTTGGAGACAAAACTTTTAGATTGCTATTTTCAGTTTTAAATATTTTGGGAAAAAATCCTGAGAAAGAGAGAAAGCCATATTAGTCATTTTATAAATAGAACGATGATGTAAAGATAAGTAGATGAATAGCTGTATTTTAGGAAGAATTGTTAGGTAGAACTATTAGAATATTATTTGTTCTGTGAGTAAGGGTGTGTGTGTGTGTGTGTGTGTGTGTGTGTGTGTGTGTGTGTGTATTTATATGCATATTATATATATGCACATGCATATGATTTCAGTGGGTTAAACATCAAAGTAGTTTGTTTGCCTGTATCTTTCTTTCACTCATCCTACAAACCCACAGCTTATCAATGATGGAATCCAAGTGTGGAAGAGGGGGTAGTGTCTGTAGTATTTGCTCATTCAACCCAGGGATGTAGACTGATGGAGGTTCCTTCTATGTGGTTCTGCCCATCTGATCTTGGGGCAGGAAGAGAGTTCCAGAGAGTCTAATTCTGGCAATTTTAAACCTACGAGCTTGAAAGTCACAAATATCACTTCCACCATAACCCATTGGATAGCACTAGCCATGTCACCCTACCCTGTTGCAGGTGGGAAAAGATGTGTAATTCTCCTACGTGTCTAAAAGAGAGATTCAGATACAGTTGAGCAATGCAGTCTGTACTAATCCTTGTCATATAGCACACCACACTGAGGAAGGTGTATTGGTAGAATGATGGTTTTTAATTTCATTAAAAAAGAAAAACATTAAACTAGACAGCAATGGCTTCTCTTTTAATAATAATTTATGTAGAATAACACAAGAGGAACAACCTAATAAAAGACAGACAGTCAGGAATGCTTTGGAATGATCTGTAGAACAAGGTTCCATGGAGAAGACTGTTTGAATGGAGCAGAAGGCTGGTTTTGATCAAGCGCAGAGAAAAGGTTGGCTACATATTGAAATTCTTGAAAGGCAGAACGAATATTATGATTATGCTACTATGTGACATAGAGCCCTAATAACTAGTCTTTGTACCTAAGTCTCAATGTTTACTATAATTTATACTACATATAGTCTGCTACAATACTATAATAGACTAAAATACACGAGTTCCAATTACTCAACAGCCTTGTATTTATTTTTATATTCTGATTTTCTTATATTTGCTGTATAAATTAATGCTAGTTACACAATTAGATCGTCATAATTTAGGCCTTTGTATACATATTTTCAGACATTTTGGAATACATAAAAATAGAGATCACTTCTAACCTCAGTCATCCTTTTTGAGTGAGATAGGAACAATATACTTAATGCCCTATGAGTAAAACGTACTTAATCCCAGATATGTATAGTAAATTCTACTCATTCATAAGAACTGGCTTTATGGTACCAAAAGAATGTTTTGCGTCTATTATTGTATGTGTAGTAAACTTAACTGAACTTGAAACCTTACGAACTCTAAAATATATTAATTTATTACACAAAAGGAGACTGTAAATTAGTAACTTGATCTTTAAAGTAAATATGCTTTCATATTCAAATTTTCAGATTCACAATCCATTCATTAAAATATTAAAATGTATCTCAAAACTAGCAACAAAACTTCATGTTCCCAAGCTACTTACTATGATACCATAATGACCCTGACCAAAGAGCTATGAAAAGAAACTAATCAATATCAAATATTTCTAACTTACTTAATTTGGATTAAAATAAATTTAATTCTATAATTCATTAATATTTATTGAAACAATTATTTTTCTTAACTCCATGAATGAAAAGATGTATATATGTACGCAATTCCATATTAAGAACTTCAGCAGATGACAATATTTTCATTAGACTTAGAGAAAAATAATTTATACAAAAATAATACATTTTCTTAGGAAAATAAAACCTGCTGATATACAAAATAGATTTTAGTTTAACATTAATCTAGGAGTAGTCTATTTTACATGTTTTTAAAATTTTCATAATAGTCCTTTGAGACAAGTATGATATGTATTAGATTAGTCTTACAAATGGCAACTTTGTCGTATTTTGCTAAAGGTCTGTTTATCTAAATATTCACTGACAGGGCTTCCCTAGTGGCGCAGTGGTTAAGAATCCGCCTGCCAATGCAGGGAACACAGGTTCGAGCCCTGGTCCGGGAAGATCTCACATGCTGCAGAGCGACTAAGACCATGTGTCACAACTACTGAGCCTGTGCTCTAGAGACCACGAGCCACAACTACTGAGCCTGCGCACTAGAGACCACGAGCCACAACTACTGAGCCTGCGCACCACAACTACCGAAGCCCGTGTGCCTACAGCCCGTGCTCTGTAACAAGAGAAGCCACCGCAATGAGAAGCCTGCGTTCTGCGACGAAGAATAGCCCCCGCTCGCCACAACTAGAGAAAGCCCGCGTGCAGCAATGAAGACCCAACTCAGCCAAAACTATTAAAAAAAACAAAAATTCACGTATGTATCACCAACTTTCCTTTTATAATTTTAAATTTTAATTCTTATCCCTCAATTTTTAATTTTTGGTACCATTCTCAAAGGCTATCCGATGTACTCCATATACTGTATAACTTCTTCCTTGACATTTTCTACTTTGGAAAGTCTTTCAATAATGTACAAAAGCAAAACACAGGATCCTTCTGAAAATAACAAATATTAGACAATAAACTGAATAAATTTGGACACCTGTGACAAGATTTTAACAACAGGACTTGGGTTAAAAAAAACAAGATGTGATGGAAGTGAAATACAAATAAACAAATATGACCACTGACTTTACTGAAACCAAAATAAATAAAAAGCATTCTGCATCAAAATGATTATACATGTAACACTTGTATGATCTTTTAAATTATAGACGGTTACCATTCAGTTACATCAATTACAGTTGTGGGAAGCTCCTTTCCCTGAAACATTTTTAGAAATCCTTATCTTGAATTATATTTTAAATCGATGACAAATATTTTGGTCCTTTCATGAGTTATTTTATTTTTCAAATAGCTGTAACTCCTTCAGAATTAAGCGTGATGAAAAAGTCTAGCTGTTTTATTATTTATTTGTTCTATTTAAAAATACGGTAATTATTTAATTTTTTTCCTAGAACTGGAACACTGGTATTGAATGTAATAGGAATTGGAAGTGGTAATAGGAAGGTAATAGGAGTTGGTAATAGGAATACAAAAAGGAGTTGTAATGTCAAAATACCAAAAATAACTAAAATGTATATGCAAAATTTTTGAATAAAACTTGTTCACATTTAGAAGAAAAAACATTTTTATATTAAAAAGACATTTTTTAAAAAATTTGAGACTATAGAAACTTCAAATATTAACTGACAAATAAAATACAGGGGATAATTGATTTTTTTCCATTAATTCTATTAGAAATGGGAAAACGTCAGGTATATTTATTGAAAAATGACTGAAACCAGTTTTTCTTGTTATTTATTTGTGGGTTTTTTTTGTTGTTGTTGTTTGTTTTTGTTTTCCAGCTTTGGGGTAGAGCTGATAACTGAAGAGGGTCAAGGAATTAAATTATTCTGGAATGAGGATGTTTTTCTATGGGTCAAAGAAGCCCTGTGATTTACTAAAGATGAAGATTAAATAGAGAAACCATTTTCAGTATGAAAGAGACCATCCCCATACAATCATTTCTTTCAAAAATAAAGTCTTCCACTACTTGTGTAATTCTCCTGGGGACTTAAGCTCTGTACGTAATAATTATTGCTGATGTATTTTTTATATGATGGGTAGTGACTACCAAGAAAGTACAAGAACAACAACTGGTCTTCACAGACGTGGAAGGATACTAATGGACCATTTCCTCAGACATGCTCCAGTCTGGATTAATGTAAGGTACTAAAGGGCCCCACGTTCATGGGCACCTACCATGAACTTCCTCATAGCTTCCAGCTGCTATCATTTGCAAGACACAAGTAAAAACAAAACGATTTTTATGTAAGACTGAAACAGTTAGCAAGGCCTGCAGTATTTTTTAAGTATCATGTATTATTCATTAGGTTAAAACTGTATATGACTTGATTTGCTCTAATGACAAAAATATTAACTAAATTCCATCTCAATTAGAACTCCGATCTTTGTATCTGAGACAAAATAGTTTTGAAATCTCTAGCCCATTTAAAATTGTTCTCTTTTAATAACTGGATTTTAGAAATATCTTTTAAATGCCTCTTTATCTCTAGGGAG
This sequence comes from Phocoena sinus, assembly GCF_008692025.1. Classification (NCBI taxonomy): domain Eukaryota; kingdom Metazoa; phylum Chordata; class Mammalia; order Artiodactyla; family Phocoenidae; genus Phocoena; species Phocoena sinus. The sequence continues at coordinate 81,798,804 of NC_045771.1, read as the reverse complement.
AAATCTGTGTAAGATCTTATCCACGCAGCAAAATGCCAGATGATTAAAACATTCTCATCTCAAATTCCAGACCTCTATTTTCTCTCCAATTGTCAATCCCTTTTTAATTTTCTGCGAACAGTACTGTCGGTCTGTTTTGGAAGCTATTCTAATTTAATATTTCATTATCTCTCTTCTTCAGCCTTTGAATGGCCTGTCACTTGTTATAGCCATCATAAAAAGCTAGCCAAGTACACTTCTGATCTCCAGCTATCAATTTATAGAGGCACTGAATTGTGCACACATTCTTTTTGATGTCTTCCCTCTATGTTCCCTTTTTAATTTCTTTTTAAAAACAAAGAAATGATGAATTTTTATTTGTATTCTCCCTCTAAACAATTTTTTTAAGTATAGCAATAACTGGACCTTTAACAAACCCCTGAATATTCTTGTTCAGTAACAAACTTAAAAAATTGACAGAATATTTTTTCCACAACTCCTAATAAAAAATGAATAGAAATTAAAGAAGTTTAATAAACATGTTATACAATATCTGAGGGCCCCCCTCCTTAGAAAGAACACTGAGAAGTATATTTCATCTCTGAGAAGTTATGGAAAGATCCGTGATTTTCCTTAGTGAGTTATATATACACTAGACAGAGGGCTGGGACCTAGGTGACCTACATATGGGCATTAATCTTAGGTAAGAAACACCAATGCAATATCAAGAGTAACCATATATGTTGACAGATATTCTTAAAAAACTTTTCTAAGTCCTCTGGACTCACCGAATATTCTTCATGAGGCTCCTAAGAAGAGAAGACTTTCCAGTGGCTCCTTCTTATATATTTGCCCAAATATGCAACAATATGGGATAAACTTTGCAATGAAATATAGTATAAGACATACTATAAAACATTAAGAATGATGCAACATTTTATGCCCAAATTTTGTCTGATTTGGTAGCATCTGCTAAGGCTGGCATGCAGCATGAAGGATGCACTATTCTCCTATAGTACCTTAGGTAGTTCTGAGGAGACAGATCCAAAATGTCACCCAAGGCCAAGGAAACAAGTAGCAAAAAGTCTTCACGTAGTATAGAGATGTGTGTCTGCGGGGTCAAAGGAACTATAGAAGAGGATAGCCCAGTAAGAAATTTCTAAATAACTCATAAAATCTCTCCCCAAGAGAAAAAGTTAGTTTAAATTATTTACAAGATAATTACATCTACCTAGCCCTGCCAAAGTCACCCAGCCAGATGCCAACCATTCTCTGCCCACCCTTGCCCTTAGCACTTCTACCTGGTGGGGGCAAAATACACACAGCTAGGAAGTACCCCACCCCTTTTGCCTCTTTTCCACTGTAGGCCTCCATTAGCCCTAATCTAGGGTGACGGGGGTGGGGACAGGGGTTAATACTAACTCAAATTTGGAATTGAGACTTTTTTTTTATAGACTGTTTTTATGTCTAAAAGGGACCAAGGCCATTTTATTATCTGTCATCAAGAAAGTCATCTTTATCCAGTCATTCATTGAAAAAATTTGAGTCTAACAAAATAAAGTTAGATCCTTACAACAAACCGCATGTCACACTTGGACAAGGTGATTCACAGAGACAACAAAATGAGTTGTAAATTTTATCAGAAGTATTGTGCCCACTTGTCAATAATGTAAAAATTTCTGGATAAAGTTATTATGTGAATTAAATGAAATACACGTTTGTAGTATGTTAATGTTACATAGAGAAATATGAACAATTATCAGTAAAACAACTTAAATTATATTTATCCCTAGCATAATTTCTCTGAGCTTTTAAAGATTAACTAATGTATCTATGAATCTCCAAAAACAGAGCTATAAAATACATTTCCCAAGTTTATTTGGCCAGCAAACCATTACCCCACTTAAGAATCCTGACATAATTTTATTGCCTATACCAGAATTGAGAAAACATGGCATGTTCGAATGAACAGTTGTCAATAACATGGTAGGTGATACAGAAGACAGATACAACCACCATGATAGATGTCTATATATAAGAGCTGAGTCGATCTTGCAGTAGAAGCTATCTCAAGAGCTAATTTACAACTTTATTTTCAATGAGATCTAGAGGTTTTTATAATCTTAAATATAACTGTGGTCTAAAATATCTCTCACATTTCAAATAAGGGACTGGGATGCTTCACAGATTCAACCAGGGAAGAGTATTCGAAAGTATAATCACTTTGTAATGTACACAGGACAATGTTATCTGCACAGACTAGTAACAAAAAACTTGTCAGTGTGACTCTGGCACCACCTTGGACACAGGACACCATGATCAAATGACTGGACAATCAGTCAGGTTGTTACAATATTCTTCTGTCCTCTTAAAAAATAACAAACAAAACCATGCTTCAGTAACTATAAATTTCAGGCTCTACATCTGCAGAGCTTATGGACCCACGAATTTAGGGAACTATAACTTAGGGAATGCTCCAAGAAAACAATCAATCTAATTATTATTGCTATATATGCCTAAAATTGCAAATTAAATATCTCTCCAATTCAACTCTATTTATCTATTGAGTTGGTGAGCATTAACTGATTTCCACAGCACAATCACTGTAAAGGGAAGTACAGAAATTAAGATTCTAAATTAAAATGCAAAAAAGGGTCTTGCAAATCCAAATTTAAACAGCCAAATATTTCTAAACCATACATTTCAGTATAAAGCATGAAATATCCAACTTAACTTTTTCATAGCTCATTTTATATTTATTCTTTTAAACCTGAGTTTAAGCCTATAGCAAGTTTTCTCTGGAAACAAATTTGTTTCTTAGCCAGCTCAGGTTGCCATAACAAAATACCACAGACCAGGTATTTTCTCATAGTTCTAGAGGCCGAGAAATCCAAGATCAAGGTGAACAACAATTTGGTTCCTGGTGAGAGCACTCTTTCCGGTTTGCAGACAGCTGCCTTCCTGCTGTCTCCTCATGTGGCCTTTCCTCTGTGTGTATGTGTACCTCTTCTTATAAAACCACCAATCCTACCAGATCAGGGCCCTAACCTAATGACCTCATTTAACCTTAATTGCCTCCTAAAGGCCCTATCCAAATATAATCAAGTCACATTGAGGGTTAAGGCTCCAACATGAGAATCCAGGTGGGACACAATTCAGTCCATAGCAATTTACAAAACCCATAAAACTGTTGCTATTAATTGGTCTGTTATTCTATCATTCTGAATGAATTAAAGGACTAGTACCTGTAAGATCAGAAGAATACTGTATCTTTGGCACTTGGGTTTACTTGTGGTCAACATTTTCCTATCAGAAAATAAATACTATATTGCGATCTATGACATGAATGTATTAGAGAAACACCATCAGACAAGAGCAACGAAAGGAGGCGCAAACTTTCCCTCAGAAGTGGAACTGCTTCTCTTTGTCTCATACTTATTAAACATGATCAAATTACCCTATCCTAAAAATTTATAATTTGTACCTCAGGACTGTCCTCGATGTCTTTTCATGGTGTTCGTACTATTTCATTGCTCTGCTCCTAATGAGGAGTGATGCTAATTAGTTAAGCTAATCCTTTAAACACACACACACACACACACACACACACACGATGATCATTTTGTTACAGAATTCATTTTATTTCTTAAAAGTGTCCTTTTTTTTAGCACTTATAAGATTTCTGATTCCATGATTTAGAATCTTAAAAGAAGAAAGAAAAGCTACTTTGTTAATATCATAACCATGATAACATTTTAAAGTCATTCACTTTTTAGTTATTAAACACACAACTCTATAGCATGGAATGATGCACCATCCAGAATTGCAAAAACTTTTTTGGTAGATTATCTGGTTAAAAAAAATTAACACAAAACTTCAGAATGCACTAATGCTATAAACATTTTATATTATTGTATCTTAAGCCACATTCATATTTGTAATAAATAACAGCAAAGACAACAACTACTCTGAAAAAAATAACAAGTTAGAAGTAGTGGGATTTCTCAGCATCCTTAATCATCAGAGCAGTTTTTATTGTTGGTAGCAGTATTTTGATAAGATTTTAATTTAAAAAATGAGTGTAAAATTATTTTCTTCCATTTCTTTAATACTAAATCTATATGAGATGATGGATGTTCACTAAATCTATTGTGGCAATCATTTCATGATGTATATAAAAGTCAAATTATTATATTGTACACCTTAAATTATACAGTGCTGTATGTCAATTATATCTCAATAAAACTGGGAAAAAATAGGTGAATGCTTAATTTGCATCAATTAATATAGAATATAAAAGCATTATTAGACATCTAAACTACTCAACTATTAAGTCAGTTATTTTGTTATCAGGCATTATTCTTTCATTGATGCTTCACTTGGCAAATTTTTTTTTATTTTTTCTTTGGACTCTCAAAGAGAGTTTCTTTGGACTCTTTGGAATTTTCTTTGGACTCTTTTCTTTGGACAGTGAGAGGCCCGCGTAACGCATAAAAAAAAAAAAAAAAAAAAAAAAAAAAAAAAAAAAAGGTCAGGTATAAACTTTGTAGTGTTTCAGTATTTGTATATTTGTTTAGTTTGGTATATACTTGCTATTAATATATTGAATGAACATACACACGTGTATAGTATCAAGATTTTTTTCCTTCACACTAGTTTGTATTTCATAAAATCATCATGTGTTTCCTTTATAGTGAGAAAAAAGTATTTTAATGCTGCATTTATGTGAAAAGCAATTTTAAAAATCATAAGATGTTTAGCAGGAAAACATGTTATTTCAACCAAGATTCTGCTAAGTGGAACAACCCAATTAATATTTTTACTTCAAAGAAATAGAGCATGGCATTAACTCAAGATTATTTGTTTTGTATAAAAAACAACAGCCAAAACACTACAATGTACATACTGAGATGTAAATCCCAAACCAGAAGTCTATCACAGGAAATATGCCAGGCACGCCCAAAAAGGGAGCTCAACAATTTGCACCAATGTGTAAGGACTTATGTAAACAGGAAAAATGAAGAAATTTCTCTGCATATTTTCCCTCTGTTTTCCTCTAGGTTTACTACCCCCTGTTCCTTGTATCACTGAATGATCAGAAGGAAACTAACTTTCATGCAATTCCTTTAACTTGAAAAGAAAATTTAAAAGTTGTAGAGAAAGACAGAGACCCTTTTGATATTCTACTGAACTGTAGTTTGAATTGATTCACTACTTTTTAAACATCTCAGTAATTTTATCTTAGCTCATTAGCTGTCAATTAAAAGTGCTTTTATAAAGTTTGAGGATTAAATTTTATGTCACAGTACTTTCAGATAATTAAGTCAACTGAACAGAATGTCTTCATCATATAAAATTAAAGGAAGAATCTAGACCTCAAAAATATACTAGATTTACACATTTTAATAGGAATACTTCCCTGGGCTACAACCTTGATCCAAGGCCCCATTCCTCCGTTCTTGCCTTTTTGTCTGTTCTCAACAAAGTATCCAGTATCTAATTTTTAATGAAAGTAAGGCCGATTACGTAATTCCCCTTCAAAAAAACAAAGTCCCGTTCCATCTGTTATGGACTTAATGTTTGAGTTTTCACAAAATTCCTATTTTGAACCCCTAACCCCCAATGTGACTGTATTAGGAAATGGGGACTTTGGAAGGTAATAAGGCACAGATGAGGTCATAAGGGTAGCACCTCAGTACTGGAATTAGTGTCCTGCCTTCATAATCGGATTGCTATCCATATAAAAAGAGAGGAAAGTACCAGATTTCACTCTCTCTGCATGTGTACAAAGAAGAGGTCACGTGAGTACCTAGCAAGATGGCAGCCATCTGCAAAACAGGAAGAGAGACCTCACCAGGAGTCAAATCTTCCCAAAACCTTAATCTTGGACTTCCCAGGGTTCAGAACTGTAAAATTAAATATCTGTTGTTTAAGCCACCCTCTCTATGGTATTTTGTTACAGCAGCCCAAATTGACTTAGACAATCTCAAAATAAAAATCAACTGTAATTATCCACAAGGCTGTACAAAAGGAGGCCTCTGCTGCTACCCTCAGCTGCTCCCTCAGCTCTGCCCACACGGTCTTCCTGTTCTTTATGCACCCACTATGCTCCAGGCTCAGGACCTTGGTACTTTCGGTTACCTCTGCCTGCAACCTTCTTGCTCAAAGACTTCATGACTCTCATGCTCACCAACTATAGACTTTTGCCACAATGCTGCCTTTTCTACAAAGCCTTCCTTATCCACACATTTTGAATATCAACTCCCCAACTCCTAACCCAGGAACTACCTACAACTATTGCCTATTTTATTTTATTTATTCATTTATTTTTGCGGTACTCGGGCCTCTCACTGTTGTGGCCTCTCCTGTTGCGGAGCACAGGCTCCAGACGCACAGGCTCAGCGGCCATGGCTCACGGGCCCAGCTGCTCCGCGGCATGTGGAATCTTCCCGGACTGGGGCACGAACCCATGTCCCCTGCATCAGCAGGCGGACCCTCAACCACTGTGCCACCAGTGAAGCCCCCTATTTTATTTTTACCTCAAACATTTATTATGCTACAATATATCCCATTATTTTCATTGTTTATTTGTTTATTTTATGCCCTATTTCCATCAGAATGTAAGCTCCATGAGTACAGGGGATTTTCTCTATTTCTTCAGTGCTATATGCCCATTATAAACTGTTTTTTAAAACAGTAAATGTAAACTATTAGCACTCTCTAATACAATATTGGCCATGTCTTGGAACAGATTAATTGCTTATGAAAGATTATCACATAATCAATCAGTAAAGGCCAAAAAGCTTTTTCCTCTATAATTTCTATACTAACATCATATGACGTACAGTAGCTATATTTTCTGTAATAAAACAAACAAACGTTGAGACAGGAAAGACAGGGCTAGGGGATTAAGGGATAGAAACTACTATTTATAAAATAAATAAGCTACAAGGATATATTATACAGCACAGGGAATATAGGCAATATTTTATAATAACTATAAATGGAGTATAACTTTTAAAAATTGTGAATCACTATACTGTACACTATACTGTATATAATATTGTACATTAACTATACCTCAATTTTAAAAGTGATAAATTACAACACAGTATTATAGACAGTTCAATTTATAAAAAGCAAGTATTTTTGTTAAGGCATATGAGACCTCCAAGGATATTAATACAACTCCTGAAAATTCTCCTGTCTTCTTTCAGTAAAATCAATGTACCTTTGTGATAGAAGTATGTTCATTTTAAAATTTCTAAAATAGAAATTATAAATTGCCTTGCTTACATTACAAGGTAAGTGTAAGGACAAAAGTATCTAGTACCTGAAAGTTATGCAAGTTGAGGTTCCTTATTATTTTCTCTTAGCATATTCTTATATAACTATAATAATTCTACAAATAAATATCAACATAAATTTCTAATGACAAATGACAAGAAAATTCTATGAAGACATTCCATGAAGACATAACAAATTAATAAAGTTCTGTGATTAAAACAAATTAAGTCAGAATATTCAGCTATTTTTACTGAGTTCATTGCTCGTTTTTTTATACTCTTAAACAGATAAATTAGATCTGAACATTAAGTGTGGTTTGGGTGCCCTCTAAAATAAAAGTACCGACCAGTGAAATCCTCAAAAGTAGAAACTTTCAGATAGGATTTTAATTAAATATACTATTTGAAAACTTTAAATACATCATGGAGAAAAAATAATCACATTTGAATTCAAGACTCTTTCGAAAGTAATCACCTTTGTAAAATTAGAACACAAGGTATCTTATGAGAATTCAGAGACACAAACTGAGTAAAAGAAGAGGCCGTTTCCTTCAGTTATGCCTTCAATTAGAGTATGCTTTCCCATTTATTAAATTCAGAAACCTAGAATGATCCTGGATATCTGATATGTTCTGATGAGCTGCATGAAAAAAGCCAGTAATTATTAACTTTTCAAGATCTTGTTGACATTTCTGATTTTATTCCTGTGTCATTTACCCACACAGCCTGTAACACTGGATATGAATTTTAAAGTAGCACAGGCCAGGCAAGGTCAGAGGCTTATGGATGAGATCTCAGCAAGGAAGGAGAAGCGAATATTAACATAAATGGGACTAAATAAATAATCCAAAGACAGAGCTTCTTTTCCTTTGTTATTTTAAATTATGCCACATACCAAAGTGTCTTACAACTTCTGAAAACATCTATATCAATATTTTATCTTATTGATTTTCAAAGTAATCAAAGTAATACTTTTTATTCTCTGAGACTATTAAAATCATCCTTTGTAAATATTCACAGTTTATTCTAAATTAGAAAGAAAAACATTTACACCAAGTCAAGACTCTTCCGTAGGATAATGAAAAAAAGATGTGTATACTATGTGATACCAATCTGAAAAAAACATGTTCGGATTTACTTTATGTGCCATATTTTATGTCTGTTCCAGCAAAAAATAGATGAAGACTTTCATGAACGTGATTTCAATGAGAGAGCAAAAGAAATAAGAAACTGAAGATTCTCATACAAAGTACGTATCTTACTAACTCCTGTGCACAATCCTGGCTCCCAAGGAATAAACCTGAGTCAAAATTATCTCAAAAGTAAAATATCAGAAATTTTAACTGAGGAGGAGCTTGAAGATGGCAGAGGAGTAAGCTGTGGAGATCACCTCCGTCCCCACAAATACATCAAAAATACACCTACATGTGGAACAACTCCTACAGAACACCTACTGAAAACGCTGGCAGAAGACCTCAGACCTCCCAAAAGGGGTAGGGGAAAAGAAAAAATAATAAACAGAGACAAAAGGATACGGACGGGATCTGCACCAGCGGGAGGGAGCTGTGAAGGAGGAAAGGTGTCCACAAACTAGGAAGACCCTTCCTAGACGGAGACTGTGGGTGGTGGAGGAGGAAGCTTCGGAGCCGCAGAGGAGAGCACAGCAACAGGGGTGCGGAGGGCAAAGCGGAGAGATTCCCGCACAGAGGATCTGAGCCGACCGGCACTCACCAGCCGACAGGCTTGTCTGCTCACCTGCCGGAACGGGCGGGGCTGGGAGCTGAGGCTCGGCCTTCAGCCGGATCGCAGGGAGAGGACTGGGGTTGGCAGCGTGAACACAGCCTGCAGGGGGTTAGTGCGCCACGGTAGCCGGGAGGGAGTCCGGGGAAAAGTCTGGATCTGCCGAAGAGGCAAGAGACTTCTTCCCTCTGTTTCCTGGTGCGCGAGGAGAGGGGATTAAGAGCGCCGCTTAAACGAGCTCCAGAGACGGGCGCGAGCCACGGCTATCAGCGCGGACCCCAGAGACAGGGATGAGACGCTAAGGCTGCTGCTGCCGCCACCAAGAAGCCTGTGTGCGAGCACAGGTCACTATCCACACCTCCCTTCCGGGGAGCCTGTGCAGCGCGCCACTGCCAGGGTCCACTGATTCAGGGACAACTTCCCCGGGAGAACACACAGCACGCCTCAGGCTGGTACAACGTCACGCCGGCCTCTGCCGACGCAGGCTCGCCCCGCACTCCATACCCCTCCCTACCCCCGGCCTGAATGAGCCAGAGCCCCCGAATCAGCTGCTCCTTTAACCCCTCCTGTCCCAGTGAAGAACAGACGCCCTCAGGCGACCAACACGCAGAGGCAGGGCCCAATCCAAAGCTGAGCCCCTGGGAGATGTGAGAACAAAGAGAAAGGGAAATCCCTCCCAGCAGCCTCAGGAGCAGCGGATTAAATATCCACAATCAACTTGATGTACCCTGCATCTGTGGAATACCTGAACAGACAACAAATCATCCCAAATTGAGGAGGTGGACTTTTGGAGCAACGAAATATATATATTTTTCCCTTTTTCTCTTTTTGTGAGTGTGTATGTACATGCATCTGTGTGTGATTTTGTCTGTATAGCTTTGCTTTTACCATTTGTCCTAGGGTTCTGTCTGTCGTTTTTTTGTTATTGTTTTTTAGTATACTTTTTAGCACTTGTTATCATTGGTGGATTTGTTTTTTGGTTTGGTTGCTCTCTTCTTTCTTTCTTTTTAAAAATTTTTTTAATAATTATTTTTTATTTTAATAACTATTTTATTTTATTTTACTTTATTTTATTATCTTCTTTCTTTCTTTTTTTTCTCCCTGTTATTCTGAGCCGTGTGGATGACAGGCTCTTGGTGCTCCAGCCAGGCATAAGGGCTGTGCCTCTGAGGTGGGAGAGCCAGGTTCAGGACACTGGTCCACAAGAGACCTCCCAGCTCCATGTAATATCAAACAGCTAAAATCTCCCAGAGATCTCCATCTCAATGCAAAGACCCAGCTCCATTCAACGACCAGCAAGCTACAGTGCTGGACACCCTATGCTTAACAACTAGCAAGACAGGAACACAACTCCATCCATTAGCACAAAGGCTGCCTAAAATCATAATAAGGCCACAGACACCCCAAAACACACCACCAGACGTGGACCTGCCCACCAGAAAGATAAGATCCAGCCTCATCCACCAGAACACAGGCACTAGTCCCCTCCACCAGGAAGCCTACAATACCCACTGAACCAACCTTAGCCACTGGGGACAGACACCAAAAACAATGGGAACTACACACCTGCAGCCTGCAAAGAGGAGACCCCAAACACAGTAAGTTAAGCAAAATAAGAAGACAGAGAAACAAACTGCAGATGAAGGAGCAAGGCAAAAACCTACCAAACCTAAAAAATGAAGAGGAAATAGGCAGTCTACCAGAAAAAGAATTCAGAATAATGATAGCAAAGATGATCCAAAATCTTGGAAACAGAATGGAGAAAATACAAGAAAAGTTTAACAAGGACAGAGAAGAACTGAAGAGTAAACAAACAGTAATGAACACACAATAAATGAAATTTTAAATTCTCTTGAAGGGAATCAATAGAAGAATAACTAAGGCAGAAGAACAGATAAGTGACCTGGAAGGTAAAACAGTGGAAATAACTAATGCAGAGCAGAATAAAGAAAAAAGAATGAAAAAAATTAAGAACAGTCTCAGAGACCTCTGGGACAACATTAAACGCATAAACACTTGAATTATAGGGGTCCCACAAGAAGAAGAGAAAAAGAAAGGGACTGAGAAAATATTTGAAGAGATTATAGTTGAAAACTTCCCTAATATGGGAAAGGAAATAGGTAACCAAGTCCAGGAAATACAGAGAGTCCCATACAGGATAAATCCAAGGAGAAATACACCAAGACACATATTAATCAAACTATCAAATATTAAATACAAAGAAAAAATATTAAAAGCAGCAAGGGAAAAACAACAAATAACACATAAGGGAATCCCCATATGGTTAACAGCTGATCTTTCAGCAGAAACTCTGCAAGCCAGAAGGGAGTGGCAAGACATATTTAAAGTGATGAAGGAGAAAAACCTGCAACCAGATTACTCTACCCAGCAAGGATCTCAATCAGATTTGACAGAGAAATTAAAACCTTTACAGACAAGCAAAAGCTGAGAGAGTTCAGTACCACCAAACCACCTTTACAACAAATGCTAAAAGAACTTCTCTAGGCAGGAAACACAAGAGAAGGAAAAGACCTACAAAAACCAGCCCAAAACAATTAAGAAAATGGTAATAGGAACATACATATCGATAATTACCTTAAATGTAAATGGATTAAATGCTCCAACCAAAAGACATAGACTGGTTGAATGGATACAAAACCAAGACCTGTGTATATGCTGTCTACGAGAGACCCACTTCAGACCTAGGGACACATACAGACTGCAAGTTAGGGGATGGAAAAAGATATTCCATGGAAATGGAAATCAAAAGAAAGCTGGAGTATCAATTCTCATATCAGACAAAAAAGACTATAAAACAAAGACTATTACAAGAGACAAAGAAGGATACTACATAATGATCAAGGGATCAATCCAAGAAGATATAACAATGGAAATATTTCTGAACCCAACATAGGATCACCTCAATACACAAGGCAAATAAATAATAACAGCCATAAAAGGGGAAATTGACAGTAACACAATCATAGTAGGGGACTTTAACACCCCACTTTCACCAATGGACAGATCATCCAAAATGAAAATAAATAAGGAAACTCAAGCTTTAAATAACACATTAAACAAGATAGAGTTAATGGATATTTATAGGACATTCCATCCAAAAACAACAGAATACACATTTTTCTCAAGTGCTCATGGAATATTCTCCAGGACAGCTTATATCTTGGCTCACAAATCAAGCCTGGGTAAATTTAATAAAATTGAAATCGTATCACATATCTTTTCCGACCACAATACTATGAAACTAGATGTCAATTATAGGAAAAAATATGTAAAAAATACAACCACATGGAGGCTAACCAATACACTACTTAATAACCAAGAGATCATTGAAGAAATGAAAGAGGAAATCAAAAAATACCCAGAAACAAATGACAATGAAAATACGACAACCCAAAATCTATGGGATGTAGCAAAAGCAGTTCTAAGAGGGAAGTTTATAGCAATACAATCCTACCTTAAGAAACAGGAAACATCTCGAATAAACAACCTAACCTTGCACCTAAAGCAATCAGAGAAAGAAAAACAAAAAAACCCCAAAGTTATCAGAAGGAAAGGAATCATAAAAATCAGATCAGAAATAAATGAAAAAGAAATGAAGGAAACGATAGCAAAGATCAATAAAACTAAAAGCTGGTTCTTTGAGAAGATAAACAAAATTAATAAACCATTAGCCAGACTCATCAAGAAAATGAGGGAGAAGACTCAAATGAATAGAATTAGAAATGAAAAAGGAGAAGTAACAACTGACACTGCAGAAACACATAGGATCATGACAGATTACTACAAGCAACTGTATGCCAACAAAATGGACAACCTGGAAGAAATGGACAAATTCTTAGAAATGCACAACCTTCGGAGACTGAACCAGGAAGAAATAGAAAATATGAACAGACCAGTCACAAGCTCTGAACTTGAAACTGTGATTAAAAATCTTCCAACAAACAAAAGCCCAGGACCAGATGGCTTCACAGGCGAATTGTATCAAACATTTAGAGAAGAGCTAACACCTATCCTTCTCAAACTCTTCCAAAATGTAGCAGAGGGAGGAACACTCCCAAACTCATTCTGTGAGGCCACCATCACCTTGATACCAAAACCAGACAAGGATGTCACAAAGAAGGAAAACTACAGGTCAGTATCACTGATGAACATAGTTGCAAAAATCCTCAACAAAATACTAGCAAACAGAATCCAACAGCATATTAAAAGGATCATACACCATGATCAAGTGGGATTTATCCCAGGAATGCAAGGATTCTTCAATATACACAAATCAATCAATGTGATAAACCATATTAACAAATTGAAGGAGGAAAACCATATGAGTTTTAGCCACAGCAATCAGAGAAGAAAAGGAAATATAAGGAATCCAAATCAGAAAAGAAGAAGTAAAGCTGTCACTGTTTGCAGATGACATGATACTATACATAGAGAATCCTAAAGATGCTACCAGAAAACTACTAGAACTAATCAATGAATTTGGTAAAGTAGCAGGATACAAAATTAATGCACAGATATCTCTTGCATTCCTACAAACTAATGATGAAAAATCTGAACGAGAAATTAAGAAAACCTTCCCATTTACCACTGCAACAAAAAGAATAAAATATCTAGGAGTAAACCTACCTAGGAAGACAAAAGACCTGTATGCAGAAAATTATAAGACACTGATGAAAGAAATTAAAGATGATACAAATAGATGGAGAGATATACCATGTTCTTGGATTGGAAAAATCAACATTGTGAAAATGACTCTACTACCCAAAGCAATCTACAGATTCAACGCAATCCCTATCAAACTACCACTGGCATTTTTCACAGAACTAGTACAAAAAATTTCACAATTTGTATGGAAACACAAAAGACCCCGAATAGCCAAAGCAATCTTGAGAACAAAAAATGGAGCTGGAGGAATCAGGCTCCCTGACTTCAGACTATACTACAAAGCTACAGTAATCAAGACAGTATGGTAGTGGCACAAAAATAGAAATATAGATCAGTGGAACAGGATAGAAAGCCCAGAGATAAATCCATGCACAGATGGTCACCTTACCTTTGATAAAGGAGGTGGGAATATACAGTGGAGAAAAGACAGCCTCTTCAATAAGTGGTGCTGGGAAAACTGGAAAGCTACATGTAAAAGAATGAAATTAGAACACTCCCTAACACCATACTCGAAAATAAACTCAAAATGGATTAAAGACCTAAATGTAAGGCCAGAAACTATCAAACTCTTAGAGGAAAACATAGGCAGAACACTCTATGACATAAATCACAGCAAGATCCTTTTTGACCCACCTCCTAGAAAAATGGAAATAAAAACAAACAAATGGGACCTGATGAAACTTAAGAGCTTTTGCACAGCAATGGAAAACATAAACAAGACCAAAAGACAACCCTTAGAATGGGAGAAAATATTTACAAATGAAGCAACTGACAAAGGATTAATCTCCAAAAATTACAAGCAGCCCATGCAGCTCAATACCAAAAAAACAAAAACCCCAATCCAAAAATGAGCAGAAGACCTAAACAGACATTTCTCCAAAGAAGATATACAGATTGCCAACAAACACATGAAAGAATGCTCAACATCATTAATCATTACAGAAATGCAAATCAAAACTAGAATGAAGTATCATCTCACACCAGTCAGAATGGCCATCATCAAAAAATCTAAAAACAATAAATGCTGGAGAGGGTGTGGAGAAAAGGGAACCCTCTTGCACTGTTGGTGGGAATGTAAATCGATACAGCCACTGTGGAGAACACTATGGAGGTTCCTCAAAAAAACTAAAAATAGTACTACCTTATGACCCAGCAATCCCACTACTGGGCATATACCCTAAGAAAACCATAATTCAAAAAGAGTCATGTACCACGATGTTCACTGCAGCTCTATTTACAGTAGCCAGGACATGGAAGCAACCTAAGTGTCCATCAACAGATGAATGGATAAAGAAGTCATGGCACATATATACAATGGAATATTACTCAACTACAAAAACAAATGAAATTGAGTTATCTGTAGTGAGGTGGATGGACCTAGAGACTGTCATTCAGAGTGAAGTACGTCAGAAAGAGAAAAACAAATACCATATGCTAACCCATATATATGGAATCTAAAAAAAAAAGAAAGAAATGGTCCTGATGAACCTAGGGGCAGGACAGGAATAAAAACGCAGAGGTAGAGAATGGACTTGAGGACACGGGGAGGGGGAAGGGTAAGCTGGGACGAAGTGAGAGAGTGGCATGGACATACATACACTACCAAACGTAAGGTAGATAGCTAGTGGGAAGCAGCCGCACAGTACAGGGAGATCAGCTCGGTGCTTTGTGACCACCTAGAGGGGTGGGATAGGGAGGGTGGGAGGGAGACTCAAGAGGGAAGAGATACGGGGACATATGTATAACTGATTCACTTTGTTATAAAGCAGAAACTAACACACCATTGTAAAGCAATTATACTTCAATAAAGATGTTAAAAAAAGAAATTTTATCTATTGTAGTACTTAAAAGTATAAAGTTTAGCATTAGAATTTATATGAAATTTGACCCCATTTCTTACCAATGATGTGGACTTTCATTAAAGACTCAGCTTCAATTTCTCCTTCTTCAAAATTATTGAGCAAAGTTATTTAAATAAATGAGATATTATAATTTACTAGACTGGTGAATTATGTTCTTATTATTTTAGGTTCTAATAATCTAGGGGAAAATGCATTTTTCATTGATTTCTTAAACATCAGCCCATTGAAAAATTAAGCAAAGTTATTTTGTTTTGATATTCCTGGGTAACCTACTCCTGAAGAGATACGTTCCTCCTCTCTATTTTCAGCTTTTTAATAGTTCAAGAACGACAGAACAGTAAGTCTCTACTGTAAGTGAGGTGGGTGGGGGAAGGAGGAAGCAAGTTGAAAAGCAATATGAAAAATCTCATTTGGGTTATTTCATTAGTAAGTGTTCACATTTGAATATATATTTCATAGGACTGTACCCCAAACTGTTAGTCATGATTAGCTTCAGTAGGTGTTACAGCTGGAGACTTTCATCTTCTATCTTAAATACACACGCACTATTAAAATTTCTGCTACTGTGGTACATGGCTTGTAGAAAGAGAAAGAAATCTGTTTTTAAGTGTGTGAGGTTGTTGGGGCCCAGGGCAACCCACCCCAAAATGCACCTCAATGGCATATTGATTATTTTGAATAAAGTTATGTGAGAAACAACCAATGGAAAATAAACGATAAAAAAGAAAAACTCTGATGCCCCTTTTTCCCCCTAAAAGTGGGAAATACATCTCCCATGTGATACCAGGAGGATAGAAAGCATCCGTATCACCAAAGTTAGGGAATTCAAGGCTAAGCAAGCTGTATAGACAAAGTTTGTTACTTCATTAGTCTGCTACCCCAAACACAAGCCCCCTTGTTTTGTTACATCTCTTCAAATAGTTGTTTCTTTGTCTAAACATGATATATTATTGGCCTGCTCTGGACACTTCGGGGGGGTCCCATTTTTATGACTTACATGCATACAAATTAATTTTTTTAATTAATCTTTTCATCTGTCTTGTGTCAATTATTAGACCAGCCAAAAGAACTCCAGAAGAGCTGGGGCGGGGGGTGGGGGTAGGGATGTGGAATCTCCCCCTCCCTAGACAAAGTTCTGATATCCTTCCTTGGGAATTTAATGGAAAGTTTGAGGATTTCTGGATAATCACTATTGGCAACAAAAGAGAAACACAATCATGAAAGCTTGCTAACAAATTAAAAACACTCAAGCTGGCCTCAAGTTTGTTCAACATAGTACTACAGATCAGGTAACAGTGACATTATAGCCAGAGTACTGATATAAAAATGTTTTGACTCAAAACTTCTATATCCAGCCAGTTTGTTCTTCTAAAGTAAGTTCAAAAGAAAGATATAATTGTAGAGTAATAAGATTATTATCCTGTTGACATACCCGACAACAGGTGATAACAATTTTGAAAGGAAATAAAATGGATGAAATAATTTTTAAAAAAAATGAGAAACACAACCGTACAGCTCAGTATTATCTGATTAATTGTTGTTATAATAGTTGCAACATTTAATTGCAAACATCAAAAATAATTCTTGAAAAAAGAATGCAATAGACAAAGTTAAAAACGAAAAATAAGAAAAACAAAACTGAACCTACATCCCAGTAATTCCTAAAAGGACTTGGAATTAATAGGGTGAGTTGTAAAGAAGTCAGATTACGTTTAATTCTCATGTAACATTAGAAACTACTTACATGCACCATTGTTTCTATTATAGAGAAAAATCATATTTTTAATATCTTTAAAGACTTGATATGATGAAAACAACATGTACTTTTAAAAATATTAAAAAGGGGCTTCCCTGGTGGCACAGTGGTTGAGAGTCTGCCTGCCGATGCAGGGGACACAGGTTCGTGCCCCGGTCCAGGAAGATCCCACATGCCGTGAAGCGGCTGGGCCCGTGAGCCATGGCCGCTGAGCCTGCGCTCCGCAATGGGAGAGGCTACAACAGTGAGAGGCCCGCGTACCGCAAAAAAAAAAAAAAATACTTTTTAAATTCTCAAGTGGTTCTTTCTCCTTACCATTTACTTATGTGAAAGGCAGGGTACAAGGGGGAAAAGTGGGAACGAGTTAGAAAATGGATAACATCTAAAACCAGAGCTGTGAATGGGCAAAGACCCTGCTTTCTGGGTCACAGCTGGTCCTCATAGATGATTAGGCTGCACTTAAAAGAATTCCTACTTAGAATTGTCAGGTTCTGCCCTTATTAGTATATAGGGTGTCTCTAAGAAATACCATTGGCACAAGCTTCCTCCCCTGTATCTTCCTAAATAACTTATTCCCCCTCCCTTCCTCACAGTGAAGCCTTCTCAATCAAGTCTTCCAGTTGATGTTTTTCTATTTCTTTAGGTCTATCATTCATTCCTTTAACCAACACTTTTTATCGAGTCCACAATATACTAAGACAGTGGTATCTTTTTCTTATATCCTAGAGTAAGGCAGAGATACACAGAGAGAGACAGAGAGACAGTAAAACACTGTAAGATGTGATAAGAACTAGAGAGTCTACAATGTACACCTCGCTTCCTTTAGCAATTTGTGGGTCTGGACTACTGCTACACAGTTTTATTTTTAAAAAAATACATCTATTACTTTTTAAGTTATTGGTATCAATTGGAAAGGCAGAATTATTTGTTAAACAACAGAGTAGAAGGACACCTCCATGGATACAGGCTCTCCTGTATTCACAGAGTGACAGCTTATTCACAGAGTGAATTCACAGAGTGACAGCCTATGAACAATATATTGCTCATGAAAATCAAGTTTCTTCTTTTGCATAAATCAAAGTTTACCACAGACTCTTAAATGACATGTGAACAAAACACTATCACAGTTGCTCCTTTTTCTTTCAAATATTAGATATTTAAGATAGATGAGAACATGGTATTCCAAGAGTTGTTCACATTCTTTTACTTACAGCCCTCATAGATGTCAGTGGGAATATGGACTGCTGCATGCTGATAGGATATTTGTCGCCCAAAATTAGCATCATCGATAAAAACAGGTTTTATCCTCTGGCTGCCTGGCTCACTATCGTTCTTTTCCGGCTATAAAGAAAAAATAGACAATAAACAGAATATTACAACTTATGCTAACACAGGTATTCTCACGTTCACTTCTTCATTTGCCAAATGCATAGTCTTTAAAAAACAGATCTACAAGAATATTTTAAAATATAGTCCCATGATGACATCAGACACACAAATTTCCATTCAGGTATTAGCTTTCACATTATAACCTAACTTCTCTCCTAATTTCCTCAACGTTGGAATCACTCGGGATCATCCTGAGAGGACCAGAGCTTTCCCACATCCAGTACTTATTAGAATGTACATTTAAAGAATAGCCTAAGTACCTTTAAATACAACCAACGTAAAAGTTTCCCCTTGAAATAAATTTCACCACTTATGTTACCAAATTTCTATAATTTTTAGTTTGATAACCAAAGGTACACATGACCTTTGTGTAAAAATAATAGCAATGAAGGATTATTTTATGTCATATTCCCTTGATTTCTGCATGTTTTCCGGGTGTATCAATTTTTGTTTTAAAAAAGTAAGTACAAATACTAGGAAAGAAGAGATCTACTGTAACTCTTAGTACAATCGAATCCTAACTTCAACCAATTTGTCTCCCAAGGTAGGAGAAAAGATCCAATCAATAACTATTCAAGAAAATCCCACAAGAGTTTCAGGTTAAAGATTAATTTTGAACTATTTGAACTATGCTTGTGATACTGAATTACCCTGGCAAGATTATCCAGTTTCTCGTCTGGCAAGAAACTAAGAACCTCACTCATTTATCCAAAATGCATCTCTCTAACAATTGTTTTTGGCTACTTATGTTAAACTTTTTATTCCCCCAGTTCAAATATAGTTAACTTCTTCCTAAGTAAACATTTTTTAATTAAATTCAGACCTGTATTATCAACTCCATTTTAGGGACTAATGTATTCCATATTCCCCAGGTAATTTCCTCAAAACAAAACTGAAAAAAGAATCACAACATTTGACTATTTTCGCAGCACACTGCAGTAATGCAACTGATAAGCAAGAGAAAAGACTTAAATGGACAATCAGAAAATTTCATAAGAAGGCTGGCAGAATGTGGCAACACGAAGTCTACAAAGAAGTGATAGTGTCCAACTTTTTAGATGGCTCTGAAAATTTCTATAACCAGATAACCCAACAGTATCCCAAGATATTTTAAAACACACACGCGCGCGCGTGTGTTTCCCTAAGGAAGTTGCAACACTGGAAAGATTATTTAGACACAAATATTAGCAAAACGGCTTTTTTTTTTTTTTGCTTGCGGTGCACGGGCTTCTCACTTTTGTGGCCTCTCCCGTTGCGTAGCACAGGCTCCGGACGCGCAGGCTCAGCGGCCATGGCTCACGGGCCCAGCCGCTCCGCGGCACGTGGGATCATCCCGGACCGGGGTGCAAACCCGTGTCCCCTGCATCGGCAGGCGGACTCTCAACCACTTCGCCACTAGGGAAGCCCAGGGCTTTTGTTTTTTTAATCAATGACTTCTAAAGCTGCAAGTCCAACTCATTATGTAATGAAATCAATTTAATTGGTCATGACCAAATTATTTTTCAAATGAAACAATGTTGAAAGAAAATATGAAAATACTCTCTATAATAAGGGGAAGGATTATATTTGGAAACTGTGGTTTAGGTATTCTGTTTTGGGGGGGTTTATGTTTTATTATACTTTGTTGAAAAGGAAAAACTACATTTTTAGAATGTTTTTATGAGTCAATTTAATGTGAATATAAAAATTAAAAAAAAAAGGGGGGGCTTCCCTGGTGGCGCAGTGGTTGAGAGTCTGCCTGCCGATGCAGGGGACGAGGGTTTGTGCCCCGGTCCAGGAAGATCCCGCATGCCGCGGAGCAGCTGGGCCCGTGAGCCATGGACGCTGAGCCTGCGCGTCCGGAGCCTGTGCTCCGCAACGGGAGAGGCCACAGCGGTGAGAGGCCCGCGTACCGCAAAAAAAAAAAAAAAAAAAGTTGAAGACAGATCACTGTTTTTTATCCATGTGAAAGCCACAAAGATATAATTGCTCCCCCGTTAACTAAATATACAAAATAATTAAACAGTAGTGCTGAAAGTCTAAAATTTGGCAAAATACCTACACGCAGGAATCACTAATTCATACTCTTTTCTAAACAGAGGTTAGGTGTGTACAGCATGAAGGATAAGAAAAGAAAGGAGAAAGATGTTAAGAAAAAGAGACACCATAGCGCCAAAGAACACGTAACCTAACACATCTACCAGCATTCCAACTGCTAATAAAGGAAAGAATAAAACTAATAACTGGGGTTTGGTCTTGGATTCAACCGTGAATTTTAACATATTTTAAAATTCATCCTCTATGGCTCTCTGTTCCTGGGCACAATTGACTTGAATAAGAGAAGGGATCATTAAAACAAACTACTTTCATTAATAACAAGAATGTAAAGAGGGTCTCACCTAATAAATGATGTCATTTTTCTTCTCAACTGCAAACATCCTGAATTAGTGAAAAGCCTCAATATTTATTTTAAAGCAGAGGTTTCTCAAAGTGTGGTCCTTGAAGAAGCAGCATCAGCAACCACTGAAACTTTTTAGAGTTCAGGCTCTCAGGCCCCACCCCAAACCTAGTCAATTAGAAACGTCAGGGGAGGGATCCAGCAAGTAGTAGTTCAACAAACCCTCCAGGTGATTGTAATACACACTAAAACTGCAAGTCCACTGCTTTAAAATCAACAGTTTAAATTGCACACACATTTTTGTTTAGAACTACTCATGAAAAAGTTAGGATTAATAATAAGCATATTAATGTATGTCTGAATTTTTCTATCCTCCAAAGGGTAGAAACACTGTTTTATTATTACTGAATAATAGATGTGTGCACATGGTAATATGGCCAGTAATATCTGTCAAAGGATATTTCAAAAGACAGTAGTTTCTCAAGATACTCTAAGGGTTAACTCCAACCTGAAATAACTTGGGGAAATATTCTTCTACTCTTCTGTCAAGAGAATAACAAAGCACATTGGAACATCAAAAGCTCTGAAATAAGTGTCACTAAAGAAAACCATGTTTAACCCAGTGTTCTCACGCTTATGTGACCCTGGAATTTTTTTTTTTTTCCATACAAAACCTATTACAAAGAACATACTTACAAAAAACTGTGGAAAGGCATCGTGGAAAGTAAAGACATCAGGAGATTTGCTTCTACTCAGTCGTATTAATAACACCTCAGACTAGGGCCAGTCACTGTTTCTTGGGCTTCAGCTTTCTGACTTACAAATAACGCTGGGCTGCAGGTGTGGTCCTTATTCCCTGGGGCATATCAGAATCACCTGGGGAGCCCTCTCCCCCACCAATAAAGCAGTGAATCACAACGGGGAGGACATCTTTGGAAAGAATCTCTCAGTTGGTTCTAATATCCTCTCCTACTTAAATTAAGAACACTCAAACTAAAGAATCTATGTTATTTTCAGTTATGAAAAAATTATAGTCCTATTTCTATAATTTTAGAAAATATTACATTAGTTTCTGTAAGCATATCTTTTCCAGAAATCCTATTTATATCTATCTCTAGCAAAATTTAGATAGATGAAAAGTAGAAAGATTTGATGATAAATAAGAGAGAGCGAACTATACCTATGAATTAGGGTTAGGAATATGTACATAAGTGCAATTATTTCATTCATTCACTCACTCAAGAAATAATTTATTGGTAGAGTGGAGGATTTAATGATAACATTTATAGAAATGTCATTTAATATCTAAATCGTGAAACAAATGTGCAACAATAGTAAAATAGTCACAATAAGTATGACAAATACAATTTTATATTGTTATTAAGGAATATAAGAGAGTAATTACATTGGGAATGTACATATATGCTGTATTTGTTTTTAAATGGTTTTAAGCTTAAATGTAGGTGTTAAGCACAAAGAAAGAAGAGAAAATCAGCGTATATTTTTAGAGGAAAGAGAGGAAAAGAGAGAAACGTAGGGATGAGTACATAGCAAACACTAGTAGCACTATCACTGGTTTTTATAGTCTTGACGGTATCCATCTTTGTGCTTTCTTGTTGTTTCCAATGTAATACAA
Organism: Phocoena sinus; assembly: GCF_008692025.1. Classification (NCBI taxonomy): domain Eukaryota; kingdom Metazoa; phylum Chordata; class Mammalia; order Artiodactyla; family Phocoenidae; genus Phocoena; species Phocoena sinus. The sequence continues at coordinate 81,776,093 of NC_045771.1, read as the reverse complement.
TAAACATGTAGTATATTTGCAATTTAAAATACTAATTTTTGTTTTAAGTCCTTTCTAGAGAGCTATTAAGCACTATACGATTATCTTACTAAGGTGGAAGTTGCTTCTATTTCCTCTGAGCCCTCTCACACTTAAAAATTATGTTTTAAATGTATTTTAATAGAGATTCTTTCACTTTTCAATTGCCAAAGAGGGAATTCCCAGGTGGTCCAGTGGTTAGGACTCAGTGCTTCCACTGCTGAGGCCGGTTCAACCCCTGGTCAGGGAAATAAGATCCTGCAAGCTGCATGGTGCAGCCAATAAATAAATAAATAGCCATATAAAGGGCTTTTAGGAATAATTTAAAATAATGTACTTCTCAACTTGTATAATCATGTATCAAGTCTAGTTTTAATGTACAGATGCTAAATATATTAAGAAAAAATAATATGGTTGTTGCCCATGGTCCCCCCCCCCGCCCTTTATTACACTCTCCATAAATTGAAGTCATTTCATGAAGATTAAAATTTCTAAATGTAACTCATTTCCTTAAACTTCTGAAATTATTGTTCCTGATACCATCATAATCCATCTTTACTTTTCTTGATATATTATGGCATTATACAGTATAATTAACATAGAGCAAATACTAGACACAGAGGAACTGACTGAGAAAAGGAAAGTGGAGAAAAGCTACTTAACACATATTGTTTAGTGTGTTAGTTAAAAATTTCAAATAAATTGTCCCCCTGGAATTAAAATCTCATTGTTTGCCAGACCACAAGAAAAATTAAGTCAGCATGTCTCTTGCCAATTTTTTTCCCCAAAACATCTCTTCTCAAGTCTCCCGACTACCCTATATAAATGTGTACAGAGACGCTGAGGAGGTAAATTCCAAAATGTATTCAAATGTATCTGGTAAAACACATAAGTGAAACATGAGAAGCATGTTCCTCTGACTATTCATCTCAACATAATTTCATTTATTAAATAACAGATTAGATCACTCAGAGACAGAGGTACCAGCTAATCCTGGATGGGTCATTCGATTTTGCAAGCAGTAACTATTCGCAAATTTCATTTGGAAAGTCACAATGATGTCTATGACAGACACAAAAGACTTTTGTATATTTAATATATTTATCTCAAATGAAACACTATTAGAATTGATTTTTATAATAAAACATTTGTTTTTAATATTTTTAATCTTTTTCATGCTAAAACTATTTCTACCAACAGTAAAATGTTCAGAAATTAAAAGTTCATATATTTCACTTAAATTACAATAAAAATTAGCTTAATTACTGTGCACAATTCAGGCTGAACATGCTCACTGAGAAACTTTGCTCACAATCACATTATGGTTAGGTTTACCTCCCCCGCTCTCTAATTTTTGTGTATCTCACAAAACTGTGAGAAAATTAGTTGATACTAAATAAGAGCTGAGACCCTCTACAGGGGCATCACAATTGGTATTTCTATCCCACTAGTGAAGGGGGTAAATGAACGTGTTCTTGTGTAATGAACCAAACTCTTCAATAACCAGAGACTACAGACTTGTATACAATTCTCCACAGTGTATATGAGTATATTTTAAAACTTCCACCTCCAAATACAACCTTTTCTTTTTTACAGCTATTTCACAGATGTTGTTTACAAGAGGGCTTTACAACTTTCACAACATACACATTATTGATTCTTGAAATTTTTAGTCTCAATTGTATTCCCAATATCAAACAAAATTTTGGATACACAATATGCTTTTACGTATGATATTATCATCCAATGTAAATAACTATCATGGATGTATTATATTTACAATAGACTTTCATACAGCCAGCAAGGCGGAAAAGGCTGCTATACTGACATGTTGGTATCTACTCTATGGATTAAAAAATAAGGTTGCTTCCGTAGCCACTAGTTCACCACTGGAATGTAAGCTGGTTACCAGTTCTTACCCACACATAGGAAAGCCTCCTTTTTAGTAAATCACATGCATCAATTAGAAGTGGAGATTCATCAAAGCAGCTGCAGCTGTCCATGCCCAATTAATGAATAATAAATAGAGAAAAAGGTGCTGAGCTTTCAGCCAATTATAGTTGTTCTGGTCAGGGTGTGAGGCCAGGCTGAATAGTAAATAATGAGTCCAGTTACAGTGGCAATAAGAGCACTGTTGAGTCTCCTGAGTTAATTGGTTTAAGCTGCTATTTTTCTCCTTGAGGATGCTGTGACTCAGAGACACACTGAGTGGATGACTAGAACTGAAAAGGAAATATGAGTTGGATGACACTGAATACATGACACTAAGGGCTTAAATATAATATTTGTCCATTTGCTTTACTGAATCATAACAATAAGAAAACAACAATTTTTAATTATAATTTAATGAACAGACATATTGTCCTTTGAAAAAACATATGAGTTCAGCTAATCATAATATATTTGATGAGGAAATAAAGAGATTTTTTTTTTTATGAACTGAGAAGATTTCTCCAGTTCTTCAAGTAGCTAAAATGTTTTAGCTGCTTAGATTTACCCTATGGAAAAACTATAGCATTAATTCCTCGGAGACAATTTACTCAATATATTAAGAATGTTTTACAGTTAACATGAAAAATAAACATAACATTAGTGGTCAGAAGAAACTTGAAGAAATAGATCTACTGTTAAGTCTCTGCATATTCTTCTACTATTAATTATGATATATAAAAGAGAAGGAAGAAACAGTCTGAAATAAGCAGACTTTGGAGGTAGGGGAACAGTAAGCAACTGAAACTGCAATACACAGAGAAAGATAGCAAGTTAAAAAATACATAGGTGATATTAAAGCAAAAAAATATACATTTTCTAATATGACGAAGCGAATCAAAGACAACTATGAATTTGAAACACATAAAACAACTAAAATAAGTCAAAAACGGATACTGATCACTGCAAGAACTTGTTCATTAAAATTTAAAAGCAAAAAGAGGCATTCCTTAAATAAAATGTATTGAGGTTGCTGATAAAGATTACAATAACGATTTAATAAGGTGGAATACAGAATCTGAGGACATCCTCAAAATAAAACTGATGAATTTTTAGTTTGCATGATGGAGGAATGCGTGTGAATCACCTATCCCAGAATCTAGCCCTCAATGAGCATGAGAGCCATCACAATGTCACAATACAGGTAAGTGTGATGACAAGGACTGAGGGCTGGTTTAAACTCTACGAGTAGTATGAAAATTTCAAATTATCAGCATTAGAAAGGGATGTGATACTCTGAACATATATATACATATCTTTTTTATACATAAATATGTAACCTAAATTTTGGGGAGTGGCTGATAGGGTATTTTCTCTGCTAAGGGACTGTGAAATGGTGTCTTGCCTATGAAAAGCACTATGTGATTTCAGATAGTCTGAAAGTTCAATTCAAGCACCCGCCCCACCCCTCCGGAAACCACATAGTGGTATATATTATATTAGGAAAGGAAACCATTTCAGTGGGGCCAATCTATTTGTTAAAAAATTAAAAGCAAATTTTCGTATTATGAAGATTATGACAGACAAATATACTTTAAAAAATACTGTCAGGACAAAACAGGTTAAACAAAAAAACTTTGGAAGGTAGAAAGATCAATTATTTTCCCTTGGTACCTGAGGCAAAGATTGACTAACACCTTACAACTAATATACAGTAAAAAAAAAGCCTGGAGGGGCTTCCCTGGTGGCGCAGTGGTTGAGAGTCCGCCTGCCGATGCAGGGGACACGGGTTCGTTCCCCAGTCCAGGAAGATCCCACATGCTGTGGAGCGGCTAGGCCCGTGAGCCATGGCCACGTCCGGAGCCCGTGCTCCACAACGGGAGAGGCCACAACAGGGAGAGGCCTGTGTACCAGAAAAAAAACAAAGCCTGGAGTCCAGGACGCCAAGATCCCACCATACTTACAAAGAAATGAAAATCTCTCTATGGCCCATAAGACTCTGAATGATCTATCTCCAGCCTGACTCCTCATCCAGATCTCCTGCCCTGCCTTCCCTTGCTCATTGCCACATTGGACTGTTTTCTGGTCCTCACACACATTATGCTCTTCCTGGTTTAACGTCCTTCGGTCTGCTATTCCTTTTGTCTGGTAGGTTGTTCCCTGGTCTTTTTTCATAGTGTCAGTTCACTCTTCAGATCGCAGTTGAAAAATACTCTCTTGGAGATTCTCCCATCTAAATTTCCCCCACAGAATACTGAAAACATTACACTTCATTTGTTACATTCAGAGCAATGCAGACATTACTGATTTTATAGAATTTCACATTAAGGGTTGTCAAACATTTACTGTACTGCTTAACATGCAAAATTTAAGTCATATCCTAAGATATAAACCTAGGATATATCTTAACATTGATAAAATTTATGTATCTAGATGGCAGGACATTCCTTTGAAGATAAAGACTATAAAATAATAATTTTGTATAAAATGTCAAAGGAAGGGATAAAGATTGGTTATGTAACTGCGTTGGTGCGGTTGACTTTTGTTTCAATTCTGTCTTGCACAGATTGTGCCAACTTAACTTTGGAAGCAATAATTTTACCACATTTTTTTTTTCAGGTATCTTTTAAAAATCAGTAATGCAACAATGCTCATTAAATGATCAGAATTCTCTTTATTAAAATCAGAAATTTGGCATCAACACTTTGATATTCTAAATGGTGTTTGAGGATATATGGATGCGTAAAAACGCTATCAAATTTTTTATTTGCCCCATGTTTGCTATCTCACTACACTAAAATATAATCACCACGAGGGCAAGAGGCCTCATTGACATCACTCGGTTGTGGCCCTAGCACCTAGCAAATCGCTTAGAACTGTATCTGCTTGCCCTATTTATAACATTTGTTGCGTGAATAAATAAACTTGAATCACTGTTTCCTAGTCCCCAGACTCATGCTTTTTCTACTTCAGCATGAAGCAAGGACAAACACCAGAAGCAGTCCGGTGAATGGACAGACAGCCCCTCAGTCAGGAACCCAGCTTCTCAATCTCATTTCAACTCTGTGTACAACTCTGTGTGTCCTTGCTATGGCTTCTCAGATTTTTTTTTTTTTTTTTAAGGAACAGAGGGTAACAAGATCTGTAAACCTCCTTCTAGCTCTGAAAATTCTCATTCTGAAATCTATGAACTAAAAGCAAATTGTTTCCAAGGCTTTTTTTTTTTTTAATGCCAAGTAACTGCAAGAACATGTAAATGATGAAAGGCTGGTATAAAGACTCCTTTTGGTAAATATTAGTAAACTTTAATATTTTTCTTATTTCATTTGCTAGAAGTGGGTATAACTGTAAGTTCTAATATTCTCTTCCACCAGTGAATTCCTTTGGAGACCACTGACCAAAAGACTCTTTTGGTATCCAAACCCCTTGACCCTGAGAATTTACATTTTAATTTAGGGCAATGCATTCAAAGCACAGAGCTATAGATATCAATCAAACAGACAATGTGTAGGTGAACATGGGTTAGAGCATTAGCTGGGCTTTTCACTTCCACTTCACGAGTTGAATTATTTCGATTACTTCACTCAAGTGACAGTCAAGGCCATCTTTTTGAGAAGAACTTAAATAAAAATGAACACACCATGCGTCAGTGGTCTCCAAAGAAATTCACTGGAAGGGTGGAAGAGAACATTGGAACTTACAGTTATACCCATTTCTAGCAAATGAAATAAGAAAAAAATTAAAGTTTAGTAATATTTACCAAAAAGAGTGACCTTAGTATTCCCTCTCCCCTGGCCTTACTGTGTGTGGGTTGGTCTCAAGTCATCTGTCATCCTCCAGGTACCACAAGGAGAAAGTGGAAACCCCACATACTGACAATGAGCCACCTTCTCCCTTACACAGTCCCTTTCAATGTACTATTCTTCACTCTATATGTAAATTTACTTATTATTTTCTTGGGTTTAACCTACTCCATACGTGCTACCAGCTTTAAAAGATTTCTGAAATTAACAGTGATTGAAGTTGAAATTCTAGTAATGGAAGTTGCACTGAACAATAAGAGAATGACAGAGATGATGCTTCTATTCCCAGCACTAGCTCTTCTTCAGTCTCATTACCAGATAGAAAAGTGACTCAATTAGTTCAACCGGCAAGTTGGTCAAAAAAGTTAATATTATCAAGAAGATTATCATAAATATAGATTTAGATTTACTAGATCGGTAACAATGTCCTGTGTTCATATGGGCTGTTGAGATATTTCCTATGGCATTATGAAGGCATCATAATTAAAGGCATTCAATAACTAAGCATCTAGAAAAGACCTGTACTTTTTTTCTGGTGATTTTTAATGTCAAATGCCACTTAAACCAATACTTCATAAAATTTCACTTATCTTAAAATTTTAGATGTCTCTGGGGAGGTTTCTCAGCATATTAGTTCAGTAGTATATAGGGAGAATTTATAAGTAAATATTGTTATATTGAGAGGTGCATTTTTTTAACTGACATGCATGTGCAAGCAAAAAAAGGCTGAAGATACCATTCGAAATAGTCCAGTCCCCATATCTCTGTTTACCCAATGCTGTACAGAGGGTGAGTTTATAATGCCCACATAATGCCACCCAACTTTCCAAACAGTGAATATTCAGTGAGTTCTAAATAAATACACCATACACCAGCCTCTGGAAAGGAAGAAATGGATGTGGAATCTAAAAGAGAATTATGCATGCCACCACCCCAAAGCAGCTGAGGACCAACGTTTTAACTATCCTTGCAAAAGCAGCACATGCCCAAGCGCACAAAGCATTACAAAAATAGACTCAAAAGTTTTGGAAGAAGGCCCAAAAAACATACGGCGCTATTCCTAGAAGAAATGGAATCTAATCTTATCTTCCTTTTTATTAGTTTTAACAGTTTTCCCCCCCAATGAATCCTATTATGGCTATATATTTCACACAAGGGTGATTGCATTAATTTTAAGGTCTCCATGGTAAGTATCACTAGGAATGATGGATCAGCTCACTGAAGATTTATGATTTAAAGTCTAACAATCTTTTTAATCACAGCGATTTTATTTTACCTACTGCAAGTCACTGTCAACTAACAACTGTCAATGATGAAGCTGGTTGGATAAGTACAAGCCACATACATCAAAATTAAATACGGACAGAATGATGGATAGGTATAATAAATTAAAATTTTAAACCAAAACCATCTTCAAAACCTTTCATCTTAAGCCTTGATTTACAACAGTTCCATCACATGGCCTTCTCCCGTCCCCCATGGGGGCCCACGGAATAGGCAGTGTAGCACAGCACAGGGACACACGGCTCCTGCTGTGGATCACACGGACTGCACTGCATTCAGTTCCCTGCACTACCAAATCCCACATGTGTGACAGCGGACAAGTCACTTAAGCTCACTAAATTTTACTTATCTTTTCTGGATATCATGAAAATAATAGTATTGCCACAAAGGATGAGTGTGAACTTTAAACATAACATTACCTGCAAAGCATTTACTTTCTAGTATAGAATAAGTATACATATGTTAATTACTATTATAATCCAATCCAAACATATAGCATTGAAAATATTTATACCACTTATTTTAGATGCACACACACAAAAAGGTAACTCTGATTGTACCATTTACTATACAGAAGCAATTAATATTCTATCTCTATGCCATCTCCTATTTGAGGATTCAACAATAGTCATTAGCAGAGCCTGAAATAAAGGCTGTATACTATTAGACAGTTTTTTTTAAAAAGCTGCCAAAGAGGACTTCCCTGGTGGCGCAGTGGTTGAGAGTCCGCCTGCCGATGCAGGGGACACGGGTTCGTGTCCCAGTCCCGGAAGATCCCACATGCCGTGGAGTGGCTGGGCCCGTGAGCCACGGCCCCTGAGCCTGTGCATCCAGAGCCTGTGCTCCGCAATGGGAGAGGCCACGGCAGTGAGAGGCCCACGTACCGCCAAAAAAAAAAAGGCTGCCAAAGAAACCTAGACTTTCTTTCTTTAATAATTAGAACAGAGTCGTCGCTGTCTGATACATATCCCTATTGGTTCATTCTAGAAACACACTGATTTATTTCTACAAAATAAAATAAAATCATGAATGATTAGGCTTTTAAGAAGACATTTAGATAGGACATTATGTTGGAATAAGTTTTAATGTAGACAAGACTGGTAAGAAAATAAATAGCAACATAAATATGCAAGGGAATTCAGCAGACTAGCCAAATGTCCCAGAAAGGTCAAATTTTTAGCATGATCAATATAATAAAACGTAGCAAATAAATCAAGTTATTGACATGGGAATTCTGGGCTGAATTTATTTCATTTGGATTTCAGTCTGAAACATAGGTCTTGGAATTAGGTTAATAAGAGTTTGTAACGATCTGCTTTCTCTTTGCTTGCTTTGGGAATTAAGAAAATAGTGCTGCTTGCTGGCACAACTGAAATCTTCTGGGGAATCTGCTTCACTACATCTTTAGGGAAGTTAAGGATTTATTGGGACAGATGTCTCTAAAAACCTAAACAAGAACCTAAATAAATTTCAAAACTAAAGAGAACATGAATGTGGAATTTCATAAATAACTGTTGCATTATTAGCTTTTTTTTCCATTTTATCTTGACATTTAATTATCTTTTCAAACCCAGATATATAAAACCTACAAGGATTTCAAGGCAAATTTTTGCACTGAGGTCACATTTATTTCTAAACGTTTTCTGAAGATTCTGATTTTTATTTCGTTACGCATTTTCTTAAGTTTTTCACACAAATGTAAGGATATTCATAACAATAAAATGAAAGAGGTCAAACTAGTACCCTTCAATTATTGTTAACACATCCACACATAAACGTGTTCCATTTGGAACTCAAATCACTTCAAATCAATATTAAATGTATTGTAGTAATATTAATAATTATTTTTAAAATTATACTCACTAACATTTCTGGATTGCCTACTGTAAGACAGGGAATGCTCTAAATTCTTTATATGTGTTAACTAATTTAATTTTCACTGTAACAGTATGAGGTAGGTATCACATTACCTTTATTTTTCAGACCAAAAGAGTGAAGCGCAGAGACTTTAGGTGACTCTGCCGATATCACAAAGCTAGAAAATGGGCAGAGATGGGCCTCAGATGCAGGCAGTGGGCCTCCAGAGTATAATGTCTTAATCATCAAGCTCTGCTTCCTCCTCCGTATGACAATGTACACAGCACTTATACATGTATGTCTTGTTATTAATTAGGGATAAAAGTTTCCTATGGAAGTATTTAGGAGTGAAATGTCACATCTCTAATTTATCTTAAAATATTTAGCAAACAATACATACAGCAACTATGGAGACTCTGTTTACTGTTCTCTCTTCTTTATATTTAAAGTATTTTTCCTGATAAAAAGTTAAAAACTAGGGCTTCCCTGGTAGCGCAGTGGTTGAGAGTCCACCTGCCGATGCTGGGGACGTGGGTTCGTGCCCCGGTCCGGGAAGATCCCACGTGCCGCGGAGCGGCTGGGCCCGTGAGCCACAGTCGCTGAGCCTGCGAGTCCGGAGACTGTGCTCCGCAACGGGAGAGGCCACAACAGTGAGACACCCACGTACCGCAAGAAAAAAAAAAAAAAATCTTACATTAAAACACTCTACCCACGTTAATGCTGTGGTCTCTTTGTAAATGGAATTTGACAACTTACTTATTCTACTTACATGTATAATTAGACAAAACTTTAGTTTGATGGACTAATAAAATAAGCTTGATTTCATATTTCACAGAGATTCATAAAAACTTAGATTATCAGATCTCTCCAGACTTGGAACCCAAAATCTTGATCCTTATATTGCTTGTAGTATGGCAAACAAATATTCTAACTCTGCTACTTATTCCCAACTTGAATCAGTTTTAGACACAGGGGAAAGCACATTGTCTGTCTGACTTTACTTAGTTCTCATGACTGAACCAGGGGCTAATGAGAGGAAGGGACAGATGAGAGAAGAAGAAGGAAAAAGGTCCACTCCACTCCCATCTTCTGCAGCCTGCCCCACTGTATGAACAGAAAGAAACGAATGTCTATATTAAAAAATTAATTCAAATACAGTCCACAGTCAAAGTCAGTCTTGCCACTCCTCTCTTAATATTGTTTCCACTCAACCTTGAAACAAAACAAACATTTTCGTTTCCACCATATTTGCAAAGGGTTTCCTGTTTACTTTGCAAATACAGCACTACTTTAAAAAGCGAACAATCTCATTGTAGTTTGAGACTGTTCGCTTTTTAAAGTAGTGCCATATATACAGTGGAATATTACTCAGCCATAAAAAGAAACGAAATTGAGCTATTTGTAATGAGGTGGATAGACCTAGAGTCTGTCATACAGAGTGAAGTAAGTCAGAAAGAGAAAGACAAATACCGTATGCTAACACATATATATGGAATTTAAGGGGAAAAAATGTCATGAAGAACCTAGGGGTAAGACAGGAATAAAGACACAGACCTACTAGAGAATGGACTTGAGGATATGGGGAGGGGTAAGGGTAAGCTGTGACAAAGCGAGAGAGTGAGGCATGGATGTATATATACACTACCAAACGTAAGGTAGATAGCTAGTGGGAAGCAGCTGCATAGAACAGGGAGATCAGTTCTGTGCTTTGTGACCACCTGGAGGGATGGGATAGGGAGAGTGGGAGGGAGGGAGACACAAGAGGGAAGAGATATGGGAACATATGTATATGTATAACTGATTCACTTTGTTATAAAGCAGAAACTAACACACCATTGTAAAGCAATTATACTCCAATAAAGATGTAAAAAAAAAAAACTTTTGACATAAAAAAAAAAAAGCGAACAATCTTCACAAATGCTATGTAAGCAATAGGGGGACCGAAACACACAAACACCTACCCAATTTAACAAGCCTTATCTCAGCAATTATTCTAAATCATTAAACAGAAAAAATGAGTAAGACCCTTACCTCAAGACACTAAAATTTTAATAGAGAAGATTATCCCTGTATAAAAATACCATAGTATAAGATATTACACCACTGAAACCAGAAACGTGTAGCAAGTTATTCTAGCACCCAGAGGAATGCTACTTAGGAAAAGCAAGGCAGGCTTCAAGAGGAGGTAGTATTTGAATTAGTTTTTAAAGAGTACTTAGCATCTGATTGGAAAAATTGTAGGATATCAAAATCAGGTAATTAGAGGAGAGAATAGTTAACATTAACTAGCACAGGGACAGGAATCATTGTCTTAAATTTCCAGCATGGCTATGTACCTTACACCTTCCATATGAATTGTGGCTCACCAAATAATTTCGCCAAGTTATATGTGCATTTTTTAATTCCAAAGCAAAAATTTGTGTAAATGACTAGAGTCATAATTTTTAAATCACATTACACAATCCTAAGGGACATTGACTTTACCCCTTATTTCAGTCACTGCTTTAGCTAAATCTGCCTGTCACTAGGTATTTATTTTTATACCCAGAAGGTGAATATAAACAGCATCGATCTGAGCGGCACAGATATTATAAAATGCCCCTGAGGGACTGTCTGGTATCAAAGTCCTTGAAAGGCTTACAACCTGACAGCTCTCCACAAACTAGCTAATTCAGACGTAGCTCATAGAAAGTTACACTCCAAAGAGATAGCTGTTGAGCTTCATTGAGAGGCAACTGATGAGATTAAAAAGCACTTTAAATGCTTGTTTTACCTTTAAGTGAGGCCATGTATCACCATTATAATGAACAAAATCAATTGATTACACTTGACTATGTCATTCTTTATATGCAAATCTTAACTTGGTGATGGACCAGCATATTTAACATGGGAGCATAAGAGGAACCAGGAGATTCTAAATTTAATCCTGAATCCAACATAAACTAAAGTTATGGACTTTTCGTATGATTTACTTCTATTATGAAAGCTACTTTTGCTTCATTTCCATCTACTCATATCCTACACACCTTACCCCTGCCCTCACCTTCCTTAAATGTTGGTGTGATGAAGATTCTACCCTATACTATCTTAAGGCATTTTTCTTTTCTTTTCTTTACATGTGTGGATGTGTGATGTAGGCAGAGTAAGGCAACAGGAGCAGTGGAACTGCAGCAAGCTGGAGAATGCATCACATCCAAAGGCAATCAAACTCACTTTGTTTCTGTGTCAGCACACCAAAACACATCTGTAGTTAAATCTGGCCTTCCTATTTCTATAGCTTGACACTTGCTGGGAAGATTTCAGCCACCTGTTTTCAAAGTCCACTCATAGGCTAAATATAGAACTATTCTAGAAAATAGAAAATTTATTTATATCTCAGATATTTATATCCCCATTCAAACATATGAGGATATATTTATTAACTGATAATATTGTTTCAATATTTAGTATTCCAATTAGTTCCTGTGTTCATTAGATATTAGATATTAATGTATGAGATTATAAACTCACATTATATAATCTCCGTTCACCAATTTTTCATAATGAATATGGCTTTGTGGAATTTGAGCAATAAAAATTTACAACTAAATTGGAATATAGAAAAGTACAACAAACAGTGACGGTAAGCCAATTCAAATCAAAACAAGATGGTATTATGATTATACAAATATTTGATAAATAAAACATCAAGCACTATGTGTATAAAGTTGGAGTATAGCAACCAATTAAATCCAATTATATACAGCACAACTTTTGGTAAGGATGAATAAATCTCATCATCCATGTAAGTCCAACTTCATCTGATAAGCAACAATCTTCAAAAAAAGCTATAAGCACTAAAAATCCTAAGGTGAATATCAAAGTTCAACATTTACTTACATTTCTTAACTTTCTTTCATTCTAAGATAGTGAATATTTCCATTGCAGAAAACAATTTGATTGTAATGATCAAAACACATGCTTTAAGAAGGACTAAATAATACTCAACACAGCACATAATTTTATAATCATTTTCCTGTAAAAGAGAATTTTTTCCTCAGTTCCAAGTTGAAGAATTTGACTATACTTAATTGATAGAAGTCACTCAGACGAGCGGGGAGAGTCTGGGCATTAACTTTAATATTCCAAGAAGAGCAAAATTAAGTGCACAAACTGCTAATTAACTCCCAACTAGTATTCTCCCTATTCTCTCTTCAGTAATGGAGTCCTATATTTTATTTGGGTACATGCTTATCGAAGGGGAAAGAAAATTATGTTCCGTATCTGTTCTATCCGTATCTAGGCAAGACTAGTCACTAAGTTGGGGACAACGGGTGCAGATAGAAATGCTGTCTGCAATTTCCAGAACATACCCTTAAAGGCAAAGTGTGTGTCCTTCAGTGCCATCTGCCTCCTTCCTGATGCATAGAATGCAAAAATCATTGTGGATATGGGAGCATCCATTTTGGACCAAAATATGGAAAAGTTACACTGAGGAGAGCAAAAAACATGAGAGAAGGACTGTAGGGCCTGGACGATGGAGAGTTGTTATATTAGGCCTTGCACACAGAATGTGACATGAGAGAGGAATAATCTTTTGGCTTGTCTTAGCACTTTTACTTTAAGACTCTCTGTAATAGCCAAACCAATATACTAATCATAAAACATGATTCATTTTTATTCACTATCTAAGGGTTTACAAGAGCAATAGTATTAACATATCTAAAGGGCTATGAACTTCCCCAACAAAAAGTTTTAGTGAAGTATAAAATGTATTGTCTTACATTTCTTTATAAATTCTCAAAAATTTTATGTGAAATAGTCCAACTCCAGCAAACTTGACAAAGTTAGCAGGATGTCAAGAATATGCAGAACTAAAATGAAATTTATGGATCACCGAGTCAACTGTAGCATGTCTTAGATGAGAGAAAAACAGTTTGAATTTAAATATGTTTTAATGCCCTTAGGCAACTACAGTTTTAAGGCTGGACTGGTACATGAATCCAACTAAACCTGCTAGGGCAGCTTGTTTGTAAAGCCAATCACCCTAGTATACCTACGTTTACCCTGGAATTTAATGTAAAACTTTTAATACTCACATCGAGATCATCCTTTGCATTGTAGTAGACAACTTCATTGCTCTATAAAAAAAGAAAAAAAAAAGAATGCTTTAGTGATTTGATTAAAAACATAATAATATACTGGATCAAACACTGAATACATTTTATTCATATTTTAAATAATAAAACTCTCATAGTATTCCTTTTACAATATATTCCACAAAGATCGAAAAGATTAGCCAATATTTTCTAAGAACATATTCAAACACTATAGCAGTGATATTAGAAAAGCACATCTTGTACTGCGGGAAAACTTCTCAGCATAGGTCTGAGAACAATTTGTGAAGAAAAAGATTTTTGAATTCCTAATGCAAATAAGTTATATATATATACACACACACATACATACAAACACACACACCTAAATAATGAAATGATAAATAGGATAATTCAAGAAAAGTGAATACTGTAAGTGGCTGCTTAAGAGTTTGCTGAAACCATGACTTTTAAAAAATATACATCGAACATTGAAATTATTCTTGAAGAAAGGTATATCTGCACTATACTGGCAGGAATTCCTTCAGGAGATTCAGATAAGGGATTAAGAGTATCTGTGAAATTAGATAGCAAAGAATATCAGATAATCCAACATACTAATGTTCTCATATTCTACCAAAGTATCGAGTGAGTGTTGGCTTTTCAAGAATGAAAGTGTGTGGACATTTCTGCTAGCCATCAACGTCGCTGAATATGCCATAAATATAAAGTATGGACATAAATTGTGTTACAGAGGCAAAATGGACAGGAAAAAATGGATAAAACAATTATCAATGGATTTTAAATTCCTATTCTGTCTACAAGGCTAGTTCAGTGCAATATAAAAATAATCTGCATATACTGATATCTTTTTTCTTTCTTCTCCTCCTGAACTGTTTGAAGATACGTATTACCCATCTTCTGTACATCTTTAGTAGTAACTTGGGTACCATGTAAAAGTGCATTTTTCTGTGTCTCTTAAACATTTACAGACATGGACAATATAAAACTTTGTTAAAAGAAAACACAATTCACAAAAATGTTTAAAAATCGCTTGGGAAAAATAGACTAAATTAGTGCTTCTCAAAGTATGTTCTAAAGAAAATCACTAGTTCTTGAAGCTACAGTCGACCTTATATGGGCAAAAGTAGTCTGTGGTCATGATTTTACAATAAACAATAAAGTTAAAATTGTGTCTTTTCAGCAGGAAGTCATACAGCCTTATTGTATGAATGCACATTATAAATCTCCAAGAGGAAAAGAGATCTTGTTTCGTTTCCAAATTTTTGCCACAGATTCTGCCCCCGTTTTTTTATTTGAGAAACATACCATGATAATGAAGATCTGTAAAATATAGGTATCTCTGAAGACCAAATAACCAAACCAAAAACTACATAGATGAATATAAGAACATATGATTTGTAATACTGAATGAAATCCATGAGTTTCAATTTATTTCATTTAGAATCATTAAAACTTTTAATATTACCATTTAATTGTTTTTTTAAAAAGAACTAAGTA
Organism: Phocoena sinus; assembly: GCF_008692025.1. Classification (NCBI taxonomy): domain Eukaryota; kingdom Metazoa; phylum Chordata; class Mammalia; order Artiodactyla; family Phocoenidae; genus Phocoena; species Phocoena sinus. Next base: position 81,760,606 of record NC_045771.1, on the reverse strand, counting down.
GCTAGAGAATTTTCACATACATAAAAGTTCTACTTCCTGGAAGATAGTTCTGTAACAAAGTTAAAATACAATGTCAGAACTCATCACGTACAGGAAGAAAGAGAATCTTCTGAATTCCCCTGAGATCCAAATCCAATTACCAGTTTATTGATCCCTCATGGAACCCTGTAATTTATACTCAGGAGACAATTTTCAATCTAGAATGTGGATTCCATCAAAAGTTAAAACACTGAAAGAGTTTACTTCATTTTAGATATTATGTCTGCCAACTGATTGCTTACATTTACAGAAATGAAACGTGTGGAAAACAAGGTGAAACTGCATTAAATTTCAAGCGGTTCAGCAGCATCATTTTCAACATTCATTCAATACCTATTTGTATATATTTATGCGCCAAAAAAGACACAAAATAAGTTAAACACATCTACCCCTATTTTTAGGTAAAATAACATGTTCAGATGACTATATAAAACAATTTATTTGTCTAGGATTACAATTGGCCCCTGGTGCCAGAGCTAATGGACTGAACTGATTAGTCAAATTTTCTTCTTATGTGTGACACATGGTCACATTAACAAAGAGAATTTACTTATTAAACCTAAGATGAAGAGTATCACATACAGTGTCAGAAGAGGGTAAAGTATGATAAATGCTAGTTTTCACTCAAACTAAGTATTTTGACTCTACCAAGATAAACTGTGATTGATAAAATGAAAATGGAGAAAACCTAAGTTTATTTGAGAATTTCCAAATGTTTCTTTTCTTTGTTACTGTATTATTTTTTACATAAAGCCACACTACTTGCCTCTTCTTTTAGAAGGTCTACATTGCTTCTAAAACTGTCACTGAAAATGTGTATTCCTAAGTTTATTTAACTTTTATGCATTTGCACAAAATTTTCTGGACTTTGGAAGACGTATAATTCCAAAACCTGGCTTTTTTAAGTAAACTGGAAACAAAATACATTAGTCATAAAATAATACTGCAGGCCAAACATTGGTACTCCTTGTGACTAGGTATTTTATATTTCTACTTTTAAGAAGCTCTTTGCTTATACAACATCCATTTCTTACATGGTCAAAATATAAATGCAAAGGAAAACAAAGCGTGTCTTTTTTATAGAAAAACAACATACCTAGGAAGCACTTAATCAAACATGTGTGCTTAGACAGGTGGTCATGTTTCAATAAGAGAACACAGGCCTTAGTGGAATGTACAACTGATTACATCCACTGTCTTAAAACAAAATTTCTTCCCTCCAATAAATGACATTGCTTTTGACTCAGAAGCTTTTTTTTTTTTTTTTTTGCGGTACGCGGGCCTCTCACTGTTGTGGTCTCTCCCGTTGCGGAGCACAGGTTCTGGACGCGCAGGCCCAGCGGCCATGGCTCACGGGCCCAGCCGCTCCGCGTCATGTGGGATCTTCCCAGATCAGGGCACGAACCCGTGTCCCCTGCATCAGCAGGCGGACTCTCAACCACTGCGCCACCAGGGAAGCCCTCAGAAGCTTTTTTTTAACCTCATTTTTTATAAATACACGTTCCTTTCTCAGTCCTCAGACTGTGCATTGATAGCACGCACATTTCATTATTCCCTTACTCTATCTAGCAGAAAGGCTTGACTGATCAATTTTCGCAAAGATAAATCTCTACAGGGCATCAGGATTTGGGGAAACTGTAATTCTGCATTTAATCTGTCAACCTAGTCCACCTGCATGGCAGCATGATGCTAAAATAAATGGCAAACATTCATAGGGCCTTTAATTTGTATAATTATATAAAAACATTTTTTGTCTCAGTTCGTAGTGGCTTTTGTTTATATAGTTTCAGAATTATTTGGTTCAGAAATAATTTTGAAAGCAGGCTTGAGAAAAATCATAATTTGGTGGTCATAATTCTCTTTCCTATCACATTCATTTAGAGCCATTTCTTCTGCTTTATGGAAATACATATTAGCTCTATTATAAAATATATACATATATATATTCAGATGTGTGCAGCTACATTAAACTATATCAGTCTGAAATCACATCATGTAAGTCACTGAATCACCAAAATATATCCAGAAACAGTCTTAAGAGAATTGGGTTAAAGGACAGTTCTCAGGAATGAAAGACAACTCACACTGAATCAGCCCTACTTCTACGTCCTGATGTTTTTACAGGGATGACTTTTGGCTAAAATTAACTGTGTTAAAAGAAAATTAGGAGAGGATATTGTAGAAAAACAGTTAGATGATCTGAGTGGCGGAAGTTAGAGGGGAGGAGGAAGAGTATCAGCTGAATTCCTTCTCCCTTTATCCTGCCCCTGCCCCCATCTCACCTAGACTTTGTACAGGGAGGGGCTGGGGGTCTCACCACCAACAGAGGGAGCCACGCCCCCTTCATTCAACAGTACTCTGGCGCCTTCACTCTGTGCTAAGTGTTGGAGAAACAGAGATGAACACTATGGACACACTGACCTAAGAGGCAAGTTCTTGCCCTCCTGATTCACACATGACAAGATGAGCAGGCAGCTGGGCCAGTTGCCCCAAATCTGCTGTAACTGAAGAAGATCTCTTACTATCCTCGGATGGTAGGACCACATAAGCCAAAACCTTCCCAGGTTTCAAAATAGGCAAGAGTTAAGAATTTCAGATATTTGAGACGTTCCTCCTCTATTGATCAATTCAAGGATGTGTGTTTGAAAATGTGTGTGTGTGTTTCTTTCTGAATCATTTACCTACCCTATCACTCAAAATTCCCTCCGTCCCTTTTCCAGAGTGTACATAGTTATATCATTATCATTTAAGACTTTAAAACCATAGCATATAAACTAATTATCGCAGGCACAGATCGGAATTGAGTAATCTTCTTTCCCTACTATCCTTCTAGGTAAACATTTTCATGTAAATTATTAAACAACATCATCTTGGAAGGTATTTTACCTCCAAACACAGGTTTTCAGTGGATTTCAGTGCATTATGTGCAGTACGATAGGCTAAAGCTAGCAACAGCCTCAAACGAGATTCATAGATTAGTCAAACCTTTAGAGAGCAATTTTTCATAATTTAAGCACCATTAGATGACAAGAACAAACTGTTTCATTTCTGATTTTTAACCAAGTAGTTTATTTATTATCTCCTTGAAACAAATTTACCCAAATGGTTCACGCTAATACAATGCTGCTGTTTACTGAAATTTAAAACATCCCCTAGCAAGTTGAGAGATGAATGACTTTAGTTTCCCAGTGTCTTCTGGGAGTCAAAAATTAAATCTGGACAAAATAGACCATTCCATCTTAAAAATGTATATTGTGAGTGACAGTCCCTTGCATGCCACTTCCCTGTAAAACGTGGCCTCTGATGAATAGTTTATGTAAAAAATCTGAAGCATAAGTACAAAGCTTCAACCTGGGAGTAAGATATTGCCAAGGATAAAATTTAAATAATGGAACTGAAAATTAGGATTTTATAGGTAACATCTGAAATATATCACATTCAAAACTCAAATAGACATTAACTTCCTGTCCAATTTACTAATTCTCTTTTCTCTGTTATACACTTGACTCTGCATATGATCCACAGCGTTGACAAATTTGGGGCAACTCTATTGCCTGTTAAATCACCTTAAAAATAAAACCTCATTCTTACTGTCATTTTATCCTTCTTTAGTTCCAAATATGCTGTCAATAGGACGAATATTAAGGATACTCTTTGTCATAAATGAGCTGTGTTAATGATTCCTACCAACCAAGATCCACACTGTTTAGCTCAAATCATTTAAAATTCAAATTTTTTGATTATTATATCTTTGTAACAATTTGTCCTGGTAACCAGACACAGCACCACTATTGATTGTGCCCAAGTCAACCACGCTACATGACATGGGTTAACCAGCAGTACTGATTATAGCACTGTGTGAATAAAACAACTTAGCAAGGTGTTGGGGGAGGGTGTGTGTGTATACATCCATGTGTGTGTCGGAGAGGGGGTAAGAATGTAAGTGAACTTTCCTAAGATAGCTAAAAGTAGCTGAAGCAGTAAAGACAGTGGTTCTTGAAAAAGATATTTTTTATGCCATTCTATCTGTTTGGGGTTTGGAATGCATGAAATATTGCTTATGAAGATAAAAAGGGAAAATAAAGATGGGCACAGGTTCATCTAGAGATCAATGTTACCAGATTACTGGACTGAAGGCATGTGATAAATCTACATGCATTCACATTACGTGACAAGAGATAATAAAGAAGATAATTGACGTAAAGTGTTGAGCACAGGGCCTGTTATTTTATATACTGAAAAAGAAATATCCACAGAATTTATCTATTACCTTTATCTAGCACTTACATAGAAATTAACGTAAAATGCATACAATTTTATTTTCGTAGATCAGTTACTATGCTATGAGTCTATTTAATCATTTAAAGTCCTTTCTTCAAAGATTCCATACAGCACAGTGGAGAAGAAATGATATTATAGCTGCTATTGCTATTTTTATTCTGATAAATTAAATGAGGTAATTTATAAGAAACTCTAGTAAAATGGTAATTAAGTGTTGGTTCTATATGCAACCTGTCCATTAAATATGTTGTTATGCTCCAAACTCCTCTGTGATTCTAAGCACACTCTTTCCAACCCCACATCTCCTTTAAACATCCATCCTCATCCACTCCTGCCTAGAAAAACTCCGACTGTATATTTAACGCAAAATTTGTTTGTCCATCCTAACACCCAAACTGTGGAATCTTCCTGGAGAAAATTACACATGCACCCCTCACACAGAGTAAGTCAGTGGTTCTATGTTTTAAAAACTGTAGTAAACTTTGTTTCGTAATTTTTTTTTTTAATTCAGAAACCCTCCTATCTTTGGGAAACTGTTTCTTCCAATCACATGATTCTGATGGCTGGCAAATCAAACCACCTTATTTCTCTGACCACAGAAAATAACAGGCGCCTAAATCAATCCAAAAATAGCATCTCATCTCCCTATTCCTTTTTCAGCAGAATATCATTTTCCAGGAGCGATTATGGTTGCAAACGCTGTACTGCTTAAAACCTAAATCTTGAGATTTAGGGGGAAGATGGCATAAGAGTAAGACGTGGAGATCACCTTCCTTCCCACAGATACACCAGAACTACATCTACACGTGGAACAACTCCTACAGAACACCTACTGAACAATGGCAGAAGACCTCAGACCTCCCAAAAGGCAAGAAACTCCCCACGTACCTGGGTAAGGCAAAAGAAAACAGAATAAACAGAGACAAAAGGATAGGGACGGGACCTGCACCAGTAGGAGGGAGCTGTGAAGGAGGACAGGTTTCCACACACTAGGAAGCCCCTTCGCGGGCGGAGACTGCGGGTGGCGGAGGGGGAAAGCTTCAGAGCCGCAGAGAAGAGCGCAGCCACAGGGGTGCAGAGGGAAAAACGGAGAGAAAAATGGAGAGATTCCCGCACAGAGGATCGGTGCCGACCGGCACTCACCAGCCCGAGAGTCTTGTCTGCTCACCTGCCGGAGCGGGCGGGGCCGGGAGCTGAGGCTCGGGCTTCAGTCAGAGCGCAGAGTGAGGACTGGGGCTGGCGGCGTGAACACAGCCTGAAGGGGCTAGTGCACCACGGCTAGCCGGAAGGGAGTCCGGGAAAAGGTCAGGAGCTGCCGAAGAGGCAAAAGACTTTTTCTTCCCTCTTTGTTTCCTGGTGCGCGAGGAGAGGGGATTAAGAGCACTGCTTAAAGGAGCTCCAGAGACGGGCGCGAGCCGCGGCTAAAAGTGCGGACGCCAGAGTCGGGCATGAGACGCTAAGGCTGCTGCTGCCGCCACCAAGAAGCCTGTGTGCGAGCACAGGTCACTATCCACACGTCCCGTCCCTTCCGGTGAGCCTGTGCAGCCCGCCACTGCCAAAGTCCCGGGATCCAAGGAACTTCCCCAGGCTGGTGCAACGTCATGCCGGCGTCTGCCGCCGCAGGCCCGCCCCGCACACAGTGCCCCTCCCTCCCCAGCCCCGGCCTGAGTGAGCCAGAGCCCCCGAATCAGCGGCTCCTTTAACCCCGTCCTGTCTGAGCGAAGAACAGACGCCCTCCAGCGACTTACACGCAGAGGCGGGGCCAAATCCAAAGCTGAGCCCCGGGAGCTGTGAGAACAAAGAAAGGGAAATCTCTCCCAGCAGCCTCAGAAGCAGCGGATTAAAGCTCCACAATCAACTTGATGTACCCTGCATCTGGGGATTACATGAATAGACAACGAATCATCCGAAATTGAGGAACTGGACTTTGAGAGCAAGATTTACGATTATTTCCCCTTTTCCTCTTTTTGTGAGTGTGTATGTGTATGCTTCGGTGTGAGATTTTGTCTGTATAGCTTTGCTTCCACCATTTGTCCTAGGGTTCTATCCGTCCGTTTTTAAAAAAATTGTTTTTCTTAATAATTATTTTTTATTTTCATAATTTTATTATATTTTATCTTACTTTATTTTACTTTATCTTCTTTCTTTTTTCCTTCCTTCCCTCCTTCCTTCCTTTCTCCCTCCCTCCCTCCCTCCTTTCTTTCTATCCTTCTTTCCTTTTCTTTCTTTCCTTCCTTCCTTCCTTCCTTTCTACTAATTCTTTCTTTCTACCTTTTCTCCCCTTTATTCTGAGCCGTGTCGATGAAAGGCTCTTCGTGCTGCAGCCAGGAGTCACTGCTGTGCCTCTGAGGTGGGAGAGCCAACTTCAGGACACTAGTCCACAAGAGACCTCCAGCTCCACATAATATCAAACGGCAAAAATCTCCCAGAGATCTCCATCTCAACACCAGCACCCAGCTTCACTCAATGACCAGCAAGCTACAGTGCTGGACACTGTATGCCAAACAACTAGCAAGACAGGAACACAACCTGACCCATTAGCAGAGAGGCTGCCTAAAATCATTTTAAGTCCACAGACACCCCAAAACACACCACCAGACGTGGACCTGCCCACCAGAAAAATAAGATCCAGGCTCATCCACCAGAACACAGGCACTAGTCCCCTCCACCAGGAAGCCTACACTACCCACTGAACCAACCTTAGCCACTGGCGACAGACATCAAAAACAACAGGAACTACGAACCTGCAGCCTGCAAAAAGGAGACCCCAAACACAGTAAGATAAGCAAAATGAGAAGACAGAAAAACACACAGCAGTTGAAGGAGCAAGGCAAATACCGACCAGACCTAACAAATGAAGAGGAAATAGGCAGTCTACCTGGAAAAGAATTCAGAATAATGATAGTAAAAATGATCCAAAATCTTGGAAACAGAATAGACAAAATGCAAGAAACATTTAACAAGGACCTAGAAGAACTGAAGATGAAACAAGCAATGATGGACAACACAATAAATAAAATTAAAAATACTCTAGATGGGATCAATAGCAGAATAACTGAGGCAGAAGAATGGATAAGTGACCTGGAAGATAAAATAATGGAAATAACTACTGCAGAGCAGATTAAAGAAAGAAGAATGAAAAGAACAGAGGACAGTCTCAGAGACATCTGAGACAACATTAAATGCACCAACATTCGAATTATAGGGGCTCCAGAAGAAGAAGAGAAAAAGAAAGGGACTGAGAAAATATGTGAAGAGATTATAGTTGAAAACTTCCCTAATATGGGAAAGGAAATAGTTAATCAAGTCCAGGAAGCACAGAGAGTCCCATACAGGATAATTCCAAGGAGAAATATGCTGAGACACATACTAATCAAACTATCAAATATTAAATACAAAGAAAACATTAAAAGCAGCAAGGGAAAAACAACAAATAACACACAAAGGAATCCCCATAAGGTTAACAGCTGATCTCTCAGCAGAAACCCTACAAGCCAGAAGGGAGTGGCAGGACATACTGAAAGTGATGAAGGAGAAAAACCTGCAACCAAGACTACTCTACCCAGCAAGGATCTCATTCAGATTTGATAGAGAAATTAAAACCTTTACAGACAAGCAAAAGCTGAGAGACTTTAGCACCACCAAACCAGCTTTACAACAAATGCTAAAGGAATTTCTCTAGGCAAGAAACATAAGAGAAGGAAAAGACCTACAATAATGAATACAAAACAATTAAGAAAATGGGAATAGGAACATACGTATCGATAATTACCTTAAATGCAAATGGACTAAATGCTCCAACCAAAAGACACAGATTGGCTGAATGGATACAAAAACAAGAGCCATATATATGCTGTCTACAAGAGACCCACTTCAGACCTAGAGACACATACAGACTGAAAGTAAGGGGATGGAAAAAGATATTCCATGCAAATGGAAACCAAAAGAAAGCTGGAGTAGCAATTCTCATATCAGACAAAATAGACTTTAAAATAAAGACTATTAGAAGAGACAAAGAAGGACACTACATAATGATCAAGGAATCGATCCAAGAAGAAGATATAACAGTTGTAAATATTTATGCACCCAACATAGGAGCGCCTCAATACATAAGGCAAATACTAACAGCCATAAAAGGGGATATCGACAGTAACACATTCATAGTAAGGGACTTTAACACCCCACTTTCACCAATGAACAGATCATCCGAAATGAAAATAAATAAGGAAACACAAGCTTTAAATGATACATTAAACAAGATGGACTTAATTGATATTTATAGGACATTCCATCCAAAAACAACAGAATACACATTTTTCTCAAGTGCTCGTGGAACATTCTGTAGGACAGCTCATATCTTGGCTCACAAATCAAGCCTCAGTAAATTTAAGAAAATTGAAATTGTATCAAGTATCTTTTCCGACCACAACACTATGAGACTAGATATCAATTACAGGAAAAGATCTGCAAAAAATACAAACACATGTAGGCTAATCAATACACTACTTAATAACGCAGTGATCACTGAAGAAATCAAAGAGGAAATTAAAAAATACCTAGAAATAAATAACAATGGAGACACGACGACCCAAAACCTATGGGATGCAGCAAAAGCAGTTCTAAGAGGGAAGTTTATAGCAATACAATCCTGCCTTAGGAAACAGTAAACATCTCGAATAAACAACCTAACCTTGCACCTAAAGCAATTAGAGAAAGAAAAACAAAAAAAAACCAAAGGTAGCAGAAGGAAAGAAATCATAAAAATCAGATCAAAAATAAATGAAAAAGAATGAAGGAAATGATAGCAAAGATCAATAAAACTAAAAGCTGGTTCTTTGAGAAGATAAAAATAATTGATAAACCATTAGCCAGACTCATCAAGAAAAAAAGGGAGAAGACTCAAATCAATAGAATTAGAAATGAAAAAGGAGAAGTAACAACTGACACTGCAGAAATACAAAAGATCATGAGAGATTACTACAGACAACTCTATGCCAATAAAATGGACAAACTGGAAGAAATGGACAAATTCTTAGAAATGCACAACCTTCAGAGACTGAATCAGGAAGAAATATAAAATATGAACAGACCAATCACAAGCACTGAAATTGAAACTGTGATTTAAAATGTTCCAACAAACAAAAGCCCAGGACCAGATGGCTTCACAGGTGAATTCTATCAAACATTTAGAGAAGAGCTAACACCTATCCTTCTCAAACTCTTCCAAAATACAGCAGAGGGAGGAACACTCCCAAACTCATTCTACGAGGCCACCATCACCTTGATACCAAAACCAGACAAAGATGTCACAAAGAAAGAAATCTACAGGCCAATATCACTGATGAAGATAGATGCAAAAATTCGCAACAAAATACTAGCAAACAGAATCCAACAGCACATTAAAAGGATCATACACCATGATTAAGTGGGGTTTATTCCAGGAATGCAAGGATTCTTCAGTATACGCAAATCAATCAATGTGATAAACCATATTAACAAATTGAAGGAGAAAAACCATATGATCATCTCAATAGATGCGGAGAAAGCTTTCGACAAAATTCAACACCCATTTATGATAAAAACCCTGCAAAAAGTAGGCATAGAGGGAACTTTCCTCAACATAATAAAGGCCATATATGACAAACCCACAGCCAACATCGTCCTCAATGGTGAAAAACTGAAAGCATTTCCACAAAGATCAGGAACAAGACAAGGTTGCCCACTCTCACCACTCTTATTCAAGATAGTTTTGGAAGTTTTAGCCACAGCAATCAGAGAAGAAAAGGAAATAAAAGGAATCCAAATGGGAAAACAAGAAGTAAAGCTGTCACTGTTTGCAGATGACATGATACTATACATAGAGAATCCTAAAGATGCTACCAGAAAACTACTAGAGCTAATCAAGGAATTTGGTAAAGTTGCAGGACACAAAATTAATGCACAGAAATCTCTGGCATTTCTATACACTAATGATGAAAAATCTGAGAGTGAAATCAAGAAAACACTCCCATTTACCATTGCAACAAAAAGGATAAAATATCTAGGAATAACCTAAGGAGACAAAAGACCTGTATGCAGAAAATTATAAGACACTGATGAAACAAATTAAAGATGATATAAATAGATGGAGAGATATACCATGTTCTTGGATTGGAAGAATCAACATTGTGAAAATGACTCTACTACCCAAAGCAATCTACAGATTCAATGCAATCCCTATCCAACTACCACTGGCATTTTTCACAGAACCAGAACAAAAAATTTCACAATTTGTATGGAAACACAAAAGACCCCGAATAGCCAAAGCAATCTTGAGAACGAAAAATGGAGCTGGAGGAATCAGGCTCCCTGACTTCAGACTATACTACAAAGCTACAGTAACCAAGACAGTATGGTACTGGCATAAAAACAGAAAGATAGATCAATGGAACAGGATAGAAAGCCCAGAGATAAACCCACGCACATATGGTCACCTTATCTTTGATAAAGGAGGCAGGAATGTACAGTGGAGAAAGGTGCTGGGAAAACTGGACAGGTACATGTAAAAGTATGAGATTAGATCACTCCCTAACACCATACACAAAAATAAGCTCAAAATGGATTAAAGACCTAAATGTAAGGCCAGAAACTATCAAACTCTTAGAGGAAAACATAGGCAGAACACTATGACATAAATCACAGCAAGATTCTTTTTGGCCCACCTCCCAGAGAAATGGAAATAAAAACAAAAATAAACAAATGGGACCTAATGAAACTTCAAAGCTTTTGCACAGCAAAGGAAACCGTAAACAAGACCAAAAGACAACCCTCAGAATGGGAGAAAATATTTGCAAATGAAGCAACTGACAAAGGATTAATCTCCAAAATTTACAAGCAGCTCATGCAGCTCAATAACAAAAAAACAAACAACCCAATCCAAAAATGGGCAGAAGACGTAAATAGACATTTCTCCAAAGAAGATATACAGACTGCCAACAAACCTATGAAAGAATGCTCAACATCATTAATCATTAGAGAAATGCAAGTCAAAACTACAATGAGATATCATCTCACACCGGTCAGAAAGGCCATGATCAAAAAATCTAGAAACAATAAATGCTGGAGAGGGTGTGGAGAAAAGGGGACACTCTTGCACTGCTGGTGGGAATGTGAATTGGTACAGCCACTATGGAGAACAGTATGAAGGTTCCTTAAAAAACTACAAATAGAACTACCATATGACCCAGCAATCCCACTACTGGGCATATACCCTGAGAAGACCATAATTCAAAAAGGGTCATGTACCAAAATGTTCGTTGCAGCTCTATTTACAATAGCCCGGAGATGGAAACAACCTAAGTGTCCATCATCGGATTAATGGATAAAGAAGATGTGGCACAAATATACAATGGAATATTACTCAGCCATGAAAAGAAACGAAATTGAGCTATTTGTAATGAGGTGGATAGACCTACAGTCTGTCATACAGAGTGAAGTAAGTCAGAAATAGAAAGACAAATACCGTATGCTAACACATACATATGGAATTTAAGGGGAAAAAACGTCATGAAGAACCTAGGGGTAAGACAGGAATAAAGACACAGACCTACTAGAGAATGGGCTTGAGGATATGGGAAGGGGTAAGGTTAAGCTGTGACAAAGCGAGAGAGAGGCATGGACATAGATACACTACCAAATGTAAGGTAGATAGCTAGTGGGAAGCAGCCGCATAGCACAGGGAGATCGGCTTGGTGCTTTGTGACCACCTGGAGGGGTGGGATAGGGAGGGTGGGAGGGAGGGAGATGCAAGAGGGAAGAGTTATGGGAACATATGTATATGTATAACTGATTCACTTTGTTATAAAGCAGAAACTAACACACCATTGTAAAGCAATTATACTCTAATAAAGATGTTAAAAAAACCCAAAAAGAACCTGAATCTTGTGTCAGAGGCTACCTGTATCTGTTGGCTTCTTCATGACAGAACCAATAATTTTTTTTTCTTAAGCTTGTTACAAGGTGCTAACTCCTACAACTGATAGTACTAATGCAAATACCACACTACCTACAATGTGTTTTTCCATTCTAATTTCCTGTTAGTAACAGTCAATAGTATTTGCTTGAACTTTAATTTTCTGTTGGTGGCATTATCAGACTATAACTGTTCTAGAACGAACTCCCCTCTCTGTGTCTTGGATGTCAGCCCCTCCTACATCCTGAAAGATCCCATTCCTTCATCCCTTGTCTTTCCTGTGTGTCCATCTTCTCTTTAATCTCGTTCAGTGGTTTGCAAAGAAGAAGATTTGTAGGATAAAAATCCAGATGTGCTGTGGCATCTTTTTTTGTCTAAAAGTTAAAATTCTAGTAGAAGATTAAAACAAAAAATCAAAGAAGGCACGAGATGAAAATTTTCTTAGCTCATATATAAAGAGAAACCATTAATATTTTTCTACCACTTCTCTAATGAACTAAAGGTAAAAAATCTCTTAGTGTCAAGTTAATATTTTGTGAGTAGTAAATCAGCAAGTAATTACCATTAAAAATAATTTCTATCTATTTCTTTATCTCAACTCACTAGCCTTTAGAAATTAGTTGCACTATACAGCATGGAATGACTACATAAATTTTGATTATATCCTTGAGTATCACAGTTTCTATCAAAGAAGATGAAAGTAGAATGCTATTGCTAAGAGGTTGCTCAATGAGCAATGATTATAGTGAAAAAATACACACATCTATCCCTTCTCTGAACTCTCAGTGTTCATCCAGAAGAATAAATATATATTGAGCTCTGTATATATGCCAAGCTCTGTGCTAGAAACCTAAATACATGTGCTTTTTTGAGAACCTGTTAAAATTAAATCAGTGAGTAAGATATTACCAATCTCAATTTTGTATATTTGAAAGCCAGGACTAACAGTAGTCAATCCGAGACTAACAGAGGTCTTCTTATCCCTAATCGAGTACTTACTCCTCACATATCCTGCTGCTATGAATGCGGAATGATCTACTTCTTAGAGACAGTGAGTTCCTTATATACTCAATGTCCACCTAGTAATAAAGAGAATGGCTAATAATCTTTGAGGCACATTCAGTCGTCTTAGCTGTTCTTTTAACATCGCCTTACCATTTGTTTTAAAATGTGAATTGAATTTAATACTAATTTCTTTAGCTTACTGGAAGAAAAAACTAGAAACTAATTTTGGCTTTCCTTTAAAAAAGCTTGCTTCTGTTACTTTAAGCAAACACCATCTTATAGTATTTATCAGTTAATTGCCAGTATATATTTGCAATATAGTTGTTGTTTTATTTTAAGTCGCCATTATGGTGCTTGTAAATTGAAGTACTACTTAATACCTGGCCCACCACATTAACCAATCAACCAGCAAGGCCCTCTAAGAGCCACCAAAGCAAGAGAGAATAAATTCAGGTGTCTTACTATGTTTAATGACCTAGTTACAAACATGCTCACGTACTCAAGCCTCAAGCTATACTTATTATGAGGCTCATGACACAATTGGAACTATCATCCTAGATGAAAAAAACACATAATATTCACCAAATTCATTTCTTCTACATAAAATGTTCATTATTTCTACATAAAATAAGAATTTTTAAAAACGGAGAGAAAAATTGTTTTAAGTAGAGACACGTTCTATTATGTGCACATTCGATGCTATTGTCTGAACTGTATGAACTACCACTGAATGGACAGATAAATGGATAAATGACCATCATGAGCTTATAAGGAACTATTTTAGAAATTCTAGAGTAAAAATAACAACCAAACGCACACGCAGATACATGCATGCACACACACACACACACACACACACAATGCATCAGAGTAGAGAAAAAGTATATAGCCTTTAAAAAGCTTCAAATAAGTTAAAACATGGACCACTTTCACTCTTATAAGAAACCAAGGCGGAATTCCAAGTGGACTGTGATCTCAGAGTTCTGTGTTCTTGAACTTCAGAGGAGATCAATTCCTATTAAACATTAAGAGCTATAGCAATTTATTTCTGCATCTGATAAACTTTAATAAGAATCTGCCTGTAAGCTTTTTTAGTGTCCCAAAGGATATCGATAAATATATTATTTAAACTATAGGATAAAAGCCAAAGTAGAATATAAGAAGATAAATATGTTATTTTCATCCACCAAATCTCCCAGGAAACTCAGTCGAGAATTGAACAAACATATCTCTAATACTGAGGACCTTGCTTTAATCTCCTTTATCTGTGTTTCTAATGAAGCTTGGGGTATAATCAACTAAAACATTAAAATTTAATCCACCAAAATATTCCATTTTCTATGCTTCTTCCTATTGATTTAGACAATTCACAGATTTTCCTGACTCATGATCAAAGTTAACAGCACTTGATCATAACAATATATGATGTCCTAGTAATAGAGTTGTATTAATTTTTCCAAATGTAATATTAGCACTCCCTTTCCAAATTAATCATTATCAACTTCAGAATATTATAATGCTAAAGCAAAATATACAGACTTACACTATGGCCATTGAATTACTGAAAATAAAATAATTCGGCTAAAATCAGACCTTCAAAGAACAGTAAATTGGTAATCACTACATCAATTTAACTCATCTTTCACTGGATTTGAGGGGCTATGTAGGATGGGAAAGAAGGAGGAGAAGAAGAGATATTTGTCATGTGTCCATTATGAGACAGGCATTTACATATATCATTTAAACCTTACAAAATTCCTTGGATATACAATAGCTGTGATCTTCTTGAAAATAATAAATTGGTAAAAATTTAATTAACCTTGTATCCCAGTATCATATTTCTTGTTGGATTTCCCACCCCTCTTTCCCCTCCATCCCAACTCCTCACTATTTTCAGACAGTGAAAATTTTGGCTAATACAAACACATCATTGTATAGCCTGGATATTGTATTCGGATTAAGTCTCTATGAGGCAATATTCTTAAAAGCCAGGTGGCTTGTTAAAGTAGAAAGGAGATTTACAAACTTCAAAAATGGATAACTTTATATAGAAAGATGAAACTAGGAAGTCTAAACACTGAAAAATATTAAAGGGGAGATCTAAGAGTGAAATGAAATGTATATGACCTGGCTCCCCTTGCAGGCAGAAAACACAGTGGGAAAGAGAAGATATGTCTGGGAGAAATTCTAGAGCAGACCAGAACATGCCATCCTTCCTATCTGGGACTCTGGAATAAATTCTTTCCATACCTAAATTACATCCAAGAAGCCTTCCTTGTTGTGGAAAACTTCCCCAGCTTTCCCACTTCAAGTCAAAATTAGGTATCCCTGTTAATGCTTTTCACAGCAACCTCTGTTATTTTTCTCCTCTATAAATCAGGGAGAACAACAGTAGCTACCTTACTGGTTTGTTACATGGAAGTAAGGAGTGAACGTTTGATCCAAAGATCAGCTACAACCCCTTCTGCAGTCCTTACACTTACCACACTATATTCTGTCCACATGTCTGAGCCCTATGAGGGGACAGACAGTTCCCCTTATCTTTGGGTTCAACGTGTGGCTACAGGCCCATCACAGTTAGGTGCCAGGGACTACTGGACAAGCCTGCCCTCCTCTTCTTAATGATCTTTATCCCCTCCACAGAGGAGTTCCTTATGGACAGGTTTCTAGCACTGCCTTAGGTTTGGTTCTCCAGAAGCAGACACTAAAACTAGGTTTTATTGGGGAGCTGATCCCAGCAAATACCACTAGCAAAGTGGAGAAGTGAGACATGGAGTTGAAGAAATTCAAAACATGGTTTTCTAAAAAGCAGATGGGCAACCAAGTTCCTCCAAGAACTGCTGGGAGGCTTTACAACATGGCTCAACATTGTTATATCCAAAGAGTGAGAAGATTGGTAGTTTTCACCCCCACCAGTCATCACTGGTTGGAAGTGTTCTGCAAATTCCTGCCACCACAGAAAGCCCTCGAGCAAACATCTGCAGGTGCGTAGAGTAGGAAGCTATACAACTGTGTGTGTGTGCGCTGAGTAGTTGTGCGCAGGGAACCAACCTCTACCAGAGTCACAGAGTAAGTGTTTTAGAAATGTGGCTCAATGTGAGTGTTTTACCGAGCGTGTGTCTAAATCAACAAATGATTTTAAGCACTGACTAGTTGGCAGTATGACTTCCTGAGGCTTCGGTTCTTCATCTGTGAAATGCTGAGTCATTTGACAACTCTGGTCTCTAGAATTCTTCCATCTATATATTTTGATGTTTCCACTAAGTAACTGTTTTTCTTTAGGTCACATAAGACCTAGGAGCTGTGTGCTCATCTATTTTTCTCAGTGAATCTTTGATAGATTTGCTTCTCTTCTCATGTGTACATCCAACAGAACTCAGAGAGACATCTTTCAATTCTAAAAACCAAAGGCAAAGCTGCTTCTCCCCACTCCCCACCCCACCCTGCCATTGGAAATGTCTGACATATTTCTGTAGAAACATGTAAAAGAAGAACTGCAACATCATTATTTTTCCTTATGTCTTGAAATGTCAACTCAAAGTATATTCATTCATCTCTGAAAAATAGGAACTCTGCTTCTGAGGAGGGATGTGTTGAGAAAGAAGCATCCTCAAACTAGCTTAAATCAACCCCTTCCCTCCTACCACACAAAGTCTGGCAATCTCTCCATTATGGCAGAAATGAACTGCTCCAGATCAACCGCTGCTACCTTTCATTAATATAATGGAACGCCATTCATTTGCATTTAACTGGAGTAGAAATGAAAGTGTTTTTTCTAGGGGACAGATTACAGTTTAAATAATTTGAACTACCTTTGTGTGAAAATAATTTTGCTCACAGTACAAAGAAAGAAAGGTTACTGCAGAAGAAACAAATGGAATAATTTCTGACATTTTAGAAGCACTCCATTCCATTTGAATAATATATAATTGCTTTGGAAAGAAACAAAAAAATTCCTAGTAGCCTATACTTCATTAGCCTAGTTTCGGTAATTGTATTTAAGTCATATTTCAAAGAGCTTTTTAAATTCAAACTGTTCACTGATTCAGATATAACTTGTCTCTAATTAAAACATGTTAAAGTGTTAATTTATGAAAGCCACAATCCAAAAGATTCTCATCCAAAAGACTCCCAACATAGTCCTAGTTAAGTTGTATACTGCATTTCATCTGTTGTCCAAAAGTTTTAAAAGGAGGGACAGGGAAAGGGAATTCTGTGGATCATCCTCCGTTCCTCAGACATACTTTCAGAATTCTATTCCGTGGTCCAATTCTTACCCTGTGGCAGCAAACAAATAAGTTAGTATGGCCAAAGTTGTTTTGTCTTCTCATTTTCAGCTAGGCAAAGAACTCCAACTTCAAAGGGTTGCAATGATAATTTAATGTTATGATTTATCGGAAAGAACTTTGAAATTTTAAGGATGTATCAGATAATATATAAATAATATATAATATTACTTTGTAGTATTCAAATTATTCTAAGACTATTTTATACAACTATACTCAAGGCCATTACTTAAGTACCCAAAGTATATTTGTTTCAGTGATGTAATTACATAAATAGAATAGTATAAGAGAAGGTTGAAACAGCAAATAAAAATGTCCTAAAAATAAAAAAAGGCATTCATCTTGGTTAAGTGTAAATAATAAAATTTAGATAGCTTTTAAACAAAAAATTGAGAAAAAAGATAGATTGACCAGCTAAAGGACTTGGCTAAATGAAGTTACTTCAATCATAAGATGCTGGTGTCACTTCAATGGAGAGCAGAAATCCTGCAGAAAAGCCAAGCCAATTATAGAGTTGTCTACATTTTAACCTATGCTTCCAGATGTATTACGGAACAAAGGAACACATCGACATACTCATCTTTTGATCAAAATGACTTCTCTCCCAGTACATAAGAAACTCAGTATGAAAAATATTTTACATTTAAAGAATAAAGATATTTCAAAGTCACTACCCAGGTGAGAAGTAGGAATGGAATATATTAGCAGCCAATTAACCTTTACAGACACAATTTCCTCCCTAAAAAATTAGAAGGCTGTGTTTTTTCCTCCAATCTGTTGTATATTTTGGCCACTTTCATGGATTATTTGTTTGGTAAAAATAGCAGCTCTAGAAACACCGAAGAGGAACAAGTAACCTGAAAGCCCATCAAGTGAAATTATCCTCTGTATTTTACATCTTAAAGGTAAATTTGTCAAGCTATATATCAACAGCGTGCAAGATAAACCTAAAAATGACTAATCAAACTGATAAATATACATAATGTCCTTTCCATTCGCTATCAAATAAATGATACAAAAGTTACTGTTATATGATTGAACTAGTATTGTTTAGAAATTGCTTGGAGATTATGCAAAAAAAGAAATAATAAACATAGGAAGTTGAGGAAAGGTTGAGCTAAGAATTTTCATTTAAGAACTTAATGTTGGTATTTAAAATACAGTTTTCCAGATAAAATAGAGATCAATTAAATTTGAATTTCTGATGATGGATTTTTTTAGTTAAAACAATGTTCAAACTTATACAAAAGAGATATATATTTTGTTTATCTGAAATTCAAATGTAACTGGGCATGCTGTCTTTTTATGTGCTAAATCTGGCAACCCTAATTTGTAAGACACTATAATATCATTTAAGTATATTTTATATTATTACCAACAATTTAAAAAGTAAATGTGTTGCAGGAATTATTTTGGAGGGGAGAAGGATGCTGTATCATTGAACACTAGCTTGGAAATGAAATTTGGAACAATGATCTCAAAGGAGTGACATCAAAATTACAAACTGCTCCAGACTTTAGAAAACTTAACTACCCAGGAAGGCCAAGGAATGTTTCTTTTGCAAAGTGGAATAAATCCTTAATCAAATGCATTGTATGCTTCAATGATATTCTCAACTTTACATATATATTTATCTGGCATTGCTCATTTAATTCTCATTTTGAAATACATTAAGATGTCATCAAAACAGCTGCATTTGTAACAGCAGTAGGATGTTAATTTTTGATGGTTAGAGAAAGATGGCTGTCATACCTACAATCCCACAGATCACCTAAATTGATATCCATGACCTGACCAGTCAGGTATTTACACACATTCAAACTATAGTTTATTTGACCTTCTAAACTCCCACACTAGGTCAAATGGTATAACTTTCCCAGACCAAGGACGTTCCTGTTATCAAAAGTACACAAAAGGCTGACAACTTGTTAGAACCTGTAAACTAAGTGTTTTAAGTCACCCCCAAGCAATGCTCATCCTGTTGCCATTGGTCATTTTGTTAAGATCATTAGGCAGCTGGCTAGTCTATGAAAAGGACTCAGGACCATCTGCCATAAAAATTCTGGACACAATTTCCAAACTAAAGGCAAACTAGTCATGTATAAAAAAACAAAGCAAGTTGGAAAGAACTAAGTAATAAATTACACATAATTAATAAAATAAATATAAATCTATTTTTAAGATTTTATTTCCTATAATTTAGTCATTGAAGATAAACTCCAATTTCTGTAAGGATAAGACAATTGCTCAATAACACAACTGAACTTTGCTCATTTTACCATTTTTCCTCACTCTTCGTTTAAATGACTCGAACATACAGCAGTTTCTAAAAATGACAGATTGGACTTCCCTGGTGGTGCAGTGGTTAAGAATCCACCTGCCAGTGCAGGGAACATGGGTTTGATCCCTGCTCCGGGAAGATCCCAGATGCTGCGGAACACTAAGCCCGTGCGCCATAACTACTGAGGCTGCACTCGAGAGCCCGTGAGCCACAACTACTGAGCCCGAGTATTGCAACTACTGAAGCCTGCGCGCCTAGAACCCGTGCTCCACAACAAGAGAAGCCACCGCAATGAGAAGCCCGCGCACCACATCAAAGAGTAGCCCCCGCTCCCCGCAACTAGAGAAAGCCCACGCACAGCAACGAAGATCCAATGCAGCCAAAAAATTTTTTTAATTAAATAAAAATTAAAAAAATAAAAATGACAGATTATATAAAAGAGTATAATAGACCATTGGGTCTCTACCTGTATAATATAAACTTATTTGTGGCAAAACATCACTTTCACAAATTCCAGTGCCTTAAAACTTTTAACCACAGCTTTCATCTATGTTTGTATGACCACTTATAGATTTTTTAATTAACCAGCCATTGATTTATAACTGGATTTTGTGCAGGGATATCAAGAAAGTTGTATTTGAAATGCTTTGATGGAGATTCTTCTGAATTCCTCTCTCCATCCACCAACCCCCATTAAGCATCATTGTTCTAAGACATATAATTCCATTCTTAGAGCAAATTGCAAAACACCTATTCAACAGGCCAGTTAAAATAACTATTTCAACAATAATAATTTTTAAAAACTTAGAAGGAGAAAAAGGATAACTGTTATAGAACCCCATAATCCTGTAATTAAGCATGAAATTTAGCCGTGAATTTCTTGACAGACTGGGAGAAAGAAAGTTGCATCATTCTCCTTGTCTGATGAAAAGGATAAATGAAATTTTGCCCTGAGTCATAAGGTTCTTCCTGTCACCAAAGCCTGATGAACATTGAAAAATATAGTGGGCAGAGGTCTTCAAAGGTGTTTTCTGAGCAAACACAGAAAGATTCTTCAAATAGTCACTGTCTCCCTCTCTCTCTCTCTCTCTCTGTTTCCGTAACCTTCATTCATAGTATTATATATTTGTATATATAGACAATAGACAATGATCTAATATCAATCTTTCAAGATTTTTTTTTTGTACATTTGCCAGCACAAAACTTTAAGTGAAATATTTTCTTAAGAAATGTGAGTTTTATACGTGTACAGAGGAGAACAGAGAACCTAAGATTATTAGCACTGATTTCTCATCCCAGTAGAGGAAACAATGATACAACACATAAAGCACATATGCGTGCTCACCTAATATTGAAAAGACTTGTACTGAGTTTAAGGATGTATAAAACATGATTCAACAAATAAATGCCAGTTAATCTTCGTAGAGCTATCTTTTGTAAAACATGATGTAAACAATAATAACGATAATAATGTTATGTCCATTTACTGACAATCTAGTATGGAAACCTACACTTGCCAATGCAGGGGGCACGGGTTGGAGCCTTGGTCCAGGAAGATCCCAAATGCCGTGGAGCAGCTAGGCCAGTGAGCCACAACTACTGACCCTGAGCTCTAGAGCCCACGAGCCACAACTACTGAGCCCACACGCTACAACTACTGAAGCCCACGCACCTAGAGCCCATGCTCCGCTACAAGAGAAGCCCATGCACTGCAACGAAGAGTACCCCCGCTCACCACAACTAGAGAAAGCCCGCGCACAGCAACGAAGACCCAATGCAGCCAAAATTAAATAAAATAAATAAATTTATTTTAAAAAAGATATGTATAGCATTATAATTTACAGATGAGGAAACAGAGGTTCAGGAAGGTAAGCCAACTTCTCAAAGTTACTTAGTGAGTAGCAAAATAGAATTGGAATCAAGATCTATGTAACACCAAAGCTTCCCTGTTTTCCTCTAGAGCAAATGAACATCATTTTTTCGTTTACTAATTTCACACTAGTATACTATATATTTTTAAACTGTGGATGTTTAATAAATATAATAATAAACCAAACAAGCATCTTTAGTTTGGGAATACCAAATCCTAATCTCTCAGTTTCTGAATAACAACGTTCCTTCCTGGTGAGCTTCTGAAATGGTATTTTTTTGCCATTAGCAAAAGGAAATTATCTCAACAACGCTAGAATTTTCTCTAAATTGGTCTCTGTGCTTCTCCAAATCTCCCTCACTGATTATTGCCAGCAAGCCCAAGTATAATGCAGATGACATAAAGAGGAAAATGATAATCAAAGAGGGAAAGGGTACAGAAAATAAGGTTTCACCAGCATGAAAACAGGGTGTAACAAATTACTGTCTTCATTACTATATATTTCACTAGAGGGCAGCCTAAACAGACAGCTAAAAGTTAAGGAGAAACTCAAATACAGAAGCAAAATATTATATTTGGATAGAAATATATTCAGTATGGTATATTTGTTTATACACTGTCAGTAATCATGTATTACTAATATTTTATTTACTCCCTCATCTAATTGTTAGGACATTTCAATTTACTTAAAAAAAAAGAAGCAGGTTTAGAAACAAATGACTTTTCTATCATTAAAGACTCAGTGCTAATATGTAAGATTTAAAATATTAAATTATACCAAGATGTCATCACAAAATACCTACTGGCAAGATTATAAAAAATAATTTTACACAAGACATGTGGGCACACTATGCAGTCAACTGCCCACACCGTTGCTTTAATTCAATAAACATGCTTTTAAATTTAGTGACAATCAACACCAGTAATGCCTATTTAATTACCTGTTTTGCTGCCCTTTTGGTTTTACTTTTGGTATCAGGTATCCCAGCAGGAAACCGTTTGTAACCAAACTGCCTGGTACAAATAAAGCTGCAGGGAAGCTTGAAAGCAGCTAAACTCCTGCCATGTATCAGTTTTTAAGGAGGGAGAAGCCCAGAAATCAATCTGCAAGCTACTTAGACATCAGTTCTCCCAGATTTTCCGGGTAATCAACTTGTACTCTTATCATCCCAAATAATATATTGCTACCCTACTTTTTCTTAATTAAAAAAAAAATATGTATATATCCATTTACATTCACTGTACCTCTTAAAAAGCATAATTAAGAACTACAATTTTTAGTATAATAGTAAATAAATCCATCTTTCTCCCAAAACACGAGACTCATGTATACAATCTAAAGTAACAGGTAATAACCAAGCTATCCATCACTACTAATCACAATTTTTTTTCTTTCTTCTTTTGTAGTGGGATGGAGAGGGGAATTGAAATGGAAAGCTAATTAAATTTCACTTTTTCATGAAAATATGCTTGAACTTTTTCTCTATAAACATAATGCTGTGAAAGTTCCTTAAGTTTTACAGTTTCTGTGTTACCAAATTGACTAGAACTAACATGATTCAACAGACTTTCTCTCAAACCACACAATAGATGTTTATACCCTTTGAAGTCAAAGTATTTGATGAATTTAATTTGCTCAACAGTAACCTTGAATTTTACATGTCCTGAAGAACTTGAAAGCTGTTGAAAGATATGACTCCTTGGCACTCAAGCAGAGCTATGAATTATAGTACAATTTGCCCATCTTCATTCTAAATTCACAAAGCTTTCAACATGGCCAAGTGGTACTTTTGTAGAGAGACCTTGGCTTTTCTTATCATTGCTGTATTTTTCTGAGTCACATGGCATGACTCAAGACAATTCATAATCATCACTGAAATATCCTTGACATTTGAGAGTACTGAGAAAGGAAACAACAGCAAGTAAGCCATACAAAGCTTCCAGTGCCAGAGAATCCAATGTTCTAAAGTTCCACAACTCTTGGTGCTTATTCTGTGTTCATTCAGATGAGAAAATAGGGTTTGATGAAAATGGCGTACAACGTGAATACTCATTTATGCATTAAAATTATTCATGTTTTCCCCCATTTCCCCTTTCCACCACAAACTGGTAACTAATTATGAATCAGAATTTAGAACTAAAAGTCTGTAAGATAGAAGAAACCTGAGATTAAAATCTAGGTTATCATATGAATAACTTTATGAATCAGAATTTCAGAGAAAACTCTGTAAAAACTAGAGACTTCTGGGAAGCCTTAAGATTAACATCTATGATATTAAAATAACAGAAACATTGACATTCTCTGACAGGTAGTTTCATTACCCTTCTAGTCAAAGAAACAGGCTTAAGTCAGCCTGAGTACATGATTTGGTTATTTTCACTCAGCACAAAGATGATGAAAAAAGAATTTAGCAACCATGAAACATATATTTCAGATTGATTACATCTTAAATTCTGTCATCTCTCCTGAGTTTAATGAATGCTCTTTATTCCACAATCAAGAACCCTCAGAACAAAGAAACATGAAAAACAGTTAAGATTTTGAAATAAAAGGGCAGAAATGTAAAATTTATTAGATTTTACAGAGTGTAAGCTGTAAGATAATGGGATTCCAATATTCATACATTTTAAGAGCTTAAAATAGCTGTGCTAAAAAAATGTGTATTTTGCTCAAAGCAAGAATATAATTTATCAAAATGGATATTTTGATTCTGTACTGCTCTCCTTATTTAACATTTCATAGTGGGCTTTTTTTTTTTTTAATCTTTACAGACATGTTTCAAAAGAGAAACAACACATTTGCAAGAATAACTGATTTCAATGAAATGTACTGATTATGTATATGTTAAAGGTGTCTGATGATGGCAGGATGTGTGTCTAATGATGGCACCTGAAACCAAGCAGGAAGAATATAAGCCAAGTTTTTAAAGAAAAGTAAATTGGATTGCCAAGATAATTTCAGTTATCTCAAATGCTTGAATCTACTTGTCAAAGACCTGCGTGAAGGCATCCATGCATAATTTTCATTAAGTATCAGAATAACTCTGTGCTATTAGTACCAATATTATCCCCTCTTTATTGTTGAAGAAACTGTGGCTTAGACATTATAGAGCTAAAAATCGCACAATAGGAAACAACCAAACCAAACTCTTTCTGGCACCTTGGTTGGCAATTCTATTTATTAGAGTATGCCACTTCTAAACATCATGGCTTTGACTTGCTTCATGGTTCAAAAAATAATTTTAGACTGAATACTAGACAACAAAATATCCTACTGGAGTCAGAAGCACATTATAAGCTGAGAATCAATAATTCTCATGAGCAAATGGTAACTAGGGTTTCTATTTAGAGTATTTTCTGCTTTATCTTCGCACTGGTTTACACTGTATTTTCTTTTCTTCATCATATTTTGTAATAATTTGTTTAAAAGTAGCATTTATAATATCCAGCTGGTATCAAGTGGATAATTAGATATATATTTCTTCAGGAACACTTACATTGGGCATTCCCTATTGTGGCTTTGAAAATGCAATTAATACTACTATTACCTGCAGTTTTCTATTTTTTTACTAAATAAATTCTAGCTGAAAAACATAAAAGAAAATAAATCCCAGTAAGAAAGAGAAATGGCAATCATCATCTTGCTTCAAGAAAAGCCAGGACTTAATTGTTTTTTACCATAAATCTTACAGGCTTCTTGAATGTTAAAAACTGACTGGAAATGTGCAAAGGAAAGAGCATATTTTGGAATACAGCTGAGACTATTCACCTCAGTGGAACAGTTTTATTAGTGGAAGCCCTAAAGTATCTTTGAGTTCTCTTTAACTTTACTTCATCATCTTCCATCAAAACATTACTTTACTCAAGAAGATTCAGGAACCTGTGCCTAGCCATTTTTGGAAAAGGGAAGGAAGAAAGGAAACTAATTTAATATATGAAATCCTAAAATAAAAGAAAGAATTAAGATCCATGGTTCTTCAGAGTCCCAGACAAATTGTAGACCTATTCTTTAAGATAGGAGGTGGAGGGAGATAGCCAGGGGAAAAAATGAAAGAAAATAAAAGATAAAGGAGTTCAAATGATTAGATTATAAACCAATATAAGTTGGCAAAGAAGCTGCCAGAACATAGAGAAAACTGGGAGATACAAAAAAGATAATTTAGCGAAGAAAACAACAAAACATGGATGCAGGTGAAAAGACCGTCATTCCAGACAGGCTTCAGAAAATCATGACAAATGAAATGTAACTGAATAAAGATGTATTTTTTAAAAACTGTAATAGAGAAGATACCAGTTATGGAAAACAGAAAAGGAGGCCCAACTTACACTAAGTAATATTCTTGAAAAAGAGATCATGAAAAAACTTTATGCAGAAATATTCAAAACTATGCTGAAAGTAAGCATCTACATCTCTGAAATGAAATTACAACTTTAGTAAGAAGACATCAAACAATCAACAATCAGATGCATCATTCCTAGCTCAACTTCAAGAACAAAGAACATATCGTTAGAGAATCAGTGAAAACAATCAAGTCAATTCAGTATGGAAACCAGGGGCTAAAACTGGAACAGCTTTAGAGTTCTTGACAGCCACTAAAAATGACAGACTGTGCAGAGGACTGTGAAGCAATACCCCAAAATTTTGAGTGGGAAAAATGTCTACTTAGCCAAAGTTTTCTTCAAGTCCAAAATGAAATACTCAGATATTCTCTAACACATAAGAACTCAGGAATTAAAGCATCTCACGGCTCTTCTTGATCAAACTACTTCACAACAAAATCCACTCAATCAAATTATGAATTTAAAGAGAAAACAAAAACAAAAAAATAAGGTGAGTAATGCAGGATCCAGAACCAGGATTAACAATGTGGAAACTACGGTTACACAACATAAGACAAATCTTTATGTAAAAGTAATAATTTAATAAGATTTGGGGATGTATGAAGAAAGTGAGAGAACACAGAAACATGTTAATTTATTCAAAATAGAACACACTCTCTGATGGTAAGTTTGTACATTCTATTATATGACTGTATCTATGAATTTTGTGTATATGTCATGAAAAAAATACATGGAAAAAAGGTATCAACAGATAAATTGAACATCATGAGACTCACTAAATATAAACAAGGAATAAACGTAGTTGTGGAGATTAGGGGAGATTTTAATTTTTCTTTTGTAGCTATCTATATCATTTTAATTTTTAATTAATGATATTAAAATATTTTTACAAAAACAAGGTATTATAATTTTAGAAGAAAAGTGATTGAGTAAGCCTGTTGTTGTTGCTATTTTGCTATTAACTAAACCCAACTAGATTTTTTTGAGACTCTGGCTGCTTATGATAATTTTCTTTTCTACATCAAATCTATTTACACTCAATCTCTTTTTTTCCCAAGCTTTAGAACTGCATTTAGACTGATCACTTTTATTTTCATAATTAATAAGCCCTCCAGTTAGTGTTGGTCAAGCTTTCTTCAGTTTTAACGCCCACGAGAGAGAGATCATATTCCACTCAGTCACACTGGCTCACTACAGAAGGATTCTCAATGTCTTGACTTCACCCCCATAGGACATCACTGAGAACCTTGAGGGGAGAATGTAATAGAGAACTTTGAAAAACAGGATTCTGGGTGATTCTTATAAGATCCGCAGGAGAACTGTCCACATGGTGGTGAAACATTATAACAAAGTAAAGCAGTTTTTGCAATTTTTGGAATCTAATAATTTAGTTAACATAATATATGCCATGGCACACAATGCTACAATTCCACGATAGCTGATTTTCTACAACATTCAGCAATTACAAGCTCTCTTGATTACGTTTTCTCTCAGACCATAATATGCCTTCTAACAAAGCAGAAGCAGGCACTTTGAAATTGCTATGTTACAACCGAATTCATACAAAACCTCACATTTTGTATCACTAATTTTGACTAAAAGTAATGTTTTGCTCTTTTTTTAATCTAGTTGTTACTTGTTCTGCCTGGATTTTATTGTTGCTGCTACACAGACACATTTTTTCATGGGTGGTTTGAGAAAAGCAGCACATTACTTTCTAAATTCAGGTATGTGTTACTTAAAACTACTCAGTTTTTATATTTGCCTGACTTACTGGTTTAAAATTCTTACAACTCGTCCATATTATTTGGTCTCCAAAACGTTTGTGTCAGAAGGATATACAAAGTTACATTTCCCACTATCTTATAAAATTGTGTATTGATTTTTTTAAAAGTCTCACCATTCTCTTCTATCGAATTGACAGTCGAAAGTCCTGTTTAACTATTATGTATGTGTTGGACCACTACAATTCTGTAAAACAAATTTGTGAATTCCCTAGGACAGTAGAATGGACTCTGTGATTCATAATTTGTTTAATATTTTCAAGATTATTCTGCCTGTGGGATGTCAGTGGTTTGAACAAAGACGGTGGTTATGAAGCTGAAGAGAAATGAATGGTTGCATGATATATACGGAGTTGGAACTGACAGAATTTACACGTGGATTATATGAGGGGTTATGGCACAGGGAGAAATTAAGGATTACTCCTTAATTTTGGCTAGATGAACTGGGAAAAGGTGATCTCATCTATGATGGGGAAATTAACAGATCATCAGGATACTGGGGGAGGGAGGAATGGAAACACTTGCTCATCTGGCCATGTTAGCACCATGCAGGTGAGACAGCTAAATGGAAACAGCAAGTGGTCAGTTACTTAAATGAGCCTAGAGCTCAGAAAAGACATTTGGGTGGAATTCTATTTAATTTCAAAGCAATGGATGAGGTGTCCTGGGAGAAAGTATGGGCATTAAAGACAAGAGGGCTAAGACTGTGCCCTAAATTTAGGTAATATTAGAGCTACAGTACAGAAAAAAGTACTAAAAAGGATATTGAGAAGGACTAAATGGTAAGAAAATAGGAAAATGGGGTTTCCTGAAAACTAACAGAAGAAACTTGTGTTTGAAGAAAGGGGAAATAGGAAGTGGTACATTAAAAAGATAGGAAAAGACCAAGTACAAAGATAAACAAAAAATGTCCATAAGACTTGATGACCTGGAGGTAAATGCAACTCCTAAGAACAATTTCACCACGGATGAATTTTGCAGTCAGATTGGAGTGGGCTGGCCACTGGGTGAAGATGAAGAGATGGTGTAGGTCTACATCTCTTTTGATGTTTGCAGAATAAGACAGCAAGGAAATGTGGCAACACTAAAAGAGATAGCAAAAAATTTTTTTTAATGATAGAAGATATGGGAGCCAGTTTGTATGTTGATGACAAAGTAAAAGGAAAACAAAAAGGTTGACTAACTAGAGAGAGAGGATAGCATGGGAAAAACTCCACTGATAGACTGGCTTGGAAGGTTAGGAGATGACCAAAGGCATGAACTTTAAAGAAGTAGTGATTTTGCATAAAAGGAGGAATTGGCTATTCCCCTCAATTCCCTTAGCATTTTTATCATATGTAATTAGGTCCAGCACTCAAGTCTAGTTACATACTTTTTTAAACTTGTAGATGAATATTCTCTAGGTTTTCTTGTCTCTTTTTTCTTTAACCTATAAGTTTAAATCAGAGACCTCTTAAAAATGTCTTCCATCTACTTAGAGAATTTTTTTTTTTTTTGCGGTACGCGGGCCTCTCACTGTTGTGGCCTCTCCCGTTGCGGAGCACGGGCTCCGGACGCGCAGGCTCAGCGGCCGTGGCTCGCGGGCCTAGCGGCTCCGCGTTATGTGGGATCTTCCCGGACCGGGGCACGAACCCGTGTCCCCTGCATCAGCAGGCGGATTCTCAACCACTGCACCACCAGGGAAGCCCAAGACTTATTTTTTTTGACTAAGCTTTTGATTGCAATATCCACACTCTCAATATTATCCAGACCCTTGTTTCCACAGCTTTCCTATATTCTGGACATATAATATCCCTCTACTGAAATTAGTGTACTAAGCCCTCAGTTCTCATGGTCAATTCTCCTAGGTATCTCCCAAAGTCAAAATGTATCCTACTAGTGACTAAACCCCATGACCTACCTTAATTGCCTGCATCTTACACTTTGTTGCTTTATTTTAAAGCTCCAAGTTTCTTCACTATGGTATCAATCCTTTAGGAAAAAAGCTCTCTAGGCCAGTTCTTCAATTCCTAAAACATTCTCTTTCCCATAGCAATAGGAACAAAGCCATTAACATAATTCCATCAAGTTGAAATTATTCCAACATCTAACGTTATTCGGAAGATAAAAATTATCTCTGAGAATAGAGTTATTGCCCCAGGGCTCAGTCCTAAAGGATCTACAGTAAATAGAAATATGTATTAGTGTCTGTACTCCCTAAAGATCTCTTTAGATACAGCTGTTTTGTTTTGATTTGTTTCTGCAAAGATCTTCCAGGGCTGTTTTAGGCACCGAGTAAACCAGAACTTCATACAGACATAAAGACAAACATCGATAAGAACAAAAAATTTTGTTAGTCTCATGCTGAGTACTTGTCACTTCCAAATGTAGTCATTCTTCATCAATGCAGTCTTAATACATAAATGGAATGTAAGTAAAATGGGTTTAAGTCAATTCAAAAAGCATTTATCCAATGCCTATTATGTGCAATGTATATTTTCCTTCTTAAGAAGGTATAACCAGCTACACTTAATCATTAAAAAGCAGTATTTCAACTTCTCAAAAGAAATAAATCTAGGAGATAGCATCTCCTCTATTAAAATTATCATTTTTTAAGACCTTTCAAAGTGCTAAGTATATTCCCATAAACTATCTCACTTAATTTCAAAAAACTTTTTGGAAATACAAATGTATGAGGTCTTCCAATAGAAGCCTTCCAGGCTGAACATGAGCTATGACAATACAGGATTAAAGCCGAAAAATTATCAGAAATCTATTTTCATGCATTCATTTGCTGGAAGCTGACTGACTTTCCTAAAAAAGGGAAAAAAACATAAACAAGTGTTCACAGGGACACTAATGAAATGAGGATAAGGTAAAAAATAAGTCTCCTCACAAACTCCTAAGGAAAGGTGTTTCTGCCTTCTTTGGGAGAAGAATTAAATAAATGAGAATATGAGAACTAGCTTCAGAGTCTGGTGATTAAAACTGTCTAAGGAAAGGTGTTTCTGCCTTCTTTGGGAGAAGAATTAAATAAATGAGAATATGAGAACCAGCTCCTAAGGAAAGGTGTTTCTGCCTTCTTTGGGAGAAGAATTAAATAAATGAGAATATGAGAACTAGCTTCAGAGTCTGGTGATTAAAACTGTCTAGGGTTGTAATTTTTGTTAATGGGTTGTATGGGTTCCTTATACATTTTGGAGATTAACCCCTTATCAGATACATGGTTGCCTTGCACTCTGCTGATTGTTCCCTTTGCTGTGCAGAAGCTTTTTAGTTTTATATAGTGCCACTTGTTTCGTTTTGGTTTTGTTGCCTATGCTTTGGTATCATATCCATAAAATCATTGCCAAGAACAATGTCATGAAACTTTTCCTCTATGTTTTGGTCTAGAAGTCTTAGAGTTTCAGGTTTTACCTTTAAGTCTTTCATCCATCAGACAACCAACAAGCATTGGCAAGGATGTAGAGAAACTGGAACTCTTGTACACTGTTGCTGAGAATCCAAAATGGTGTAGCTACACAAAACAGTATGGTTTCTCGAGAAAGTTAAGACTAGAACTGCTATATATAATCCAGCAATCCCACTTCTGGATATATATCCAAAAGACTTAAAATCAGGATCTGGAAGAAATATTATTAACACTCCCATTTTCATTGTACCCTTATTCACAGTAGCTAAGATGTGGAGACAAGCTACAGATGAAGGGACATTAAAAAATGTGGTATATACATACAATACGATATTGTTCAGCCTCTAAAAAGTAGATGATTCTACAATACAATATGCACGGACTTCAAGGACATTAAGCTAAGTGAAATAAGGCAGACACAGAAGGACAAATACTGCATGATTCCACTTACATGAGTTACCTAAAATAGTCAATAAAGTCAAAGACTGGATGGTGGTTACCAGGGGCTGGGGAGGAGGGAGAAATGAGAGTTAGTAATCAACAGGCATAACATTTCAACTAAGCAACACAAGATAAATAGCTGTGGAGATCTACTGTACAACATTGTGCTTGTAGTCAATAATAATGTATTCTACACTTTGTTAAGAGGGTAGGTCTCATGTTGTGTTCTTATCAAAATGAAATGTTTTTAAAGAAAAATAAATTTAATATTTTGTTCACTGTGGATTTTCTTATGAACTTTGACTTTTTTAAATAGTACATTAAAATATGATTTATCTAGGTTTGAAAAAAAATCTATGGCTGGAAATAGGGTCATTCACCCTTCTTTCTGCACAGACTACACTATGACTCAAGTTGAAGTGCTTTGCAGTTTGGGATGCACCAGTTGACAGCAGCCTGAGCAGAGTGGTATTCTTTCACTGGAGCAATGACAGCAAATTGAGCACCACAGTCATGGGAGCTGGCAGATACTTGCTGGACTAGGCAAACAGCCATCCAGGGACTTGTATCAACCTGTCTGTGAACACCTGAGACATACCACAAGGTTTCTAGAAAATATCTTCCTTCATAGGGAAATAGGGAAAGCACAGAGCATCTTACAAAAATAATTATGCTGGTGGAGACTACAGAACTAAGAGTTTTTACTGATAAACTGATATTCAAAAGACTGTTATTTTTCTAAAATTGCATTGCAAGTTAGTGGCAAAGCCAACATTTGAAGTATAGATTTGCATAACTCCAAGCCCAGTGTTCTGTAACTATGTCACAGCTATGGGCAAATATATTCAGACTTTTAAAAAGTACAGTTTAAACCAAGTCTTTTTTATTATTTCTCCAGTAAAATTGACAATAAATGTTTAGAATAAAAATAGATACCTCAGCACTAAAAGTAACTATTTTTAGTTTAAAAATTACTTATAGGCTACTGCATTGTACTATTATGTCTATTATGCATTGTACTAGACTACAGTTTTTTTAGTAATGCTTTAGCCAAAGTTCTTATCCCCAGGAAGTTTACATTTTAGTGCTGAAAAAATGTGGAAAAAGGAAAATTATACAGGGAGTACGTACTTGAGTATGAATATATACTGGACATTAGAGGGCCATATAAAACAGACAACAAATCCAAGATTGGTGGATCAAAGCCAAAAGGAAATTGGGGAGAGATGAGAGAGATTTCTACGCAGAGATTATCAAAAGGTCTGAGGATGAAGGAAAGAATATTGTTTTAGGGAACCATCAAATAATTTACTCTGTTTGGGACTCAGAATTTCAGGAGAACGGTAATAGCTGCTGGGGAAATGTTCCAGTAGAAATGTATGAAAAATAAGATGGGGCCAGATCATGAAGGGCCTGTATATCATTTATGCTAAATGGAAAGTAACTGAAGATTTTTAAATAAGGAAATGAAGTGGACAAAAGTTTATAGAGCAAATCTTTGTAAACTATGCAGTAATTTTTAATGCTTATACATTTTTCTTCATCTTTTTATTTCTTTTGTGGTTGAGACATTTTTAATATAGTAAACCCCACCTTAATGCAAATAAGTGGTGTCCAAAATTTTTAATTAAATGTAGCTCAAGTTATAGAAAGGTTAATGAAATACCTAAGTTCAAAAGCTCTCTTGTGACAACTACAATTTGATACCTGCAGATGGCAATAAATAACTGTAGCTTAAATATCAATGAGGTATTGATATTTGTGTGTTCTTCATGGCTACAATTTTTGAATATTGGCAGCAATTCCTGGAATCTCCCAATAATTTAACAATGTTTTCATCAGCTCAATACCAGGACACTGAGGCAGCAGATTAGACTTGAAAAACATAAAGACCCCATCCACCTCCCCATTTCCCAAGTTAGAGATGCCTGCCCTTTCTAACTCTTCTCTACCTTCCTGAGAGCGGGACAAAAAAGAAAGAAAGAAATTTACCCAGCTCCAATTAGATCTAAGTTTGCATTATCCCAGGACATGCTGTCATGAGGTCTTACTTAGGGAGTTCTAATGTATCATCATGTGCTATCATGTGACCTTCGTTTTAAAAGAAATAATACTGAGAACAGGAAGATCATTAGAACATATTAAACATTGTTAAAAATAAAACCAAGATTATTGGCTAGGTAATTACTGGATAAATATTTTGCTTCTTCTTTTATTCAACATAAGAAACAAAAGAGAGGGGTTATCATCCAGGATAATTAATCATTTAAAGCCCACGGTTACTATTTTCTACTCTTCTATCTTATAATGCTCTTACCATGGGCATTTATACGTATGTGTAAGCAAAAAGAATATGGTACCATGAATTTGCCTGGCTCTTTTCCACTAAAATGGTTTCCCACAATTTGAGGGTAAATCAGTTTTACACTGTGGCTCCTTTTCACCTATCTTGATGATGAGGAGAAACTGACAAAACTCTTTAAAAAAAGTAGTAGTAAAAAATTGATTGTTTCTCTACATAAGAACTGTTGCATAATATGTAAGCTCTTGATTCCAAAAGGACAATTCAACCAAATGTAGAAACTAAGAAAGACTAAATCCAGCTAGAGACTAAAATCATTTTGATAATCTATTAAATTCATTCATTCATTAAGACAATGCCGCTCCCCCCTACTGTTTTTTTTTTAATTTTAAGAGTTTATTTGAGCAAAAATCAATTTGAATCAGGCAGCATCCAATCTATCAGATAGAAAGGAGCTCTGAGGAACTGTAAAAATGAAAGACTTTTACAGCAGAAGAGAGTGGGGAAAAGGAAATTGTACTAGGCAAAAAAGGCAGGCTGGTTATTGCAAGGTTACTGTCCTTTAGAGGATGGCAGGGGTCTATCAGGCAGATTCCTAACTAGGGCTCATCAGGTAATTCCTGACCAATAGGTTTAAGATTCCATTTCTAGGAGAGTTGAAACTGTAAGTTAAGTCATGGTTTGGTGATGTGGGGCTTAGCATATGTGTCTCCATTTGGGGTTGATTGTCTTTTTTTTTTTTCCTTAGCAACAGTTCTGCCTTTTCCAGACTGTCACATAGTTAGAATCATATCGTATGTAGTCTTTTCAGATTGGCTTCTTTAATTTAGTAATGTGCATTTTAGGTTCCTCCACGTGTTTTCATGGCTTGATAGATCATTTCTTTTTAGTGCCGAATAATATTCCATTGTCTGTAAGTACTCCCCACTTTTTATTCCTAAAAAGCCAGCACTTCTGTACCCTGAACCTGCACAATTATAATTTAGAATAGTGTTTCTCTTTATACATCGTAACCAAAATAAATACAGTATGATTTCATAGTTCCCATAGTCACAACTGTTTGTGCTGCAATCAACAGAGGTGATATTATTTCATGAAATGATTAGGATAGATGAAATAATAAAATACAGAATGCCAGTGCCTATTAATTTAACTCATATAAACACAAAATTCTACATAGTACAACTTTTAAAGCAACATTTCAAAATATGATTTGAGTAAGGTAATTTTTAAAAAATATATGTATATAATTAAAACTCAATTAGGAGAATTAAATTAGCCTGATTAACACTCAATAACATTCAACTTCACTAGAAAAATTCCCACCATCTAATTTAGTTTCCCTGTGAAGCTGGAGCTAAAAAAGGCTCCCTAAATGTTTTATTTACTGCCCAATTTCTAGACTGTCTGTACTCAGCATTCACAATAACAAGCTGATGCTAATAAGCCATACATAAAGATCCTACTTATTAAAATACAAATTAGGCACCCCTTATGTTTATACATGTGTATGTACAATTAATATCGCAGGCTTAGTTGGAAACAAAATTGCTTTAGTTAACCAACCATTGCAATGCAATCAAAAGAGATTTCAAAAGCAACTGGAAAAGATCTGTTCAGTAGAAATAATAGCAATTATTTTATGCAGAACAATTAATTTTCCAAGCTCCTTTTTCCTTCTCCCACCTGCCCTTTATAAAATAATTTGTCCATCATAAGTGACATAAGAGGTGCCCTTTAATGCCAGTAAGTTGCATGCAGACCTGAAAGGCAGCTGGTAGACACAGCTTATTTACAAATATTGGCTTGAACTTGTAAATGCATGACCGCATAAATCTTGATCCATTTAAAGTGTATGCCCTTTGTTCCCTCAATTGTACATCCAGTTGGGAATTGAGTGGAGCTGAGGGAGAGTGTGAATTACAGGAGCCCTTTCTTGTTGCCAGCATTTTAGTATTTTGCCTTTTGTTCTTGTTGTTCTTGAGATTTCTCTACACTACAGAGTACAGAATGTTAATCAACATTTTGCCTAAGTAATGTTAATGAAACTTCCCTACTTATACTAGAGGGAAGAATCGGCATATTATATTTCATTTTGAAATGCTAATGTACCTTTTAGGAAATTATTTCTGCCTTCTAAATCATCCTAGTGTTAAATTATTAAAGGTTGGCATTAAAGAAGTATTGCACTGATGCATACAGTTAAATGCCTTAAAAGATAAAAGGCTTATAAAGTTTAAAACAAGGACCTTTGGGAGTATGGCAGCATTTAACTTCAAATTAAACATTTTTAAATGTTTGGTTAAGATATTGACAAAATTTCTGATTGTTTTGTATGTAATCACAAAATAAAGAGACATTTAATGTTGATGATTTCTAATTTCCAACCATGCATGAATTTGATTTTTATTATGGTCTTGAAGGATGTGTTTCACCTTATTGTATGTATACGAATTGAATCATCATCTAGTTTATCAGAAAAGAAACAAGGAAAAAGGGAAAAAGGGTCGCTTATTTTTGCACTATTTACTTATTTGAATTTGAAGGCAATCTTCTTTCAGGTTCTATTCTTCAAATATAAAATCACTACTATCTCAACTGTCTATCACCTATGGTATTTCAAAGGAAGTGCTATTGTAAAGGCTTTAGGGAAAATATCAATTGTCAACATGCAAACTGTGACAGATATGTGTCCTGTGAACATCATTTACAGTCCATCAAGAAGGGTACTGGGGAAATGAGTTGACAGGACTCTAAAGTTCTCTAATTTGTTTTCCCTTTAACAGTCTCTTCTAATGTCAATCAGTACATTCACAAGTCCTAAATAAATTGTGAGATGACCTAAGGGGAAATTTAAAACAGAATTTGTTCAAGAATTCTCCCATACGGTGACGACTATTTGCTAAGAACTCCTAACATTTACTGGGTAAACAATGTATTTTCTATTTAACCACAGAAGATCTAGTAATGGTATCTGTGTCATTGTGGAACTGATTTGTCCTCTTGCATGACTTTTCCTAGCAATACTTCTGTTTGGATATAGGCACTGAGAGAACAGATAAAAGGAGTTACGTTTCAAGGTAAATTTTTACACATTTTGACATCCGACAAATATGAATACTGCTTAAAATTGTTGGTGCATCACAATTTAATTAGCTTCTTTTTTTATTTCTTACCCTTACAATTGATGATGGTTTGGATTCAGTAAAATAGAGTAATGGCTAGCACACACTGAGAGTTGCTGTGTCATCTACAGTGGTCACCCATTACTTTTGTAAGGAAAAATAAATCACTGCCAAAATGTTAACTTAGTGTTAATGAGCCAATATATCTGGGAAAGGAAACTTTATATACTACATTCCTATTTGTAAAGTTACTTTTAACACATCATTTCTCCCTAGAAAGCTGGAAAAGACATACAACCAATAAACGACTACATGAAATATTACCAAATTCCCTTAATGCAAGAAAAGCTTTTTGAAACAGCAATAGAATCTATATACTATGCAATCTGATTTGATGAACTTAATGATTTTTTGGATTCTCAGAAGTACTCAGGATTTAAACTAAAACAGCACCAATTTATATACCAAGACTAGGCAAAATACAACATCTAACTTCACAACTATTATGCCTTTACACTGCTTTTACTATGCCACCTCTAAGATGGAGAAGAAAAGTAAATGTCACTAATTATTAGTTCTCGAATGGATATTTATTGGGATAAATTACTTGGGCTGTTTTTGGTCTGTTCAAGACACACAAAAAAATGCAGGTTTACTTTCCTTACATCTAACAGCAACAAACTGCACTGTAAAATCTTCACTGGATGAGCTTAAAATTTGTCCTATATACTCAGAAAAGTTGTGTTTTTAACTTAATCACTGATTTTTTCTTTATATATTATGGAAGACATATTGATCTTTCTTAATGTACCTATAACAAACAATTGTGGATTAAGCCAGTACCTACATGATACCAACAAATCAAGCAATATGATCAATTCAGGTGAAAGAATCAAACTGACAGTCAAATAGAGTCTCAACTGAGTAGACTAAGACTTTACTTAAGAAATATAAATTTGTGGAAAAGACAGTAAAAATAAATAATATCAGAATCATCAAGCATGAAATACTATTTAACTGTTATCCTATATTATTAGTGAATGAAGTATCATTTTCCATATTTTCCTTTGATAGACAATAAAATCACATAAACACGAAGTAAAAGTGTCAACTCCTAAACCTCAGTTTAGTGTTCTATTGAACCACAACTTTCTTACCTTCAAATCTGAGATGTCTTGCAAAACATTCAAAGACAATTGAACAGTATTATCAAGCTGTCACTCAAATTCTAATCGTATTTTAAATGGGGCGAGGGGGGTTAACAT
Source organism: Phocoena sinus (assembly GCF_008692025.1). NCBI lineage: Eukaryota > Metazoa > Chordata > Mammalia > Artiodactyla > Phocoenidae > Phocoena > Phocoena sinus. Next base: position 81,722,244 of record NC_045771.1, on the reverse strand, counting down.
CCCCCAAATGAGCTGTCTGGAATTTTTCTTTGATCAGAAACTAAAGAACTGTTGGTGGGAATGTAAATTGATACAGCCACTATGGAGAACAGTATGGAGGTTCCTCAAAAAACTAAAAATAGAACTACCATACGACCCAGCAATCCCACTACTGGGCATATACCCTGAGGAAACCATAATTCAAAAAGAGTCATGTACCACAATGTTCACTACAGCTCTATTTACAATAGCCAGGACATGGAAGCAACCTAAGTGTCCATCAACAGATGAACGGATAAAGAAGATGTGGCACATATACACAACGGAATACTATTGAGCCATAAAAAGAAACGAAATTGAGTTATTTGTATTGAGGTGGATGGACCTAGAGTCTGTCATACAGAGTGAAGTAAGTCAGAAAGAGAAAAACAAATATTGTATGCTGACATATATATATAGAGAGAGAGAGAATCTAAAAAAAAAAGGTTCTAAAGAACCTAGGGACAGGACAGGAAGAAAGACGCAGACATACAGAATGGACTTGAGGACACAGGGCGGTGGAAGGGTTAGCTGGGACGAAGTGAGAGAGTGGCATGGACATATATACACTACCAAACGTAAAATAGATAGCTACTGGGAAGCATCTGCGTAGCACAGGGAGATCAGCTCGGTGCTTTGTGACCACCTAGAGGGATGGGATAGGGAGGGTGGGAGGGAGACACAGGAGGGAGGAGATATGGGGATATATGCATACATACAGCTGATTCACTTTGTTATATAGCAGAAACACAACATTGTAAAGCAATTATACTCCAATAAAGATGTTAAAAAAAAAGAAAAGAAACTAAAGAGATTTTCACTATAAATGATACAATTCAAATATGTAACAGAAGTATTTTAACTATTAAGATCAGGCTTCTTCATTGTGTACCATGGATGCAAGAAGATATAACAGATAGCTAGAGACGAGATGGAGGGAGGGAGGAAGGAAGGAAGGAGGGAAGGAACTCATCACAAGAAGAATTTCTGCAATTTGTATAATTAGCCCAGTGACTCTTGGAGCACAAAAGCAGTTTATCAAAAAAATAGGTGCAGAAGTTAATATCAGCTGACGTTTCTAAAAGCAGGCCAGAGCAGACGAAGGATAACTTCTAACTAATGTGGAGCAAGTTAAATTTTAAGAGGCTTTAATGCACCTGTTCTAACTTTAATTGCATTGCCCACTGTCAAAGTGACCACAATATGCATGTCACTTCTTAAAAAATGTCACTTGTTTTTCAACTAGTATATTCATAATACCTATAAAGATTATTCAAATGCTATAATTTAATGTTATTTTTCTGTTATTAATTTTATAAATACCTTTGAGTATGAGAATATTTCAAAGTATTTTTTTAAAGCAACGAAGTACAGCTAGCTGTTTTTGGTCCCATAATACCTTAAGAGTCCATCACTAAAAAAAATATTTTAAATGAAATCATAATTATCCAAACACAAAACATCGATGTACTTATTAAATCAAGTGGTTAAAAAGGGTCCTTACTGCAAAATCCTCCCTCCACTGGTGGGCTGCTTGAACTTTCTCGGCTTCCAAAGCCAGGCGCTGGAAAGAAAACAAGAAATCTTAGAATTCAAATGACCACATGAATACATAATTGTTATATAGTGCTTGGGTTTTCAAATCAATTATTAAGACACATAAAAAAGAAGAGATTCCTTATTTGTGATTCATAAATTCTAAATCATTTAATACTTTAATTTACTGAAGTTGATACATATATATTTACTCTTCAGTAATATAAATAGCATAGTATTCTTGAATACCATTAAGTTTACTACCTCTGCCATCACTGGCAGCAGTGTCCACTTCCAGTGCTTTCTGTCAATGACTAACATTTCATTTGTTTTTTTTTAAAAAAAGCTTTAATCACTATATTAATCCTAGTAGAATACTGCTTTTCATAAATACCCTTATAGCATATATTTCTATATAACTGGAAATGAAATAACAATGAGAATCAATAAATATGTGCTAAGTGCTATATAGGCACCTTCTTAATAGCATTTTTAGTTTTTTACCAAAAGCCACAAAAATGTAATAATTTTCTCCTTGCTAAAGTACATTCTTAAGAGTTTATTCAAATACCCATGAGTAACAAACAATCATAATCCACACATCTGAAAAGGCTTTATTTCCCCTTCACTCTTATATGCCAAAGTCATTGGAGAATTCTAGCCTGACCTATTTTCCTTTAGCACTTTTAAAATGTTATTCCGTTAGGTTCAGCTGGAGATGAAATGCCTATTGTCAGCCTGCTAATGACTTTTTGTGGATAAATTCTTTTTTTCCCCCTTGTCTAATAGTTTTTAGAGTTCTCTCTTAGTATTTTCCAGTGTTATTATCATATTCTCCGTGTGCTAAACTTTCACAAGACACAGTAACATTTAGTGATTAACAACAGATTTGAAATCTGACTGCCTGGGTTTAAATACCAACCCTGCTGCATACCAGCTGTGCAAACTTCGGAAAAGTTAAGTCTCTCCTCCCCTTTTCTAATAGGAATAATGTCAAAATCTGCCTCATGGGTTGTTGAAAGGATGAAATGAGATACTATATATAAAGTGCTTAGAACAGTGCCTGGCAGACAGTAAGCAAATATACATGTCAGCTATCTAACTATGAAGGACAATTAAGATTCCATTTGTACACTGTGTCCCTTGAGTACTGAGCTCACCTGTAGCCTGCCCCCCACACAGCTAGGAGGCAGGCAAAATGGGACAAGTATATCAGTAAATATAATAAATGTATTAAACTCATTTATTAGGAGATAGAAATGATCAGGTTAGGTTTTAGAAAAGGATAATCTCATAGTGGTTTGTTGATTCACGTTTTTGATCTTTCACTATGAACTATATACTTCAGTGTGTGCTCTTGATGTGGAAGTCTTGCCCACACTGGGGAATGGAAACATCCCTTTCGACTAGCTTTGTATTAGTGTATTGGCTTTTATTCCCTCTTCTTTAATATTATAATCATTTTTCTAAACTCATACATAGGTATTACCAACGACTAAAAAATACTGCCTAGTGGGAAATCTCAAGTTATGAACCCCTAAACTAAATCAATTTACAGGAAAAATTCTCCAGTGTGCTTAAATGACAATGGTTTCAGTTTATCAGCTACTAGACAGCAAGGGAACATAAAAGAAGCTAGTAAATGTAAGATATTGTAGCAGGGAGAGTAACCCAGAAAAGGTTCTCTATCCCTACAAGGTCAAAAACCTAAACAGAGAAAAACCAAGGGAAAAATGTATACATCTCAGTAATATTTATCACAATATTTTTGGAAACTCAAATTCCGTGTGAAAATGTTGCAAAAAAGTGAATAAAATGGCAAAACAAATGGAAATGGAAGCCATTTCTTTATAGGAAAACTTTAGTAGGAAAGATTGAAAAAGAAAAGACAGATGAGAAAATAAACACAAAGGCATATTCTTGACAAAATTCAGAACATAAGTCTTCCCGCATTTTTAACAGCCCACATAAGAACAACTAAATTGTTCATATGTATGGGGCCAATAATAAAATTAAGCATTTTGTGAATTTAAACAAAATACTGGGTAAAATATAAATAAGTATTTTTTTAGATTAAGAAATATTAGAACTCTAAAATGTCTTGAAGAGGGATATTAACATGTTTTCCTCACGAGACACACAGAAGGAGGCTGCCACCCAACAAACAAAACACATTGGGGGGCATTCACCCACAACGCCATACGTGGTTTGCAAGACACCAGCTCTAACTCAACCATGCTGTTCTCTACTCTGGAGAGCAGGAGAAGGTATAACTTAATGATCTGACTCAGAATCACATGGCTTATAATATGAACTTAATCCATGTTTAATAAGCCAGAGTGACAGTAATCATCACAGTTAATTATTTCTAGAAAAAAAAAGTTAAAGAGGGATGAACAATGGTTACAAACTATCAGACAATTCTCCTAGGGGGAGGAGAGTCCAAATCATCTTTATTTCTAATATATATAAACACTAATTTTATCAAGTAAATGATATTTATTGCAAGATTCTGAGATAGTTTTAGAAACCTAAAGACCTGTAGTTATGTACAAGAAAAAAAAAGTGTATTTTAAAAGGTTAGTTTAGAGCTGGAAAGTTGCTAAATATTATATATCCCCAGCTTGGAAATCTAGGGATATATAATCATGAAAATGCACTACTATTATCTTCTTTTTTCATGAAGAAATTAGTAATTTTTTTTTTTTTTTTTACCTAGCAGATTTCACAACAAAGCAAAATACAGAACTTTGGAGACTTAGCCTACCTCGGGGAGTGATACAAATAGTTGCTGATGGTGCTTTTTCTTGTGGCAAAAGACCAGCTAGCCATGACTCATAGAAAACTGACATGTCTTCTGGACACTGCAAGTCCCTAATTAACTTCTATTCTAGCCAAGTGACATTTTATTTTTAAAGCCAATGACCTACCATTAAATGCCACAGGCAAATTGTGTTAAGACTGATAAAATTCCTACCTAATAAAATGTGAATATTTGCTCAGTAGGACATCCCTGTTTCCATAGTTAGCTATAGATATATAAAAATAGACCCATAGCAATAACCTACTTCAGAAAAAGAAAATGTATCTTTTCTCATTTAATTCACAGTACAGTTTAATATAGTATCAAACATTAAAACCAGACGGAGAATCAGATAGAAACAAAAAACCCAGTTCAGCATAAATACCTACAAGAGAAAATTGAAAATTCTGCTCATATTAAGGTAAGTGAGAAAGTTTCATTAAACGGCTTTATTATAAATGAAACAGCACATGTATATATGAAAATCCTTTGGGTATGGAATGATAAGTATATATACAATGTCATAAAGGTAATAATAATATGTACATCCCTACCTACCTATTGGTTTGAGCATTTAAAATAAAAACTCATTTTAAAGATTTTTAAGGACTCACAAGTTTAACGAAATGGACTTGAACATAAGCCTTCCGACTCCAAAGCTTATTCTTATTCCACAAGACCAATCTTTAGTTCCCACTAAACCCATCAAAGTGTTAACATCACTTGGCATTCATAGAATACATGAAGACATAGTAGTATCAAAATAAAAAACACTGGTGGAAAACTATTTCAGATTAATGGAAAATTTCCCAGTAATTTTTAGAATTTTCTAAAGGCAAATTCTAAAAACAGCACAACATGTCGTATGTCAATTTGGAAACTATCTTTATATAAGTCTTGCCCTCAAATCCTGAGAGAATGCTGCTATTCAGAGAAAAAGCTCTTGATATGTAGTGATCTGCAAGGAAAAAAAGAAAAACAAAAAAGAAAGAAATAGATAATGGGAGAGGTTTTATCAGATCAGAGAAAGATCAGCTCCCTTGAAGGCCTATTCATTCTCAACCTTCACCCTTTTGTCATCTTTATCTCTTCCACTAGCATTGCATCTGGCAAGTGATATGAAAGTTTAATAAAAGCAGTATAACTGTACAGTATAAAAAGATAATTCTATCATTCTCCTTAACAATACTTAAATGTATTTTTTTCTTGGAAATAAGAGCATTTTCCAAACCTGTAAATAACTTGCTTCCTAGACTGTATGTTTATTGCAGATGAAAGATAAAGTTCTCTGAAACATTTAATTACAAAGAATTTTCTTTTGATAGTTTTGAAAGTAAACCTTTAGGGATCATATGACAGTTCCACTAGACTCCAACAATGTTGGTACTTACATTAATAATATCAAGAATTGAAATATCATTCAAAGAAACATCTCTAATTCAAAACGGTTTCTTTGGCTAGTATATGTCAAGATTTTTCAGACTTACCAGTAAAATATGTGTGTTATATGATTAATGTTCAAATAGTTAACACCCAATAAGGATGAACAAATTATTGTATTATGCCTCTGTTGACAAGTTTTCCCTAACCTCATCAAATGCTCTTAACATATCAAAATAATCAGGATAATCATGTGAATGGTCTAACGATATCTATTGAAAATAGCTAACTTACGTCAAAGAACAGACTTCTATGCTCTGAAGAAAAGTGTACAGGTGCCATCAATAACTTTGGAGCTATAGCTAAAATAAGCATGCGCTTCTGAATCAGACATATCTGGTTTACAATTTTGGTGCTGCTATTCACTAACTATAGGATTTAGGCAATGGACTTAACATTTTTCAGCATTTAACAATAATATTTATTTGATATATTTTCTATTGGTATGTTCAAAACCATGTATCAAAGTTTTACTTCCATGTGAATCTTACAAACACAAATACCTAGAACAGAATATGTTAGAACTGTACTCACTGATGACCACCTCAATAGGTACATAAGTGAGTGAAATGAATGAAAACATCTTAATGGCCCCTAAATTTTCACTGTATTTTGCTCTGCAAGAAAGCTCTTATCTATGGAACTATAGGATGGGCCAAAAGCAAATGCAATTTAGGGAATATAGCAGTTTAATACAGTAGTCAATAAAATGAGTTCTTCAGTTTATTTCATTTTATTTTTCCTACAAATAAAATGAGAAAGGAGAGGAGATCATTATGTTCTGCTTTCTCACCTTATTTCCTGAAATACTAAAAAAAAAAAAAAAAAAAAGATTGAGGTGTGACATTTCTTTTGCATTTCTTAAGGTGATAGAAAGCTTGAAGACCTCAATAGAAAAGATAACATCATAACCCCATGAATATTTAGTATAATGTTCCATCTAAAAGGTAAAAATACTCTTTTCTTTCTAATACCTTTCACCAAATAATGGGAAACAATGCAAAATGTTCATTTAAATTCACATAAAACAACGTATAAACAATGTTTCTTTAAATTCATATAAATATATATACCCAGCAGAATTATACCAAAGCCTTCTAACAACTTGTTATATCCTAGTGAACAAGGAGTTTAGTATAAAAATCTTCACGTGTAGAGAAATTGCTTTATACTTTTTTTAAAACTCACACCTGCTATACTTATGTATTGTTTAAAACGTTTTTATAAAGGAACATTATTGGTACTTTGAAAAAGATCTATTGGCTAAAGAAGCCAGGCTGGAAGCTGGGATTTGAGAAGAGTTATAAAAATTGAATAGGCTAAGTAGGATGAGTTTTACCTTTGCCATGTTTTGACACCTGATGACTGTGATCGCTATAGGTAAATATACATCCTGACTGGGAGGAGGAGAAGTACAGCGTGCATTTGCTCTTATTCAACAGACATTTACTTAGCGCTTGCTACACAGAAGTGTTTAGGAAAAACTACAGGACTCAGTTCCTGCTTCTAAAGGGAACTGCCACACATTCATATACCATATATCATATCCTATATAACATACACTCACACACACACTTAACATCATAGGATCAGTGTTCGACAGATGCTTTCTTAATGGTTACAATATACATTTGTTCGTTTTAGTTTAGTTACAGTGGAATCAGTGACATGGTGAATAAATTTTTTAAAATATTGCTTTTATCAAGAATGGCAATGTCTCAAAAATAAAGAACAGGAAGGATTCTAAAAAGAATGAGTACTGCTAGCCAATGACAAGTTTTAGCCTTAGGTCTTTTTTTTTTTTTTTGCGGTATGCGGGCCTCTCGCTGTTGTGGCCCCTCCCGTTGTGGAGCACAGGCTCCGGACATGCAGGCTCAGCGGCCATGGCTCACGGGTCCAGCCGCTCCGCGGCATGTGGGAGCTTCCCGGGCCAGGTCACGAACCCTTGTCCCCTGCATCGGCAGGCAGACTCTCAACCACTGCGCCACCAGGGAAGCCCTAGCCGTAGGTCTTTTTATTTGTGTGGTTTGGGAGGAGATTAAAAGCACTGAAAACTAGAGAAACAAACAATCTGGAATTCATCACCCAGAATTCATTTTTATCTTTAATTAAAATTGTCTTTATAACTTTTAATGTGAAAAATAAAATGGTACAAATAACCTTGAAGTTCACCTTATTCATCCCTTGACCAATTTCCCTACCCACAGCAATCACTATAAATGAATTTGTCTGTATCCTCCGGCATTGTGTGGCACGCATTTTTTTAAATTATGTGAACGTTTTCTGACACTGATGTTGTTGATTCTTCTTTCTAATAGGCTGCATGCAGGTTGAATACTGAAGAGAAACTCCACCGGCTTCATGGGGGGAATGATTTGTCTAAAGTGAAACCTATCACACTTGCAAGTGATGGTTTGGATTGGACAAGAGATTTGGTTAATGTCAATGAGTTTCGAGAAATGGTTTGCTGGTCGTTTTGGAAAGTAAAGATAATGCACGGAGGAGGGAAGAACCCTCAGGGAAACAAAGCTGGAACCATCTCTAAGTCCCCTTTTCAGCACCAAGAGCCTATGCATTTATTGCATCCTTATCGTCAGAACACAGAAGAGGCTTTATTTGTAAACACAGTCCTACCTATTCCATCTTTCCGTCAAGAGACCATCATTCTGTTCTCATAGGCGCTTCTTATGCAGTTTGAAAGATGCTAAATCAACACTTAAGCAAGGCAACTTATCCAAAGACATGACAATCCCCTTTCAATATGGTTCTATGGCTTAGCAAGCCCACTCTTACACAGATGACTAAATTCTGTTTTTATGTTTTACTTATGCTTGCCTAAAGCATACTTTTGCAGACTTTCTGCTTTTAATGACATGAAACATGAGCACAAAATTATAATTATTATCTTTCTTTTCTTCAAATCATTTTCACTTTTCTAGCAGGGTAGTCCCAAATTGATCCAAGACAAAGAAAACGTGTTTTTTTGTTTTTTTGTTTTTTTGTTTTTTTTTGCGGTACGCGGGCCTCTCACTGCTGTGGCCTCTCCCGCGGCGGAGCACAGGCTCCGGATGCGCAGGCTCAGCGGCCATGGCTCACGGGCACAGCCGCTCCGCGGCACGTGGGATCCTCCCAGACCGGGGCACGAACCCGCGTCCCCTGCATCGGCAGGCGGACTCTCAACCACTGCGCCACCAGGGAAGCCCAGAAAACGTGTTTTTTAAAAAATAAAATCCAATTTTAATTTAGAAAAATATATTCCAATGACTTGAGGAATTCTACCAAACTCGGAAAAATAACTTAGCATCAGTTCATCTACTTGAGTTTATGGAGGGGTTTAAAAAAAAGGACTTTGCCTTTTTGAGCATTGCTTCTCAAGTGAAACAGAAAAGACTACATAACATATAACTTTTAATACATATTTTGATTAAAATTATTTGTAGACTGACCAAGAAGAAATAAAGTATGTAATTTTGCTATTTATGTCTACTCAAATATTTTAACACTTCTGTATGTACTGGAACTGTGACATAAGTAGAGGATTATCAAGATTAATAGCAAAACATCAATTTTTGACTATATTAAGCAAATCATATAGAAATCTTATACTGTACTCATAAGATACAATGTAAGGTTACAGATTATTTCTTTTAGATGGCCTATCATTTTCCTACAGTTGATTTCATTCCAGGTTATATGAAATAAAAATTTTATAATACAAATACTATTCTTCTTTCTAGTGTAAGATTTAAGGGCGTATAATATATGCAAAACATATAAATAAAAGTCGCTGAAATCAAGCCAGTCATCATTTATTCTCCTATTTGTGGCCCAGTGAAAATTAAATCTTTTGGAACATGGCTTCTGGATCTTGTTGTACAGATTTCAGCCTGGATCTGCCATATTCAGGAAATGCTTTTGAAATTAACCACAAAGCTTCAAGTCTAATATTCAGAGATGTAATTAGCTCCAAATAAATTGGCAGACTCTTGGAATACATAAGCCAGGTAAAGGAGATGTCATCTGCTAAGAACAGCAAAACCCCTCTTATCAGTAGTGAAAGTAAATTAATACACAACTCGCAATTATCACTACTTTTTTCTTGGCTCTATAGGACCAACACTAAAATAAAAGACTGTTGAACTGAATATAATTTCTACATCAACTCTACACTTTGACACCTGAGAAGAATCACCAGATAAGCCTGTTCAAATCACCTGGACCACATACAAACCCACTCAACCCCATGACCATCCAAAGATTCTGATTCTATACTTGGTATCATTCCTAGAAATCTACATGCTTAATATAATACACCTTTTCCATGAACTAAACTTTGAAAACACTCCTCTAGAGGGTAACATTTTTAGCTATATTAGACATATGGATTTAATTACTCTTTGAAAAACACCGTTCAAAATAGAAGCACAATTTGATAGACGGAAACAAAAATAACCCACTAGTGCCCTATCCTTACACTATCCTGACTCCCATCACGTAATTTATCTCTCTCCATCTTTTTCTGTTTTTTTCTCCTCCTTCCTGCTCCCTCATTTCCTTTTCCCTCTCCTCTCTCTCTCTCACACACACTTTCAATAAACTTCTAAATGCGGGTTCATTAGGCACAGGACACAGTTCTCTCATGTCTGTACACATCCAGTATTTCACACAATGTGTGGCAGAGAGCTGACGCTCAATTGCTGTGCGTACAAATGTATAAGTAATCATTTTCAAACCCTGTCAAGGTTTTATCTCAGTTGTATCAAGATTTATCAAGATTTATAACTAGGTTCACTTACATTCACCATTCATTATCGTGATACTTTGAGAGGCCACAAAACTTGTTCCCACATGACAAGCATATTCCTGAATCAGTACATCACTACCTAATTCTTAAAAATTGCTGGATTAATTCATCACCACCTGATCCTTAAAATTTAGTAGAATTTAGCTGTGAATGTGATAGGGATCCAGACTAATCCACGTAATTCCACCCTGGGATTCTAGAACTAATCTATCAATATAATCAGTTGCCTTATTCTTTAAATGTCGAATACCAATGCAGGTTCAGAAATCCAAGAAACCACATCCACAATGGCCACCCGGGTCCATTTTGGCTGCCTGAACCAGAGTTCCTCCATTCTGATTTTTAAATGATTTTAATTATGTCATCACTCTTCCCTCTGAATTAATCCTACAACCAGTCACCATTTGGGAGACAATTCTCCATGGGTATCTCATGTTTCTGCACCACATGTGAACAGAGGCAGGGACAGCCTCTGCTCTGGATTATTTTCTCAAGAATGTTTGTGTAGCAAACAGCCTTGGAAGACAGAGAGTGTCTCCCTGCAGGGCAGAGGACAGATTTATTTGTTGCTCAGGAAAATAAAAATAATCCTGTGGGGTAAAATTTAGGCAGGCTTGCTGGTAGGCGCCCTTTAAAAGAGTGGGGTTTCCCAAGTTCAGGGTTCAGTGTTCCTCAGCTATGACACAAGCTCATGTCATAGGCACTGTCCACCTGGGCTACTCAGTATGGCTCCCTAGACTTGATGGTCAGGAGTTACCCATGGGAACACAAAGCCCATGCTGCCTCCTGTGTGGGGACATACAAATCCATTGTGTGCAACTCAGGGAGGCTCCTGAAACAGTGATGGTGGTTGGCTAGCTTGTTAGCTTGCACGAAGGGTAAAATCTCAGATCCTTCCCACTACTTGATATACCATATCTGGTTGAGCCTGCTTCCATAAAAATGTTCACTGGTCCATCTCCATATCTTCAAACTTTCACCATCAAATAACTGATGTAATCTTTATTTTGTCTTCAGTTCTTTCCTGAGCCTGCATTTTGCACCCTTCTCAAAGTGTGTCTAGACCAGCAGGGGCAGCATCACCTGGGAAAAGGTTAGACACCCATATTCTTAGGTCCCATCCCAAACCTACCGAATAGAAGCTCTGGGGGTGGGTCCTATCAATCTATGTTTTAACAAGACCTTCCTGTGATTCTAATATGAACTAAAGTTTGAGAAGCACTGTTCTAAAATAAAAATGCATAGCATTGTTCAAGTAGAACAATGCTATTACCTTAACAGCAAGCTCTTGAAGCTGTGGGAAATAAAATGAGAACAAATTATTTGTCCTAAAGCCCTCTTTTTGAAAGAACAAACCTTGTAAATCAGACATACTGGAGATGATTCAGAAGTCTAAATATTCCCTTGTATATATGTGCCACATCTTCTTTATGCACAATATATCTGTATCTTTAGCCATGGTCTAAAATTACCTTCTCTTACAATTTTTTTCTTTGAAATATATTATTGAAACACACTGCCTTAATCTGCCTTAATTTATGGTCTTTACGGTTCTCTCCTTCCTTCCTCCCCTTCTTCCTTCCTCCCCTTCTTCCTTCCCTTTTTTCTTGTATACAGGATACTAAGTGGGTTAAACTTGCTTAGTTCTTATAAGCCCACTACTCACAATTTGTAGGCACCTTTATAGGCTTCAGGCTTCATTTTGTTTTTCATATGTTGGTTGGCAAATACAGCATAAAGCATATGCAAGTTAGAAAGGGAGAAATTGCTTTACTTATAAGAAAGTGATCAAATTTTGTAGGAAGCAGGTAATATAAAAAAAACTGGTGAAGTATGCAACCACTTTTAAAAAGAAGGAAAAAGACGTGTTAAGACCATTTTTCACTGTCATATGCTCTGCATGAGGCTCTGCCTTCCTGTAAATCTAGGAATGCAGCAAAGTTCACATGAGTTTTACTAGTCTATGAAAAGAGTAAAAATACTATTTAATTGAACATGATGCAAATTGACATAATTAATAAAAAAAGATGTAGTATAATAGATGAGAAGTACCTTTGAAATTATTTTTTTGCTAATCTTTTGTTTTTAAGAAAAAACAGAAGGTGAGACCAAAAGCTTCAACTCTCTTAAAAGACCATAACTAGACACAGGAATAGAAATAAATACATCTGGTCACAGAACGTATATTTGTAATTTATCTTTAGTTTCATATATGCATACCTATGATTTTACATATGTAGTAATAAACTGAGGACAAGTGAAAAAAATATTATCAGGAAGGACAGATTAAAAAAATCTACCAAATTTATTTTGATATCCTAAAGTGAAAACTAACTTAAGAGGTTTATCCTGTCAGTAAAGGATCATTTTTTTATATATAACTTATTCTTCAGCACATAATAATCACTAAAGTGTTTATCACCATATTTCCCTTGTCATAATTCAAGAGTTTTAAAACAGCCTGAATTATTAACCTTCCAAATCAACTCGCAGACAGACAGACATCCATTACCTTCCACTGCCCTGAATACTCTTTGAGCAGATAATTTAAGAGGGTAGTTACAACACATAAATTTAAAGTACTGGTAAGGGCTTCCCTGGTGGTGCAGTGGTTGACAATCTGCCTGCCAGTTCAGGGGACATGGGTTCGAGCCCTGGTCTGGGAAGATCCCACATGCCGCGGAGCAACTAGGCCTGTGAGCCACAACTACAGAGCCTGCGCGTCTGGAGCCTGTGCTCCGCAACAAGAGAGGCCGCGATAAGTGAGAGGCCTGCACACAGTGATGAAGAGTGGCCCCCGCTTGCCGCAACTAGAGTAAGCCCTCGCACAGAAATGAAGACCCAACACAGCAAAAATAAATAAATAAATTTAAAGTACTGGTAAATGCATTAACTTCCTAGTATTACATAGTAACTAAAGTTATTACATAAAGTATTCAGCTATTCTGAATTTAATTTTGAAGTTAGCTCTTATTTTTGGTTAAAATTTTGTGCAGGGCTTGTTCAACAATTCTGGAAACCATAAAAGATGTACTGACTTTGAAAATAGGGGAGAATTTATTTAATTTCTCTACGCTTCTGTTTCTTCATCTGTAAAACAGAGATAACAATACCTTTTCACAGAATTGTTTAGGGATTAAATGAGATTTTTGCTAAATAAACACAGCAGTGACATCTTCGTCAACATTAGCTTTTAGGAATTAAGAAGGGGAAAAAGGAGTTCTTTCACTTTATTGAAGGTATAATCAAACAGCTATCAATATATGTCACTATGGTCTAAGTAAATTGCAGTGTGTCCGAGGTCCTGTCAGATTACAGCTGCTTGAGCCACCCTCCATCCTTTTAATTTTACAATAACCATTTTGCATCTCCAGCTCCCCTCCAACCACCCTCCCTTTGATTCTTATTCTATCAAAGGAGATTTGTTTCCTTTACCTCGGGCTACCCTCTGACTGGCTGTAAACTATTTATCATTCCTGCCATGTTATCTTCATTTCTTTTTAGTTTAAAATAATTTACCTTTGAGGTTCGTTAACTCTTCACAGGCTGCCAATCTGGTGAGTGGGTTGTTGGCTCAGGAAAAAAAAAAAAATCTAATTTTACACGGTAGGCAAATTTTCTATTTTGCTAAGGTTGCTATGGAAATATTCCTTTTATTTTCTGTTTTTGCTAATACATTGGGGGTGAATGTATCACATTCTGTGGTAGACAAAAGTGTGTACTGTGTGCTCCTCCCCCACTTGTATAATTTCTCCTCTAAGGATCTGGAAAATCACTATGATATGTAAATCCGTCGAATTGGCAAAATATGTAATTTACTAGGTTTTTTCATATATCAGAAACGTCATCCACTACTAATCTGCAGAAGACATGCCATTCCTGTTCCTCCCTTTGACAGAGAAGGTGGTTTTTATTTTTTTAATTCATTTTCTTTATTTTATCTTTTACTTTTTGGCTGTGCCACACAGCTTGTGGGGTCTCAGTTCCCTGATCAGGGATTGAACCCAGGCCACGACAGTTAAAGCACTGATATTCAGTATTTTTTGGTTTTTACTTTTAACTTGAGTAATATTATTATTTCTCCTTACCCTCAAGTAAGTTTTAACAATTTGAGTAAAAAGCTTCCAGTAAATAATATCAAATTTCTCTTAATAATGCTCACACTATTATCCTATAACTTTCGGCTTATATTTCTTAGATATAAACTTCTAAGAAGTGATAAAATTTTAAACCCTTGGCTCTCAGGTGGGAAGTTCAAGAAGGCTTTTCTTTTTCCTTTTTAAGAAGATTAAAATTGTACATTCATTATACAAGGCACATGATGCTATTAAGAATAATGATGGTTAAAATGTGTGTAGCTCTTCGCAATTTATGGAATGTCTTTTACAGATGGCACCTCTGTTGACCATCATAATGAGATAAAAAATAAGAAGGGCTGACATCATTTAGGTATTTATTCTTTGCTAAGCACCTTACAGGAATGATGCCATCTGTCTTTCTTACAAACTTTGTAGATACACCTTTTACAGAGGAGTAGACACACTTCGAAGAGCCAGTAATGTAGGGTAACTTAAACAGCTCTGAGGTCTGTTTGCTCATCTACACATGGAATTAATGATAGTATCTACTATGCTTGTAGGATGGGATAATTCCTATAAAGTGCTTAGCAAAGAGACAATGGTGGAGGAGCTGGAATTTGAATAAGGCTACCTATTCCAGAGCCCTGCCCCTAGCCTACCTTTTAAAAGAAGTTATACAACTTGCCCTCAATATCACATAAGTAGAAGACAAACTGTGAACAAGAAGTAATTTCTTCTCATTCCATATTCAGTAGAGAGGAGCTCAGGTATGTATGTACCAAACAACCAATGAAGCACTTAAATAAGTCACCCTCAGCATTTGATGCCTTGCTCATTTTCTAATTAGCATAATTCTTTCACATCTGATTATTTTTCTGTCCCCACCCCACTGCACTCCACTGCTTTGCCATAGCATTTCTAGGCTAACACAATAGGTGAAATGAGATAAAGTTGCAGAGCTAAAAATTAGATAAGCGTTATCCACCCTGATAACTCAAAAGTGGCAATGTCACTATCAATAGGAATGAATATCAAGAATGGAAGAAATGATCAGTTCAAAAACAAACAAACAAAAAATGCATTGTGGAGGTAAGTTTCGCTCCTTACAAACTCCATTAACTCAATCCTTCAAGAGAGATCTATGATACCTAATGATTAAAAAGGCAAGTGAAGGGGAAGAATGGTGCCTAGTTCGGACACACAGACTGTACCTACTCTGTCCAAGTTTGAAACAGCAGATGAAATGTTCCTACAGAGATTTATTTACCCAAGGTATCTAGGAGCTTTCAATATACCTCTAGTTGTGCTTATCCCAGCCCCCAAGTGCTTGTGAAAAAAATGCTAAAAATTATTTTACCAAAATCTCTGTAAGGGATTAATGGCCCAAAGTGCAACTTTGATGTGTGTTACAGAGCGAAGTGAAGTGAAGGGTGCAGGGTGTTACTGTCATTCGTGTTACTGTGGTGTGACCAAGGCAGCAGGCTCCAAAATGCCTCAGTCTGACAGAGATGGAGGGTTATTGCCATATGCAGAGACAGTCTCAAAGAAATATGTTTGGGCAACTATGCGTTTAAAAGCTTATCACACTCCTTTTTTATCTCTAGGTTGAGTAACATGTTGGGGAGCATGTTAAAGCAAAGGGAATAGAATGGAAGACTCCTTGAAAAGTGATCTAATAGTGATCATAATAGCTAACGAGTATATATCCATATATGATAATATGATGCATCCAAGAAAGATGCATGATGGCTTTAGACACAGATCTGAATTCTAACTGTGGCTCTCCCACTTATTGTGTATAATCTTTAAACCCCAGTTTCTTCTCGTATAAAAAGAAGATGATGATCTCAAATATCCTCACAAGTTTATGGTGAAAATTTAATGTCACAGTAGACATAAACCATCTAAGACTTAATCATATCTCTAAAGTTGTCTTTTCCTTCCTTGATCCACTTTTAAGGTCACAAATGATAATAAATGATTTTATAAAATCCATGAATCTATACGTCACACCTATCTACTTTTAAATAAACATCAGTAATATAAAATGTGGCAAAGTGAAAAAATGATTTGGTGAATACTAAAACATATGAGCCTATTTTCAACTGAATGCACATGAAATCTACGTTTCTACTTTCAATCAATCTCACAGGTTGAAGGTAAGCACCATAATAATCCATAAAACGAGTACATTCCGAAAGGATTACTCATCTGAAAGTAAAAACTGTATAGAAAAGTATTAAATTGGAACCCTTTCAAGTATCATAGAATCTTGAAATGATCTAGCCTACAGAATATTAACAATGGAAATAAGGACAATGTACAATAGTATTTATTAAACCAGCAATATCGGTAGGTGAGAATCATTTCAATTACAACATCAGAAAAGGTCAAAAGATCATCTACACATAAATAGGTAAACATAACAAGAAATAAAGATAGTAATAGTCAAGATTTCTGAGGAAATTGCTAATAGCCACGAACAAATTAAAAATGATTTAATTAATCAAATCAATCAACGTGTATTTGTAATCACTTCCTTTCTATCTGAAGAGCTTGATTTTGGGAGCTACGAAGAATGCTGTGATAAGCTGAGAGCTAAACTTCATGCTCAGATCATAGCACCTCATAATCTACCTGGGGAAAAGATCACAAAGAGAAAGAAACATAAAATAGACCAAAAGTATACTAAGAAAATATTAGTTTCGATTAGATGGATTTGTGAAAAAGGTAGGAAGCAGAACAAGAATTTAGCAGACAGGGAGAAAGTGATATCTGGTGGGTAAGACAGCGAAAAATAAAACAATACAGTGCTCATAGTTAAGGAATAGTTTACTTGTTTGGCTTGTTGTATGTCAAATAAAGTAATGGAGCATAAATTTGTCTGGGAAAATAAGGTAATATGTTGTTGAAAGCATCACTGTAGGAAATTGGTACGATGTGTACCTTCTAAATAACCAGCAAAGGAAATTAGGTTTTTAAGAATCCACCAACTTGAACACTATGAAAGGAGTGTTTGGGCTACAGTGTTCTGGTCTTATTTAATGCATAAGAACAGTATTAATGGGATTATTTAATGGGTAAGCACAGTAATACAGACTGCTGACTGGGAATCCAGAAGGATGTAGAAGGCTGCATGTGTCCCTGAATTTTTCCCTGCTTGGCCAATAGTGCTCTAAAGTTTCTCCATACAAGATTTACTCATTTGGCCTAAACCTGTATTACTTATTCCAAAAGTGCTCCTAAACTGAAATATCCATAGGAATAGTCATCATGAGTTTTCTTAGCATGGAATTACTGTGACTTCATTTATTATACTGTTTTTAGAGATGGGAGACAAACAGGATACCAGAAAATGTGAAATTTCACAAGAATTTACAAGCAAAGACGAATAAAAGCATTACTTTAGACTAAGAGGTACCACCTGATTATGGCATGTCCAGGGAAAGGTTCAGAGCAGTAGATCCTGGGAAGAAATGAAAGAGCAGAGAAGAATTTGATTTTTACAGAATGGGATACAGGAGGGACAAGAACACACACAGAAAATGTTTCATTCACAGAGTTGTTATTCAGTGAGTTTCTGGAAATACATAGATGAGAAAAGAGTCATAGCTGCATTAGGGCTACTCAAAGGGATAGATGTGATTTTGCTTTAGAAAGAATTTAAATTATCTTTTGAAAATCATGAATGAATTAAAAGTTTACAGTAAATAAATGGAAATGATGGGAACCACAAACTTCATTTCATATACATTTCAAACATGAGCAATTTGAAATGAGTTTATTGTTTGAAATTATTAGCTAAACCTGCCTTGCCTTGAAAAAAATTCCGTTATAGAATTTGTAATCAAACAGTGGAGGGTCCAATTACTGGAAACTGCCATTTTTGGACTCCTGACTGAATGATTTTTAAGTCATAGAAGCAAAATTTTATAACTAAAAGTAACAATCCTAGAAGCAAAAATAATATTGCTATTCACATCCACAGAAAGAATTATCTCCACAGTTAAGACTGTATTGCTCTTGTTCTATGCATGGAGAATTCAGTTTATCAATTAGTTTCTCTTTATCCTGAATGTAAGCCAATGTTTAATTGCTTCATATCCATAACTGTATTAACCTTGAATAAACTGTTTTAAATGAAAAAACTTCTTCTATGACACAAAGGAGATTAATTACTAAAAAACAACAGCAATCCTTTCCTATCAATCAAACAGGCAGAAAAGCATGGCCACCTAGTGAGGGTTTAGCTTCATTAACTTTCCTCAAATCTCATTTGTAATATAAAAGACCACCATATATTCAATTCCCAGAAAGATAAATTTAATCAACCCAATAGTGTGTGGATTTGTTTATACCACCATTACTCAGTATCTAACTGCAATCTCATGCCCTCTTCAAATTGTAATATCATCTTATTAAATATTCTCTGCTAGTACTTTGGACTGTTTTCAACTGAAAAAAGGATTCCTCCAATATCCTTAAACACATCACCAAGTCCTCTTGGCATTATGATAAAAAATCAAGTCATAAAATCTTATGTTGTGAGTCCCTCCCATCAGGAAACTTCCAAAAGCCTATTAGACAGCCTCCTCCACCAGAGGGCAGATAGCAGAAATAAGAAGAATGACAATCCTGCAGCCTGTGGAACAAAAACCACATTCACAGAAAGATAGACAAGACGAAAAGGCAGAGGGCTATGTACCAGATAAAGGAACAAGGTAAAACCCCAGAAAAACAACTAAATGAAACAGACATAGGAAATATTCCAGAAAGAGAATTCAGAATAATGATAGTGAAGATGATCCAGGACCTCGGAAAAACAATGGAGGCAAAGATCGAGAAGATGCAATAAATGTTTAACAAAGATCTAGAAGAATTAAAGAACAAACAGAGATGAACAGTACAATAACTGAAATGAAAAATGGACTAGAAGGAATCAATAGCAGCAGAACTGTGGCAGACGAATGGATAAGTGACCTGGAAGACAGAAAGGTGGAATTCACTGCTGCCGAACAGAATAAAGAAAAAAGAATGAAAAGAAATGAAGACAGCCTAAGAGACCTCAGGGACAACATTAAATGCAACAACATTTGGATTATAGGGGTCCCAGAAGGAGAAGAGAGAGACAAAGGACCCGAGAAAATATTTGAAGAGATCAGAGTCGAAAACTTCCCTAACATGGGAAAGGAAATAGCCACCCAAGTCCAGGAGGCGCAGAGAGTCCCATACAGGATAAACTCAAGGAGAAACATGCTGAGACACACAGCAATCAAATTGGCAACAATTAAAGACAAAGAAAAATTACTGAAAGCAGCAAGGGAAAAACAACAAATAAAATACAAGGGAACTCCCATAAGGTTAACAGCTGATTACTCAGCAGAAACTCTACAAGACAGAAGGGAGTGGCATGATATACTTAAAGTGGTGAAAGGGAAGAACCTACAACCAAGATTATTCTACCCGGCAAGGATCTCATTCAGATTCCATGGAGAAATCAAAAGCTTTACAGACAAGCTAAGAAAATTCAGCACCACCAAACCAGCTCTACAACAAATGCTAAAGGAACTTCTCTAAGTGGGAAACACAAGAGAAGAAAAGGACCTACAAAAACAAGCCCAAAACAATTAAGAAAATGGTCATAGGAACATACATATCCATAATTACCTGAAACGTGAACATATTAAATGCTCCAACCAAAAGACGCAGGCTTGGTGAATGGATAAAAAAACAACACCCATATATATACTGTCTACAAGAGACCCACTACAGACTTAGGGACACATATATACCGAAAGTGAGGGGATGGAAAAAGATATTCCATGCAAATGGAAACCAAAAGAAAGCTGGAGTAGCAGTACTCATGTCAGATAAAATAGACTTTAAAATGAAGAATGTTAAAAGAGACAAGCAAGGACACTACATAATCATCAAGGGATCAATCCAAGAAGAAGATATAACAATTATAAATATATATGCACCCAACATAGGAGCACCTCAATACATAACGCGACTGCTAAACAGCTCTAAAAGAGGAAATCAACAGTAACACAATAATAGTGGGGGACTTTAACACTTCACTTACACCAATGGACAGATCAGCCAAACAGAAAATTAATAAGGAAACACAAGCTTTAATGACACAATAGACCAGATAGATTTAATTGATATTTATAGGATATTCCATCCAAAAACAGCAGATTATACTTTCTTCTCAAGTGCACACGGAACATTCTCCAGATATGATACATCATATCTTGGGTCACAAATCAAGCCTCAGTAAATTTAAGAAAATTGAAATCATATCAAGCATCTTTTCTGACCATAGCGCTATGAGATTAGAAATCAATTACAGGGGAAAAAACGTAAAAAACACAAACACATGGAGGCTAAACAATACCTTACTAAATAACCAAGAGATCATGGAGGAAATCAAAGAGGAAATCAAAAAATACCTAGAGACAAATGACAATGAAAACACGACGATCCAAAGCCTATGGGATGCAGCAAAATCAGTTCTAAGAGGGAAGTTTATAGCTATACAAGCCTACCTCAAGAAACAAGAAAAATCTCAAATAAACAATCTAACCTTACAACTAAAGGAACTAGAGAAAGAAGAACAAACAAAACCCAAAATTAGCAAAAGGAAACAAATCATCAAGATCAGAGCAGAGATAAATGAAATAGAAAAAAAAATAGCAAAGATCAATACAACTAAAAGCTGATTCTTTGAGAAGAAAAACAAAATTGATAAACCATTAGCCAGACTCATTAAGAAAAAGAGGGAGAGGACTCACATCCATAAAATTAGAAATGAAACAGAAGTTACAACAGACACCGCAGAAATACAAAGCATCCTAAGAGAGTACTACAAGCAACTCTTTGCCAATAAAATGGACAACCTGGAAGAAATGGACAAATTCTTAGAAAGGTATAACCTTCCAAGGCTGAACCAGGAAGAAACAGAAAATATGAACATACCAATCACAAGTAATGAAATTGAAACTGTGATTTAAAATCTTACAACAAAGAAAAGTCCACGACCAGATGGTTTCACAGGTGAATTCTATCAAACATTTAGAGAAGAGCTAACACCCATCCTTCTCAAACTCTTCCAAAAAATTGCAAACACCCATCCTTCTCAAACTCTTCCAAAAAATTGAAGAGCTAACACCCATCCTTCTCAAACTCTTCCAAAAAATTGCAAACTCATTCTACGAGGCCACCATCACCCTGCTACCAAAACCAGACAAAGATACTACAAAAAAAGAAAATTACAGACCAATATCACTGATGAATACAGATGCAAAAATCTTCAACAAAATACTAGCAAACAGAATCCAACAACACATTAAAAGGATCATACACCATGATCAAGTGGGATTTATCCCAGAGATGCAAGGATTCTTCAATATACACAAATCAATGTGATACACCATATTAACAAATTGAAGAATAAAAACCATATGATCATCTCAATAGATGCAGAAAAAGCTTTTGACAAAATTCAACACCCATTTATGATAAAAACTCTCTAGAAAGTGGGCACAGAGGGAACTACCTCAACATAATAAAGGCCATATATGACAAACCCAGAGCAAACATCATTCTCAATGGTGAAAAACTGAAAGCATTACCTCTAAGATCAGGAACGAGACAAGGATGTCCACTCTCACCACTATTATTCAACACAGTTTTGGAAGTCCTAGCCATGGCAATCAGAGAAGAAAAAGAAATAAAAGGAATACAAATTGGAAAAGAAGAAGTAAAACTGTCACTGTTTGCAGATGACATGATACTATACATAGAGAATCCTAAAGATGCCACCAGAAAACTACTAGAGCTAAGCAATGAATTTGGTAAAGTTGTGGGATACAAAATTAATGCACAGAAATCTCTTACATTCCTACACACTAATGATGAAAAATCTGAAAGAGAAATTAAGGAAACACTCCCATTTACCACTGCAACAAAAAGAATAAAATACCTAGGGATAAACCTACCTAGGGAGACAAAAGACCTGCATGCAGAAAACTATAAGACACTGATGAAAGAAATTAAAGATACCAAGAGATGGAGAGATATACCATGTTCTTGGATTAGAAGAATAAACATTGTGAAAATGACTATACTACTCAAAGCAATCTACAGATTCAATGCAATCCCTGTTAAATTACCAATGGCATTTTTTACAGAACTAGAACAAAAAAATCTTAAAATTTGTATGGAGACACAAAAGTCCCCAAATAGCCAAAGCAGTCTTGAGGGAAAAAAACGGACCTGGAGGAATAAGACTTGCTGACTTCAGACTATACTACAAAGCTACAGTAATCAAAACAATATGGTAGTGGCACAAAAACAGATATATAGATCAATGTAACACGATAGATAGCCCAGAGATAAACCCACGCACCTATGGTCAACTAATCTATGGCAAAGGAGGCAAGGATATGCAACGGAGAAAAGACAGTCTCTTCAATAAGTGGTGCTGGGAAAACTGGACAGCTACATGTAAAAGAATGAAATTAGAACACTCCCTAACACCATACACAAAAATAAACTCAAAATGGATTAGAGACCTAATGTACAACTGGGCACTATAAATCTCTCAGAGGAAAACATAGGAAGAACACTCTTTGACATAAATTACAGCAAGATATTTTTTGATCCATCTCCTAGAGTAACGGAAATAAAAACAAAAATAAACAAATGGGACCTAATGAAACTTAAAAGCTTTTGCACAGCAAAGGAAACCATAAACAAGACGAAAAGACAACCCTCACAATGGGAGAGAATATTTGCAAACCAATCAACAGACAAAGGATTAATCTTCAAAATATATAAACAGCTCATGCAGCTCAATATTAATAAAATAAACAACCCAATCCAAAAATGGGCAGAAGACCTAAATAGACATTTCTCCAAAGACGACATACAGATGGCCAAGAGGCACATGAAAAGCTGCTCAACATCACTAAGTGTTATAGAAATGCAAATCAAAACTACAATGAGGTATCACCTCACACCAGTTAGAAAGGGCAACATCAGAAAATCTACAAACAACGAATGCTGGAGAGGGTGTGGAGAAAAGGGAACCCTCTTGCACTGTTGCTGGGAATGTAAATTGATACAGCCACTATGGAGAACAGTATGGAGGTTCCTTAAGAAACTAAAAATAGAATTACCATATGACCCAGCAATCCCACTACTGGGCATATACCCTGAGAAAACCAAAATTCAAAAAGAGTCATGTACCAAAATGTTCATTGCAGCTCTATTTACAATAGCCAGGTCATGGAAGCAACCTAAATGCCCACCGACAGACGAATGCATAAAGAAGATGTGGTACATATATACAATGGAATATTACTCAGCCATAAAAAGGAACGAAATTGGGCCATTTCTAGAGACATGGATGGATCTAGAGACTGTCATACAGAGTGAAGTAAGTCATAAAGAGAAAAACAAATATCGTATGTTAACACATATATGTGGAACCTAGAAAATGGTACAGATGAACCGGTTTGAAGAGCAGAAATTGAGACACATAAGTAGAGAAAAAATGTATGGACACCAAGGGGGGAAAGTGGTGGTGGTGGGGGGGGGGTTGTGATGAATTGGGAGATTGGGATTGACATGTATACACTAATGTGTATAAAATGCATGACTAATAAGAACCTTCTGTATAAAAATAAATTAAATTAAATTAAATTAAAAGAAAAAAAAATCTTATGCTGTGAAAGATTGGAAGGGATCTCAGAGGCCATTGGGTCCATGCCTCTCACAGAGGGATGACAAAACAGATGAAATAAAGACCTGTCAGTTTGGGCATTGAACAAGGCAACCCAAAAGTATTTTTCTTAGAAAGAAAGGTGTGCTATTGAATGATACCACAAAATTACAAAATCTGATCCATTGTATTTACAGGTAAACAATTCACATTTAATAAGAATACTGCTAATGAGGGCAATAATAAACAATATGCTCCTAAAGAAGATGAAGGTTTTATGTACAACTTGAATAAACCTATTATCTACAAAGATTTGCTTTTCTTTCTTCATCCTGATCTCCATACGATCCCCTTCGTAAACAATTACTAAGGATTTGTAAAGAGAAATCTAAGAGGCAAGGGGCCAAAAAGCTAATTTGCCTTAATTATTACCAGAAAATATGTACTTACACATTTACTGACTGTATATTTCATACTTTTTAAGATATATTTTTGCACCTATTCGATGTAAGGATTCTAGCAAGTGTATTTATTTAAATATCTTTATAATTTATTTCCAGTCTGGGGAATAATTTTTCAAAAGCTATTAGTTTAAAGGACTTTTGCAATATTTGCTTACTGATAAAAGCTTTGAGAGCTTCCCAAAGCAATCTGAATTTATTGAGCTGCTTTTCAGCAAAAAGGTGTTTAATTAGGTTGTCTCACACTTCTCTAAATCTGAAAACCTAATCACCACCTTCAAACTCAAAGTACGCATGTAAGTTGCTTTGAATATTACCCTGTACAACACTCTTGGTTTTTCCTTCCACTCATTTCCACCTTCTATCCAGGAAAAGTTTGGTTTTTAAAGTATTCTGTATTTTTTTAAATCAAAGAAAAAAAAAATCAAAGCATGAATAAACGCAACTAATTTCTTTCTTCTCTTGTTAAGAGAGCATCCATGTGTGGGAGTGTGTGTTTGTGTGTGCCTGTGTAATAATCTTCAAGAATAAATTGGCATTTGAAAGCAACTAATCAAAAGACAGGAACAAAGAAGAGTAAAGAAAATGAAAAAGCTGAATCATAGTGTTAATGGATATATTTCAAACAAACAGGCTGCTATAAGCAGGCTTGGTCAGATACAATTTTCTCTCAATTAAGATTCACAATCATCTTAGAAACTCAAAGAAAACTTATCACTACTTACTGAAAGTTTAATCCCCACACCCCTCCAAAAAAATCTCACCACATACTACAGGGAACTTCTTAAAGTCGTATTTTCAGAAATCCATGCAAGTAAAAAAGTGTTTGATTCTTCTCTACCCAGCTCCACTTTGCTCTGTGAGATATATATACATGAGCACCAAGATACAGTTCTTGCACTCAAGATTTTTACAGTTTAATGCAGAGAAACAGAAAAGGAAAAAAAAGAATTAAATAGGATGACTAATGGAGTATCCTAAAGTCACTTAATAAAATATGGAATTCCAAAGAAGAAATAAGGGGAACATGACATTTAATCACTTAGTGCTAAGGGCCAAGCATGGTGCTAGGTAACTGCACAATAACCCTATCAAAAGGTATTATCATCACTGTATTCATTGTGTAGAAACAGGCCCAACGTCACCTCGCTAATTAAAACAGGAAATGTATATCATTCTGTTTGATAGCAAATGAAATCAATCTCTAAATTTGGAGAAAAAATTTAAAAACGACGGTCCAGGTGGTGTGTGCCTCACAGAAAAGGGAGACTGACAAAGAGTTGATTTCAATTTCTGAATCAAAATGGAATATGGGGACTGCATAGGGAAGAAGCAGAGTAAGGGTAGCTGGCACCACGGAAAATTATTCCTAGAAACAATGAATTTTTCCTAAGGACACTAAATCCTATGAAATAGAAGTACATTTTGTTCTGCTGTGCATCTAACTGGATTTACATATACAAGTTTGGGAATCAAGCTAAGAAAAGCAGAATTACTCTGCACAAGGTAAAATGAAATTACAATTCCGAGGCAATTCTGAAGGGTATGAGGAAGGGAAGAAAATAAGACACTTCAAGGTCATACATATACATAGAACAGATAGAATGAGAGACCAGGGACAATTTCTCATTTTTGGATAGTCAAAAAAATTTTAAATAATTGGGAAGCTTAATTTTCAATTTAGCCTGACTTTTGTCACAGAGTTAATCCCCTATTCTAACTTTCCCCTGAAATCTGCAGTACAACACACACGATCACTTTGGGAAACTGAAGAAATGTATTTAGCTTCTTTTGGGCCAATTAGGCTACAACTGTGGACACAGAAGTTCAACACAAAAAGAACACTTATTTTTAAAGGTATAAAATTTTGAGGAAGGACTTTTTGAGGGAAATATTAACCGCTCAGTTTGGGATTTTGAGGTGTATGTGGAATCTGGAAATCTGAGTAGAGATTTCAGTGTTTGGGGATGGGGAACAAGAGCTTAAAAATGCAGAAGTATTGACGATCGAGTCATCTTCTCGTATGTGGAAATTTTAAATGTGATCACAGAGGAGAACATAAAGAGAATGGCAAAGAGAATCAAGGATCAATCACTGAGAAATAAGTACTTGTTAGGTAGAAGGGTCAATAGAACCAGGAAAGGAAACAGAATGTAAGCATCAGGGATGCTTCAGAGAGGATTCCAAAACGTATAGGTCACAAGCCGAAAGAATGGTGGTGTAAATATTAAATCAACTCCTTTTGGCAGAGGCCAACTGCCTGGTAGATTTCCCTATTTCTTTTATTCACTACTCTCCACTGTCTCTGTATTTTCTACATAGACTTTCAGATGCTAATAACATGCGCGGCCATTGCTTTTTTTTTTTTTAAATACTGCACCCACCCTATACATTCTGTCTCTGTACGTTGAGATTAGCTCCAGAAAGTATTATTCTTTTGTACAATGGCACCTAAAATCCTGACCTATGTAAAAAATATTAGTGGATTAATGATATTTTAGTCATAATTTCCTTGATACAAAAAAAGACCAGCTTTGAATCATTAGTTAAATTGGAACTAGATTCCCTCTGTTCTAGTTCCTAATACCCTTTGTCTGATGTTTTTTCTACCAGACTGTATTGGTGAGTGATATGCTGATCTCAGGGGTGCACAAAGATTTATCCTGAAGTCTTAGAGTTACATTTGGATAGGGAACTGCATTTAACCTGGGTTCTAACCCCTCACAATCCAAAATATTAAACAAGGCCAAACAGCTGAGAGAAATGTTTGAATACTGTTAATGGTAGACACAGCTGGAAATTTTTCTGAAGTAACTTCAAACAATACACATTTACACATTATCTACTTTTTTTTTTAGGACTAATGGCCATATGACAATAGAAAATTAATCTCTCCTGCCATGTGTGTCCAGAATAGACCCGGGCAAACTGACAAATATCTGGGATATTTTAGCAGTCTTTGGAATTAACAATTGCTTTCATTACAGTTTGCCAAGTTTTTTGAGATGTGTGGGTTTGTAGTGGTATTTTTAAGTCTATAAAAGATTTAGCATGGACAAAATGAAAAGTCTGATTTCTATAGCACATTAAAACAATGAATCTACGCAAAACATGTATTACACCTGAGCATATCATAATATATGGAAATGCATACTACATCGAAATGAGTATTAAAAAGTTAATGCACTGAATTTCCTAGCGTTTCCTAAATCATTTTTGGCAATGTTTTGGAAACCTTGTGGAATGATTGAAGGTTTATCTTCTCCTCCACTCCACCTAAAATTCAACATCTGAAGGATACATCTTATTTTTTTTATTAAGATTTTTTTTGATGTGGACAATTTTTAAAGTCCTTATTGAATCTGTTACAATACTGCTTCTGTTTTATGTTTTGGTTTTTTGGCCACGAGGCATGGGGAATCTTAGCTCCCTGACCAGGGATCGAACCCTCACTCCCTGCATTGGAAGGCAAAGTCTTAACCAGTGGACTGCCAGGGAAGTCCCTGAACAGTACATATTATTAAAAACAAATGTACTGGACTTCCCTGGTGGTGCAGTGGTTGAGAGTCCGCCTGCCGATGCAGCGGACACAGGTTCGTGCCCCGGTCCAGGAGGATCCCACATGCTGCGGAGTGGCTGGGCCCGTGAGCCATGGCCGCTGAGCCTGCGCGTCCAGAGCCTGTGCTCCGCAACGGGAGAGGCCACAACAGTGAGAGGCCCGCGTACCGAAAAAACAAACAAGCAAACAAAAAAAACAAATGTATTTAGCATGCTAGCTAGTTATGATACTTGGTATGTTTATCTTTGCTTAGCTGCTTTATAACACGAAAATTCATTTGTTGCTCCTAAATGAAATCCAAGAACATATATATTTATAAATGCTTTCAAAATATTCCTTTTATTTGTTTATCATCTTTATTTTATAATTTGTTTTTAAAAAGAGACACGTCTACTTTCAGAATGGACTCTTACTTTAATAATTTGGGCATCAAAATTAATGTAAGACTACACTGTTGTTCTGGTAGCAAATCCCCCTAAATAAGAGATTTTGTGTTGCATTAAATTTCTAAAACTAACCAACCTTATTAGAGTAGGATTTAAAGCAGCTGCTGAAAGCCCTATGCACCTCCATACAAGTTAGGACCAGTCACTGGCAGAGTCTACAGTGTTCTCCCATGAGCTGCTCAGAGGACCTGGGCACTGGTTACCATAACCAACCTCCAGCTGGGGCAGCCTCTCTGAAGTGCTCTGGGACTCATGTCAAGGCACAGGGGCTCCTGTGATTGCCTCAACTGTGCCCTTCAAGATGACAAGCTCAATTATGCTTTGTGCCAAGATAAAAAATAACAAGTAAATAAACTTTCTCAAGTTCACATAGTGTTAGGAAAATATGTCTCTACTTCCTAGGCTGGAACAGCTAAAAAATGAACATTTTCTTTCCGTAATGATGTGCATGCATGGGTGTGTATGCACATGGAAATACCATGCAAGGACTGAGGTGTTTACATGGTGGATCTCACACCCATTTCTCCTTAAATCTTTTTTTTTGTTTGTTTTAATGAATTGTAGCTAGTAAGGTAAAGCTTAACCACAAACATTAGAAATCTTAATGAGAAGAGAGGGCAAACAAAACTACATAGTATTTTTATTTAATATATATTATGGTACATTTTAATTAAAAAATTAATTCTGAAAACACGTCCAGATCAGATTTTGAGAAAGGGCATAATGTTTGGCAAAGGTCATATCAAGGTGAAGAAAGAGAGTAAAGAAAATAATACAATCTGTAAGAAAGGACTGAAAAACCTATAATGAAAAAGAACTCTCAAGTGTATTCTATGAGATAAGAGACTGTGAAAGTGCTTGATAGATGGAGGGTGAGTAGTATTGTATTCTTACATCTGCTCAGCACACGGAGAAAGTGAGAGAGAATGAGGGTGAGGGGCAGGGAAAAGCACGCATAAAGTGCTTCCAAGTAGTCACACGAAGGTAACATTTTGAATTTTACTCTTATCTTTTACAGAAAATGGTTTTTTTAATGCAATTTTTAAATGTTTCAATTAGCGAGCTATACTTAAAGTATTTCTTGGATTTACATCGTATCTCAATTCAAAAATGCCGTTAACAATTAATTTTCATTAACCAAAAAAAAAAAAGACACTGCAATTGGTGTCAGGGATGCAGACCGAAAAGAGAGTCCTTGCATTAAAGAATTGCATAGTCTCACAAAGGAGACTGACAAAACCACCATTATCCAGGTTGATGAGTGACTGGATGGAAGTGAGTGGGGTGCCATAAAAAACATAAAAGGGAACAATGTAATGTAAAATAGGGTGTGGTGTGACATCAGGGGAAGCTCCAATGAGAAGGTGATTCCTGGACTGTGCCTTAAGATCAAAGAGGAATTAATCAAGTAAGGAAGATGAGGAAGGGTGCTCAAAGTGTTTTGATAAGGCACAGCATTCGGGACTGAAGGACTGGTGGTAAAAGATGAGGCTACATAAACAGGCAACAAATATTAAAGATTTTGCCTTTAATCTGCTATCAGAACTGGAATTTTTTAAGGTCTGTAAGACACTAAGTGCAAGTAACTCCCTTTCTTCCTTGCAATGTCAAATCTCCTTTCCCTAACCCAGGATGTTACCTCTTCCTGACGCTATAATTTCAGATCTTAAAAAAAAAAAAAAAAAAAAAAAGCTGGCCTAAATGAAATCTCTGTCAAATTGAACATTGTCCTCTCTTGTCCTGATTCAGGCTGGGAAATCTACAGAATAACTTGCAATATTTACATACCAGTTTCTGCGACTACCCTCCCACCCTTGCTGCAACCCTTAAGAGTTGGCTCAGGGGAGGAAGGAGAAATGATGGCAGAGAGTGTCCCCCTTGGCTGCAGAGAGTTATAATTTGCTGTGGGAGGGTTTGAAGGAATTCCAGTGTTAAATCTGTTTCCTAGGAAACCTTAACCATTCGACAGAAAGTCTCTCACTGGAGATACCTCAATGTAATCACCTAGAAATGGTGATTCCTTCCCCACTAGACTGTAAGCCTCTCCATGCAATGTAGATTCTGATAATTCAAGCCAGGCTCTTCTGGTTGGGGACATCCTGACTCCCACCAGGTATATTCTTCACTTTTTATTACCTAGCCCCAAGGTAGGAGATTAGCTAAAGCTAGAACTAGATTTGGGAACCACTGTTTTCAAATCCTACATACATGGTCTAATAACTCTCTTTAGAATTGAGATATTTGGCACTCACAACCCTTAGCTTTGGGGGCTAGCCAAAATTTCCAGACAAGAAGAGTCTCATGTTAACTACCAGCTTAATATGCTATGAGGTTCAGAATTTATCATAAAGACAATGCCACTAAAGAATTCTATGATGGATGCTTGGAAAGATAGACAGGAGAGACATACCTGAGGCAGGAATTTCTGTTGGATACTTACCGTACTAACATAATAGGAAGAAAATGATGGGATCCCAGATTAAACCAGGGGCATGAGGAAGGGTGATGTGGAGAAGATTCTACAAATAATAAGGAGGTAGAAATGAGAGGACTGGAGTCTAGAGGGCCTAAAGATACTGTTGCCATTAGGCTTTTTGTTTTTGTTTTTTATGGTTCATTAGTTGGTCTGTTTGTAAATTTGTTTGCTTTAAAGAAAGAACAGGAGAAAACAGGAATAGTTGACGATCCAATAACAAGAGAAGATTGTTAGACTTGAGCAAAGTAGAGTCCAATTTCCCTGAGTCAGAAATAAAAGAAATGGATGAAGATGGCTACAGATGACAAGAGGTGGGCAAAGAAATTGAGGAAATTCCCACCTGACACCCTCTATTTCATCTCTGAAAGAACAGAGGTCAGGTGCTTGAAAATGAAGGTGGGTATAGTAGAGTGGAAGGAAAGGAGTACAGGTTTGAAATAATACTTTTTCTTTTTTTTTTTTTGGTGAACTGAGTGAGGGCATTATCTAAGGATAAATAGATTGTATAAACCTCAATAATTTTTTTAAGGAAAGATACCCTTGTCTTAATAAATTGAAAAAACTCAGAACGACACAAAAACAGTCAATGAAAAATTGTGGCTAATTAAGCATTTAACTACCACATAAATGACTTTATTATAACACAAAAAAGGAAACAGATTACTTCATTAGAGATTAAAAATTATATGGAGATAAATCTTTATTAAATATTATTTAATTTAAAAGACTGTTGTTGTGGCAGGATACAATAATTGGGAAGGTTCAAAGAGAAAATCTAAAATTTAAGGGTAATTTATGAGGTGAATAGAAATAGGATATTTTTCATTTCACCCTATCCATGGTTCTCTGAATAATACATCTGATCTTTTAGGTGCTTCAGAATACATTGTGAAAAAAACCTGAGTTTTATAATTCAAGAATATTAGAAAAATTGAGAAGCATGTACGTGTTACAACTTTGTGAAGCATAAATCACAATATAAATGTAAGGCATTCTACTGCAAAGATGAGAACTGACAGGCATATAATTTCTAATATATGAGGCAGAAAAATAAACTACAAATAGTCCTTTTATTGTGTGATGAAAGGTACTTTTAATGCACTGTGATACGTTGCAAGCACTTAAGAAACCTAAAGGCTTTGTTAAACCTGGTCATTCTTCAAAAAATCTGTTGCTATCTAGATGTGCCACAAACATGACACAAACAAGTTAGAAACCACTTTTCAGAAGAATTAAAACTTTCAACTACAATAACTTTTAACACATTATGCATGAAAATAAGATTTCCAAGAAGATTAAGCTACATCTTTCATCCTTCTGATATCTCTTTAACAATCATGTATCTAATCTGCTGCCCTGTGATTTCAAGTTAGCTTGTTACCCTAATGTCAGTGATATCAATTAAAAATTTTAATATATATATTAATACATATTACATACACAATATACATATTAAAGGGAAAGGATACACAGCACTTTTTTTCCACATTGAAAGAAAAAACTTTCATTAAATGTCAGGGTCTATACTGAATGCCGGGTATGGAGAGAGGAATCCCAATTTCTATCCCCAGTGAGATCACTGTCCTCTGGGCATCCCATTCATTTCTATACCCCTAGTACAAAACAGCAACAACAAAAATAAATGGATAACATCTGCTGAAAACTAAGCACTGTGCTAATAAGCACTTTCTAGTCATAATCTCATGTGATCAGCGCAGCCACCCTACCAGTAAATACCATTAAGGCCCCCATTTTACCAATGAGGAAACCAAGGCACAGAGAGGTTAGCTACCTAGTGAAAAAATAGGATGGGAGGGGTATGTCAGTGGGGTGCAAGAATAGTATAGCCAAACCTGGCTCAGCCACAAACATTCTTTGTGAACCTAGGCAAGTCCTTCCCCCTCTCTGGGCCTCATCATTCCCACCTGCAAAACAGGTAGATGGAGCAATAAGATGCTGGTTCCCAAATGTTGCTGCATGTTAGAAATACTGAGGAGCTTCCATATATCTTGATACCACTGCTGGACCCAGACCAGTTGAAACAGAACGTCTGGGGATGGGAGCCAGACATCCAGATTTATGCAGAACTTTTAATGGGCCTGGGTTACTTCCTTGTTTGGTATGAGAATGGGAAAACAAGCTGGTCCCTTCTGTTTATGTTCCAACCAATCAAAGAGATATATTTGAAACTGAACATTTTTAAAAAGTGCATACCCTTGCCCTCTGGATTGCCACCAAGGAAAGAAAATGGACTATGGAGAAGGAACCTAATAAAACCCCAATCCTCTACTCCTTTAAAATAATGCTTCTCTAGTGAAAGTTGGAATTTTTACCTTTTGTTTAAAAGTGAGTCACAATTTTTGTAGGTTCAAATTACCAATAGGTATTATGAAAATTTGGTTCTGTGAGGAGTTTCATTTATACGCCCCAAATTGGGGTTATGATCACTTCTCATTTCTTCACATTTACAAGGAAGGGTTGGATTTCCCTTGCCTCTGACTTAATGGAAGAGTCAATAGGCAGACATCCTCCCTCCCGGACATTCATGATTTTAGTCTATAGTTTGACAGTCACAGCCATTGTGTCCCATGATATCAACTTGTTCAAAGAGTGAGGTATTATTTACATATGTTTTATAATTTTCACTGATTTATTCTGCTTTTACTTATTAATTATTTACATGGCCTGTATTTACTTATTAATGATTTACATGGATGGGTCAATTACATAAATATTGATGATCATACGTGTGTTTTGTCTGTGAGTATAGCCTTGATGTACAGTGTGTTCCAACAACCCAGAGCAAGAGCAAGAAGCAGACATATTCTAGAAAAATTTATGAAAACAAGATGACCTGTTAGGTTATATTATGATAACTAATGTTAACTTCAAAGTAAATTTGTTTTATCATGAAAGAGTATTAGTCTGTGGGCTCTGGAACACGTAAAAATGCTTGAAAATAATTCACCCTAAAAGCTTTTATTCAGTAATGAATTATGCTGACTTTGTGAGAGAAGGCTTTGTATGAGTTATATACAAGGGCAAGAATTCTAATTGCTTCTGAACACTTTATTTTTAACCCTATTTACCTTATGAGAGAGAACTTAGAACCGACTGACACTTTTGTCAGCCAAGAAAAACCTTAATTCTGAGTTTTCCTCTTTGCTAGTTTCTTATAAAATTTCACATAGTATTATGATCCATCAATTCCACTCCTATTATATGGCTCTCCCCAACACACACGCAAAATAAAAACATATAAACATACGTTTATAAAAACATATAAACATATATTTATAAAAAGACTTACAGAAAAAGTTTCATGGCAGTTTTACTCATAATAGCAAGAAAGAAATCAGAAAAAAACATGACTGTAAATCAACAGGAGAAAAGATAAACAAATAGTGGTATATTCATAAGACATTACTACTACACAAATCAACCCATAAATGACTCTATAAAATATTATGCTCTGTGAAAGGAGACAGATACAAAAAGAATGCAAACTGCAGGATTTCATTTTATAAAACACAAAAATGAGCAAAATTGCTACAAGACAGAAATCAGAATGTGTTGGCCTGGGGTTGGGGCAAACTACAAGTACAATTATTCTTAAATAGGGGAAAATATCTAAAACATATATGTGTGTATACATACATATACATAGATATTATAAAGACAATGCAGCAAAATAGCATACAGAAATTATTAATGCCTATTTAACTTTCTTTCCTTACAGACCCAAATAGAAGGTATATTACATATTACTTAGCAAAAAGAAAGATGTAAATATTTATCCATCTACCACATATATAAATATAAAATATTCATATAAATATTTACAAAATATTCATGCATCATAATATTAATGAGGATATACCTTTGGGTATTAAAATATTTACATCTTTTTATTTTTTTCCTGAAATCTTCCACACTGCCTTATTTTCCTTTTTAATAGTAAGCATATATTTTTATAAAAAAGAATATTTCTATCTTGAAAAAGAATGAACGTAACAGTTGAGGTTACCTTTACTTCTATGTCCTTCCGGACGAATGAAGAACATGATGTATACATTATTTGCATGGTTCTGAATCTGTACCATGGCACTCTGTATAACTTTTAAAATTTTGCTCTTAATATATTTCTTCATACATTTTTTTACTCCTTTATCTTGATCCTTCAATATCTTATTTTTTCTGTCATAAAATGTTGGCTTCTGTGAACATATCCTAATTACAGGCTATTCCATACTTTTGAACATAATGCATCCTGAAAATGCAAATGAACATTGTAGGAGGAATGACGTGTAAAACCATCAAGTGATTCAGGACTGTGAAGATGTTGGCTTATCTATCTGAAGCCAATTACACAAGAAGAAATACAATAAGATGTAGCTTTTGAAATTAGAAAACCTGCTACTGAACAACAGTAGCGCCTATGCGTGCACTCATGCACGTAAGTTCTGCATAACAGAGATGTGCACTTTATAAAGTGTTCTTAATAAAACAGTGTAAAAAGAATCACAGAGTGTATACATGTATTAATTATTCAATTATCTCTAACACTTGGTGGCTCCATTCACATCCAGTGTCCCTTGTTCATTCACTCAGCAAATACGTGTGAGGGACCATGAGACACCAGGCATTGAGAGAGATACGTGTGACCCAGTAGTAACATTAACTGGGCTTTCCTCCCCTGCTTAAGAGTAATCAACCATGGAAACCTGTGTGCTAAGAACCACAGAGGAGAAGGTGAGGGTGTTAGAAAAGGCTAAATGATCTGAAGAAAGAGAAGTGTCCATTACTGACACTGAAACCTCAAAGAGAATTTCGGTCAACATGTTTTGTATGTTTTCTGCATTTTGTGTCTCATAGTTCTAATCACATTTGTTTTAAACACTAGAGAATGTGTATCACTCACAAAAATACTTCAAACACTACATTATGGGTCTGAATAATCTGACCAGTATCATAGACTCACAGAATTTACTTAGCAAATACTACCAGATTCTCAAATGTGACATCAATTGATTGGACAGTGTTGATGCCAGCCCACTTCTCTTTCCGTGGAACTTTCCGTTGCCAGGCACACCCATCCCCTAGCTGCAGTGAGCTGTAGCTGTGAACAGTTTATAGCTGTCCCTTCTCTGGAGAACTACCCTCAAGTGCCCACATTTTCCCAAGATGTTTTGCTCCCCTTCCCTGCCCCCTTGCTTCCTTCATGCAACCTTCAACCAACAACTGTTTCACATGGGAAGACAAAAGGCCAACGCCATCCCTGATGTGAGACCAGTTTTGTGGTGTGGTTCATGCTAAAGTGTTCCTCATGGGATCCAGCTTAAAGTGAGTCTTCGAGCTGAAAGCATGTCTTGCCCATCCCAGTATTACCTGAAAGCATCTGCTGAACAAACAAGAATTCCCATCTCAAACTCTGCTTTTAGGAGGCTTGAGACCTAAGACAATTTTATATATATATAAAATTATTAAACTATATTTATGCTTATTTGCAATGAGGATATATATAAATAAGTATGTGTAATGAATGCGTATTGACAAAGCTTGGTGGAACTGTTAGCTCATCAAGACTGCTTCTGTTAGACTCACAGACATAGAAAACAAACTTATGGTTACCAAAGGGGATACGGGGGATGAGGGAGAGATAAATTAGGAGTTTGGGATTAACATATACACATACACACTACTATATAAAAAATAGGTAAACAACAAGGACCTACCGCATAGCACAGGGAACTATACTCAGTATCTTCTAATAACCTATAATGGAAAAGAATCTGAACCACTTTGCTGTATGCTGGAAACTAACACAACATTGTAAATTAATTACACTTCAGTTAAAAAAAAAAAAGAAAGACTACTAGAGTAGAGAAGAATACCTATGAAATTTTGTACTTCCAGCTAAGTATTGTTCTCAACTAAGTGATCTCTCTTGCCCTGTATGTGGGAAAATACTATTGCAATGAAAATCTTAAAAATTTATGTTAACAAGCAGCGACCAACAGTTTATCAAAATGAACTTATACAAACTAACAAATTTATTACACAGTATTCAGTTTTCTAACCTCTTGGTATTGCACACTGTATATTTTTTTCACTCATATGTTATTCAGTTTAATACACTGACCTCTGCTATTTTAAGTCCCCCCAAAAGTAATCTATTCTTAAGGCTGCTCGCTATAATACCCCTGAGTGAAATTCTGCTATTAATTTCTGGGCAGGTTGTTCTCTATATACAATTGCGATAATAACTAGGATAGCATGGCTACGTCTTTCCACTCTTGGAAGAGGACAGAAATGAAATAAGGGAATAAAGTCATATATATACATTTTTAGAAATGCCAACTAATTTTTAGGTCAGAAATGATGAAAACCCAAATATTCTGTTACTAGAAGAATGTAGATAGTCCCAATTATTTTTATATTGTATGTCATTTCAAATAACAGATTTCCCTACAAAAAGATTTTTAAAATCAGATCTATGCAAATATAAATTCAACTCATATAATGTGTAATTGCTGATGCTTTGAAGTATTAAAAAGCTTAACCACAAAAACCACAGAGCTATGGTGCACTGTGACACAGTCCCCATAAAAAAGACGAAATCAAGCTCAACTGACTCACTCCAGTAATTTCAATCTTATTGTACATGTCTTTTCTACTCTTTTTCATTTTGATAGATATACAGCTTTAAACATTCTTTACTTGAAAAATCAGCTAATTAAAAGTAAGGAAAATATAAGCACCAAGAATGTGCTTCAAAGTGCAAGTTTCCCATTAATATCTAAAGAAAATTTTGTTTCTGAGGTATATTGGACTTCTATTAATCATGACCTTAATATATGTATTTAATGAAATATGACATGAATGTGAATTTTATGGCTTCTTTTTAACTTTATTAACTAAATCCTAATCTATTATTTCTGAAAGCATAAGTACAAACTCATTGTGAGTCAATTAACTCCATATAAGCCATACCTCTCGTTATTTATAGGCAGATGAATGTATTACATACATACATTATTTTTAATTCAAAAACTATGCTATGAGCTTCCCTGGTGGCGCAGCGGTTGAGAGTCTGCCTGCCGATGCAGGGGACACGGGTTCGTGCCCTGGTCCGGGAAGATCCGACATGCCGCGGAGCAGCTAGGCCCGTGAGCCGTGGCCACTGAGCCTGCGCGTCCGGAGCCTGTGCTCCGCAATGGGAGAGGCCACAACAGCGAGAGGCCCGCATACCGAAAAAAAAAAAAAAAACTATGCTATTATATACTAAAACTGTCAAAAATTTACCAATTTTCTTATTCCCTTTGATGAATGAAGAAGGTAGAGGAGGTAAGGCTACAATGACCATGAAATTAAACATTTATTTTACTTAATTGTGTTAACTCTTAACAAGTAACAACCCTGTATATTTTATTTCCTAATTTGTCAAATGGTAACAATACTACCACTATTAACATTCCATAAACCAAATTAGATATTTAGGAAATAAGATAATTAGCACGCTTCAAATCAAATGTTAAATATATGCAAAAAAGGTGCAAATTTAATTGCAAAAAGAACAGTTTCTGCTCTTTCTTCAGGCAAAGCCTGAGGCTTATTACCTTTCCCCTCAGTTTCAGAACAGCAGGAGCTAACCAGATCATCTAGTAAAACAGTTTAACAGGATACCAAATTTAACGGAGGGTAAAAATTATTGTTCCAATAACGACATTTCTAACTTGGAAGAATAATAAATGGAGTATATTAAAATCTATAGAAAGATATAGATATGTTTTTATGTGTTATGTGTGATAGCTGAAGGCCATAAAAGGAATGAGGAATTATAATTGTTCATTTGTTATTTTACTAGTTCTATTTATAATATTCTTTAGAGAGTAACATTTTATTAACCATACATTCTTAGACTTATTTATAAAACAAATGAAAATAGGAATAAATGTACTGAGTGGAATTTAAACATACATATAAAATTATGAGAACCACTTTCCTAGTATGCTTCACGATTGTAAACGTTTCTCAACAGAGGCATCACAGGATTTTTAGGGAGAAAAAGTGCTGGTTGTGTGGAACTAATCCTTGGCCCCATCCACTCCATGCCAGCAGCTGTTATATTATGACAACCCAAACATCCTCACACAAAAACTCTCTTGGCGGGAAAGGGGAGAGAGACGGTGACAGGAGGGTTATTACATCAGCCCCTGGTTGAAAACATGATCGAAGGGCTCAGAATGGAGCAGACAGAATTCAGCAAACCTGATCCTAGTAGGTCTGTGATCTTAGGAAAATTTCCGCTCTCTCTGTACCTCAGTTTATTCTTCTGTGATGTGGGTTCAACAAGAGCTGCCCTCAAGCCTCAGAAAAATCACCGTATGAACCAAAGGAGACACTGACAATGAAAAAGCTCTGCATAATGTCAGTGCCACCCAAAATTAAAACATCTGGTTTCATTTACCAATTATCCTACGACATACTTTTCATGGTTAATTAATAAAGATTTGAAGGGAAAAAAAAAAGCATGTATTACTGTCTAATTTGAACAGAAGTGCACTAATTTGAAGGCTGTGATTTTTTCAGTTATCCAAGCCAGAAGCAATTCTACACCTGACCTTGTGTTACAGCCTTAATGAGGCTCCAGTCACCTGCTGGTAGCTCTGTTAGCAAAGGAAAAGCAGCTGGTACTTAGTAGGAATTTAATAACCTCTTCGGGGTTTGTTCTGGAAAATCCAGCTTTTTGGGTTTTTTTTTTAACTAACAACAATATGCTCATTTTAACTTACTTCTATGGATTTAGTAAATTACAGACTTTTTCAGTCCATGTTTTTTCCCCCAATGTTTTTACAAATGTATACCAAAAAAACCACTTTGGTATACAAATGTATACCAAAAACACACACACACACACACACAAAAAAAACTCTCTCTTTCCTTCATTACTGAAGAAAATTCTTGGCCTCATAAGAAGATTATAAAGCTGTCTAAATTGTAATGGCAAATAGCAACATGTCACATTCTAACTTGCTGTGAATTTGTGCCATATACCTTAAGGGCGAGAAAAGGTGGCTGTCACTTTATAGTAAAAATGGTACTTCTGCAATAGACTGACAAAATTCACAGTCTAAGTGTGATAATGCAAGAATTACTAAAAAATGACTCATTTTCAGATTTGTTCCCTAAAATTGCTTCTCATTTTTAAAAGTTCAATAAATAAAATGTATTATATGTATGTATATAATATACATGAAGCCCAGTACTTAGATTCTATTCTATAACATAAGTTCATTCCATAGCATTACTGACTCGATATCCTTAATAATTTATCATAAAGCAATAGAATTTACAATTTACATTAAAAATATTACAGGCTAATTGTCCAATCTACCAAACATTTCTTTTTTGCTATTTCTGTATCATATGGGATATATGCAAACAGCTCAGATGCAAATATAAAATTGTAATCATATGAACAAAACCACAGGTAACTTCTCATTTGTTTTTTAGGAAGAAACACTTTTTTTGGAGAAAATTTAATCACTTAAAATGAGTGACCTATTCTTATCATTCAGATTCTGAATCTATTAGTTATATAACTCCTCTCAAACTGGTTTCCTCAAGTTATTTTCTTAAAGCTACTGATTTCAAAAATGATTTTGAAATCATTTTCAATCATTTAATCAGAATTTTTACCACTCATTATTATCTAATTTTATCACCTTATATTTATCCAAGAAAAGCCCAACTTATAAAAATGATTTCCAGTGATTGCTTTATAAAGTAATTGTGCATTTTTTTATCATTTAAGCGACTACGCATTCAGACACACACAGGCACGTGCGCGCGCGCGCACACACACACAAACACACACACACACACACACACACACACACACACAGCTTTAAAGAAAATCCTGCAGAACACATTTCAAACAAATGTATCTGGGGAAAATTAAACTGGGAAATAGAGACCATTCATGGATTCTGAGTACACTAGCATATACTCCCTGCTGCTACTTTTCATTTGTGAAAGCTGTCATAAATCTATGTCCACTGATCCACTTGCATTTGGCAGAAGGTTGGTAGATTATTTATCGAAGGGATTTCTGTCAGGCTGGGATTAAGATGTCCTAAAAATTCCCAAGTGGGCAATTCATCACTACACAATTTAGAGAGCCACAATAGACCTTGGTAGCAAAGTGGGAAGTGAGTGATAGGTGAACCAAAACCCCCAGCTTGATCTAAAGAAAGCAGACAACATATACCAATGGTGTCAATCAAACTGCCTCTGAGCAGCCTCATGAATATGAAATAGGGAACAAACAGACTGGTTTTTCTTTTCTTGTTCCCAACAGTTATAAGAAGATTTTCCAACGATAATGAGCTCATTTCTGTATATACGCCAGGAAAGTTCTATCTCTAATTCTTTCTTATAGTCAAAG
This sequence comes from Phocoena sinus, assembly GCF_008692025.1. NCBI lineage: Eukaryota > Metazoa > Chordata > Mammalia > Artiodactyla > Phocoenidae > Phocoena > Phocoena sinus. Next base: position 81,680,442 of record NC_045771.1, on the reverse strand, counting down.
AAACAAAACAGGCTTATTTCTGAAATAATGATTGTTGTGAAATGGCTTACTGTTGCCAAATTGCTCCCTATATAGCCAGTGCCACATTTTTGCACCGTGTGAACCAAATAAGTCTTGCCTCTTTGTTTCTAAAAATTAACAATTTAAGTTATATTTTTGGTACCTTCAGACCAACATTTACAACACAGTCTAAAAACACCCTCAATGTAAGTGTGAGTCTTAAATCATCATGTTAATCTTGAACTTAAAAAAATAGAAAAGAGGGCTTCTCTGGTGGCACAGTGGTTGAGTCCGCCTGCCGATGCAAGGGACACGGGTTCATGCCCCGGTCCGGGAAGATCCCACATACCGCAGAGCAGCTGGGCCCGAGAGCCATGGCCGCTGAGCCTGCGCATCCGGAGCCTGTGCTCCGCAACGGAAGAGGCCGCAGCGGTGAGAGGCCCGCGTACCACAAAAGCAAAAACAAACAAACAAAAAAATATATAAAAGAACTGCCAACTATAAAGGAAACAGCCTATGTACCAGAATTCTTTGAAATCAGCAGTCATTAAGTTAGTCAAAATTTCTCAACCTAAACATGAAATCAATTTTTTCACAGATGCTAATGTAAATAAAATGATGATCACCAAGAACCATGCCTATTGAATGGCATGAACTATACAAGTTTCGCTGTATAAATGCATTGAGGAGGTAATTAATAATGGGTTCATTGTTTTGTTTATTAAGATAAGTTCGCAACAGGTCTCTTTAAGATTATGCTGAATTCGCAATACATTTGAAGTTGTAATTCTAATTTAAGTATTTCGCATCTATTTATCACCTTAGAGAGATACATTTTTGCCCATTTTAACTAACATCTATAAAATCTGGATTGGTTTTACAATGAATGATGACTCACAGTTTGTAGATTTTTTTTTAAATGCAGTATTATCCTGTGTCCTACAATGAGTGGCACCCTAGATTTAAAGAATATTTTTGAATTTAATATTACTCTGACATTACTCCGATCATCAACCATGTTAACTGACTCTAACATCCACTGTCGTACTGACAGCTTAGTTCCTTGTATTATGTCTTTACCTGTATGTTTTGTCTTCTCGATGGGACTGTGAGATTCTTAGAGCAGAGACTATTCTGTAACAGTGTGAGACACATACAACTGCCCTACATATAATTATTAACTTGAAAACCAAATAATTAGTTAACATTCAATATGGAAACTTCTTTTGCCTTTCTGTCCTAACTTGCCTGAAATTTCTCAGTCCTGGACCAGCACAATCTCCTTCTTTTCTGCAGCTACACCACTTTACAAATTGGTATATGTTATGGTACATGTTCACGTTCCTCCAAAATTCACGTTGAAATCCGAACCTCCGATGTAAGGTATTGGAGTTGGAGTCTTTGGGGGGGGTAATTAGGTCATGAGGGTGGAGCCCTCATGAGTGGCATTACTGCTCTTATAAAAGGGACCCCTAGAGAGTGCGTACTGTCTCTCTCTTATTTTCTGCTATGTGAGGAAAAAAGAAGTCGGCCCTTGGCAACCCAGAAGAGAGATCTCACCAGAACCTTAACAACAGGCTGGTACCCTGATCTCACACTTCCAGCCTCCAGAACTATGAAAAATAAATTTCTGTTGTTTCTTAGCCACCCAGTCTATGGTATTTTGTTATAGTTGCCAAAACCAAAGACAGTACATAATCATAGTCAACCAAACTCGCATTAATGTTTACCTTTTAATTAATTAATATTTGCTACAACTCTCTCCTCCTACTTTCACCTCAGAGGAAAATATTCCTTAATTCTGAAGACTAATCTCTGCTCACCTGTGCTCAGCAGCCTCTCTTTCTTTTTTTTTTTTTTTTGCAGTACGCGGGCCTCTCACTGCTGCGGCCTCTCCTGTTGCGGAGCACCGGCTCCAGACACGCAGGCTCAGCGGCCATGGCTCACGGGCCCAGCCACTCCGCGGTATATGGGATCTTCCCGGACCGGGGCACGCACCCGTGTCCCCTGCATCGGCAGGCGGACTCTCAACCACTGCACCACCAGGGAAGCCCACAGTAGCCTCTCTTTGATTGTTTTCTCTGTCTACCTATCTATAGGCCTTTCCTCCTGAGCATATGAATATCCTCAAGGTTTCCCTAACTACAACAAAATTCTGCGTGTTTTCCCATCTGATTATGGGAGTACCAACGGCTATATCACAGCCCTGTGAGAGTTAAATTAGCTAATGTTTGTCACATGCTAAGCGCTGAATAAAGGGACGTTATCTCTGTTAGGTCCTAGTAAAGTTAATAGGATAATGTGAGGCACTTGGTCAAACAATGCATAACTATTCTTTCACAGAATTATAATTAAAGAAAGGAAATACAGTCAAAGTAAAGACAATGCTCCACGTAGGTTTCCTCTTCTACATAAACACAGAGTTACATTACCACAATATTGGATAAGCAAAGCATAAATATCAGAGTATGATGGAGTTCACTTTCTAAATTATATGCCTCTTGCAAGCAATTCTTTCCGAACACTGGAAGGAAAACTGACATATTGATATCTTTTTATATGTTGCCTGATATGTTTATGAAAATGTTCTCTAAATTATGATGTATGTGTCAGCTAGTTTTATCATGATTATTCTTACTATCAATTTAAAAAGCTGATCATACATTTTCATTATTCTTTGGTATGCAGAAAACAAGTTCAGCATTATGAACTTAATTTTCCTTGTGGCTCTTTGAGCTATGCTTTATATGATTTCACAGTATTTGGGGGGATAAATTAGTGTTGAACTAGCAACCATCTGACGTTATACAAGCCAATGAATTTCTTATCCTCAAAGAGTTCAGTGAGCCTCTCTGTGACATAGTCAGTGGTGTGACATAGTCAGAGAACCTTTGGATACACAGTCAAATGAAAGGTATGATGAAACTTCATGAGTGTTGACGGGTGTGTTTGGATATGAGGAAAAACACTCCTAAAATCCAGGCCCATAAGAGCAAAGACGTGCAACAGCATCAGTCTCAGACTCAAAAAGAGACAGTATTTTACATTAATGGAAAGTAGTGATTGATCGCTGACTTTCAAAGAAGTTGAGTGATTACCACTTGTATAAATATTTAAGTACAGATTGGGGAAAAGGTAATATTTGGTGGGATTGGGAAGTTTTGTTGGTTAAAAGAATATTAGGTTAAGACAGTGACTGTTGTTGTCTAAACTTTAGATATTTACCAATTTACTTCTAAGAGATAAATTTCAATCCCCTTTTAGAGAGATGTGTAGAGCAATTCAGGAGAACCTTTTGGCTGGCTTCCTATGTGTACCCAAATTAGCACACAGTTAAAGTATGAATGAAACCCCCTATTGTGGTCCCAGTCAGATCCTTGTTATGGGGACTTTTTCGCTGAACTTTTATCTTTAACAGACAAAACTGAACATCAACACAACTAAACTTCCTTGAAGTTCCTATAAAAATTAATTGCAATCCTAGTCAATTTCTCTTCAGTATTCTGAATAAAAGGAACAACTAGAAAGAACTGAAAGTGAGAAGAATAATTCTGGGAACCTCTGTCATTATGCAAAGCCGATCAATTTGATCAACTGGGATGGCTAGAGATTATTCTTCCACCTCAAAACGGTCATTTGAGCAACCTCAGGAATCTGGTTTTTCTCTAGTATTATTAGGTTTATTGTGATAAGGCTTTCCTAAGTAAATCTCCTTATGTACTGTTCATTTTATCTGTTGTGCGGATTGCCTAGGAGGACTGACTGACCTCAGAAGGTTAAAGATATACTGGAAGAAGTCACCAGAGAAGGAATAAGTAGCTCTGGAAAAAGAGTAGTAACAATAAATTTCCAAGTCTCCTGAACTGTCTCTAAGATGGGACTTTTCTTGTATTGGGGTGGAAGTTGAGAGTGTCTCTCTCAGGCCTGGGAATTATAGGAACAATACTTTTTAACCCTGACCTGTAACTTTAACAGTAAGGGGTCGTATGAGCTGGGAACTGGATTGAGAGTTTAGATTATTGGATGGGTCTGTGCGAAGGTTATTGGAAATAGGGCTGAATCTGTGGGTAAAGGGAGACAACTGGTCTCTGTGGTTTGGAACACAGATTCCTACAGAACTGTAACTGGCAGTTCAACACAAGAAACTGGAGATTCAAAACATTCATTCCCTCTGAGCTAGTAACTTCTCTCTCTTCCTAGGAAAAATTTCATTTTGGGAGGGGGAAATGTCTAATGAACAAAGATGTTCAACACAATTACTTCACCTTTCTATTATTACGTCCTTTATTCCAATTAAGATTAAAACATGAAAACTGCGGAGTAATACTGAAGTGGCTCAATACATATTTGCTTAATGAATGGAGTCAATACTTAGGTATTAGAATTAGTAGAACAGTAATCGTATGTACAATGGAAAGCATTTACTGAGATTTTCTATGTGCCAGGCACTGTGCTAACAGGTTTAAAAGGATTATCTCCTATGATGGACTCTCCTCGGGAGTTCTATCAGAAACCACTTTTATAAAACATTTTCATGTGTGTACATGTTTTTGTTTTCTATATGCACAGCATCTCTTCTTTAACAATAGCATCTCAATTTTTGTATGAAGTTACTTTTCCCCCTGTCTCAATCCATTTGCTTTGAGGTGGAGGATTTAACTAATAAGGCATATAACCAAGCCGAATCAACACTCTCTCACACTAACCAGAGTTACGGGTTCACAAACTGACAGGTTTCTAAGAAGGGTTATCATATCTAACAAATAAAAATATAGGATACCCAGTTGCATTTGAATTTCAGATATACAAAGAAATCGTTTCTTAGTGTAAGTACATTCCATGCAATGTTTAGACCACAACCTTAAAAAATAAGTCATTGTTTATTTGAAATTCAAATACATTTGAATTGTATCTGGAAATCCTACAAGTAGAGATGGTAAGAGTCAGTCCAGGACTTATACTGAACCACTGGACAAGAAGTACTTCATATTTTTCCTGCAATAGCTAAATTTGGAGAACATAGGCCTACCATTGGCTGGGTGCCATCTCTGGTTCAACATGGAGAAAGTCGGCCTAGGAATGAAACCTTCACAGAGTAGCGTAGACCCAAGGTTCTGATGACATCACATGAGCCCCTGGATCCAATACGGCCTCTGCAATTTGTCTTAGTGGGTACAATTTGAAGTTATTATGCCAATACATTTTTTTCATTGAAACATGAATTTGGTTTATGTCACATGGCAATGAAATATTCTGACCTAATATGTCATTATCATACCCATAAATGAAGAAACAGATATTTAAGATCTCAGAGCAAGTATGTGGTAGATTTGGGATTTAAAACAAAGTCTGGGTATAATATTCTAGTTCTTAAACAATATTCTAAACTATCTTTCTAAAAAATAAATATATAACACAATAAACTGTAAAGAGTTCTTTTAAAAAAATATTTACACACACACACTCAAAGAGAGCCACTCTCTTTAGGAGGCCGGTCCTTTCAGGCTGGCAGGTTGAAGAATCCACCCCTGGGTATATACATATGGCTCATATAACTTGGGGCAGATTTATACCTCCTAACTACACTAACGAAACTCAGCTCTCCCTCCTACTCTGGTTGTACTTCCATAACATTCTACTCTCTCCCACTGCAAACCAACTAGTAGATTTAAAAGCCAGGGTCACTAAAAACCAAAATCTAAAACAAAACCTGTTTATAATTAAACTTATAAAAGAATACACATCTAAAATACAAATTTGATCATGACAGTCCCCTACTTACCCGCAAAGTATATTTTCCCTTTGTTGACATGCAAAAACTGTCATTATCTGTCCGTTGTCAGCTTTCACATCCCAGTCTTTTAACATTCTCTACTTGTACCTGCTGGCCTGTCATGATAAACTTCTGGGAGTTCTGTATCCCACCCACACTTCTTGTTTAACCTCCAAACAGCTCGTGTTGTTCTGTGTACCTGGAAGGCACTGCTATAACTAGTTGAAAAGTAACTGAATGTGGCTCCGCTGAGAAAGCCTTCCTTGATCTGTTACCACCCCTCACTGGTCAGATAATGCTCTTCTACTTATGACAGAATTCAGTGGGCAGGATGCCTCTTTCGTGCTCTACTTAACCTTTGATTAACCGGTCATTCAATGTAGGTCTCCTCCGAAGAGGGGGCACACCTTGTGTGCTTTCCTTTGGCTGACAACCGTCAATCACCAAAGCTCTCAGTAGCTGAGAAAATAAGGATCTCAGTCCGCGGTGGGGGGCGGTGGGGGGGAACCTAAGTGGGATTCTAAGTGGGGCAACACAGCACACAGTGCCCAACCTAGAAGTTAGGGGAGTTTGGAATGAGATTATATTATCAGAGAGAAAACAAAACAGTCTATAATTTACAATAATGAGCATAGTTGACACGGTCCATTTAAAATGAAAAACAGTATAAGTGACTGTAGCAAAGCTCCTGTATATACAGTAGCTTCTGTTTATAATATATCAAAACTCCTTCTTGTAGCAATTTAAGTATCAAGAGAATCAATTAACTCTTTACTGTTCTAATAATACCCCGGTACCCTAAAAAGCATTTATAAATTTCCAAAGGGTTTAACTGTTAAGTAACTTAAAAATAATAGACTATATCATTCCAGCTTTATCAAGTCTCTTTCTTTTAGGAAACATCAGAAAGAAATATCCCTGAAGTCAACATTCCAAAGAACAATTAATTTAAAAGAAGCTTTTATAGAAAGCAGTTAGCCATATAGTAGAACCATAGTAGCAAGTAAGAGATCTTACAATGTTGCTCCAAATACATGCAGAATCTGAGCCTCAACACTTCTATTTCACATTCCATAAAAAGAAATCCTAGTTTCTCAGAATGATTTACAAATAAACGATATTATATAATACATAATATAAAGTCTAATGTAATTCATGTATGATCTCTTTTACAACTATTTTTAAAATTTCTCCTGTTAAACCTTTTCATTTATTTAGCATGTTCTGATATATTTGGCAGTTAAAATAATTTTAGCTGATTAATACTCCTTTAAATTCCAATGCCTTGGTCTTTTAATTATATTTCTTCTTCACCATGAGTTCTTCTTTTATACCAAAACCTCTTTGACAGTAATCATTTCCTTAAATCACTAAAATTCAGTATTTGCTTCACCTAAAAATACTGTTTTTCTGATTAGTCCTACTAATATCTTTGCATCTTTTTCTTGTAATCAGATTTACTCTGATAGGTCATGAAAACTTCTGTGCAAAATAAACACTTCATATAACCCAATTTAATCAGACATAAAAAAACATATATACAATAAATCTCGATTGTGCCTTTGATTAAAATTAACTAGTCAAAAACCATTTTACCTCAAATTGAGTTTTGTTTCCAGCTTAACACATTACTTTTTCACTTTATCACAGATTCCCTGGCCATACTATCTAATTATAAAACTATGCCTCTTCATTCTCTAGTATGTGCTGTCCTCAACATTAAGAGGTATTACATTGTGGCCTTCAGGTAAGTAGACCTCTTATCCTATAGAGTTATGTAGCCTCAAATACACTTAATCACACCACATATAGACACTTGAAAACAGGCAAAAACCTTTTTTAAAGCATCTCAAATGAATGCTGTGGGTGAAATAACTTTTCACAAACAATAGTTCAGTCTAGGACCAATCTGTCCCCAAGCCTGGAATAATCCATTAGAAAGGTCATAAGGAAACCAGAAGTGAAGGCCCACCAGAACAGATATCAGCAAACTATTTTCTGGTCTTGAACACAGGCCCATCCTTGCAAAGCACTGCTGTACTGAGTTTGTTCTAGCATATTTTTAAAGTAAGGGGTAGCTTCTCTTTGTTCCTTTCATTCTCCTGACATTCATACCACTTTTTGTTTCCAAATATTCCTTATATTGTTTCAATTTCTCACCACACAAAGCAAAATTTTCTAGACAGAGTAATAAAAGTAGAATATGCAGGAGTTTATCAAAATCAATTTGGTTTGCTACATATTCATGAGATATTTCATTGTAAATATTCTGAACTTTCCTTTTCCAAAAACTAAACTACTGATATATTCTTACTTTTATTCTGGAACTTAAAGCATCATCATAATAAGACAGTTTACTCCCAAGAATGGTTTTATTTTATCAAGTATTTCAGTTACCCAAAGACCAGATTTGTAGCAAAATCAAGTAACTAGAGCACAAAGAATCCAAAAGTAAAGTACAAAAGGAAACGATGTCCCAAATATCAAAGAAAGCACCATAAATAAACAACTGAAAAACTAGTAAATATATCTGATGAACAACCAAATAAATAGCTATAAATTTAAAACTTCTTGATCTTCAAATTGGCTATAAACCTAAATGAATATCATTAAAAATCTGACGGCTGAAATACTTGAAAAGGACAGATATAAAAACAGGAAAGACAGAAGGAAGGGAGGGAAGAAAAAGAAATCCAAGGAATACACTTTTTTTCTAAAAAGATGAGGTGGAAGACATTTAAAATTACATTATATGATACTCTTTTAATGCCAAACCAGTAGAGAATTACCTTTTAGCCACCTACTTTAAAAGTCCTATTTTCTTTCTCTTCATAATGTCTTTGACCATCGCCATTAAGGACAGAATCTCACTCTTTTATTCCTATCACCTGTCTGACTGGCCTAGCTGGTGAGTGATTTCTGTGCGTTAATTTGCTCCTCTCAAAACTTTTTTTCTGAACTCTTTAAACAATATACTTTGAATTAATTGCAAGTCACACACACAAGGTGACAGTATCCTGAAGCTATAAGATTTAAAGGAGGAAGCTCATCAGAACAACTAGAAATCAAGATTTGTACTTCATGTTACACTGATGTCTGTTACATCCTTTTTTTTGGGATTCTGTTTTAATACCAGGAAAAGAAACATGACTTTGACATAAAGAAATTTCAGAGCCAGGTTCAAATAAATTAATTACATACATTTCCAAAGTCAACTAAAATTTTTTTAAAATTAAAGAGACAGGAAATTTCATTTCAGGTACAGATAGAATTGCAATAGTTTTACGGCAGCTGTCATATTACTGCCACAAGCAAGATCTACTGTCATTCATGGTGAAGTTTCACACGCACACAAAATAATATTTTTATCATGGAAACAACCATATGTCCATTTCATTAATTTCAAATAAAAGAAAAGGAAAAATAAATTTAAGGTTATTAAAATGCAGAATAATTTCAGGGGCAAAAATATCACTAATCTTTCATTTTGAAATATTTTCCAGTTCTTTCTTCATCATTCTTGACATCAACATCAATGGAGATAACACACATTAAGATTTTCTTTTTAATGCGGGAGATATTAAGCTACAGCTTCACCAACACTATTATTCAATTCTCAGATAAACCCTTACAGATAGGTACTATATTTTATTCCCACTTGATAAGAAAACTGATGCTTAAGGAGGCTCACTGACTTTCTGAAGTTCAGACAACTAGTAAATACTGATCCTAAAATAGAGAAACTTTTCCTCTAGACCTAGAATTATTAAGCCTGCAATATGCTGCTTCTCCAGGAAACAGCAAAGTTATCTGCAAGTCTTTATTCCAAATTGTTTTCCACTTGATAATATTTCCAATGACACCCTACTGTAAAATAAGAGTGTAGGTTTTTTCTGCATCATAAATTCAAAGATTTTTTCTTAGCTACGAATTTATTAATCACCAGGAAAAAAGAACAGATCAGAGAAGAGTGGTCCAATTTCTGATATTGATGCAAAGTTTCATTTTCTCTATAGCAGCTAAGAAATAGACACAACACATGTCTGCCTTTTGCTAGAATGTGATACATTTTTCTCAAGAAATCTCAAGCACTCCAAGTGGTTTATGTTATGACATAAGCCAATTAAAATTTTGAACAGTTAGACATTTTGGATTGCTTTTTTTTTAACATTTTAAAATTATCAGAATAAAGAAACTAGCCTATAATTGTGAGAAAGGAGCCAGGGTAGCCAAATTTTGCCTAAATGGTCTTAATGAGATCCACCACTTCAGGACTGCTTCATTTCCCTTCTGTGATGTTAAAATTAATTGTAAATTGAAAATATTTATCAAAAAGATGTCTTAAAAATTTATTCACTTGTAAAATGACAATGGTATGGCCTAAGGAACTTACAACTGTGTGAATTATTTATCTAATAAATACAAAGTGTTTTGGGATAACAGAGTCTTATGAGAGAGAGACCTATACAGCCTATGATCATATGGATAAAATAGTATAGGTGAAACATTTGTGATTTAGTGAGAATTTGATAGTTATATTATTGACAGTCATAATACTGCATACTTCATAAAAATCACCTTATATAGCTTTTTTTAAAACTTGGAAAATGACATAATTGATTTTACATATAATTATTTTTTTCAATTTCTGTGTCACTTAAATAAAGGCATCATGATTCTTTCCACCGCTACAATTTTGTTTCCAATAGTAACAGAAAATCATAAGGTTTGAGCTATTCACTATTTTTGCTGTTTATATGTGACATTTACTGTATAACAATTAAAAGACTACTTATCTGTTGTATCTATTTTTAAACAAAGAATTATAGCCAAAAGTCTAGGTGACCTTATATTTTAATATAGTAGGAATATCTTCAAAGGACAGTCATTTTTTTTGAATAAAAAAAAAATCTATTGTCATAGTTCCCCTACTGTAAATTTTTATAAACAAGAAAACTGTTAGAAAAGGTCACAAAGTAACTTTAAATCTAGTCATGCTTAAATAAAAAGTACAAACTTGATCCTAAAATTCCAGCTACATTTTAGTTACAAAAATACCTGAGCAACGTTCTCATCTATGCCTTGTAATTAATTTTATCCTATTCTGATGAGGACATTGAAATATCAATGTAAAAGGTACCTACCAAGCGCTTCCCTGGTGGCGCAGTGGTTGAGAGTCCGCCTGCCAATGCAGGGGACACGGGTTCGTGCCCCGGTCCGGCAAGATCCCACATGCCGCGGAGTGGCTGGGCCCATGAGCCATGGCCGCTGGGCCTGCACGTCCGGAGACTGTGCTCCGCAACGGGAGAGGCCACAGCAGTGAGGCCCGCGTACCGCAGAAAATATATATATATATATATAATATATAAAAGGTACCTACCAAGAGTAGAATATCCATAGAAAATATTTTAGACAGAAAAAAAGTCTACAATGTCACCAATGGATTTTCATAGGTAGAATCTTTATGAAATGATGACAATTTCCCCTTTTAATGATATAAAGATTACTGTAGATTTGTTCATTGGTTTGTTCTTTAAAAATAGTTAGCATGGCTTCTGAGAATGGCAGAAGTCACAGCCATTAATAAAAAGCTCGTATAAGCGTCTCATTTTGGGTTGCTATAACAAATTACTGTGCACTGGGCGGCTTAAACGACACACTATTAAGTCTGGAAAGCTGGAAGTCGCAATCAATATTCAGTCTCATGATGTGTTTATACTCTTAAAAATTATTGAGGACTCCAAAAAGGTTTTGTGTGGGGTGGTTATATCTATTAGCATTTACTGTATATACGCAACTAAACTGAGAATCTTTAAATTATTATCTATTGATTATTTTAGTAAAAGTAATAACCCTCCCATTACATGATTAAATGACATATTTTAATGAAAAATAAATTTTTTTAAAACAATGAGAAGGGTGGCAAAGATACGCAGTATGAAACAAAGGAATATTTTAGTGTCCTTTATAGAGAACTGTCGATAAACTTTTGTGATACTACATCACAACTCAACAAGTAGACATTTCTTGAAGTTTCTTAAAGGTTAGTGCAATATAAAATCAGAAACCCTATCAATGAACATTTCCTTCTGTGTTACATTAAAACTTAATTATTGGTATGTCTTGCACGTGAAGTATATTTTTTACCCATGCATAATTTGTAACTTGCAGACCCTCTCAAAGGGTTCTAGAGATTCCCAGCTGAGCCTAGACCACACCTTGAGAACCAATGATTTTGAGTGTTTTAATATAGATAACTTCTAAAACACTTTTGCATTATACACATACCAAATAAATATTACACTTCGGGTTTGCACATTACATGTAAGACTCACTCATAACACTTTTTCTACAACAGATTCTTGAAATTCCTATCAGAGCTATGACATGGCCTTAGAATTCCAACTAATTGTGAAATCAGCTCACTGTTAGAAGAATATTAGAGTACTTACAAATGCACATCAAAATGGCTCCCAGACAAGTTATAGGATACTTTCTATAATGGTGCTTTTAAAGTAAATACCATGATTTTGATACAAAGAAAAACTCCTGCACTCGAAAAAGCTGAGCAGTTTCGGGTAATGAAAGGCCTGCCGGCTATAATAAAAATAAGAGTTTCCCTTTAGGGACTTCCCTGGCGGTGCAGTGGTTAAGAATCCGCCTGCCAATGCAGCAAACACAGGGTCGATCCCTGGTCCGGGAAGGTCCCACATGCCGTGGAGCAACTAAGCCCATGCGCCACAAGTACTGAGCCTACGCTCTAGAGCCCACGAGCCACAAGTACCGGGCCTGCATGCCACAACTACTGAAGCCCGCGTGCTCTAACACCCGCGTGCTGCAACTACTGAAGCCTGCACACCTAGAACCCATGCTCCGCAACTAGAAGCCACTGCAATGAGAAGCCTGTGCACCACAACAAAGAGTAGACCCCATTCGCCACAACGAGAAAGCCCGCGTGCAGCCATGAAGACCCAACGCAGCCAAAAGTAAAAAAAAAAAAAAAAAATTTTTAAATAAGTTTCCTTTTAATCTGTCTATAATACCAAAGGTTTTTACCAGTATATGAAGAATGCCAGCCCCTCCTCAAAATCAGAACCCATTTCTTTAGATGCTAGTAGAATATCATTATAATATGAGCAAAATTAATAAAGGAAGATAGAAAAAATAGTTTTGGTCCCAGAATGGAAAGAAGTAGCCCAAAGATTCAATTCAAGTTGAAAACAACAACTTCTGAGAGTCATTACCAGAAGCTTATCTTTCATGGTCAGTTGAGATCTGGGTGGCCAGAGAAAGCTATTCTAGACTACAGATATGCTACATATATACTGTAACTGCAGTCATAGGTACCTGTGGCTACAGTTATATGGTTTTCCATACTGAAGAATGAAGATTTTTATTCCATGAATCAAGTGGACTTTTCCATTGTGTCCAGTGGTAACAGAAGAGACGATCTATCACAAATACTTTCTCCCGTTTGAAGACTTCCCTGCCATCCTCAAGACACACATCTACTTACTGCTTTCTACTTTCTACCAGAACACTTTATCTTTTCCTTTAATACAAGCTATTACCATTTATTATACAGCTAAGCTTTTGAGGGCAGATATCATGTTTTACTCATTTTTTTTTAAGCCCAAGTTTCTAACACAGTACCTGCCACAGACTAGGCACTAAACAATTGCAATGATTAACTGAATACATAAATATCCCATTAAAAGTTAAACGTTTTTTCAGGATTTTTTATTGTTCCTAGTGTTTATTTTTGTATTCTGCTTCTAGTGTTTTATCCTAAAATGCTAAATTGCCGTTCAGCTTGTTCCAAAAATAAATTTTTTACTTTTAATGTACTAGATCTCTAAACATTAAAAACTCCAAAACCTGAAGCTATACAACTTCTTCCATTCTCTTCAATCTGCCAACCTTACAACCTTTTCCTACAAGGTGTCCACTAGGATTGAAACTATCCATAGTCTATGTGAAAAGAAAAGTTTACTTAGCTGGGCAACATGATCAATGTGCAGTACTTGTCATTTTTCTTTTCTCTTTTACGTCTGGATGTAGAAATAAGGGAACACGGTGAGCATCACGCCATACTTGCACTTCAGTTGTATGACCTTGTGGGCAAATCATACCTCTGAATAGTAATGAGATTTCCCTTTTTTTTTTTTTTAATTTATTTTTTTTTTTTTTAGCAGTACGCGGGCCTCTCAGTGTTGGGGCCCCTCCCGCTGCGGAGCACAGACTCCGGACGCACAGGCTCAGCGGCCATGGCTCACGGGCCCAGCCGCTCCGCGGCATGTGGGATCTTCCCGGACCGGGGCACAAACCTGTGTCCCCCGCACCGGCAGGCGGACTCTCAACCACTGCGCCACCAGGGAAACCCGAGATTTCCCTTTTAGGGCTGTTGTGTGGATTAGACAATATATATAGAAAGCATCTCGTGCATGGTAGGTATTTAACATATGATTATCAGGTCTTTTTTTTTTTAAACCTTAACCACTACCAGGCTGGTCCCAAACACCATCATTTCTGCCTTAAACCACTTCAGTTGCTCCTAAGTGATCTTCCTGATTTCATGAAGATCCCCCATTGTCCACACATAGCTGCAGTGATCCTTCTTACAATATAAATCAGATATGTCACTCTCTTGCTCAAAATCATCCAGTGGCTTCCCTTTCTTCTGCCTGTTATGGAAGGTCTGACGTGACGCGCCCTCTGCTTCCACCATCACCTTCCACCTCATCTCCCGTGGTGACATTCCTACCACTACCTCTCTGGCTTCCTTCTGGTTCCTTGAACAGGCCAGGTACACTCTGGCCTTGGAGCCTTACTGCATCTAAAGATCCATTGCCTGGAATGCTCTTCCCTTCACTTCCCTTACTTTACTTCAATGGTCTACTCGAATATTCCGTATCATCATTCCACCCTAGCAACCTCCCTCAGCCCCACTCCTGTCACTCTGTTTCATCCACTGCTATTTGCCTAGGATCTAGAGCAGTGTCTGCTACGTGGGGGCTACTCAAACATACGCACTGAATGAATAAATAATTATTGCTAATAATTTTTTTAATCCTAAGTGCATGCAGATTTATAAAATTATGGAGGAACATTTTTCATGACCTTAAATTTAAAAATAAGAATAGCTAGTATTCATTGAAAGCTTATTTACTATACATCAGGCATTAACTAATTCAGTCCTCACACAAAACTGATACTGTGGGGATAATCATTGCCCCTGTTTGACAGATGAAAAAAACTGAGGTTTAGCAAGTTATATAACTAGCCCAAGGCCACAGAGCGAATGACAGCATCTGGTTTTTAACTCAGATATTCCCGTTTCAGAGTCTATCTGATTCAACACACTAATTTCCAAGAAGAACTTCACAACAGAAATATTCTGGTGTCCTCACAACATTCATTTCCTTGTAGGGTTCATAAAATCATTTTGATCTACTGTTACCTACGGGTCAAATGATTTGTTTCGATTCAAGGAGCATTTTTTCCTGTCATGTTGGGAAGGATAGGAAATAAGACAGGACCTACTTCTCAGTCAGCCCACAACTGATAGTTCATAGAGGTCTGAGGAGATGTAGCTCCCTGTCTCAACAGAAATTGTGTGAACTGCTCCTGTTCATCAATCATGTAGTGGCTGTTTACTCATCCCCAGGCCACATTTCTCTCCACATGGCACCTGGATCTTCTCCTCAGCAAAACTAAAACGTGGAATGACAGATGAAATCTCTGTTCCCATTTGGATGTAAAATTCAAAACTAAGTTGGAATGTCTCACTGCTAGAAAACAAACTTAGATCACTAATGAGACAAAATTCATGCTTGATAAGACTGTCCAATGTAAAAATACATTCACTAGTTGATATTCATGACAAGAAGTTAGTAGGTAGAATTATACAAAAACTGTTCCCTCTTAACTTTTTCTGTTTTCACATTTATACATTAAATTTTGTCTGTGACCTTGTTATTTTGCTGAGAAAAGTGGCCAAATGTGGAAAATAAATTGACAGAAATAATGCAAGGAGCAGTAAGAATTATGATCAGAAGTAGTTATGCAATGTAGAACACATTCTACAGGCTCTGCTGATTATAGAGTTAAATCACTATGGATACAGCTAGGAAATAAGGGAAGAAATTGCTAATATAAGAATTAAGAACTAGGCTTTTTTTTACCCCCTAAAAAAGGTAGTTGAGTGGCTTATCTACTCTGTACTTCAACAAATTCACTGGAAAATTAATTTAATCGCTTGGATTTTCCTCCCAACTCAAAGTTCTCTGAAGAATGGTGCTGACTTTGAGATTCATGAACCGCTTACCAGAACTGGACTCATCAATCTCTAGAAACTGTCTGCAAAATTTTGTGTGGGCACTTATATAACAATTTTTCTGGGAAAAGTTCCATATCTTATACCAATTTTCCAAGGGAATCCATGACCTAACAGAGTTTAAGAAAAAAGCCTACTCACTATGATCATGAAAAAATAGGTGCTATTTGATATTTGTACACTTTATGTGTGCACACACACATACATATACAAATACACTGAAAAGAAGTATTATAAGACATGCAACCAAGCTTTTCCTTTGGGGATACAACCGACCTACATAAAGGAATGTCGACCCATCCTCTACCAGAGGACAGTTTTTAAACTGCTGGTTTATTAATGTGTTGAGTAGACAGAGATGTTCCTTCTGATTCTTATTTTCTTTCAACATAAGGATATTTCTAAAATGGCTAGCAATGACACATTTAATCAAGCACCCATGCATATTTATCATGGCTCTCGATGCAAATGTAGACTTGGAGTAGGACTAAGGTCTGTAGAGAAACTAAATGCGATAAAGATAATAGCTTATTCATCATTCAAAATAAAACCAACTCCCAAATGTAAAGTACACGTTAGAAAACCCAACATTATTCTACTTTAATGTTGTTTTAATACCAAATATAAAATTATACTTTAAAAATTGTGTCCTAGGTAGTTGTTTAGTTGGCTTACTAGGTAGTCAGTTCTTCTTAGACATCTTCTGCAAAACACACGTGAATAACAGTTCATTTATGGTCCATTTATGACTTTCTTACACTAAAGACTCATTGATTCTCGTTGATTGAAGAAGTATGAATAGCTCAAGATGCTGTCACCAACATGACCACAGCCACCTCCGCTGCTCTACAGCCACCATTTATTGGGGCTGACTCACACTCTGCTGGGCATTTCATACATATTTTCTCATTTGTCCTCACAGGAGATTGAAAGGAAAGAGACTGAAGTGCATTTTAGATGAGGTAAGGGATTATTATATATTACCTAGACCTCCTTTCTGGGACTAAGGCTTCTCCTATTACCCATTCTTTTTGGAGAAATGGAAGAAGTGATTTAACTTCTCAGACAGGTGTGCAGGTTCTGAGACATTTTGTCATTCTGCTAGCATATCAGCTCTTCAGAGTGATCGATTAAAAAGCAATTGAGCTACAGGACCAATGGAGCAGACTTCCTGAGTACAGACGAGGAAGGGTCCATTCAAGCATCCATCATATTAGAAATCAGAACAGATCCGGAGAAACAAAGCAATTAATATCTTAAAGGAAGAAGAAATATGGGATTCAGAGGCTTAATCCAATAATATTAGACCTAGAAAGTCTCTTAGCCGGCTGTTATTTTGCACCTCTCAATTAAGCCTCAAATTGTATGTTTTTATCTACTTTATTATGTACTGGATATTTTCAACAGTCCTTCTAATTGAAGAATCAGTTGAACCAGACAGAGTGCTCAGTTTAACTTGTAATATAAAAACTGTCTTATGAGGTCCTCCCCTTGCATTATATAAAATACATAAAAGATTACAATTCTTATTTGCACAAGGACAGTGAACAAATTTACACTACCTTGTTATTTTTTGCTCTCGGAATTTCATGTTAATAATTAAAAATACCTTTTTAAAAAATCTTGGCTATAGGTTAATATAATTTAAAAAGGTTGCTATAGAGGTAAATATAGTCTCTAGGATATAAAGAGTTGAAAAAATAATAAAACATTATCCATTCCCCCACTTTGTGAGAGCAAAGTTATTTATTCTAAATAAGCTCAGGACCTTCAGCCTGAAAGTCTGGGAGAAGTTAAAAATTAGTCAGCCAAAACTACTATCATGGTCTTAAGTGGCTCACAGAAAACAGGAAAAGGGCTTTAAAAGCCGAGATACACAAGTGCAACTGATCTTACGAAAGGAAAAGAAAATAAATTGTATAAACGACAAAGCTGAGTGTTTGGTATTGATTCTGGGAAATGCTCTAGCATAGGTTTTCAGTCCTGAGAAGACAGAATAGCATCAAGTATCTGATTAGTGATTGGTTTAACAAGCTATTAAGATCTCTTCTAAACCAGAAATTATAGGCCTATCAATCATAGTGACTGGTTTGGGTTCTCTGGATAAACATGTCCCTAGAATGAAGAAAAAAATGTATTAGATTAACATAGCTTAATAAAAACATCACATGATAGCAGTATAGCCTAGTGGTTAAGAGGGATTCCTCTAGATTTGATTAGACCTGCTTCTGTTCTTATTCCTGCTTCATAATCCTTTATCTAAAAATTTGAGGCCAGAGTTTGGAATTTACTCCTTTTTTAAACTTTAGAAGGGAACTTTATAGATGAGTATATACAGATGAATATTCTGTATATTATATTAATATTCCCAGAACCCAGTATTAAACACAGTGAAATGTCTGAATATTCATACTGTGTGGGAAAATACGTAAGTCAGATTTTAAAGGCCATATTTAATTTAAGTCAGATTTTGTCTCTGTAAATAAGGATTCATGTACCTATAGTGGTGTGACTTTAGATAAATTACTTAATTGCTATAGACAAGTTATTTAATTACTATGAGCTTTAGATTCCTCATCTTTAAAAAGCAGATAACAAAAACTGCCTCAAAGGATGCTGATGATAATAATTTAATTAAAGAGTGTAGGTAAAACACTGGATAGAATATCGGGAATCAGCATGCCATCAAACCTTTTATTTGTTATTATTATTGTATTGTTATTAATTTTACAACCTTTGCTCTAAACCAGTGGATCTCAATACTAGCCACACACTAAAAACACAAGGGGATCTTAAAAAAACAAACAAGAAAAAACAATGCCTGGGTCCCACACCCTATCAACTGCACTGGCATCTCTATGTTTGCTGGTACGACCAGGACCATGGCAGTTCTAAAAGCTCCCTAGGTGATTCTAATGTTCAGACAGATTGAAAACCACTACTCCAAATATATGGTCACAGAGAATCCTGGCTGCTGCTGCTTTTTTTTTTTTTTAGCATTTAATGGCTATTTCTGAACAAACTCATCAAAAAAGAGAATGCCCAATTGTTGAATAAGATATGCCTACTGCTTTACATATGTAAATGATCTTTCCATTATAAATCCGTTAGATTAGTTCAGTGTGTATGGACTTAGTAGGTACCTTCTCACAGTCTAATTACTTTGAGGAAAACTGACAAATTACAGGTCTAGCCCCCCAAATACAAGAGACCAAGCCTTAGACCCAAACTGCACCGAATGTGAGGCTCCAGCAGAACACATCACTTTCCTTGTACCCTGTCTAATGATTCAACTTCTACATGACTCCTTCTATGATGAGACTGAATATTCAAACAGATCCCTCGGACCACATGTGACAACAGAACTGTGACCCACAACTTCTGAAGCAACCAACTTGGGAAACCACACCACAACTCTGCAGCAACTTGCCCAGTACTATCAGAACTTCGTTAAAGACCACCAGTCTCTCTATATTCTTGCCCTGGCTTCCAACTCAGGATCAAACAGAGAAAGCCATCTATGCTCCCCAAACCAATCACATAAGATGCCCCACTTCTCACCAGCCCACCTCAGCTTCCTCTGCCAACATCCTCCAATCACAGCATACCGGAAGCTTTCCTTTTCTCTTTTTTTTTTTACTGTAATGCTGTCCCACTCCCCTCCTTACCCCTGAGTCTCCGCCAAATGCAAGTGATGGCGGCTGCTATAGAAAACTCTGAATAGACAGCCTCTGTCTTTTCTAATAGGTGAGGTCTTCATTTACTTCAGGAGTTCAGTGGATGAGGAACATGAATGTTTGGAGCACAGCTCCATTTCCTGTTACATTTTCCCATATATTCACTTACTTTAACTGTTAATTTTGAAACTTTGGGTGGAAGTATAACATATACGCAGAAAAGGTCATATCTCATAAGTATAAAACTTAGTGAATTTTCAAAAACTAAACACATCTGTGTACTCAGCACCCAGGTGAAAAAACTCCATGTAACAAGCAGCTCCCAAAGACCCTCTCTCTGCTCCCTTCCAGGCACTACAGTCTCCCCCAAGAGGGTGACCTCAATGCTAACTGCTAATCACACAGTGTAGTTTGGCCTCTTTTATATTTTATTGATATAGAATCAGAGAGTAGTATCCACCTGTGGTGTCTAGCTTCCTTCACTCAATGCTACGTTACAGTTTTGTCCTTACGGTTGCCTGTTTTCACTACCGTGTGATAAATGTACCACAATTTATGCTTCCATTTTACTATTGATGGACATTTGGGTTGCTTCTAGTTTGGTGCTATTAAAAATAGTGCTTCTCACTATTTACAGTAGCCAAGACATGGAAACAACCTAAATGTCCCCCAACAGATGAATGGATAAAGAAGATATGGTGCATATATACAATGGAATACTACTCAGCCATTAAAAAGAATGAAATAACGCCATTTGCAGCAACATGGATGGACCTAGAGATTATCATACTTGGTGAAGTAAGTCAGAAAGAGAAAGACAAATACCATATGATATCACTTACAGGTGGGATCTAAAATAGGACACAAATGAACCTACTACAAAAGAAAAACAGATTGAGAAATACAGAGAACAGACTTGTGGTTACCAAGGGGGAGGGGAGTGGGGAAGGGAAGGATTGGGAGTTTGGGATTAGCAAATACAAACTATTATACATAGGATGAATGAACAAAGAGGTCCTACTGTAGAGTACAGAGAATTCAATATCCTGTGATAAACAATGGAAAAGAATATGAATAAGAATATATATATATGTATAACTGAGTCGCTTTGCTAGACAGCAGAAATTAAACACAACATTGTAAATCAACTATACTTCAATAAAATTTATAAAAAATGGTGCTGCTATGAACATTCTAGTACATGTCTTTTGGCAACTTAGATATTTCTACTAGGAATGTATCTAAGAGTGGAACTGCAGGATCATAGTGTATACATATGTTTCACTTTGACAGATACAAAAATTTGTCTTTAAAAAAGAAATCATAGAAACCATGTACTGGCTCTCAATTAAAACTAAAGGAAGAAAAAAACAAAAAAACTAACTAAAGGAAGAAATTTAGTGTCCAAATAGGTACAACCCCAATCTTGTATTCTCTATCATGCTAATGTTACTTGAAAAGATTGCTTTCAACTTTTCTTACAAAAAAGAAAAGGAAAGAAGGAAGGAAGGAAGGAAGGAAGGAAGGAAGGAAAGGAAGGAAGGAGGGAAGGAAGGAGGGAAGGAAGGAAGGAAGGAAGAGAGACATTATGCCAGTTTTACTTCTAGAAATATACAGACTAGCTTTTGTGAAATGTAATTTACATCTACTGGAAATATATATCCGAGAATACCAGTATATTAAAAAGCATCCTTGGCTTTCCTTCTATGTAGTATAAAAAGAGAAGAAGCTATTTGCATTTTGGGGAGGCTTAAAATTAAGCAGGACAAACTTTTCCCTTATATAAGCTACTTGAGGTAGGGACCAGGTCAAATTCATCTTTATATTCCTACATCTGTACCTCCGGTACATAGAAGGCTCTGGCTAAACGCTTGTGGAATAAATGAATCCTCAAAAAGCCACATCAGCAAATGTTCCCCTTGAAATGTTCTTTTAATGAGGTGGTAGGGCACTTGATAAAATTAATTAAATCTGCCTCCCCAGCCGGCCTTTTGTTGTTTGTGCTTCAGGCCCTAGACCACAGTGCCAAGACCCTGCAGACAGGTCATGCCCCTCTGTGGGAGGCTGGAAAGGACTTGAACCAAAAGAGGAAAAAAAGTAAGTGTTTACATTTTACCCACTCTGCTTACACAGACTGCTCACCTACGCATTCGTGTAAGAACCCTCCAACCCTAAGCCTGGATGGAGACAGATTCCACTCAATGTCAATGTAGCTAGAATTGGGCACAAGAAGGGGAAATCAGAAATGCAAGTAAGCCACCAAACCTAGACGGTTCGATTCATATTTGTTGCCATGTTAACTGTGCTTATTAAATAACTGACATTTACCTTTTACATTTTCTAAGAGATGGTTAGGTCAAATTTCAGTGATATGTTTTGGGGAGAACCAAACAGACAGAACCCTGTAGCAAAGCACCTCAATTTTGTAAAACTGTAATATAATGTCACCAAAAAAAAAAAAAAAAAAATCACATTGTAAGGTAAACAGGTATCAGTATGCCAGGGAAAATGTCATTGGTCTGATTAAAAAGAAACTGCTCTGAAGTTTATTATGTACTCTCGCCCTCCACCTCACCCTGTCCAAGTGGAAAGAACAAAAATAACAACATTAAAGGAACATTATCCCCCCAAATTCCACCACTTTAATTCAACAGATGTTTTCCTAATTCTTGTACTCTTTGTTCAATTGTACAATAATAAATAATGGTATTCTAATAAATAATGGTAATCATGGTATGTATACACTTTCAAAATTTTACTTGACCCCATGACACACTGTCTATATTGAAACAAATGCTTCATAATATTTGTTTTTAAATTATAAAATACTCTACCCACTGGATAAATTAAAATTCTAAATATTCTATTATTATGTATAGACAATTGTTTACTATTCTATGTTTGTGGCTTTGTAGCTTTCCTACTTTATAAATTATTTTCTGAGGATATATACCCAGCAACGGGAGTATGAGGCCAAAGAGGATGCATGCACTTATTGTTTCCAAAATAATTTTGCCAGTATTACAAATTTAAATAGTCACAATATTAAAATTTAAAACTAACTAGCAACTCAAATTAGAATACCACCCTCATTTGGCCCATAATCACATCACATTGATAAGTGTCATCCATAACATAAAGATTTTTCATCTGGCTAATGCTTTCATAAAATGCTGCATATTTCAAAGTAACAAATGTTCCCTTCTTTGTGTTGCCAGCAAGTCAGAAAATCCATCCATTTCCAACTGTAGACTGAGGTAAGATCTCCATGGGAGAAAAAGAATATACAAACTTTTATTGAAAACACATCATGTACCAAACCTTATGCTATAGACTTTCTCATGTGTTATCTAAGACTGCAAAGCCTATAGCAATTGCTCTCATTTCCACAAAATTCAGGGTGAAGTACAGTCCATGTTGTTTCTACTATAACATCTGAAATATATAAGAAAAAAACTAATAAACTAATACTTATGCTTCAGGATTGCTTTCAAGCAGAAGTGTTGAAACATCTAAAACTGGGTAGGTAATTTCTTACAACATGGAAGCAATTAACTGGTCGTTGAGAAGACAACTTTTTCTTTCCTGACTTTGAGCTAATTATAGAAAAGAAACATTTCATAAAATTTATTTTAGATGACAGAATTAATTCTAAAGCATCTTAGAACATTTCTATAATTTTCTTCAGGTGTTCAGAAATATTTTTTTCACTTTTTAAGTTAGTTTATTGTTGAAAACTAGTATCCATACAGAAAAGTGTATAAAGCATAATGATTTCAACAAGGAGGAAGTACTCGTATAATGCATTCACATCAAAACAGAATTACCAGCATCTAAGAAATCTCCCTCGTGTTCTAACTTCTAAAACCAGAGATTACTTTTACCTTCACAGATACTTTTTAATCTAGCAAAGCTCTGATAAATTCTTTGTGACCTTTACTGAAGTACTCATTTAATTTCTGCTAGCTCTTCCATTTTTTCACTGAAAATGGAAGTTTATCCCATGAGATCAAGTAAAGCAGACCTGATGAAAATAGTAATATCAAACTGGCACGCATCAGGACAGCCTTTGAACGTCTGTCATTGGCACATACGATACATTGCAGGTTCTATTTTTCCCTTCCACTCTTACAACCACATCAAAACCGAAAAGATTATGTTTCACTAAAACAACTCACAGATAGTAGTAATATTTGCATAACATGATTTATTCCTGCTTAGTTCACTACCATCTGTTTTCATATTTTAAGTAGAAAGATTTATATATAAAACAAGCTTACATAACTTTTCACATTCTATTTTAGAGAGCAATTGGCCCAAATCTAGATTATTTTTTCTATGTATATACAGTCATTACCAAAAGGTAAGACACAGACTCTCCAGGTCAGTATTTTTTTCAGTATAAATAATTTAAAGTCTTACTACACGGTGAAAAGAAAAATTGCTTGTTCCATTTATAATAAATTATTAATTGAAATATGCATTAAGATATATAATGCATATATTAAGATGATATATTTGGATATATTAAGATATATGATGAATATATTAAGATGTCTCCTGATATCAACCTCTTGAACCCTTATGCAAAACATAAAACTGAACATAGGAGAAACAACTTCAAAAATTTACTTTCCTTAATGTATATTTTCTCTGAAATGGTGCAAGATGCCTCTCCTAATCAAAACTAAGTAGGGGGCTTCCCTGGTGGCGCAGTGATTGAGAGTCTGCCTGCTAATGCAGGGGACATGGGTTCGTGCCCCGGTCCAGGAAGATCCCACATGCCGCGGAGCGGCTGGGCCCGTGAGCCATGGCTGCTGAGCCTGTGCGTCTGGAGAGACCACAGCAGTAAGAGGCCCGCGTACCGCAAAAAAAAAAAAAAAAAAAAAAAAAAAAAAAAAAAAACTAAGTAGGATTACATGAGAAACTAGATAATTCTTTTAATTAAAATGTTAAGATTTAATTACCAAAAGCATATACATATGCTGTTTCACATCCTACTATCTTACTAGGTTTTAAGTGTTAAATAATATATAGTTAACAGACTCATCATCATATGAGACATACTTTTTTAAACTACCTTATTAATATATCTGAACTAAAATATCACAGAAGGTGGGGTAAGGAATATAATTATTCAAATATTTTATTCACATAAGCATGAACATTTATCTCTTCATGTAAAAAATTAGGTATTTGGCCACATGTTAATTAAATATATGTTCAGTGAACTTATGTCTTTATTATTCATCAAACTATTTTATGAGTTTTGAAGCTATAGTTTTTGAATTTTCAAGAACTAATTTTTTTTAGAAAAAAATAGTTATTCTTCAATCTTCAGAATTTACATTATTTCACCACAAGGGGGCCATAATTATCTTCTTTGAATTTTTTAGACAACCCAGTTAGCAGGGAAAACTGAAAATGGAGTCAAACAATAAATAAAAATTAAGTAGTTAACATAAGGAAACGTTTACTAATGTAAAAGTCTGATTTTTGAAAGTAAAAATGAATATGAATTACCTTGGTTTGTCCCATACATGCTATACATTTGAAGAGAGAAACTTTTTCCTACTTTTCTCTCCAAAACAGGCATACCCTTGTGCCTCTGGGCTCATAATAGACTTTCACACAGAATCAGTGTTAAATATGATGGCTTATGAGAATTACTAATAAAGCTGTTACTATTCAAGTGTTGCAACATATCACGTGACAAATATTAACCTCTCTCCAATGTCTAACCCAGTGACCAGAGGTGAAACCTGAGAAAGAGTAAAATTACCAAAACACGTTCACCAGGCTAAACAATCAAACTAAAAGATGAAAGTGACGTCTAACAACAGTACGCTTTAATTCTGTTCCTCTTCCTTTTAATTACAATTACTTACAAAACAGGTGGACTGGTAAGCTATATAAAGCAACTAAACATTTTGCTCAAATATTCTCTGTGGTGTAATTAGCAAAAATCAACTCCTCTCTGCAGATAAAAATGTTATAATGCTTGTCTCCTGAAAGAAACAGTCCAACCAGTCCTAATGTAAAGTGGAACTAAACCAGTTATCCTTTAATCCTTTAGTTGGTGCCTGAGGACATGTTATCCAGCACACCCACCAAAGGCAAAGGCACTTTCATTTGAGAGGAGGGGAAGCTTCCTTCAGTGCACCAGCAGCATTATGAATTCACTATATCCAATTATCCTTTTAATTGCCAGTAACTCATTCCATTCTCACACATCACTTTAAATTCTGTTAAACCAGAGCAATGAAGTGATGGTGGTGATGATGATGTTGATGATGGTGATGACAGTAACAGCTGGAATAACCAAAGATTAATCATCAGAATACTGATAAAAGATCTGATGACTCTTCTACTTTTATCTTTTATATTCATTCTCATGATTTCATCATGTCTGGATTTTCCATATTTTTTACTAGATTTTGCCTAAGATGCCAAGGAACACTACCTAATTACCCTGATGGCTGGACTTTTAGCTTTGAAGCTATGGGATAATGACAAGCCAATGGGCCACAGTTAAGGAGACGAGGATGGCCTGGATGTTTCCTAAAATGTCACTGTACATGAGGCCCAATGATGTCTCTGTACTAACGAGCTGATATTTCCATGACTCATTTCCCTCATCTCTCTAATGGAGATATACTCACCACCTGACCTACTGATGACTGACCATGTGCTAGGAACTGTATATGAACTTTCCACGAATGAACCCTCCTAACCCTCCCAATAACCCATGTGAAAGGCCAAGAAGGGAACAGAAATGAGCAGGCTAACAACATATGACAACATTCTCAGTTGTGTAGCACCATCCTAACAAAAAGACACCTGTTTGTTAAGGAAAATCAAGATTTGAGAAGAAAAATGCAGCACAGAGAGAAAAGGCCTCTCTAGAAACTCTGCTGTTACTAGGTAAATCGCAAACATGGAAAGTGAAAACCAACTTCCTAGACGAGAATGTTATTTCTAAGCAAATTTTCAGGGGCTTTGGATCCATTCCGAAGCACAGACTCATTCCTCTCAAATGGAAAATAGAGACAAGTGTCATTCCAAGAGCCAACCTGCATTATAAACAGTGCAGATCAATAGTGTACTTGGCATCTGTATGCCAAACTGGTAGGTGCTCCAGGCACGCATAACTAACGTACAGTCTTACTTGTTTTTCAAAAGACCTTCAACAAGTTGCATTTGACATTCACAAAAGAGCACATTCTCTGTGATAATGCTATTTCTCTCTTTAGTTTTAAATTAAATGTGACATTCATAATGTAATCTCTACACTAACCAATTGTATATCAGAAAAACTGACTCTGAGTAAGCCATTTTCTTCACTGATTTAAGGTAGAAAAAGGAATTCAAATAAAGCTATTAGAAGCCTTTGTCTGTTTATATTTAGGAGTGTTTCTTATACTGGGCTTTTTCGAAAAGTATCCAACTTGACGATATAACAAAAATAGAAGAAAAATGTTACTATTTTTAAGTTCTATTTGACTCATATGTTCTTAACAATATTTCCTCACTTATGGCAGCGTTCCATGCCATAAAACTAATTTACCATCTACTGCAGGTGATTTTTATTCTAAATTCTAAAATTTTTTATTCAAGAGGGAAATAAAATAATGAATAATCCAATTAGCTAGACCTTGTGAAAGGAAATCTGTTTCCTCAGCAATGGTGGAATCTACTTATATTGCTAACTGAGTATTAAAATACAATTATAAATAAAAATGTTCTTTATTGTAATGGGTCCACCTAAATCATATACTAGCACCTGTAAAAGTAAAAATTATCACACTAATTCTATAACACTGTGCTTATTATGAACATATTTT
The DNA here is from genome assembly GCF_008692025.1 of Phocoena sinus. Classification (NCBI taxonomy): domain Eukaryota; kingdom Metazoa; phylum Chordata; class Mammalia; order Artiodactyla; family Phocoenidae; genus Phocoena; species Phocoena sinus. The sequence continues at coordinate 81,652,812 of NC_045771.1, read as the reverse complement.
AAAGTGTCTTTTTCTAATAGCTGAGTACTATTATCCAACACTTTTACAAATTATGTAAAAACTTAGAACCAGAGTGTTCTAAATCCTAAAAACAAGATTTTCAAGTATCTTCCTACTAATAAAACTCAAAATATTGATACTAAAAATAATTCCTCCCCTTTGTACTTTTTTAAAATGTGGAGTAACATCAGGAACTAAACAGAAAATCTAATAACTAGAACTTCTAAAGCTAGCTCAGTGAGTAAATACTCAATGCAAGATATCAGAGTTATATGTGTTATTGGCAAAACATCACATATATACACACAAACATATCCTTCTGTCTTGTTTTTTAGATTTTTCTTTTTTCTATCTTCTGCTATTTTTTTTCTACTGGGACTATCAGGTATGAATAGGTTGTGTTTAACCCTACTTATTTAAGTACTTTTAATTTTACAACCAAATCGTGAACAATTATTAACCTCACTTTAACATTCTGATCTCCTAATGGAAGTACTTTCGGTAGCCAAAGTAACTGGTCCAATTGGTGGCTTACTTAGAAACTGGAGATGTCAATTTAAAAAATAAGGAAGCATGCTTAGAGTGATGTAAGCATTACACATTATTACTTTTACTCACAGGTATTTGTTGTTATACAGTAACATTTTTTCACACACTATCTTCTACATAATCTGACTTCATCCTCTCAACCATCCTACATTTTAAAGTAGGTACTATCTTCTTTTGTAGATAAGGAAATTGAACTCACACAACAAATTCATACTGGACACAAGAGCAGGAGGATTCAGTGTTGTCCGTCTTCAAGTCCAGCATTCAACCACTATCTAATTTGTGTTTTACAGAACCTATATTTGCTTTTCTTTTAATTAATTTATTTATTTTTGGCTGCTCTGGTTCTTCGTTGCTGTGCACAGGCTTTCTCTCGTTGTGGTGAGCAGGGGCTACTCTTCCTTGCAGTGCGCAGGCTTCTCAAATGCGGTGGCTTCTCTTGCTGTGGAGCATGGACTCTAGGCGCACGGGCTTCAGTAGTTGTGGCTCGCAGGCTCTAGAAAGCAGGCTCAGTAGTTGTGGTGCACGGGCTTAGTTGCTATGCGGCACGTGGGATCTTCCCAGACCAGGGATTGAACTCTCGTCCCCTGCATTGGCAGATGGACTCTTTTTTTTCTTTTTAAACAAAGAAGGGTTTTATTTATTTATTTATTCGTTCATTCATTCATTCATTCTTGGCTGTGTTGGGTCTTCGTTTCTGTGCGAGGGCTTTCTCCAGTTGCGGCAAACAGGGGCCACTCTTCATCGCCATGCGTGGGCCTCTCACTGTTGCAGCCTCTCCCGTTGCGGAGCACAGGCTCCAGAGGCGCAGGCTCAGTAGCCGTGGCTCACGGGCCCAGTTGCTCCGCAGCATGTGGGATCCTCCCAGACCAGGGCTCGAACCCGCGTCCCTTGCATCGGCAGGCAGACTCCCAACCACCGCACCACCAGGGAAGACCCTCTCTCTTTTTTTTTTTTTTTTTTTTTTTTTGATTTACTTTATTTTACTTTTGGCTGCATTGGGTCTTCATTGCTGCGTGCGGGCTTTCCTAGTTGCAGCAAGCCGGGGCTCCTCTTCGTTGCAGTGTGAGGGCTTCTCGTTGTGGTGGCTTCTCTTGCTGCGGAGCACGCACTCTAGGCATGTGGGCTTCAGTAGTTGCAGCACGCAGGCTCAGTAGTTGTGGCGCACGGGCTTAGCTGCTCCGCAGCGTGTGGGATCTTCCTGGACCAGGGATCGAACCCATAGCCCCTGCATTGGCAGGCAGATTCGTAACCACTGCGCCATCAGGGAAATCCCAGGACCTATATTTTCTTGTGTTCCTCACTGGCAAGCAGACTTATGCTAGCCTTTTGAATAAGTTCTTATTTTGACACCACAATTTACTTAAATCCAATCTAAAAGGAGAGCAGAAAAATTACATCATACCAGTAGTCATTCCCACACATATGCTGAAGTTATTAATCAGTCACATCAGCAATGGTTGGAAGCAGATCACATCTTTTTTTCTTCCAGTTTTACTGAGATATAATTGACATACAGTGCTGTGTAAGTTTAAAAGGTACAACATGACTTGACTTAAATACATCGTGAAATGATTACCGCACTAAGTTTAGTGACCATCCATCATTTCATACAGATACGAAATTAAAGAAATAGAAAAGGTACGTTTTCCTTGTGATGAGAACCCTTAGGATTTACTCTTTAACAGCAGTGTTAATTATATTTATCATGTTGTACATTATATCCCTAGTACTTATTTACCCTATAACTGGGAGTGTTTACCTTTTGCCAGCCTCCATCCAATTCCCTCTCCTTCCTCCATCTGCCTCTGGTAACCACAAATCTAATCTCTTTTTCTATCAGTTTGTTTGTTTGTTTTGAAATACAACTGACCTACAACACTATGTTAGTTCTTGTTATACAACATAGTAATTTGATATTTCTGTACATTTCAAAATGATTGCCACTTTAAGTCTAGTTATATCATCATACAAAGACATTACATAGTTATTGACTATATTCCCCACACTGTACATATCATAGCCATGACTCATGTATTTTGCAACTGGAAGTCTGTACCTCTTAATCTCCCTTATCTAGTTATTTCCTCCCCTCCACCTCCTCCCTTCTAGCAACTACCTGTTTGTCCTTTGTATCTATTACTCTGTTTCTATTGCTTGATCATTTGTTTTGTTTTTTAGATTCCACATATAAATGAAATTATACAGTATTTCACTTATAAGTCTGACTTATTTCACTTAGCATAATGCCCTCTAGGTTCATTTATGCTGTTGCAAATGGCAAGATTTTATTCTTTTGTTATGGCTGAGAAATATTCCATTGCATATATATACCAAACCTTCTTTTTCCATTTGTCTATAGATGGGCACTTAGGCTGCTTCCATATCTTGGCTATTGTGAATAATGCTGAAATGAACATAGGGGTGCATATATGTTTTCTAATTTGCATTTTAGTTTTCATCAAATAAATACCCAGGAGCACAATTACTGAATCATATGGTAGTTCTGTTTTTAACTTTTTGAGGAACCTTCATACCGTTTCCCACAGTGGCTGCACCAATTTACCTTCCCACCAACAGTGCATGAGGTTTCCTTTTCTCCACATCCTCTCCAGCATTTGTTATTTCTTGTCTTTTTAATAACAGACATTCTGACAGGTGTGAGGTGGTATCTCACTGTGGTTTTAATTTTCATTTCCCTGATGATTAGTGATGTTGAGTAAGCAGATCAGGTCCTAACAGAAACCTGCAAAGACCAAGGTCACTGGACTTGAAAATACCCAAGTATGCTAAGCCTTCGAAACTAACATGGGCTACAGGCCAGCACCGAGCTAAAACCATCAGGAGTTTATGAGCATAAAACTAGAGGCCAGGTGTGAACACATCAGTGCTGACTCTAAGGGTGATATCCAAAATCTTTGCAAAGTTTTCTTACTATCAAAGTATAGTGGAGTCTGTCCCATAACAGAGCTCTCAGTATTTATGGATTAGGAAAATAAATAACAGCAAAACCTGCTAGAAAATCAGTAATTCCACTGAAATGATTTCCTTTATTATTTATCATTATTTATCTATGGTACCTCTGAGGTACCTCTGAGGGTCCAAAGTTCATAGGCACATGACACTTTCATACATATTTCACTTTTTCTATAGCATGTCTTTTATAAACTGCTGGTCTCTAGGAATATGATGTATAATTTTAAAACATCCATTAGGTATAAACCAATGAAACTCTCTATTAAGCTTAATTTAATTGAAAAAATATGTGGAAGGCAAATTGAGGAAAGGTCTTCAATAAGTCCAACACAGCTAAAGATCATCTCTAACAACCTCAGGGAGGGGGACTATGAATCATTTTTACACTTGTATGCCAGAAAATGCCTATGGGAAGGCCCATGTCACAGCCTCTTCATAGTCTCAGATCCCAACACAGAGCCCAGAAAATTATAGGAACTTGAATTCAGTTGATCAAATAAACTGCCAACTTTCAACACAGAGCCAGCGGCCACGGTCCGTAACAGTGAAATTTCTTGTTAATGAGAAGTCTTCTGGCCTCTGGCCTTAACCCTTTCTAAGAGGTCTCCTGCACTCCTGGAGTAAGTATTTTTAAAAACTAACATGATCCACTTAAAGTCCCTGTATAGCCGCATGTCATTTTCAAGAAAAATCCCAAATTCTTTAATATAACATTCTGTGTGGCTACCGAAAGGACAGAAGCCAAATTAAGTTCTCTCTACTGTGGAGTTTCTCTAGTCCAAACAACTTACTTTTTTGTTGTTATTGCCAAGCATGTTTCTCATTCAGCATTGCCCAAGTCAGGTAGTAACAGTCCCTTTGTTACTCCTAGCCCCCCACAGGTAAACAGCCCTTCCTCTGTGCTTCCCAGAACCATGAATCTAATTCTAACAGCCATGGTCAAGACAAACCATATGCTTACACCTCCATTTGCTAAAGAGTCTCTGAGTTCCTTAAGGGGCACAACCTAGACTTAGATATGTTTGTACCTTCGCTGCCATCACTGTGCCTGCCACACGACACACACTCATTAAATGTTTGCTGAACAGAAAACTGTCACTGCTTAATACCACACATGTACTTGACTCTGATGGATCTGTCTTTGCGGATAGACTAGATGTTGCTTGAGAACAAACATGGCAACTGAATTTATTCATCTTATTATTCTCAAAACTCATTACAATATCTGACACAAAATACATGTGGAAGAACCCTTTGTTGAATGAAAAAAAAATTAATGAGTAGACGAATGATGTATTAGGATAAGGACATTTTGAGGTAAGTAAAATACTACTAAGTAATACAGTCTTAGGAGGCCCCTTATAATATTAGGAGCCAATACATTAAACCGATAAAAAGGGAATAGCAACCGGACAGAAGCTCTAGTAAGCTATGCTTATTTTTACAACAGTATTTTAGTTAAATCCACCTCTTTTCTCCTTTTTCTCTAATTTCTTTAAAAGCAACAGAATATTATTTGAGAAATACTATTGTGTCAGGAAAATAAAAGACATTAAAGACCATGCTGCTAGTAGAGACCTAAATCTTATTCCCTCTAAATACCAGTAACTTAGCCAAATGAAGCTATATATGTGGGCCACATGTGATAAATTTAGAGTACGCTGTAAAAAAAACATCAGGCCTATATAAAGACACCATAAGGGAACTAAAATTTTAGCTCCACTCAGTCATGATTCAATGGACTAATCATTTTAAAATATTCGGTAAGCACCACCCCTTCCACAAAACAAATCAAACAGAAAAAACCCCACTGCTATAGGGATACTTCCCTTGTTTCCTCCAAGTTTCTCCTCATTAGTAATTACAGGAGTAGCAGCTAAAAATAATTGTGTTATCTGATAAATTTCTTCTAGCAAATTAATTTTTCTCTTTAAGGCACATTTATGTAGCTACAAAGCCTTTCTTTCACTACACAAAAAAGACAAAAATTAATTTCCCAATATCCATTATAAAGATATCAAAACCTACATTTTTTTAACATCTTTATTGGAGTATAATTGCTTTACAATGGTGTGTTAGTTTCTGCTTTATAACAAAGTGAATCAGTTATACATATACATATATCCCCATATCCCCTCCCTCTTGCGTCTCCCTCCCACCATCCCTATCCCATCCCTCTAGGTGGTCACAAAGCACTGAGCTGATCTCCCTGTGCTATGCGGCTGCTTCCCACTAGCTATTTTACATTTTAAACCTATATTGTTAAAGCCAGTGCCAGACTTTTTCCATAGGGTAGAAGTAAGTCTAAATTATTTGCGTCTTTTAAAAATTATGTTAGAAGCCGACTGCATTTTCCTGCCGAGTAAATGACTTTGTCGAAGGCAAGGAAGACCTACTGTAAGTATTTAGTCTATCCACAAGGTCGACTTGAACTTATCTATGTGCTTATGATGCGTAAACTCTTTTTTTTTTTTTTTTTTTTTTTTTTTTTACGGTACGCAGGCCTCTCACTCTTACGGCCTTTCCCGTTGCGGAGCACAGGCTCCGGACGCGCAGGCTCAGCGGCCATGGCTCACGGGCCCAGCCGCTCCGCGGCATGTGGGATACTCCCGGACCGGGGCACGAACCCGTGTCCCCTGCATCGGCAGGCGGACTCTCAACCACTGCGCCACCAGGGAAGCCCCTAAACTCTTGCATCACTCAGACAAATTAATTAATGTCGATGAGGCTGTTTCCTCTCTATAAAACTATAATAACATCACTGACATCATAAGTTTACTGTGGTTATTAAATTAAATGGAATCTCTAAAACAGCAGGTTCTCAATATGTTATATTCCTTCACCTTCTCCATCTCCTAATTTACTATAAACTTCAAGAGAATTCAAATTTCATTCCTGAGCTAATAATCCCATTTTACATTTTGGATTTAAATCTATAACTGAGTTTAGAAAAATATTAACCTTTTATGAGAAAATGAAACATAAAATGGGCTTTAAAATCTCAAAGTCGAGCGGCAAGTCTAACTGTACTACTGACCTGGCAGTGTCAATGCGTCAAAGAATTCTTACAAACCATGTAGCTTTCATTTCCTATTGCTTTATATGTTAATTAATTCATCAATTAATGTAATAATTTGTTCTATAAATACATAAAGTACTCTTCCTTAAATTTTACCTAAAAGGCACCTTTAAAGTGTTGTTATAGAATTATTTAAAGATTAGAGCTGAACTAAGAGTATGCAAACCTAAGGATCTAAAGCACTCCTTAAAACATCTTTAATTTGGTTGCAGGCTCTCAGTATTCCAATTCTACCAGTTGTATAGTAGGACTGATGTAACTCGAATGTAAACTGAAAATAATTTTTCAGATTTTTTCAGTAGTTATTAACCCAATTATGAATCAGACACCTCGATAAGCTTTATTAATGGTTTAGATTAATAGATGTTTACTTATTAAAGATAAAACTATGTTTCTGTAGCTCAACATTTAACCTAAATACTTTTTTTTCTATATTTTGCTCTCAACACTATAAAGTAGCTTCAGAGAGAATCATGCTAATCTAGACTATATTCTGCATTAATTCAGGGATATCTGGAGTTCCAGTGAATTGCTGGAACCTACTTAAGGTCAGACAGCTGAAGACAAGCCAATACCCCACAATGCAATTTCAACCATCCGGGAATACTCACTTCATCTCTGTGGGATCAATTTGGAGACTCACGACAAAAGGGGTCCCAAGAGGTCTACTTATACCATCACCATGTCACCTTTCAGATGTTAATCTCTTAATCATTCTGGAATGTTTAGGGGTGGGGAGGGGGTAATGTGTGTGTATGTGTGTGTGTGTGTGTGTGTGTGTGTGTGTATATGAATGGAAGGAGAGGTGGGAGGAGACTAGGTCAGAAGGGATAATGCTGGGCCCAGGCATACATATGTGGAAATAATTTCTATGTTTAGTGTTAATATGTTTATATCAACAGTATGAACTTATATACAGTGGCAAGCTTCCAGAGGGAAAGAAATAAAATAAATAAATATAGCGTCAAGTTAATAGCAGAAATATATGCTACTATCTTTAATTCCTCTAGGAGTAAATTGCCTCACTATTCATAGTATTGGTCTACTGAAAACCATAGTACAGGAAAAAATATAATGTCCTGGGCTGTAAGAGCAGGATTATGATGGTACCTCCTCAAGTGCATTTAATCATTCAGATGTAAGCTTCGAAAATCATTCTCCAAAACTCTTCAATTACTTCACCTTCATAAAGAAGATAAAATCTATCATCAAAAGTTTGCTATGAGGTTTGAATAAGAAAAAAAAAAGGTGATAATGTCTCTTATAATGCATGAGCTAGGGATTAATTACGGATTAATTAACATTATGTGAATCTAAATATCCTTGAAGTAACAGTAAATGAATTTTATTGCCAAGAATAAGAAATAATATCAGAGAGTAGCATGCAATACACTAGACTAAAATAATGAGTGATACCAAATGTTTTACTCAAGTATCTAACCTACCTGAGACATTATTATCTTTAAACACAGCTAACAGCAGACATAGCTACCAGAAGCAATTCTCATGATGTGAGAGTGAACATGTTATTCGTATCATATTCAGATTCACTACAAATATTTCACTTTTCTGTTAGACAAAGAATTTTATTTTGGGATTTAAACTAATTTATACTCATTCCTCCTAGTAAGAATTTTTTAGGTTGAATCTTTTTAAATAAAGTCCACTTTTTCATGCTCATACGCTAACTGGCATTATGTTTTTTATAGTAGTAATCACTGAAAGAACATGGCTCTGTCAAATGCAGAAGATCTTACTCAGCAAATCAAATAACACGGAAGAGATTTTCATTATATAAACTATAAAATTTTCCTTCGCCAAATGAACTCACTGCATTATTTTATTTTATTTTTTTGCTTCATTTGTTTGTTTTGTATTATACACATCCACACATTCCAAATCAATTTTTTGAGTCAGGCTCATACTGAATTTATTGAAGAAAAAAAGTATTTTGCAAAAGCAGGGAACATGTATTTTGCTCACATTTTATTAAAATTAAGAGTGTGCCTTAAAATCATATTTAGTGTCACAGTTAAGAAATAGTTCAGGGATGTATAGCTGATTCACTTTGTTATAAAGCAGAAACTAACACACCATTGTAAAGCAATTATACCCCAATAAAGATGTTAAAAAAAAAAAGAAATAGTTCAGGGGCTTCCCTGGTGGCGCAGTGGTTGGGAGTCCGCCTGCCGATGCAGGGGACACGGGTTCGTGCCCCGGACCGGGAAGATCCCACATGCCGCGGAGCGGCTGGGCCCGTGAGCCATGGCCGCTGAGCCTGCGCGTCCGGAGCGTGTGCTCCGGAAAAAAGAAATAGTTCATCATACCATGAAAGTCAATCTTCTTTTAAGATCACAAATCAAATGTTCAAGAAAATCTTTCAAGCACTGAAAAGTTGTATATTTAACTCTGGATAGTTAGGATACCAAAACATTTTGTTACATGCTAAATAGATATTTGTGCTCCCATTATCTATTTAAGTTCTGTAGCAAGACATTTTAAACTGTGCTGCTCTGATCTTTTGCTTTATAATGAAAGCAAACCTTTAAATATGGTGTACAGAACTAAACTGTTTACCTCTTTTCTATTTCAAGTCTTCCCCATCTTTCACCTCCCTCCACCAGAACACCTTCCACAAGCACCATTAAAGGACAAGTTTTATGTATAATACATTTTTCCAAAGAGAAGAATCCTGGCTGATTTTAGTTATAGATCATTTAAAACTTCAATTCTACAGTGGATTCCATGCCTTGCAAGCATTTTTTTAAAAATAGCTTGACATATAATTGGTTCATCTTTTCCTGAAATGGGGAAACAAAATTCCCAATTAGAACAGATAAGATATCCGAATATTTATTTGTTATTGTCAGTTATTATTATCAAAGTATTATTAAAATAGGCAACTGTTACTGAGTAGGGGTTACCTGCCAAGCAGTATGGCGTATTACATACATTATCTCTTCCAACCCCCACAACAAACCCAGGAGCAAGGTGTCGTGATCCCCCTTTGGAGGTGAGACGGCTGAGGTAGCAAGAGGCCATGTCTCTAACCCACTCTTACCCCGTACACTGCATGGGTGCAGCCAGAAGGAAACCCACATAGTAGGACTCTAGATCCCCACACCTTAATCTTTATTCTATATAGCCTCCAATAGTGAAATCACAGAATTATTTACATTTTCGCTCTAGCTTTTGAGTTTTTAAAAGTATGATTTGAGGTTCTTGCATTTAAATGTCAAAATTCCCATTTTCAAAGGTGACCAGAAACCTCATGCTGGCTTCATAAAGGGAATAAAGACAAAAGACTTTTAAGAATTTTCTGGGCTGAGCTCACCGTTCTTTCAACAGACTAATTTACAGGTATAAAGCCTTTCATATTTCACCTTGATTTGTATCTTTAAATGAGAGGGAAAAGAGTTTTCATTCATTAATTAATGTGCACAATACTGAGATAATTTGTGTGTTTTATAATTTTTTCAAAGGCATTGAGCTCCTCAAGGGAGAACATTTCATAGAAACAAAGTGCACTCTTGTTATTAAAATTACCATTTTTATCTCAATGGATAAATACTTATGTGTATTCATTTATTAGGATTTTAATCAGCTCTAAGTTCAAATCCTTCATGCCACTAAGGGATGAGGTATCCAAAGCTGCATACAAATCCTTTTATTTATCAAAGAGGTTTCTATAATCCCGTAAGACAAAAAGAAGAAAGTGAGCTTGAGGAAGGAAGCAATCTAAAATAACTATTAATCATAATTGCATTTAAAAATGGCCTTTACATTTTCTTAGGTGCAAATTGGAGGTTTAGGTTTACTTTTATAAAGTTTTCTACAGTAGACCACCAACCCTAACCTATGTTAAACTGAATCAAGTAATAACTACTAAGAGATGAGCTTAAAGCCCATGTGGAAATAACACAACATGGCCAAATGCCTGCACATCAGTTGAAATAAAAAGAAAGTGAGGGCTTCCCTGGTGGCGCAGTGGTTGAGAGTCCGCCTGCCGATGCAGGGGACACGGGTTCGTGCCCCGGTCCGGGAGGATCCCACATGCCGCGGAGTGGCTGGCCCGTGAGCCATGGCTGCTGAGCCTGCGCGTCCGGAGCCTGTGCTCCGCAAACAGTGAGAGGCCCGCATAGCGCAAAAAAAAAAAAAAAAAAAAAAAAAAAAGAAAGTGAAATTAAACAAGAAAAAAAAAGGAATAAAACACAGAATGATTATAATTAGAGGAAATTAATAGCCAGAAAACAAGGTCACACAAAGGAAAATTATTCTCAATAGGAAGAAAGTTCTTCATTACTTAAGAATTCTTGATGCAGCATCCTCTTTCAAATTTTCTCTATGGATAGTAACTTTAATTTTGTTTTTAAGTATCACCACATCTTTTATCATATTTGATCTTTACAAGTTTATTGTGAGCAGCTTTCCTATGTTTCCCTGTATCATAAATGAGTAACTTACTTTTATAAAATCTCACATGGGCAAATGGATGGTAGAAGCAGAACTCGTAATTATTCACCTTATTAATTTAATGTTTTTGTAGTACACTTAGTTTAAAAATTTATTTGTGTGTGTGTTAAAACTGAGGTTTGATTATTGTCATTATGTACCTATTCCTTTATGTAAGATTTTCGGTGGGTCTTTCTCTTCAAAGCTTAGGAATGGATCTGCAAAATTTGACAGATAAATCTGGGGGCAAAATTATGCAGCTAAATTTACATGACAGAGAAACGTAAAGGGCAATCAGAAACAAATAAATAAAGGTAATGAAAATGCAATGCTAGGCATTAGAAAATATTAATGTACACACACAATTTGTACATGGGTATGGATAACATGTATTTCTTAAATTAAGTGACTTGCTAAGCCACAGGAGGCAAAGCAGTATTCCAAAAGTAGCTTAAAAGGTGTCAAGAGTAGGACTGCCTAGGTCACAAATACAGATCATGAATGTTCTACAAATTTCATCTTCAGTAAGGTGCATATATTGACAGCTTGATAAAGTATACCCTAGAGGTCTGTTTTAAAGAGTAGCTAAAAGATGAAGACACTAAGGCCTTTCAAAAATCAAAATATATTCCTAACAGTCCTAACTTTCCGACTTTAACACATACGAACACAATTACTAGTATTATTTTAAACGTATAATTTTAACTATATTCCACTACTACAGACAATGGCGATGTGCTTTCCATCAGCATCATATGAATTATACATGAGAAAAAAATCTTTGATCATTAATGTCTCTCATACTTTGGAAAAGTGTAATAAAATTGAAAATGTCGCAATGGCTCAGTGCTGATTTTCCAACAAAGCTTAAAGCATCCTCCAGCATGTCCACTTAAACCCAGGAAGCAGCACTGATACCAAGAAGAACTATAATATGTCCCCTGGGCAGCAAGTCCATGGCCAATCTTAGGCCGGCCATGGAACATTAATATTTCATAGTATTAACGATAACTGTCTCACTCCAAGTACCTTAGTCACAGGTGAGACAAAATTCTCCAAATCCTCTTGAGCTTACAGCCTGCCCAGCTCTGCACTGATGCAAAATTTGGTTTTGTCTTGAATAAACCCCTGGATAATTATCTATTCATGCAAAAGTCTCCACGACACAACTGAACTCTTCGTTTTGGTATTTCCCAAGATGGAAGAAAACTCTAGTGATAGAATAACTAAACACTATATACAGTAAGATTGGTGAGGATATTTGTTTTATAAATAAAATGGAACACCAAATTTTGCAAGAAAGCCAAATATTCTTAAACATTCAGTAATTCAAAATGTTGAAACTTCTTTGTCCAGCCACACACACACACACACACACACACACTCTCTCTCTCTCTCTCTCTCTCTCTCTCGCTTTAGACAACCTTTAGTTAGTTTTGTAAAGTTCACTTTAAATAAAATGCTATCAAGTCTTCATTTTCAAGGAGGAGAAACTGAGAACATTACAGAGTAAAACACATGTTGGTGGTTAGTTATAAAAGCCCTGATACTTCACTTTCTTGCATAGCATAAGCTAGAGGTTTATACTTAAACATCCCTTCTACGGTAGTTTACAGTTTATAAGCACGTTACTTACTACTATATATGTGTTCTATAAATATGCATGTATATAAATTTGTGGCCTCAGCTCATTAAAGGTCAGGTGTTATCTTGTTTGTGTGTATTGGATCCTCTGCGTTCAGGGTAAACTTACTTCAGGCTATCACAGAAGTCACATCCCTTCAAAGCCCTAAGCCTCTGCATCCAAGAACCCTGATCAATCATTAAGTTTTTCAAAAACAACAAAAAATACTTATTTTCTAAGTGCTTCATGCTCATTGTAGAAAAAAAAAACTAGAAAATACTGATAAGCAAAAAGAGCAAATACTCTACAGCCCACTCAGTTAATATCGTAAAGTATATCTGACACCTATATATACTTTCATATTTTATGCATATGTAGAGATATTAATATACACATTATATATTTTATCACATTAAAAATATACTTGTGTAACCTGTTCTTGCTCACATGATAGTAGAATACGAATGTATTTTCAGATCAATAAACAAATATCTGGTACTATAAACATGTATCATTTTTAATTTAGCAATCTACTATTATTTGATAACAAAACATGCAAGAAACATTACAGAACTTTCTCAGCATTCCAAGAGAAGCATTTTATTTTAAAAACTACTTTGTTAGTATTGTTGAGGCAAAGTCTCTGCTTTAAGCCCTGTCTGATCTGTGCGTGTGCGTGTGCGTGTGCGCACGCATGCACGCGTTAGCAGGATGTGGAGAATGCGGGTGGGGGAAGGAGTGCTGAGAGAAGGGACTTTATTCTTTGATCAGCTGACAAAATGATTGAGATATCTGTGCAAGCTCCTCCAATCACCAGTTGCTTCGTAAAAGTGTTTTAAACATCTTTGGGGGAATATTCAGACACTTTTGATCTTTATGAAAAGGGCAAACCATCTTTGCCTGGTTATACAGACCCACAGTGCTGGGGCAGAGGGAGGTGAGATTCTGGGGCCCTTTTGGCTTAATTCTGTTAGTTCTATTTATCAATATACTCTACACTCCCACCCTCCCCACTGCCACCCGACAAATACACACACGCACACAGACACATTCCCGCCGAGAGCACAAGAGGCACAGAAGACTCCCACTCCTAGGGTCTTGTTCCTGATCCCTTGGACCATCGCTTATCAACCAAAGCAACCCGCTTTGAAAAGAAGGGAAGCTGGATGGAGCACGAGTATAAGTTTTAGGACTGCTATCCCTATTAGTTGCTTTCTCCTCTTTTATGTCTCCTTGGAACTTTAAAATAAGGATCTGGCATGAAGAAATAACATTTCAGTAACTGATATGGAATTAAACCATACCAATCCTTTTCAAGCCAATTCGAATGCGTAATTCAAAGTGAAAGGACCAAACTCTTCTCACAGAGCCATTTAGCTCTGCCCTAAAACACATCCAATCATGTATTGCTGGACTTGCTGGTACTTTGTCATGGAAACAAAGGCTTTGCTTGATTTGATGGTACCATGTTGACAAAACCGTTTGTTTTTTTTTAATATTAACTATAAGGAGATAGCCCCCGTGATCATTTTCATCTAGTCTGTAAGATTTCCTTCGGATAAAATTAAGTTTTAGCATTATAAATTCATTATTCAGTAATCCTAAAATCTGGAGAGAGAGAAATATTCTACAAATAACAATCTGAACTCTATGTAATAGGGGCGGGGGGGGGGGGGGGTGGGGAGGGAGAGAGAGAAAGAGAGAGAGAGAGAGAGAGAGAGAGAGAGAGAGAAGCCCTAAGCTCTTCAAACATAGACTTCAATATCTGATAAGAAGAATCCCAGCTATTCCTGTTTCAGAGAAATGAAACTAGGAAGTAAAACACAAATGTGTGAAAAGGCCCATGTATAAGGAACAGGCACTCCACACCTTAAATTGCAACCAAGTTAACAACTTTAACACACTGAGCAGGCCAAACAAAGGATATCTGGAGATATTCGCAGGCCTGTTTTAGATTCCAAGCTGCCATAGGTCATGACTATGTGTATTAATAATAACCATAATAAAATGATAAAGTACTTCATGCATAAAGTTAACAATGCTCTCTCAGCAGTCAGGCATTTACTTTGACTGTTTTTTCCAAAATTGTTGGCAGATTTCCATGGACTATACATGCCTCCACGAGAGTTCTCTTATGTCCCTCCTTTTAAAAGGCATAACTGGGGACAGGGCAATCTGGTGACTTGATAAGAGAAGGAAGCTCTCTCGCCCACACAGGAACGAAACCCAGGTGTGACCCTATTTGAGTTGTGCTGTTTATTTTCCTAAGCACTTTGCTCTCACAATCATTTAAAACAGGATTTTGATAATTATGAAAATGTAAAAGATAAAATTAGAATCCATGTTTTCTTATTCACAGGCTAATACTTCAAATAACCAAGTGATTTGTTTTCCAAGAGTTGAAAGTGAAAGTTCACAGTGTGAACCCAAGTTAGTAATATCATTTTTGCACCTGATGTCATTTGAAAGATAATTATTTTTTAACAGTTTCATATAGAGGGCAGAATATCATCAGAATGCAGCTACATCTCAATTATAAAAGACAGAATTGACATAGTCTATCAAAACTCTGCTATAGTACTATCAGGATGAAGGGACAGTTTCTTTGGACACAGTAATGAAAAAAAAATATCAATCCTAAAGATGCTCTTTAGGAGGAGCTCTTTAGGAAGGAAAGAGGCCAAATTATCCAATTAAAATTCAACTTAAGAGTCTTTCCACTTTCCAAGGTGTCCTAGGAAAACAGAGGAGGAATACCATAATCAGTAGATGCAACAGGGGTAAGTAAAAGATACTGAGAAATACTTCAAAGAGACAGTGTCTTAGTCCATTCTGGCTGCTGTAAGAAAAATACCATCAACTGGTGGCTTACAAACACCAAACCTTTATTTATCACACTTCTGGAAGACAAGAAGTCTAAGACCATGGCTCCTGGCAGATCTGGTGTCTGGTGAGGGGCCTCAAGGGTCATCTGTTCATTGTAACTTCACATGGCAGGAGGGGCAGGAGAGCTCTCTTGAGCCTTTTGTATAAGGGCACTAATCCCATCCATGAGGGTTCCATCTCATAGGGAGGTTCACCTCCCCATTCTCCCTGCCTATACCATCACATTAGACATCAGGTTTCAACATATGAATCTGGGGGGCACACAAGCATTCAGACCATAGCAGACAGTTTTCTTAGAGTTGAATCCTGAAGAATAAATGGTAGTCGGGCATTGAAGAAGCACGATTATATGAAGGATTTTAGGTAAAGGGACTTAAAGGAAAAAAAGAATTTCATAGAATTAAGATGATGGAACAATCTGGAAATTCTTCACAGGATCATGTGGCTGGGTTAAAGAGTATAGCAGGGAAGAGCCTGGAGGTGAGGCTGAAAAAGGTGTGAAACAACCAGATCATGAAAGACTAATTTTGCCACATTAAAAAAGAAAAGACACGACCTGGTCTCTGACCTCCTCCCTGTGTTGGTGTTATCTTCAACACATCATCTTCAGCTATGCCAACTTCATGGTTGCAAAATGGCTGGGAATTGCTGAAATCATCCTTATTTTTATCCAGTGAAAGAACATGGGTCATATTCTCAAAACTATCAAACCATATTCCTAATCCTAACTATTAGAACACTCCATAATCAAGGACAGATCTTGTGCTGATTGGCACAGGCAGATTTTATCTCCAATCCTGAACCGAGATGGTTTACACCAATCAAAATCCACTCCTAAGTGATGGGTTCTGGGCCTGGAATCAGTCCTACCTAAATCTTATGACTGATACCATAGGAGAACTTTGAGAAGGGAGAAAATAGGAAATGAACTGTGAGTAGACAACTAGCAAAACAGTCTCTATACCTCCCCTCCAATTCCTCTGCATTTTAAAGAAGCTTGATATAATTATCAGGGGGAAAAAAAATCAAAACCACAATGAGTTATCACCTCACACCTGTCAGAATGGCTATCACCAAAAAGAACACAAATAACAAATGTTGGCAAGGTTGTGGAGAAAAGGGAACCCTTGTACACTGTTGGTGGGAATATAAATTGGTGCAGTCACTGTAGAAAACAGTATGGAGGTTTCTAAAAAAACTAAAAATATAACTACCATATGACCTAACAATTCCTCCTGGGTATATATTTGAAAAAAATAAAAACATTAATTCAAAAGATATATGAACCCCAATGTCCATAGCAGCATTATTTACAATTGTCAAGATATGGAAGCAACCTAAGTGTCCGTCGACAGGTGAATGGATAAAGAAGATGGATACTATGTGAATAGTATTTCACATAATGAAATACTATTCAGTCACAAAAAAGAACCAAATTTTGCCATTTGCAGCAACATGGATGGACTTGGAAGCATTATGCTAAGTGAAATAAGTCAGAGAGAGAAAGACAAATACTGTCTGACATCACTTATATGTGGAATCTACAAAATACAACAAACTAGTGAATATAACAAAAAAGAAGCAGCCTCACAGATACAGAGAACAAACTAGTGGCTACCAGTGGGGATGGGGGAGGGGGCACTACAGGGGTGGAAGGCACAAACTACTAGGTGTACTGTACAACATGGGGAATGTAGCCAATATTTTGTAATAACTGTAAATGGAAAGTAATCTTTAAAAACTGTATAAACTTTTTAAAAATTATTAATAAAGAAGCTTGATAATATTATGTAGAGGACAGAGTTGGCCCTATATAAATGAGTTTTAGAATGGGAAAGTGTTTTGTTTCTTAAACACCATATAAATAAGAACTTATCATTTCCTAATGATATGTACTGAAGATTATTCTCCTTTTACTTCATCACATAACTTAGGATATACAAGGCAATTCTTAAGGACCCACAGTTAGTAGCATCACTTATCTTCCCTCTGAGGGTGATCACTATTACAGGAGGAGTCTAAGCTTCAATTGTTCTTGATTAAGCAAATAATTTATGTGGAACCAATCTCAAATTTTAATGAATATCAATTTCTTACCACTTTAATTTAATGTATATTTAGCCTTCTGCTTTCAGTATGCAGCATTCTCCTAAGAATTAAATATTGGCTCTTTGTGTGGTTCTTTTTCCTCTTAAAAAAGATTTATGGTTTACTAGTAATTTCAATACCTGCCATTTGAAATTTTGTTTTCCATCACTATCAGTTTTCCAAAGGCTATCAGCAATCAAAAATCACTTAAACATTTTACCACAGGAACACCTCAGGACTTGATTTGTATAATTTTTAGTAATCTTTTTCCAGATATTTTCAAATGTTAAGAGAGTCAGTTTTACATATTTATCTATGTATTTAAATAAATGAAGCCAGGAACAATAAGTCATAAGAAAAAATAACAAGTCAGTCTATATCTGAATTCAAAACTCTTCATTAAAGCAGACGAAATAAAGAATGTTGATCTCTAATAACTCCCCTGCATTGCCCATCTCTCAATGCCAAGATGTAACAAGAAGTTAGTGAACAGTATTAAAATACCACCTGCCTCTGCCACCCGCATAATTTCTGTATTTTTAAAGGGCTCATGTAATGGTCAGTATACTAGCACCTAAAACAGGCCGCTGTTGTGATATTGGAAAACAAAGAGATTTTAAATCTTGCGCTGAGAACAATACTTTTGGGGTACTGGAAATTGTCCGTATCTTGATAGGAGTCAGGGTTACATTGCAGTAAGCGTCAGTCAACTCATAGTCTTTCTCTTTCTGACTTACTTCATTCACTCTGTATGACAGACTCTAGGTCTATCCAACTCATTACAAATAGCTCAGTTTCGTTTCTTTTTATGGCTGAGTAATATTCCATTGCATATATGTGCCATATGCTAACACATATATACGGAATTTAAGAAAAAAAATGTCATGAAGAACCTAGGGGTAAGACAGGAATAAAGACACAGACCTACTAGAGAATGGACTTGAGGATATGGGGAGGGGGAAGGGTAAGCTGTGACAAAGCGAAGAGAGAGGCATGGACATATATACACTACCAAACGTAAGGTAGATAACTAGTGGGAAGCAGCCGCATAGCACAGGGAGATCAGTTAGGTGCTTTGTGACCGCCTGGAGGGGTTGAATAGGGAGGGTGGGAGGGAGGGAGACACAAGAGGGAAGAGATATGGGAACATATGTATGTGTATAACTGATTCACTTTGGTATAAAGCAGAAACTAACACACCATTGTAAGGCAATTATACTCCAATAAAGATGTAAAAAAAAAAACCTCATAGTTTCACATAAGACTTGAGCATTTCACTGTATATAAACTGTACCTCAAATTAAATATATAAACACACACATATATGAAATAATCCCCAAAAGTACAATATATTATCATTGTGATGATGCAATTGGATCCTTATAAAGCAATCACTCACTCCATTAGCTACCCCCCTGAAGAGGTATGGGTGTGAAAGAACTGAGCTCTAATGTACGTTTCCATTTCCTTTCGGGTATGTAACTGATTTAACGCAGTTATGCTCCTTGTTCTTTTTATGTTCAGAAACATATACTAAAAATATTTTTCCAGACTTTTGTATGCCATACATTAGATTGATTACAATAACTCCCAGGAATTCCCTGGTGGTCCAGTGGTTAGGACTCTGTGCTTTCACTGCCAGGGGCACGGGTTCGATCCCTGGTTGGGGAACTAAGATCCTGCAGGCCGTGCATCACGGCCAAAAAAATAAAATAACTCCCCAGATAATTAGGAAATGTCAAGTAGTCCATCAGTGGTCAGCTTGGAGGGAAACAGGAGATGGGATGCAAACCTGGATCTGCCTGATGCCAATGCCTAGTTTCCTAAGGACCTTTAACATTTTTTGTCAGTGTTTTGTCAACATTTTTTATCAGTTGTAGAAATACAAAGGATGTGAGTGATAAAGTCTAGCAAATCAATTACTTTATTTCTATGATTTATTTACTTTCATTACCTGAAGTTATGTCCTTTAAAATATAAGTGCATCAAATTTTTTATCTGTTATCTACTAGAGTTCACTTGTTAGACTTTACACTAATGACTATTTTCTAAATATGTTCTACTCTATTCTTATTTGTACTCTAAAATGAGGATGTGAGTAAGCTTTGGGATAGGCAAAATAGACTGTATACTATAATTTTGATAAACTTCCCTCCTTTGCAATAATAATAGTTAGCATTTGTTTGAGCATTGATGATACGCCAAGCATTTTGCTAATTGCTTTCTGTAGTCCTTGCAGTTATACTCTGAGCTAGTTATTTCTGTAGCATTCATTTTCCAATCAGGAAAGTTAAGCACAGAGAGTTTACGCAAGTTGCTTGTTAGTAATAGCTGGTAAGTAGTAGAGCCAGGATTTGAAAACTGGCAGGGCTGCCTGGCCTTATCACAACTACATTAGCCCTACTCCCTGTCTTAATTAAACATGCCTTTGCTCACTCATTAAATATACATTTACTGAATGTCCTCTGTACTCATCAATGGAGATACAGAGTTCCTGGGCTCAAGGAGTTACAAAATAGGAAGCGTCAGAGCACTACAAAATGTCACTGCAGTGTGTTAAGAGGTAAGTTGCTTAAGAAAAAACACTCAACCAAGAGACAAACTACGGAAGGTAGAGAGAATGAGTTGCGGGACATAACAGGGAGACTATAATCTAGAAAGGTTTTGTGAAGAAAACTCACATTTAAGGATAAGAAGTTCATCTGTTGAATAAAATGAAGGGTGTTCAAAGGTCAGGACACAGCGTGTCAGCATTCAGGGAAACAAAGTGTGAGTGGCCCTAGAGAAGGGAGAGAGGAACAGCTGGGGAAACAGGGGCTGTGCTGGAACACAGGCTCAGTCTGAATTTGAAAATAATGTGAATTATATCCTGAACGGGATGAGAAATGAGTATGGGATTTGGGGTAGGGAAATAAAATTTTTGAATCTGAAAAAAGATGACTGGCAGTAATATGGAAAATGAACTGAATCAAAGGGCAGTGGGGATCTAAAGCAAGAGGACAGTTAGAAACACAGGTCAGAAACGATAAAGGTGTGAACTGAGGTAGGGATGATCATCAGGGCAAGACTTCTTTTTTTTTTTTTTGCGGTACGCGGGCCTCTCACTGTTGGGGCCTCTCCCGTTGAGGAGCACAGGCTCCGGATGCGCAGGCTCAGCGGCCATGGCTCACGGGCCTAGCCACTCCACAGCACGTGGGATCTTCCCGGACCGGGGCACGAACCCGTGTCCCCTGCATCAGCAGGCGGATTCTCAACCACTGCGCCACCAGGGAAGCCCAGGGCAAGACTTCTTAAACGTGCTTGAAAAGGGGGGTCCTCAAAGAGAGAGAGGAACTTTGTAAATACGGTACTGTATATTTCACGTATAATGTCCAAGAATATTAGTCAAAGACATAATAACAAAAATTATTGGCTCTGGAAGATGATTTCGCTTTATAAAAAAATCTGACAGATATCAATAAATATTTTAATACACAAAATGAAGACAACCAGAAAACATCTGGTAAGACATACAATATTGGCATACAAAAGAAATGTGCATGAATGCTGTTAATGATATTTCATATTAAATCCTTTTCTGGTATTTTTCATTTAATAAATTCCACGGTCCCACATAATGTATTTTTTTATCATATGATTTTTATACCAGAAATAAAATATACTTACTGTTTATTCTCCAGACACTTGCAAGGTTTTACAGCAGATTCCCTGAAGCTATTGAACCTTGAATTTAGTATGTTCCCATATGGCTAAGAAACATGAGGTCAAAATACTTTTTTAAGTGGCAGGTTTTTTGCAAAGTAACGCTCTTCTTCCCTGACAATTCAATTTGATGAGTAGCTTCACCCTTCCCCTGATCTGTGCTTGGGGAGTGTTTTTATTCTGATTTAAAAATAAAATGACATCAAAAACTGATGCCACCAACAGATTATTCATCTAATCTTTATTTTAATTTACCAATAAGGAAATTCAAATTATATTTTTGCTTTGCTACATACTAAATGGGGGCTATAAAAAAGTGAATTATATACCAGTAAGTACTTAAAAAGATCACATCCTCCTTCCTCTCACCTTTTTCCAACTCTAGAATTCAATTTGGTTAGTTCTTATTCTGTCCTTCCAAAAATGAATATAAAACAAACAAAACAAATTAGCATTCAGCATAAATCCCTTGGATATCCTGTGTTTTCCTGAAATATGCTTAATAGGAGGAAAAGTGTAGTACAATTTGAAGATAATTATAAGAAAAATGAGCCATAAATGGTTGCTTGTTTTCATATATATATATATATATATATATATTATATATATATATTTTAAACTGGTTTACTTTTCTTTAATTTTTCATTTGTTCTCCTATGATTCTTGTTTATAATTCTTTGTGTGCCTCTTTGGTAGAGACTCCTAGTGGTGGAAGGAAGGATATGTTTAACACCTAGCTATAAAGCTGCATTTATGTCTCTTTAGGTTGTATGGTCTCTTTTTGCCCAAATAAGCGTATCACTCTCTGAGTTAGCATTGTAAGGTCATTCCTACGTTTTGAAACAATAATGATCAGAAGCATGACATTTTATGAGGCATTGTTGATATATATAATGTTATGCTTCTCATTCATTTCGTTGCTAGCATATACAGGACGAGTCTACAGGCTCAGGCTGTGAGAAAAACTGACCTCAAAAGACCTCATAGGATAAAGTTCATGACCTTGTTTAAATTTACCACATTCCAGAATCAGGCTTTCAGCTTTAGAGAGTTAGAATCCCATTTTCATCAGTACCCTTAAAGTAGATCCATCTCTCAGGTGAAGATGTACAAGTTATCTATTTATTGCATTTAGAAAAAATCCAAACTCACTGATCTACAAGGTTGTATTTAGGCTTATCTATCCCTACCTCTATTTGCCTTCTTTATATACTAAAACTCTGGTCTGCTCAGAACATTTGGTTTTCTCTGCTTGGAAAACTGTTCTCTCACTTGCTAAATAAGTGCTCGGAGCCTTTAGTTCCTTTCAAAAGTGACCTAAAGACTCCACCCCCCAAACTACTTCTTTCCTCCCCCCCAGTTATTCTGTATTATATCATCATGTTAGTTTCCTTTACTGTATTTTTCTCAGTGTGAATGTATCTTGTCTATCTCACCAGTCCAGAATATAGGGTTTCAGAGAATAAGCAACTTACCTATTTATTCACTGATTTATCCTGATTACAAAATACAGCTGACCCCATTAGCAGACTCCTGATAAACATTTCATGAAGGAAAGAATTAACTTGGTTCATAAGACTGTGGTATAATACAAAATTGTCAATTACTTATAAGAAATATCATTTTCTGGATTACTATAGTTGACATAACCTATACATTAATCTCCCTGCAGGCAGAACTTCTTGAAAAGCCAAATGATACATAGCTTTGATCATGTGATAAGAATGAGGGGCCTTAGATGAATAAAATAGTTAATGGGAATGATTAGAATAGACTGATGCATCTAGGGATAATCTCACCAATGGTACCTAAATGTCAATGACCAATGGCTAAATGTCTCCCTCTAGAGGTAACATTTGGTCACTGAAAAGGTTTTCTCTATGATCTTCCTTCTTTCTTTACTTGAACTACTACTGACCAACTAACTGCCTAACTTATTTAGTAAGTTAGTTAACTAACTAAGTACTCTCATTTTTTAAATAAGTGAATACATTCAGTCAAGTTATGAAAACATTCTGGATTCTGGATTCCTAAGACTCATGTTTCAGCCCTCCAATATGTGTCTGTGTATAGCAATTAAAATTTGACTATCAAATTCTGATCTTCTTTCTAAGTTGTGGGATGCCTCAACTCTAGCTTCCAAGTACTGACAAGAATATATAAAAGTATAAATTTATTCTTATCTTCTATAATTCACTGTGTGTATTTTCTAATATATTTTGCTAAAAATCGCATTAAGTTTAGCCATAGAGTAACTGATTTCATAGTGCATGTAATCATTGTATGCATTTATAGAAACAGGAAAATACAGACATATGTTAATATTTTATACATCGAAAAGAGAATAAAGATTAGTGGTATAGAATTATGAGAACTGCTTTTAAAGTACATTTGAATCTTTCAATATGAGTTTATTGTCCTATTTAGAAAACCTTAATTAGTTAGAACCTTAATTAGTTAGAAGACCATTAATCAAGCCATCCATTAAAAGATACTATGATATGGACTTATATACACTACCAAATGTAAAATAGATAGCTAGTGGGAAGCAGGCGCATAGTATGGGGAGATCAGCTCAATGCTTTGTGACCACCTAGAGGGGTGGAATAGGTAGGGTGGGAGGCAGGCGCAAGAGGGAGGAGATATGGAGATATGTACATGTATAGCTGATTCACTTTGTTATACAGCAGAAACTAACACACCAATGTAAAGCAATTATACTCCAATAAAGAAGTTAAAAAATAAAAACTAAAAAAAAAAGATACTATGATAATATTATTGTGACAAAAGCACAAAGAACTGAAATAACCTGAATCTCTAAGTCACTTAAAATTTGAAGCAAAAAATTTAAATAAGACATATTTCATAAAAGAATATCTTACTTAGTACATGCTCTGATAACACTACCATCATCGGAAATAATACACAGATCACAAGTTTCAAAAATTTAAAAGCCTTACCCACAATAAGTGCTGAGAATTCATTAGGGATGATATCAACAATGAAGGTGGTAGCAACAAATCTAACTTCGGAAGTATTTTCTTAGTATTTCCCAATACTAACCAGATTATAGTATACTGTCTTTGTTATTTGTATTTCTGTTAAGTTTTAATACTTTTCGTTACAAAGAAAAATAAAATTTCAGTGAGTTTCAGTCAAAAAAATAGTTTATCTTCCCTCCTTTAATGACACTCAGTATGGTATCTTACATATGACATTTTAGTTGAGCAAATCAGGTCTCATCGGCTCTGCTCATCTAAGGGACTGGCACAGAATAGGAGACAGGATTCTGGTCCTAAGCCCACAGCAGTCTATATTTTACCACCAGTCATATATATTACCCCTATCTTGACACTGAAAACACACACTCAGTGCCAGTCATCTATATTCAGGGAAAAGACATATGCATCTTGGGATAATTTCCATTTACAACTGGCAACGCAATCCACTGAGTTAAATCGCATTCCCTGTTTTGATTCAAAGCCAATGTAGTGATGCCTAAAATCTAAATACAGGCACTGAACTGCAACAATGAGATCACAATAAAGAAATGAAGGAAGGAATTAATGAGAGTAAAAATTCTACACTCCAGGACTACGTAAACGCTAAAACAGATAGAATAGAAAAACATAAACATGTCCTTCCTCCTTTTATGTGTTATAAGATCCTCTCTTTTATGAAATTCAGTTGGTAAGATATGGTAGTTGTTAGTAATCCAGACTAATTCTCACATTTAAAAGAATATACTGGTCTGTGAAATCTAAAAATGGAAAGCTCTGGTAAAATGTGGCTATAAAGTAAAGGAGAGAAGAAACATTTTAATTAAAGAGAACACAGAGTTTAAGAATATTTGTTTTGTTTGTAGATTTATCTTATAAAGATGGGAGAGATTAGAGCATGCATAAATTTACAAGCTTTGAGCCAGGAGCTAGCAAAATGGAAGAGATTGAAAATAAAATAGGAACGCGGATTGTTGGTGGAAGGAGACCCCCAAGTTGGGAGAGATGGGGGCAAATATTTTTAAAAACAGGCCATACCGAGGAGGAGTTGAAGGAAGGCAGTCAAAAGGTACAAACTCCCAGTTATAAGATAAATAAGTACTAGGGATGCAATGTACAATGTGATAAATATAATGAACACCTCTGTATGTTATTTATGAGAGTTAAGAGAGTAAATCCTAAGAGTTCTCATCACAAGGAAAATAATTTTTTTCTATTTTAAAAATTTTGTATCTATATGAGAAGATGGATGTTCACTAAACTTATTGTGATGATCATTTGATGATGTGTGTAAGTCAAATCATTATGCTGTACACCTTAAACTTATACAGTGATGTATGTCAACTGTATCTCAATAAAACTGGAAGAAAAAAATAAACAGAAAAAAATCATAAAAAAAAAAAAAAACAGGCCATACCATTAA
This sequence comes from Phocoena sinus, assembly GCF_008692025.1. Taxonomy (NCBI): domain Eukaryota; kingdom Metazoa; phylum Chordata; class Mammalia; order Artiodactyla; family Phocoenidae; genus Phocoena; species Phocoena sinus. Next base: position 81,627,034 of record NC_045771.1, on the reverse strand, counting down.
CTTCTAGCACAGGAAAGGACATGTTTCTGGGACTGGATGGAAAGAGGTACAAGTGGAGATAAAGTTTGAAGATATTAGAGCTGAAAGAAGGAAACCTGCCCACCACTCTCACAACTAAAGTAAATCAAATGTTCTCCATTCTAAAGAGTATATACTCACAATGACTTTTTCCCCCTCTCCATATCCTTCAGAGATTACAGTTTTGCAGTCCGATTCACTTAGTTCTCCACTTCTCCACAAGGAGAAGAAGGAAAAATAATGCCTTTGTGAGTTTCATCCAAGGAAATAGTTCCCTGGCCAATCTGAAAGCATGTAAGACTGTCCAGTACAATGGGCAACAAAGGCTGTCAAAGGACAAAAATTCCTTAAGGAATTTCTCCTCTTGAGCATTCCTGGCAGACACACTATTTGAGCCCTCCAGCTTTATGCAAACTTTACTGAGTCAGCAGGGTTTATAGAACTAAGGTTCCCAATTCATAACCACTACTGCTCTGACAAACAATGAATTTCTAGTTTAAAACCTGGAGTATCACTCGAAACAATTTCAGATGACAAGATAACATATAACACCGAGAAAGCTCCCATGAAGGTATTTAAATATTAATCACACCCCTATCTTCCAAACACGGTGTTCTCTTCACTCAACATCGAATCATTCATCTGAACTAACAGGAACACACAAGCCAATACTTTTGAAAGTGTGTTTCCTGCTTATAATAAGTACTTAAGAAAATAAAATCCTATATCTTATCCCTGAATAAACACTGGGTAGATAGGCAGATGACGATGCAGATCTATGTATAGACGGGCCAGATACAGAAGGATAGAAGGATGGATGGATGCACAGACAGATGTGCACATACACATGCTCGGAGTATTGTAGGCTCTTTGCGGATCCTGGCATCTTCTATCCAAGAAAGGACCGTTATGTCTGGCCTCAACCCAAACAATTTAGGTGATGATAAGGTTAAAACACAAAATGCAGTTTTAAAATTTTACTTTAAATTATAGATATCTCAGTATCCTTTCACATGCACATATACAACATTCATATCACATTTGTTGTTTGGATTATATGTAAGTAATCTAAATCCTTAATGTGAACCTCCTTGTAATATTTCTATAATACACTATTGAGTTATTTATGTCATAAGCCTAAATTTGAATGTGAATTATTGTCACTGAGCTTAACTGAAGGCCTCTTCTGCTACTTACTACCATAGTCTCCCAATCTTGTGAGGTGGGTATCAATGTCCCTCCATTATAAACGAAAACAAGCAGGGACTGAAATAGCAGAACACTCTACAAATTTTGAGATTCCAAGGATCCTCTGGATATATTTACATTTTGATTGTCAAACATCTAATGAATATCATTTGAATAACTATTCAGAGATTTTTAGGAACTTTTTACAACATAAGAAATAAAACTCATCCTTTCCCATAAAGGTCTATTGGAGGATAACATAGTTGTTAGCAGAACATATCTGAGAACCATTCAGCTGATAACGTTAGTTTCAAGGGAGAATAACTTCTAGAGGCGTGTTGTTTGGTTTGATTGGTCGTTAAGGGTTAAAAGATAATGAGAACTCTTTGCTTAAATACTTATTAAGTACATACTAATTTCGGTCCTAAATGCTAAAGGGGTTATAAAGTAAGTAGAAAGCCACAGCATAACTAACCAGGAACACTGATAATGGAAGGCTAAATAACTGAAAGATAGGCTTGCCACGGGTCACATGCTCATGCAGGTGGGAAGTGAGGACCAGGGCTCTTCACGAGGCCCTTTCTCTCCATATACTGTGGTGGTGAAGAGCCTAGTCTCCAGAGTCCTATTGCTTGCTTTGACTACTAACTCAACCACTTATTAGCTTTGCTACCTTGAGCTACTTTCTTATTCTCTCTCTACTTTGTTTTTTTGGTCCATAAAAAAATATATATAGAGATACAGACATACACACATATGTAATATTCAAAAATTTTCACAATGATATATTACACACATACATATGATATCATTCGAATATATATGAATCACTGGACTACACAAACGTAAATTGATTTCCTAAATGTAGGACTTTACCCATGTCTTTTATATATCCAAGGGTTTAATGAGTCTAAGAGGAAAGATATATAAAGTACGTTCAAAGTTTACTGGATCATGGCCCTCTTTTTATAGACTGTCTCCCTGAACCTGGGTGCTATGGAACACGTTTGGGCAAACCCTGCACTGCATCATTACCTTTCCTCTCCTTAGCAGTACGTATGGCTCTAAAATTTTCATTATGTGTAGACTTCTCAGACTACTCTTTTCCTTTTTTCTCACATGACCGAGTGTGACTGAGGCCAATGGAAAGTGTATCCCCTTGCATTGGTATTTCCATTCTAATAAGCCTTCCCTAGACTGATGAAGTCTCCTTTCAGGTATGAATCAATGAGGGGATAAGAACCGGTGAAAGGAGCGTTGTCTTCTAAGCACTCCTGATATCACATCATAAAGGTAGTCACTCCATCTACATGTAAGGATGGTATTCTACTTAATCATTTCTAACCAAATATAAGCTATCTTATCACGGAGAATATAAGCACTTGTATAAGGAGAAGACGTTAGAAATAGATACAACATTTTCATCGTAAGTGAAAAAAATGAGGTAAATGATTTTTTGGTGTTGGTGAAGCCCGGTATGTCACTGGTACTCTTCTTTCAATAACCTTGGCATTAAAAGTGTTAAAGTAGATTAAACCCCCTTTGTTAATGACTTATTTGGAGGTAATGTCAATTTCAAATGCTAGTGAGGAAGGTGACCAACCTGCCCTTTCTTCTGAAAATGACAATGTATGTGATGTTTCCGTGCTGACAAATAACAAAGAGTAGTAAGTTTTTCATTATTATTGTAATGCTATTGCTATTATTATTTTATCACGTAATTCACTGACCTACAAGAAAAAATCTGCTGAAGGCGATTCAAAATCTCACATAAAAGAGAGAACGCAAGAAGAGGGAGAGATGTGTTACTCTTTTACATATATACATCAACATGCTGGGGAAATCTTCATGCTTTGGTCATTTGGCTCCAGACAAATAGGGAGAACTTTAGCCTGAACTTAAATGATTAAACCTGAATGGTGTTATTTTTAAAACACTGATACTGACTCAAAAACAGACATACAAACAAACAAAAAAACGGTCTGGTATTTTTCCTTAAAAAAAAAAAAAAATCAGAAGATTGACCCTATCCACAGAATTAACTCTGCAATTAGAAATGAGTATGACACAAAAAATATTAGATAAAAGTGATTATTTCAATAGAGCATTAATACATTCTGCTTAGAGATGTCTTAAAAGAGACATTAAAATGAAAATAAACATGAGTATATTTAATATTTTTCAGTTTTAGTGCTATTAAAACTATTATCAATCGTTGTGGGCCATTTCTCATGAAAAGGAAGAATAAAACCAGGAAAGCAAAGGTATGTTTGATTTTCCTCTAAATGGTGTGAATAAATCTACATGGGTATGGTAAACAAAAAACAGAGGCTTGCTTCAATCTCTGTGCAAAATGAAACATATCACAGTATGCTGTTTTTCCCCCAAGACCAGGATAAAGCTATAAAGAAACACATCATATGGGAATTTTTTTCTCTCTGTTAATTTGGAGAATATTCTAGTTTAACATTATTATGTAGGCTCTCACTGTTTTGAAAAATTGCATTAGGCCCATAAACTCATTATAATTGGCAGATTTTTAAAAAATGATGTTTATGTTTACAGATTCTAATGCTTTTGAGAAAACAGACACCCATTTCCATTTCTTTGCTTCTCAACATGTCGTGCTGGTGACAGATGTTTCTGAACTGTTTCAATGTCCCTGTCCAAATATAAAATACACACTTAATGATACCCATGTGTGTGTATTTATAGTTCCAGTCATATCTTTATATATCTACAAAAAATTGTTCCCCTTGGTAATTATATTTCTATTCAATATTAATGAACAGTTGGCCAAGAAACATCTTGTATGTATATATGCACACACCAAAGATGTTTTTGCACATTATAATGATTATAGATACACACTTAGGTTTGCTTCAGTGTAAACGGCCACAATCTTTTATTTTTTTTCTTTCTTTTAAAAGCTTCAACTTCATATGCTTATTTTCAGGGCATACAATATCATTTACTGTGAGTAAAAGAAATGCAGCTTAGTGTCAGCTCTGCTGTCTTTGACTAATCTGCAAGCCACCCACTTTAATGGCTCTTCATAAATAATTCAAATTTTAATTATGCTGCCAGCCTCTGACCTGAAGAGAAATGAAGAAAGAAAAGGAAAAGAATGGACAAGGGAAAGCATATCAGTTGAATCAAATTTTGCCTCCAGTAAATGACTTGATATCTCAAAGCTCAATTTTCTTACTCACGATGCACCTGCTTCCTCATCTAAGATTTTGAAAATAAAATTAGCGTCATCCAAGATACACCAATGATGACAGAGCCACTCACTCTAAAAAGAGGCATTCTTGCGCTTACTTTAAAGACCTTTCTCTCTATATATCTATCACATATGTGTATACACACACACACACAAACACACACACACACATACATATATATATATATATATATATATATATACCTAGAGATCAAAATATATACCTATATTACAGCAGCCTCTCCCAGTTAGGTATCTCCTCCATTTCCAATTTCAGTTTCTCTCTTCTCTCCTGAAAATCCAGCGGGGTTCATCCTATTGCCAGGCATGTCCCTATCACTGCAGTGACACATCTGATCTCTGTTATATTTAAAAAGGGACACATAAGTCTTCTTCCAAACCCAAGTCTTTTAAGTTATTGTTGGAGGGATCGCTGCCAAATTAAAGGCTGGCTGAATAGACTTAGGAAGATCTAACTGCATCTGTCGCCTGGAAAGCTGGCCAAGGTAGATCTCACAGGCGATACATGGCTCAATGATCTCCTCCCACCTAAAAACATCTTTTAATTGCATCAGGTCTCGCAATACACAGTTGAGCATCTGCTCATTAGAAGCAAAGTGCTATTTCTCAAACTGAAATGCTAAATTTCACTGTACAATTTTTTTCTAAATACTGCCTTACACTTTTCCTAAAGCGAGGCAAACCGAGCCATATTTAATCTAAGATCTCTGGGGCCAAACCTAACCCATGCATATTAATAATTTATTTTTTCATTTTTTGATATCTGTACAGTTTTTGTCCCTTTATTTAACAGTGAACACATTTGGATTTCATTCAAGAAAAGCCCCCAGTCTCATTTGCAACAGGTCCTTTTGGCTTATTTTGGCGATGCAGAGATATACATCCAAAAATTTATTCAATCTGCTCTGGGTTCTTTTTCTTCTCTGAATATCTGCCTTTTACTGCAACCCCTAATGAAAGATTTGGAAAAATCTATTGGGCTCTATGTAAGACTATAATGTTGCTGTCTCAAGATAAATTTACCTTAAAACTGTATCTTATTCTTCAACAACCTGCCATTACTTGCAGCCCATTTTTCATTTTCTTATAAACTTCTGATTTTTCAATCATTCTCCTCTTTATTTTCCTTCTCCCTTATCCAGGATTTGATTCTGAGAAGTGAGAGGCAATACAGAATCTTATAACTGTATTTTTGGTTAGCTATTTTTAATGGTTCTAGTTCTGTCTATATGATGATAAAACAGTTAGATGAAAATATATTCTACCTCATTAAATCATCTATTTGACCTACATGGTAGCATATTTATTTGTGTGTGTGCATCTAATGCACTGTTTTTTATAAAATTATACACAGTCTTATAGGAGCCATTCAATTACCTTGAAAAAAGCCACAAAAGCATTTTTATTCAATAAACCAATTTGGAAAATGAAAGAGAAATTGCCTGGCCTTTAGATAATAATGAGGTATGTCTCCTTTGTCTATGTGAAATCCAGGTATTGATTTAAGATTTATAAGTCCAGGGTGCTACTAATTATCAGCAGACAGACTCCTCCATAGGTTACTGCTGTCAAAATACATTTGTGCTTCCACTGATTCAAAAAGGATAGCTTCGGGCTTCCCTGGTGGCACAGTGGTTGAGAGTCCACCTGCCGATGCAGGGGACACGGGTTCGTGCCCCGGTCCGGGAAGATCCCACGTGCTGCGGAGCGGCTGGGCCCGTGAGCCATGGCCGCTGAGCCTGTGCGTCCGGAGCCTGTGCTCCGCAACGGGAGAGGCCACAACAGGGAGAGGCCCGCGTACCGCAAAAAAAAAAAAAGGATACCTTCTCCAAATACTCTTAAGTTAGTTTAGAAGACCATATTGTGAGAATGGCTGAGTTTACTCTCATTTCCATGTAAAATAAATCATAATAGCTGTAGAAATCAACTCATAAGTAGTATCTTACAAAACCCTAAATACACCAGGTCAGGGCTTGAAAGCTTTCCATGACTGTCTACTGGAAGAAAAGGTCTTTGACTAATTATTAACAAAAATGTGTTCAACCTTTTTCCTTGCCCAGATAAACTGTAAGAAGAACTAAATTACGCTAAAGTAGATTGAATCCAGGACATATTTGATTTGTTCTATATCTACATTTCAAACACAGGACAAACTACTTCTGAAATACATTTTCATCTACCAAATTCATCACCTAGAAGCTTCCAACAAATGTATACAGAATCTAGCTCCCTTAAAATTAACAAATTAAGGGCTTCCCTGGTGGCGCAGTGGTTAAGAATCAGCCTGCCAATGCAGGGGACATGGGTTCGAGCTCTGGTCCGGGAAGGTCCCACAAGCCGCAGAGCAACTGGGCCCACGCACCACAACTACTGAGCCTGCTCTCTGGAGCCCGCGAGCCACAACTACTAAGCCCACATGCCACAACTACTGAAGCCCGTGAACCCTAGAGCCCATGCTCCGCAACAAGAGAAGCCACCCCAATGAGAAGCCCATGCACCAAAACAAAGAGTAGACCCCACTCACCGCAACTAGAGAAAGCCTGCATGCAGCAATGAAGACCCAACGCAGTCAAAAATAAATAAAATTAATCTTTTAAAAAATTAACAAATTAATTTAGATTCAAATAGATTTGAGGCAAATATCAAAACCTAAAAGATCCCTTATTAAAAGATAATATTTATTATTCAGTGAAAAATATATTTGGGGAAAAAGGATATACCAATGTTTTGATTTGCATTTGTCTTGGAACAGAATAAGCACTTCAGGTTATTGGTATTGGTGTGTGTGCGTGTGCGTGTGTGTGTGTGTAATGACTTTTCTTATACATTGCTTCTTTTTCTTTGGATTATTAATTTTTTGCTTATTGATGTATAGAAAGTCTGACTTTCTGATATAGATACTCGATACAGTCTATAAGCATCACAATTATTTATGGCCCAGCACCAATTGATATTATATGCAGATCAAGAAAACAGCTCAGAATAATTTGTTTGCTAACAATTCATCATAAGACATTCAATTACAGCACCTAAACATATAATATGGTATTACTGTAATACTACTGGCACTTGTCTGTTTCTCCCACTAGCCCATAAGTTCCTTGACTACAGGTACTAAATAGTGTCCTTGATATAACCATCACCTCACACTTTTCCTCATATACAACAGAAACACATGATTTTCCTACTGAATTGAAGAAACTAAAGCTTTTAAAGCCAACATCTTTAAACCTATAGACTCTACAAGCTACCTATTTGGAAAACAAAAATCAATAAATTAATAAGTAAAAATTACTTTACTACTTTTGGTGAATTAAGTCATTTAAATATTTCATATAGGCAGAGGGAAAACCTATTTTTGGTGTAAAATTTTGTTTTTAATGTTCTTTTTTTTTTTTTGCGGTACGCGGGCCTCTCCCTGCTGTGGCCTCTCCCATTGCGGAGCACAGGCTCCGGACACGCAGGCTCAGCGGCCATGGCTCACGGGCCCAGCCACTCCGCGGCATGTGGGATCTTCCCGGACCGGGGCACAAACCCATGTCCCCTGCATGGGCAGGTGGACTCTCAACCACTGTGCCACCAGGGAAGCCCCTAATGTTCTTTTTTTAATTTTAGTAAAATATAAACAGAGTATGGCAAGACTGAAATTGATCAAAAGAAATACAGTACTATAACTACACCAAAGTTAAAATTTGTCTTTTAAAAAATAAATTCCATACTAGATGGCTAAAATTTAATGCTTCAGATATTATCTCTATGAGTACTCAATAAGTACTTTAACTGAACGTTTGTACTTTAACTAAAAAAAAACTCACAAAATATCACAGCTATAAAATTAACTTCTAATGGTTCTTTCACAGAAATGGATGAAACAGCCAATGGACCTAATATAGAGAGAACCCAAGGCATACTGTGGGGGGTTTATTTAATCACAACAAGGTATGGGCATCACCCAATTATTTACTCTCCCTCCAGTCACACATGGTCCACTCTGACTTCTCTCCCCTCTCCACCCTATTTTTCAAACAAAACTGGAAATACCCAGAAGAAGAGTTACTTGCTAGAATCATGTGGACCACGTTTCGACAAAAAGTTGAGAAAGCAGTTTGGCCACATGGAGCAAGGTGTCCTGCATAGTGATTAAAAGGATGAAAAGCTAAGATGAGCTTTAGAGAAAATGGGAATGGAAAGAGGACAGGAGAGACCCCCGAGACAAAAAACAACAGGATAAAATTAAGGAGAGTGAACAGAACACTATGACAAGGAACCTTTCCAAGAGTAAATCAGAAGAGTCGGCTAAATAGCTTGATACAGGAAAAAGACAAGAAGAGGGTGTCAGGAAGCTTCAATCCAGAGTTCCCGATCTGTAAGAGAAGGCAAAGGGAAGAAACTGAAAAGACGGCAGTTCCCGGGTCCAGAATCAGAGCACAAGATGAAATGGCAAGGAAAAATGCCAGGAAGTGTAAGCCGTCTGTGACAGAAAGTGGACGCCCCTCTCTGCACACTTGCTTAGTGGGAAAGGCCAGCATCCACCTGATTATCAGAAACCTAAATATCTTCTTTTCTCTCAAAGGTCATGTTCAGTGACTCAGCATGACATATATTCTCCTCTTTTATCTCCCACCTCTCCTCCATTTGCAAGAGAACTGCTTCCTTCCAAGCTGCCTTCACTTTCCAGGATTTCTGCAGCAGCCTACTCACTGGTCTTCCGAAATCTGATTTTGAAATCCTCCTAAAGCTGTCAATGTGAATTTGCAATGATACCAATTCCTGTTCTCCTTCTTTAGTATCTTTAATATCTAAAACAACAGCAAGCGTGGCTTTAAGCCTGTAATTCTCACAACACTGCAAAATGGACACCATTTTCTCCATTTTACAGGCAAGTCCAGATGTGTCCACTCTCAAGTGTGGAGGCTTCTAAGGGCATAGGCCATATGAGCCCCTTTATTATCTGGCCTCTTCTTACTTCTCTAGTCTCACATCTCACCATTTCCTTACGCACCATAACCCTCATTGTGCACCTTCTGAAAGTCTCTTAGGCTTTCTCTTCACCTCAGGAACTTGAGAAATGTTCTACCTGCTTCTATAGTATTTGTACATCGATTAAAATTGTTGGTCCAATGGATAAACAAGGTCCTACTGCATAGTGTAGGGAACGATATTCAGTAACCTGTGATAAACCATAATGGAAAAGAATATAAAAAAGGATATGTATATAACTGAATCACTTCACTGTACAACAGAAATTAACACAACATTGTAAATCAACTATACTTCAATAAAAAAAATTTTTTTTGTCTATTTGACAGTCTTCCCCCCACTGGACTATAAATTCTTTAAGGCGAAGACATCACCTCTCAACTGTATATCCTTAGTACCCAGCTCAATGTCTTGAACATTTACTTAAGTAAAAAAGTTTCTGAGCAAATGATTGAGATAACAGATACCAGGAAGAAAGTGGCAGGAAAGAATTAACCTCTTCATTTATAGTCTCCCCTGTACCCCAACTCACAGCATTAAACTGGGACTTCTAAGACATCAAACAGTAGACAAGAGAGACTCTATTGCTTTATGTTGTCATAAGTTCTACACTGCTGTTCTGCCTCTCTGGTTTCCGTATCTTGAATTAAAGATCCATCACTTGGCTTCAGCTAATTAAGTTCTTAAGCTGTTCTCTCTTCAGCTGTTTCTAACTTTCCCCATTACTTTTTACTTTTTTAGACTTTATTTACATATCTTTATGCTCATTTGAGTCAAGGAGCTATCCTCCCCTGCCCACATGCCTGAGGTAACCTCCATTCTGACTTCTGTTTTCACAGATTAGTTTTGCCTGTTCTTGAACTTCACTTATATTGAATCATACAGTATGTAGGTCTTTTCTGCCTGGCTTCTTGGGCTCTTAACTGTACCTATGAGATCTGCAACTGCTGTTTGTGTGTAGCTGTCCTTTATTCTTTTTATTGCTGTGCAACACTCCAACGTATGAATTTACTAAAGGTTATCCAATATTTTGTTGGACATTTGAGTTGTTTTCAGGTAAGAGATATTGTGAATAATTCTACATGACTTTTGGAAGATACATGTACTCATTCTCTTGGGTGTGCTCTAAGAATCGGTGGGTCCATAGGGTAGATACTGCCAAAGAGTCTTCCACAGAAATTGCTATAAAAATGGGCATCCCCACATTCAATGAATTTACATTCCAGTTGTTCCACATACTAGCCAACAATTGGAACTGTGAGTCGTTTAAAAATTTTGGCCATTCTGGTTTAAAAATCTGAAAACACAGACTTTCTTAATGTCTCCATTACTCAACTCCATCTAACTACTCCTTTATGTCTCAATCACTGTTTAACTTATTTCATTATGGCTTCTGCCTAATTACTCTAATATCCACGATTTGAAGCTCAACATAATTTTTTACATAATCAACTTTCTTGAACTGTATTCCTTAACTACAAATTCCTCCCCTTGCTACACTGAATGACATGTTAATTTCATAATTCCTATGAGACTCTGGCTCTATTCCCCACTTCCACCCTATAAATATCGTGTTTTAACCACAGATTCAACCCTCTGCTCTTGTTTTTTCATGTCAACTGTCACCTAAATGAAACTACACGTCCACTACCATCCTTTCTCTCAGAAGTGTCAATCCTCTAACTTCACTGGCTGTTAACCAGCTACAGCAAGAAAGTTAACCATCACGTTAAATTCATCATGTAGAAAAGTAAAGCCACTGCTTTCTCTAGAACCTAGCTTCCCATCTAGAGTTTCCTTTTACTACTCAAAATACCATTATTCACCCAGTCATTCGATCTCAAAATCTTGAGTCATTTATTTTTACTCATTTCTTCCCTATATGCAGTAAAAGAATGAATGATCTTGATTCTTTCTCAAATTTTATTCCCATTTTTTCCCATAAAATATACTTATTCCATTAAAATGGAAATTTTAATTATAATTTTATGTATCTTCTACCATCCATAAATTAACCCATTCCAATTGGCCAAATTTCACACATACTTGCTGCTGTTCAATTTGCTGATTTTGGTCCTCAGACTATCACCACTATCCCACCACTAACAAAGCAATAACTAACTAATATCACAACTCCTCTGTGGATAAAGTTCATTTATTATCCCTACTTGGAAGTTGAGAGAAATTGAGCTTTAGAAAGACAGCTATTAATTAGAGCCAAGGAGATAAAAAGGCTTCAAGTGTAAGGCAAATGGCTAGAGCCAGGAAAGCAGTTCACTACAGTGTAAAACTCGAATAATCATTTTCTTCTTTCCTGAATCTATCTTAACCTACTTGAAATAAGCAGTTTTATAATCCTAGACAGTAGATGATGGAATAACAATCCAAACACTACATACACACAAGAATTATAAATGTTCAGAAGTCAAAACTCCTTTAAGCAGAAATCCAAAATAATTAATCTATGAATCAAAATGTATGACAATATTTTTCCCTCAATACAATCTGTAAAAGAGAGGTATTCTATACAATATGAATATAACCTAACTTGTAGAATTCCAAATTTTTAAAAAGAACAATTTTGACAGCACAGGAATGGGAATATATGATAAACATGTAAAATAGCCCTTACTGAGTAACATCTGTACTATAGACAAGGAGGTGGTGTCATTAGTTGTCCATTAGTAACAATAATTGTAGCAATACAGTCAATGCCCTATCAATATGCCAGTGAGAAAATGGTAAAACCTAGTGAGTGGCTTTAAAATATGTCTACAAATTCTTTGATATTCCCTTCTTCAAGTGGTGAGGCCTCCTGACTCAGTGACTACATCTAATAAATAGCATAAAGTAGAAATGACAGGGCATAACTTAAGAGACTAGGTCATAAAAAGGTATTGTGAATTCCTCCTCATGCCCTCTTGGATTATTCGCTGTGGAGAAAGTTACCTACCATCGTCAAGCAGTATGGAGAGAAGCCTATACAGTAAGGAACTGAGATCTCCTGCCAATAGCCATACGAGCAAGGCATCTTGAAAGCAGATCTTCCAGTGCCAGTCAAGGCTGCAGATGACTGTAACCCCACAAGAGACGCTGAGAATTACCCAGATAAGCCACCCCTGTGTTCCTGACCCATGGAAACTAGGAGACAGCAAACGTTTGCTGTTTTAAGCCACTATAGTTTTGGGTAATTCATTACACAGCAATGGATAACTAACACAACTATATAATAAACAAACTTGACTTCATGTCCTAAATAAAACTACAAAAGAAATAGGTAAAGTGAGATACCATTTTTTATCTATCAACTTACATATTTAAGAAATGATACTATCCAGTGTTCCAGGGAGAGTAAATATGAAGACACTCTCATATACCGCTTACAGATTCAGATGGAGAATTTGGCAAACTCTATCCATATTTTTTAAAAAAATAATAACGTATCTTTTGATATGCTTCCACCTTAGAAATTTATGCTAAGTAAATAAGAATTTTGTACATATATTTTTATATAAAAATGTTCATGGGATTGATATATGTGGTGCTAAAAAAACTGGGGTTCCACTAAATTAGCCACAGATATTGGTATATCCTTATGATGTTGCCATTAAAATATATTTTTTAAATTTTATATATTATTTACTGTTTTATAAATAATTGTATGTTTTACATATTATGTAACATAGCCTTATTTTTATTATTACATCTGATGACAGAGACAAACATTCTCAATACATTAAGTGCAAATAACTGATCTTAAACATGTAAAGAGTATAATTCCAATTTAATAAAAAGTTGCACGTGTGTGCATGCTTGTTTGCACATGTGTTTGTGCCTGTATGCATGTGCATGTGGGTATATAAGGATAGAAAGAGGAACAGAAATAAAAGTACCACGATGTTAATAATACTTATTCCTGAGTATAGAATTAAAAGGATATTTTATTTTCCTCTTCTACTTATCAGTATCTTAATATAAGAAAGTAATTTTTCCAGTGAAGAAAATAACAGTCATTGTCACACACTGTGAATGCTCTTCTAGAAACCATACATCATCTGACCCCTGACTGCCCCTCTGAACTCTTCTTAGACACTCTCACACTTGTTCATTAAGTTCCAGTCATTCTGGTCCTTCTGACCCTGGGACCACACAAAGCTCCGTGGGCCACAGGGTCTCTGCACTAACCACTCCCTGCCCTCTTCCTGGAACGGCGCCTTCACACCTGCACTTGGCTGCTTCCTCCATTGCATTTTCCTCTCACGTCAGCTCAGAGGACCTTTACTGAACATCACATTCAAAGCAGCCTGCCCAGGCAACAAATTAAGAATTATGTCCCTCTGGTTACCAATCTTCAGAGTACTTCACACTATACAAAAATCTTTCTTTTTTTTTGGGAGGGGGGGTACGCGGGCCTCTCACTGCTGTGGCCTCTCCCGTTGCGGAGCACAGGCTCCGGACACGCAGGCTCCGCGGCATGGGGAATCTTCCAGGACCGGGGCACGAACCCGTGTCCCCTGCATCGGCAGGCGGACTCTCAACCACTGCGCCACCAGGGAAGCCCCAAAAATCTCTTTTTTATTTTCTTGATTGTTTATAGTATAGCTCCTTTTATTTATAAATATAAAATTACAGCAAGAAACTTGTCCATCTTGATAACTGCTATACCCCTTGTCCCTAGAAAAATGCCTACTCAATAGCAGCAATTCAAGCAATGTTTTCTGAATGAATGAGGACTAGAATGAGGGCCTTGGCTTATAGGTACTGCACTCTCTAATTTTTCCTTCTTCGTTTCTACTGTTTCCTCATTCACTGAAGTCTGTCACTTGGTTATCCTTACTAAAGCACAACAAAGCGTCAAGCAAAGTGGAGACCACCAGACCTATATAATCAACAATGTGTGGGCACTCCTCTGAATGCAATACACTCCCACACTCAAAGAGTACTAGAATACAGGCTCTATGAGGGAGGCCAGTGGTTTTTGTTTGTTTCTAGCCCCTAAATCAATGTCTGATATAAATTAGGCACTCAATGAATAAATAAAAATTGTTGAATACACGTATTTACGAATGATTGAATGAGGAATCGCCAATATATTTTGTTCCCTGCATCCATAAAAATGACATTAACATAAGGGAATGGAAAAAACAAGCCAAATGTAATTCTATACAGGGATACACACGCTGTGACCTCAAGTGTGTAGCAATAGAAGTATGTATACTGAATGAAAATCACTTGTTTGTGAACCAATCTCACACGCAAGCATTAAGTTTGATATGAAATATATACACAGCTGCACAGTGCAAGCTTCTTCCATCAAGCAGCCAGCTCTCTAGTGCCGCCAATTAAGTCACAGTGCAAATTTATTACTTCAATTAAACATCAAAATTTACTCAGGACCTATAGCAAGATCCTTGGGTCTGTCATGTAGTTCCCTGAAAAGACCTGGCAACAATACCACATTTGAACTGTTTTCCTAAGCAATCAAAATTTCAATAGCATCCCCTCTTCTCCCCATATTAAATTCCAGTCCATCTCAGAGCACGTACCCAGCAGTGTGTGCTCATTATTTAACACTTTCTTTTTAACTTCCCTGATCTTCTTGAATAGCACAGCTATCCCCCCAAGGTGAAGGCAGCACCCCCCATCAGGTTGCTCTCTGATTCTATGCGTCCCCAAAGCAGCTCTATCATCATCTCTGGACGGGGTCTTTCTGCAGAGAGCCCATAGTTTCTGTACGCTTTTCATACACTCTCCAGCGTGACAAACATCATCTAGCTGGCTTTACACTGTCATTTCCATTGAAAGCCTGTAATTACTTTCCACAAGCCACACTTCATCCTGCCAGGCTGATTAAAGGCAATATACACTGGAAGGCAAAGAGCAACAGTGCTCAGGCGATGTATCTTGTGGGTATATATCTTGTAAGCAACAGTGCACTGGCATGCACACAGTAAACACTAAATAATTGTTTGAGGAGATATTATTTTTGACCTTTGACACAGTATAATTACTGATTTTCTGCTGAAACGTAACAGATTTTTAAAGAGCAAATTGAGCAGACCATAATGGGCTTTTGAACTGTCACTTATTAAATATATCCCACCATAAAGGATATGCTCTTCTAGGGTCTCCACTCACATTATCTCATTTATATCTACACCAATTAAGTAACTGTTTAACTGTTCTCATTTCCTGACAGGCAAACCAATCAAACAAGCAGTTTTACTTTATCATGTTCTTGAAAAGAGTCGAGTCTACTTTACCCTGGCTGATTAGAGTAATCAGGGAAACGTGAAATGTCAAATTATTTCTACAGGTGTGTTTAGAGGTACTTAACTGCAGTTGGCTAAACTTTATAGACATCTGTCTGAGTTTTTACTTCTCTGTTTTTGAGTCTCTATGTTTAGAGAATTTCTAAAGATATAAATTATGCTGGGAGGCAGTGCCCACATCAAGTACAGAAATCAAAAGCTTGTTTTACCTGTTTTTTTTGCCGCTGAGACTTGGCCAACCACTCTGATTCCACCAATCAGACGGAACTGCCCTGAACTTTGAATGAAAATCTAGTGACCCAGAGAAGCAGGGACAGTGACAGACCCATCCCAGCTGTGGCAGCAATATCCAGTTTTAGGGGCAGCAACAACAGCTCCAGTTGACCAGTGCTGATGGCAGTAGCATAAGCCAGGATGATGCCCATGTTTAGGGGTGGTGACAAATGTGTCCTCCTGAGCTGGCTCTGTATGCAATTTTCTTCTATGAATTACCCGATATACTCCTTCAATTAAATATGTCTGCTGTTTAAGTCACCTTGTCATTCTCTGTTATTTGAAACTTTGAACTACCACTAGGACAACTTTCGAGTAATGGACAGTTTGATAGGTTATACACTGACTTTTTTTTTTTTTTTTTTTTAAATCAACTCATGTTGACCATTTAGAGCTGGTTCCAAGTGCTACTACCTAAGAGTATGGCTTTACTGGACAGCATTTTCACATTTCTCTGTATAGCACTATCAGTAGGATCCTGTAGTTGAACTTTTAATTGCATTTTGCCTCTTTATTTTATAAAATGATTGCAGACTGAAAGCAAAATAGCTTATATTGGGGACAGAAGCATTAATATGATTACTTAATAGAGTCAGGACAATGATAGAAATTTGACGTAACAAAACTGACCAACCCCTAACCTCAACTGGAGATATAGGCATATATGGAATTGTTAGTGTGTGTATATAAACATGCATACATATATATTCAAAATCTTCAGAATATATCATTGAAGCTTATATCATAAAAAAGAAAGCATAATAGAAATTTCTATTAATTTTTAGCTCTTTGATAGCAGGGCTTTTCTCTCCTTCAATATGTATGCTAACTTTCATACATACAACTTTTAGTAATGTATCACATACAAAAACAGGAGATTACCATCAACCTATTATGTTAATACAATTTATAACACAGATGGAAGGCAATTTATTAATTTTTTTGAAACATCACTGATAGACTTAATATATTGATATCAAAGAACAAAATTTACATCTTCCTGACATAAAGAAATTCCCATCTTTGGATGAAACCAAGTAAGCTCCAAAAATGGAACTTTGGTAAAATTTATCATAAAATTCATGAATCCTCTTCTCTCATTTGTTTGAAGTAAATAATGTAACAATTCAAATAAACATTAACTGTAAACGATAAGATTGTAATTTAATCCCCATGTTTAAAGTTTTCTTAGTTTCACTTGAATAGGCATCCAAAATTTAAGTTAACAGTGCAGGGAATACAGGGCAAGACTTGAAAGGCAAGCATATGTAAGACACTCCTGTGTAAGTGTCAACAGAACACGACGTGGTAATTTTCAAAGGTCTCTGGAAATCTAGGCAAAAACCACCTGACTTCCTTTTCAGCTCTTGACCTACCCTTAGCCACCAGTCACAGCATTTCTATTTAGAGAAGCTCTGCAGAAAGATCAGTTCCAAAGTTTTCCTCCCTTTTCACGAAAACTTCATTGTATCTTGTGGGCCAATTACATTATCTTGGTATTTGAAGGGAAAAAGAATAGAATCTTGTTATTAAGCTAATTTCCTTATGACAGATAGATTTACCTGTCCCAGGGAGTATCTGTAATAAAAGAAGCAATAAACTGAATTGAGTATGTTCTGGAAAAATATATGAGTACAGGGCCCCTTCTGCTCCTCTTTTCTATTCCAGGCTGCAATCTGCCCATTTCCAGCAGTAACAGAGATTGACAGTGAATAGCCACTTCTGAAAAGTGGCCAAAACACAACCTATATATTTTGTAGATTAACAGTTCATATACAGCAGGGGTCCCCAACTCCCAGGGCCATAGACCAGTAGCAGTCCGTGGCCTGTTAGGAACCGGACCGCACAGCAGAAGGTGAGCGGCAGGCTAGAGAGCAAAGCTGCGCCTGTATTTACAGCCGCTCCCCATCGCTCATGTTACTGCCTGAGCTCCGCCTCCTGTCAGATCAGTGACGGCATTAGGTTCTCATAGGAGCGCGAACCCTACTGTGAACTGCACATGGTAGGGATCTAGGCTGCGCACTCCTTATGAGAATCTAATGCCTGATGATCTGAGGTGCAGCTGAGGCGGTGATGCTAGCGCTGGGGAGCGGCTGCAAACACAGATTATCATTAGCAGAGAGCTTTGACTGCCTAGAGACCATAATAAATCAATTGCTTGCAGACTCATATCAAAACTCAGTGAGTGGAAAGTGACAATTAAGCTGCATCTTATGGAGTAGACTGGACATAAGCAACACACTTCAGGTGTCACTGTCTCCCATCCCTCCAGGACGGGACCTTCTAGTTGCAGGAAAACCAGCTCAGGGCTCCCACTGATTCTGCATTATAGTCAGTTGTAAAATTATCTCATTATATATTACAATGTAATAATAATAGAAATAAAGTGCACAGTAAATGTAATGCACTTGAATCACCCCAAAACAATCCCTACCCCACCCAACCCCCGCCAGTTCGTGGGAAAATGGTCTTCCACAAAACTGGTCCCTGGTGCCAGAAAGGCTGGGGACCACTGATATACAGGACCTGATTATCAACCAAAGGGTCATTTATTTCTTAGAAACCAAAATACCTGGCCAATAATGTTCACTCTAAGATGTTTCCTCAGAAACTACACAGAGATAAAGACCTCTTCTCCAAGTTTATTTTTATCTGAATGTAGATAAATGTGCATGAGGTCAAACCTCTAAACAAATTGCTTAAATAATACCCAAACTCCTCTTCTCAGAGTTGCTATCATCTTAGGCTGCAGGGTTTCCATAACCTACTGTTGTTCCTTTAATAGCTGTCTTTTAAAAACTGATCTGTTGTTAGGACCCGGAAAAAATTAGTTTTCCCTGAACAAATAATTATTATATAAAATGCTTATTATCTGTACCTTGAACCTTTGTATTCATTAATAAAAGAAAACAAAAACTAAAATGTTATTAGGTTGTATTTTATGACAGGAATAAATTTGGTCCAGATAATTTTCATGGGATCCAGTCTCTGTTCACAGCTCCAATAATCAAAAGTAAACTGTACTGGATATCTGTAAAAACACAAAAATCTTGTAATAGCCACACCTTTTTTCATATCTGCACTTTTAACCAATATGAAAAAAGTCACAGGGATTAAAAAAGTAAAACACAACAGCTGGCATCCACTTATTAAAATGAAAGTAAATCCTTGAATTAGAGAAAGGCAGGAATTAAAGATATATTGATTTTAAAATATAAATAATGTAATTTATCTTGAATCACAAGTGAAAATAAATGCTCCCTGTAATGGTATTATTGACTGTTAGGTTTTGGCTAGTTTCTATTTTAAGGCATTATTCAATATTCAATATGTAAAATATAGATTGGGGGTTCAGGGTTAATAGATGCAAACTATTATATATAGAATGGATAAACAACAAGGTCCTTATGTATAGCACAGCGAACTATATTCAGTGTCCTGTAATAAACCATAATGGAAAAGGATATATATATATATATATATATATTTTTTTTTTTTTTTTTTTTTTTTTTTTTGCGGTATGCGGGCCTCTCACCGTTGTGGCCTCTCCCGCTGCAGAGCACAGGCTCCGGACGCGCAGGGTCAGCGGCCATGGCTCACGGGCCCAGCCACTCCGCAGCATGTGGGATCTTCCCGGACCAGGGCACGAACCCGTGTCCCCTGCATCGGCAGGCGGACTCTCAACCACTGTGCCACCAGGAAAGCCCAGAAAAGAATATTTTAAAAAAAAATACACCCACACACACACATATCCATATATATGTATGTATAACTGAATCACTTTTCTATACAGCAAAAATTAATACAACATTGTAAATCAACTATACGTCAATAAAAAATAAAAAAGAATAAAGAGCATGTAAAAATTGTGTTTGTGTGTATGTGCATACACTTGCACACATGTACACACCTTCATATATATGGGAAAGAAACATTCGAGTGACAAAAGTACTGAGAAACATAATTTTCAGAATCCCAGAGACAAAATATTCCAGAGAAATAAAACTTAAAGCTCATGTAATCCATAAGGGAATTCTGTGATATTTTTTGCTCGTGTTAATATCTTCCCAGATCAACTTTGATCTATACCATCTTAATATATCCCAAAGAGTGCACAGGCCTGCCATCCTACTCTCAAGGTCTGTAGTTTTCTCATAAAAGCTTAGAGGACTAGACTAGCTCTGAAAGAAGCTAATGAACTTCTCATTAACCGAAATTCAGACTGCTTTTATCCCCCACTTTTCAATTCAGAAACCAATCTAGGATCAGAGGATTTTAGAATTTTAGAGCTAGAAAGAGACTTTTATGTAATCTCATACCTTTTTTACACAAAAATAACTTATTTGAATCAGGTCAAACCACAAATAAATGGAAGAGCTAAGACAAGAATTTAGGCTTCTGATTTGGAACCCAGTTCAGGGCTAATTCCAAGACAACAAGTATATCAACCCCAAAAAGTGGGTTTCTTTCATCTGCAAATAACTTGAAACCCAATTCAAATTGGCCTCATCAGTAAGGGATTTATTGGACTGGGGCACAGAGAAGTCCAGATGTAAGGGGGGGACTCAATGTTCATCAAGGATTCAAGTGTCTCATCATCCAAAGGCTCCACACGTGTTCTTAGGAGAGCCAGCTTCCAGATCAGTGGGAAGGAGAGAGGTTTCTCTTCCTCACACAACTACAGAAGGAGGGATTTGAGCTTTGGGCTGATGAGATCATCCCTACACCAATCATTCTAAACAGTGGAGGGCCATGTGTTAAATAAGGGAGTCCTGGGTTGTTACAAAAACCGGTCACTGTTTCAAGAGACACAGTGCCATGTGAGCAACTGGTCAGTGTCATCCAAACCAAATGGATGTTACACCAAGGAGAGGGGTGGACTGGTTGTTAAAGAAACAGTCTCAATGTCTACTACACAAGACAACTGGGAACTTAACTTTTCACACCAACAGTTACTACTAAGGAAAAACAAAAAACAAAAAAAAAAAACGGTCATGAAGAACCTAGGGCTAAGACGGGAATAAAGACACAGACCTACTAGAGAATGGACTTGAGGACACGGGGAGGGGGAAGGGTAAGCTGGGACGAAGTGAGACAGTGGCATGTGCATATATACACTACCAAACATAAAAGAGATAGCTAGTGGGAAGCAGCCACATAGCACAGGGAGATCAGCTCTGTGGTTTGTGACGACCTAGAGGGGTGGGATAGGGAGGGTGGGAGGGAGACGCAAGAGGGAGGAGATTTGGGGATATATGTATATGTATAGCTGATTCACTTTGTTATAAAGCAGAAATGAACACACCATTGTAAAGCAATTATACTCCAATAAAGATGTTAAAAAAAAAAAACAGTTACTACTAATTGTTATACCATAGACAGTGAACATTCTCAATTATATTGAGTTGTTTTACTTAGATTACTAAGTAACATTATCCCCAAAAGCTTTCCATCCTATAAAATATGTACTGTAGGGCTTCCCTGGTGGCGCAGGGGTTGAGGGTCCACCTGCTGATGCAGGGGACACGGGTTCGTGCCCCGATCCGGGAAGATCCCACATGCCATGGAGCAGCTAGGCCCGAGGGCCATGGTCGCTGAGCCTGTGCGTCCGTAGCCTGCGCTCCGCAACGGGAGAGGCCACAACAGTGAGAGGCCAGCGTACCACAAAAAAAAAAAAAGTACTGTATATAAAATTCAAAGAGTTGTGCTTGCCTTTCATTTTATTTACACAAATACTGCTACAAAGAAAGAAGGGATAATTAAAAGACTAAGAATATAGTGGGTATTTTATAAAGAGATATGCTATTTTTATATAGATTTATATCAATATGACTAAAAATATCAAATGCACATATATATCATTGTGAAATTTAACTGAATGGCTAAAATAATTTATAAATTCAAAATGCTTATTTAAAACTCCTTACTTCCATTTAAAAATGGCATTTCCCCCATGAATGTAAAGTTACACCTCTTGAAATAACTTAATGGAGATTTTCTTTTTATGATAGCAGTCTCTAGTATCTTTCATAATATTGTAAATATCAAGAAAACCAGGCAAGTAAACTCCATATACCAAAGCTACATCTAATCTGTTGTCGCAATTATGCTTACAGCCACTGGGTGACCTGGGGAAGTTGGCGAACATCTAAACCAAAAAAGAACAGCAGGCTCCCACAAGTGCCAGATAGCAGATCTGTCTAGAGTTGAAATCGATGCATCCTGACCCAAGAGTAACCCCTATGAAACTGGTAAGTATTTAGGGGTCAAGAGGTTAGTGGGATTTATGAGGAAAACTCTTAGCAGAAGGCAGGCATGTCTGATTCTCTCAGAATTAATCAGCGCAAGTGATTACCCCATTCTCTTACATTTATAACTAATTCCCATACTGACAATAAAATTTTTAAAATTCATTATTTCATTTCATTAAAGAAAATGCAATATAGATAAAATTGTAAAATGGAAGAAAAGTCACAGAGGGTTATCTATAAGGATATTCAAATCAATGAAATGGATTCCAAAGTGAGAACACATCTCTTAGGTTATTTCTGACTTTTTTTTTTCCTTTAGTTCAAATCTATTACGTGTGTGTATGGTGGGCCGGGGGAAGGGGGAGCAACTCAAGTACAACATGCACCCTCCTGCCATACATTATAAATTGAAACTTTGCAATTGAATCAATAAGAATCAAACTGAGTAAAATTATCAATGCTATGACAATGGTGACTGTACTTTCAGAATTTTTCAAGTGTCTGTAATTTTTATAGCTAACCTTAATTTAAGCAACTGAATCAAAAGCTAGATTTTTGTCTCCCACACTTCTTACAAAGCACTGAAGAAAACTTGCTCCTACAACTGTGTTTTAGACCATATTAGACCTTCCCTGAAGAGTACACCAACCTACCTGCTGCCATAAAACAAACTGAAGTTAAAACAATTTCACTGCAGAAAATAGATGAAGAGTGTTTCAGTCTTTTCCAGCCTGTACTCCAGAATTCAACCTAACCTTCCTCAAGCTATTTACTGTTTTATGGTATGTTTTCAAAGCTACCTGTCCTAAAGGTTCCTTCTAACAGTAGGAGAACACTCAGTGTTTACTATATACAAGGTGAGGGCAAGGTAAATAAAAACGTTAGGAACGATCCAGCAACTAAAGAGCTTAGGATTTTGCAAAAGTTTAAAATTTATAAAGGGAGAATAGATATTTATTCAAGCACTATAATATGCAATAAAATGACTGAGATCCTCGTAGACTTGCTAACAAGCAATTGGATCTGGGGATTAAGATATTAAGAAAGAGTTTCAGGAGAACATTATCTGTGAATATGGGAAGCAAGATTATAGAAATTAGGAGTTTAAATGGTATGTTTTTGAGGAAATAAGATAATGAAAAATTTCTAAAAAAAACTACAATCACAACGAAGAATATCCATTTTTAAATAAAATAAGGCTATACCTGGACTTTCAGATATTAAACTGCACAATAAAGAAAAAAGTAACATTAATGCATGTTACTAGTACAATAACATACGCACAGATTAATGGAATAGAACTGAAAGCCTAGACACAGAGGTGTCATTTCAAATTAGCAGTTTTACGATAAATTCTTTAATAAATGGACATGATCCTGGAATCATCAGTTAATTATTTTAAAAGGAAAAGAAAAGGTAAGGTGCCCCCTTCACTGCAAGTGCCATAACCATTCACATGGATTAAGAGGTTAAATAGGAGGCGAAAAAAGTGTTATAAAAACAATGAAAGAGTAAATTAATTAAAAGAAAAAAGAAGTAGTTCAAGTTAGAGAAGTTCTTTCTAAGCAAAACAGTGAAGACAGAAACTATTAAAAAAAAAAAAAAAGAAAGACAAGGCAAGCTGGAATAAATGTGGGCATCGTGACTCTCCAAGCACGGGGCCCATTCAGGCTAAGGCAGGCACTGTACCCTCTGTGCTTATCAAAACCAACACTCAGCTAACGAATTTTCAAGAAGCGATAAAGGGTGAAAGCATAATATATAAAAGTTCATACACATCAGTAACAAAAAAATAAACTCATGAAATAAAATTTTGCAAAAGATCTAAATAGGAAATTTACTGAAAAAATGAAAAGCAAGTAACAAAAAAATACAAGTACTTAAAATTATTCAACCATATGGTGACCAAAAAAATACATGGTAGGATGTCTTTTTTTAATCGAAAATCAGAGAAAACATTTTAAAGGAATATAGGTATACTATGAGTTAAGGTTTGGGAAGGTAAGAACTTGGTAGTGAATCTAAGCAAGTGTGTTGGAGGCCAGTTTAGCAATGCACAACACAGCCTTGGAAGAGTAACTTCATTTACAGAATGTTCTAGAAGAATTTACAACATTTAAAATAATTTAGAAGAATGCTAAACTTTCACAATATAACTATTATAACCTTAAGGAAACATATAAAGCTTTACCTTCAAACATATTTACTGGTGTTTTTATTGAAATAAATTATGAAAAGAATGTCAAGATGTAATAAATAAATCATATGACATCAATTTGGCATTATAGTGATCTTAAATATTCCAGAAAAATATTAAATTCTTACAATATAACTACAGATGACCCTTGAACAACAAGAATTTGAACTGTGCGGCTCCACGTATACACAGATTTTTTTCAATAAACACCACAGTACTGCACAATCCGTGGCTGGTGGAATCCACAGATGTGGAATGCGGATACGGAGGACCAACTACGGGACATGAGCATCCTCAGGTTTTGGTATCTGTGGCAGGTCCTAGAACTGATCCCCTGCAGATACCGAGGGATGATTGCAGAAGTGCAAGAAGCAAACTGCAAAATAGTATATACGGTATGACACAAAATTCAAGCCCATATATATATGTAATCGCTCCCTTTACTTCTCCTCTCCTCTTCTCTCTCTCTCTCTCTCTCTCTCTCTCGTTCCTTCCCTACTTCCCCACACCTTATACCTACCTATAGCTCTGACTCATCTTAATCTCCATCTCTCTCACCCTTTAACTCTCCCACATGTATATTCTTTCTCTCTTCCCCCTCTTCCAGCAATATGCATGACTAGAAGAAATATACCAAAACATTAACAGCAGCTATCTTTAGGTGGAGAAATTAGAGGTTATATATTTTTCTTTATACTAGAATTTTCCCAACTGTTTACAGGAAAAAACAAAAATAAAGATTCTTTTTTAAAGTGAGTTAAGTAAAGATGATGATACCTGGAAGTCAAAGAAAAGAGAAAAGTGAGCCAGTAGTTTGCATGACTCAAGAGTTGAAGCGAAGTGCCTATATTTGAGTATATTAGAAGATTATAGAAAGAAGTTAATGCAAGAAGAAGAGACACATGTAAGAAAGTTTGCAGGAAGGGCCAGATTACTGAAGATTATTTCACAAATGTAAAACATTAAACGTATGCAAAGGGCTATTATTACTAAAGTTACCAATGGTCTAGTAGCCTGGACCATCTCTAAGCACCCAGAGACTATAAGATCTCTATTACAGAAAAGACCCAAGGTATTTAACTAAACACTTGGGCAAACTCTAAATAGAACTAAATTTATCAAATAAAACCAAAGTCTTCCTGTTCGTATGCTATACCAGGAGTTGTACCAGGAAAAAGTACAAGACTGATGCCTATGATGGCAATGAGTCTGAGATGGAGCAGTGGTGTCATCAGTGCTACATATTTGAAAAAAAATGTTTTAGAGGCTTAACTGATCCATAAAAAGCCACTGGAGTTTGTCCAGCTATTTGCTATTTTCTCTCACATTATGGGGGTTAATATTCATCTAAGTTGTTTGGACTGTCTCTGTAACAATCCTTTGACCCAGAACGGTCCAGTCCTTTCATTCAATTGACTCTGGGAAGCTGCACGGATCAGCCTGTTATATAAATGAGCCCAAGATGACCCCTGTATATTGGCCCCTAGGTTGTTTATATCTTCTCAGCAGACTGAGTTCTGTGAGCTCAAAAGCTCACTAGCACCAAACTCAAAATTTACACAACCAATTGTTTTAAAAATAACCCAAACAGACCTTGAGCCATTCAGCACCTGCCTCCTTTGCATACCCGCTCAAACTCCTACCCCACATCTGCTAGCAACAAATAAACCCTGGGCCATAAAGAGGCTAAGACACCAACACTGCTGCCATTCAGAGTTCTCTGACCCAGAGACTCCCTGCAGTACTGCCAAGAGACTGCCAAGAGACACCACCTAGACATGCATCTCTGATGCCCCTCACCTCCACGAGTCCCCTTGCTCCCACCCCTTCTGGAGCGTGGCCTCTGTCCCATAAGCTTTTGGACCATCACATGCTATGAGGGACTTCTCCTCTCATGCAACCATGGCCAAGTGCCACCCAATAAAGCTTGCTGTATGTTACTGCCTACCATGGTCATGTCTTTTCCCTTGATCAGGTCCCAAATCCTTCAAAACCCCTACACAGCCCAGCCCTGGATAGTCTTGCAGTCCTAGCCAGGGCACCGTTTACAGATTGCAAAGTGTCACAGTATGTAGTAGCTACTCTTGAAATAGTTATTTCCTTATTTACTTTTAACATATAAAGGACTTTGCATATTTGTTAACTCTTCAGTTCTTTAAAGAGCCAGATAACTCTTATAAGAAATCTCAGCTCCAGGTAGGGGGTGACAAGAAGGTCTCAGAGGCAGGCCTGTACACATATTATGACAGCTTTCACTTGGAGTTCATTTAAGTGGACCGTATAACATTTTATTAAAATGGAACCCTTTCAAAGAGTAAAATTGAGTGGTATGTATAATTACGCTGGATGACAGACAGAATCTGGACTTCCCCAGGCAACCTGGACCACAAGGGTATCCTCATTATTTTGGCAATAACATACTGATGAATTTGGGACTGGAGCCCACAAGACCCTCTATGGAGAATATGGGTCATGAAGAATCTCTCCCACTTTGTCATGCACTGAGTTAAATAGGTTAAATACACACAGTTGATAAAATACAGTTAGGAGCAGGTATTTGAATGAATAATTAGTTCTATTACTTGTAGAGCAAAGATGAAAAAGCCACAGAGTCCACTAAATTACTCCTTAGAAGATGAGAGCAGTTTCAAAGGTAATCCAGTAGCAGTATTTGTTGTTCTCCTTTTGTGTTGTCTTTTCTTCTCTGTCTTTTCTTCTCTTTCTTCTCTGCTCTCCATGCCCCTTATATCACACCATCGCTTCCTACTTTTTCTCCTGTTTTTCCTTCTCTCCTATACCTACCATTTTTGTGTCTGTCATTAGTGTCCCATGGATAGTACCTGCCATGCTGTAGGCCTAGTCATCCAGACAGGAACAGAAAGGTCTCTGGGGGAAACGTATCCTGACGACTGAGAAACACCACTTTGTGGTGCAGGTTGAATGGCCTCTCCCAGAAGTCTCTACTCTTCCTACCTCATCTTTGCTCCCGTCTCTCTTTCCTGACTCTGCCACTCCCCACACTCCTTATCTTCTTCTTACACTTGGATTTATAACCACTCACAGGAAATTTTGATCAAGTATTTACTTACACTCTTACACACACACAGTCCATTCAAAAGGAAAAAGAAAAAAAACCTCACTGAAATGGACACATGTTCAACCTAATTTAATAATTTAAAAAAAGATATGCAAGTATCCTATAGCTTTTTGTAGTCTAAGATAACAAAATACAATGTTACAGAAACATACCAAATTGATTTTCGCAAAGTCTTAAAGTTTCTAGTTTTGCTCTTTCCCCTAAGCTTCCCTACTTTTATATTCTGACAGCTGACTCTGATTATTGATGTTAGCACAGCCTGGTCAGAGGAGGGCAGATTACAACATGTCTCAGTACCTCATTTGGCCTTAAGAAGCTTTAGTTTGTTCTGATAAGAAAGGAAGAAGGAAGCAAAAAGAAAAATGTTTTACTAAAAAAAATTTTTCCCAATAGGTTTTTAACTTCCTTAGCCAAGTTACTTTGTCTTGCCACCTACTTACATGTGTGTTTTTCCATTTATAAAGATAAAATGGACTCCATGGGCTGCTGGGAACATACTTGATTTGTCTAGAGGCATCAAAAGCACAGCAGGTCCAGGGCACGGAAAAGGCAGGCAGGCACTCTCTGTCTCCTGCACCATTTAACAAGCACATACGGATTAAAAGAGTAATTTCCTCTTGTTTTACTCATCAGCTGGTCTAATTTACAGTTCATTTACAATTTATTATCACTGTCTTTTGAACATTCATTTTTTTAATAACATATGTCTTCAACCCAGGGCAGTGACAATCAGCACCAATGTAATCTCTTTTCTTTCTTTTTGGACCTCCAGAAAGTAGCTTCAAGACCAATTGTCTGGTTACTAACATACAAATCAATTAACACATGGGAAGTCTAGCCAGGACTTTTTACTTCTCTTTTTGCACACTAGAGGGTCTCTCGTTTATTTCTAAAAGCAAATTTTACTAATTTAAATTATATTTAGGCAGGCAAGTAAGGCTGTAAGGTCAGGGGTCCCAAGAATGAATGCTATATCTGGTTGGAATGTTCTGCAGAAATAACCATATTGAATTCTATTACATCTCTTCCCAATCACATTCCATTGCACAGTTGTGTTTGTTTTCAGTTTTCTTTCTCATACACATCTGTTCTATATGCTTCACTGCACTGTCTTTTCAGTGAAAAAAAAAATTGCAGCTGAGAAAGAAAATGAATATCAAATTCAGAACTCCCAGGAGTACTGACCCAAATTCTCAAATGATAGCATTAAAATGCACTTTCTACTTTCAGATCTGGGATATCATAATATGATTCCTTAATGATTCAAATGTCATGTATTTTAGCAAGCTATCTTTGACAAGCCTCTTAAAAATGATGCAGACAATTAAAATAATGGAAACAAACTATAAACTATCTAATGACATTACTATAAAGGGGTAAAGCTCTGAGAGACACAAGGACTAAGAATAGAACTTGTTTATATTCTTACTTTTACCCTGGTTACAGACTTTCACACTGTGATGCTTTTCTCAGCTTTTCTCAGCTCGTATGTGGAGCAGAGCACTGGATGCTAGATGCTTGCTAATTGTATCTTTCTGCTGTATGAATTGTTATGAATGCTTGAGGTACAATCTTCCCAAGTATTTTATATATAGGTCGCTAAGTGCCACACAGTAAACCTTCCTGCTGTTGTCTTCTAGACATCCATTCCAGTATTAGAATTTGTTTTTGTTATTCAATATTTCTTTTAAAAAATGTTTTTTCCTGGCTCCCTTTGGTCCCATTCCTATCCCCCAAAAGTTATTCTATGAATTATTTTAAGGAAATTGAGGGGAGGGAGGATTGCTTTGGGGGTTAAGATAGAAGAAGTAGCACTCATATCAAAAGCTTGGCCTCCTGATGTAATAAATACACACACACACACACACACACACACACACACACACACACACCCCTACCTGAATGCTTAGCTTCTTTACTGAGCCACTGAATTGATATACTTTGTTGAGTAGTCTAGGCAGATAAAAAATTATTCCTACTTAAGTATTTGTATCTCACAAATACACACGTCTCTTCCAGACACCAGTTTAATATTCCATATCTATAAGGAATCTGATACTAATTGAGCAGGCTTTTTCTGGTATTAATTTTAATTATTTAGAGCAGCACGAAGCTCTTCGTAATTTCCCACCTGACAACTGGGACCCAAAACAGCTGCCTATGGTTTTATGCTCCTATGAATACACTGGCTATCAGAGAGGCAATAAGCTCAGGCATGCGTTCTCTGTGTGTTCCACTGAGATTACGAAAATGAACCCTTTTGGAGGAATTCAGAGGGATCTGCAACTGAGAACAATATCCATGCCACTGTGCAAATACGATGACAGTCAGACATCTCAAAGGAGCTGCCGGAAGAGAGGCTCCCTGCTGAAATGAACACAGCCCATGGTTAAATAATAAATCACAGCCATGTAGCCAGCATGCAACAGCCACTACCATCAGAAGGGCGCCACGACCACATAGTGCAAATATTTAATTCCACGCGGTTGTATATCTTGATGGGATCCACCTGAAGTAGTTATCTATTTGTTCTTTCTAAAGGAAAAGATGAATGCTGTTTGTTTATAATAATGTGAGAGCTGAAATGGTATTATTTAAATTTATCCAATGCAAAAAGTACAATGAAACCTAGTTATATATCCCCACATTTAAATATACCCCTTAGCAGGACTGTAAGAATCAAATGCTCTACATGTAAATAATTTAACACAAACATCTTTTGACTCCTCACATTTTTCTACTCCTTTTGCAAAAGAACAAAAGGTTTCCTGTATGAACACACAGGATTATATTTGCTCTTGGATATGCCGATTCAGGATAAAACGAACCAGATGAATTATTCATTTTGAAGTTGCAATTGTCTGTGGATGGAAGTGGGCAGAGGCCCAGAATAAAAAGGTAGATAAAAATGAGAATACAAATGGACCCAGAGAAAAGGGGCACACCATTCTAAAGAATGTAACCAACTACATACTTAACTTTGAATTATGATAATTGAAAGGGCTTCGATTAAAAAATTAAATATTATTCTCAGTGAGTAAAGACACAAGAGGCGAAAAGAACCACCATTTAACCTACCATAGCTGAAATACACTTCAATGATCCTGTATCTCTCTTAGCAAGTACTTAGCCAACTATTGGCTCTGATACCCCACCCAGCCATTTCTGTGAAAATGCTAATATTCACTGCCTTTCTACCAATGTAGTTTAAAAGGCAGCGGACTATATATCTAATCTTTATAACCCTAGTAGCTAGTAGAGTGTCTGGCATGTATCAACAATCAGTAAATATTGTTGAGTGAATAGCCTATCACTGGCACCAGGAATAGTGATGTAATATGCCTACCCAAAGATAATTATTTTCTACTGAAAATGTTTTGCCTCATCTACCCCTTAACTCTTTTTTGTTTACTGAAAGGACTTGCATCACTGTCCTGACTTCTGAAATTTAACCTGTAAGCACTGTAGAACAAATTGAAGCAGAAAGGGACTAGGCAGGTAGGCTATCATTCCAGAAGTTGTTGCTATATTCCAGGTGAGAAGTAGTAAACTTCTGTAAAAGGAAGAGGCCAGCAAAACACAGAAAGAATCAAAAGGATGTCTCAAACATTTGCATGCTGAGGCATAGAAGGAGTGACAAATTGTTGCTATTTCAATCTTATTAAATGCAAAAATACAGTTTTCAAGAAGAAAACAGATATATCATTCAGCGGTATTATGGTGGCTAAAACTAGGCATAAATGTAGCAAAGATTCAAGAGTTCAAGCTAAATTTGGGGGGCGATACATAAATATACTGCATTTGTATTGCTTCTATAAAATTATTTCCAATTGGAAGCTGCATACAATATTTTATTGTTAATTAAATTTTATTTTCCCCAAATAATACAGATGCTTCGTTTAAAAGTCAATCAGCATTATGTCTTAAAGAAAGGGAAAGAGCAAGATTTTTTTTAATCCTGTTACACCCTTCCCCACTCCCAGTTGATTCCCTGAGCCAAGCATTTTCAATCATATTATCTTCCTTCTGTTATATACCTCCATTTTAAAATATGACATGCTACTATCCATAAAACTCCTCCTATGAAAAGTAATGTCATAAGTGACTTATGTCTCTTCCCTTTCCCCACCATACACACACACACATTTTTTCCCTCCCTCAATTTTACCAGTATAGGTAGTCAGATTTTTTAAGGAATTCAGTTCTCAGTGTTGATATAATTATAATATAACTACTACTCATAGTTAAGCCATGTAGTGTACTGGGGTAACATTTCCTTTCTTTTACAACCTTTTGCTTTCCCCGGAGTTATATATTGCCAGGCTATCTAAAGGAAAACTCAGTCCTTCTAATAGGGTTAACACACTGAGCAATCTATCTGCTCATGTTTTCTGTGGAGACCACACTCTGGACCCCTCCATCGCCCGGACATGTTTGGACTGAT
Source organism: Phocoena sinus (assembly GCF_008692025.1). Classification (NCBI taxonomy): domain Eukaryota; kingdom Metazoa; phylum Chordata; class Mammalia; order Artiodactyla; family Phocoenidae; genus Phocoena; species Phocoena sinus. The sequence goes on along the minus strand of NC_045771.1, from coordinate 81,595,070 downwards.
TAACTCCTGGCCTGCCACTCTGCTGACATGCAGGTAATTACCTTCCCTTTTCCATTTTCAATTCCCTGTTTTTTAAAAAATCCATGCATTCCTCCTGTTACTTGCTTCCTCGTTATGTTAGAGTATTTCCGTCAGTAGCTTCCTGAGAAAGAGTGCATGGGACAACAATATTTTAAGAATTTACTTACCCTATCTCACATTTGATTGATGGCTTGACTGGATATATAGTCTTGTTTAGAAATTATCATCCCTCAGAATTTTGAAAGCATTGCCCACTGTCTTTAGCTTTCAGTGTTGTTCTGCAAATGTCTATTGCCTTTTGACTATTATGCCAATGTAGTATCCCTTATTTTTCTCTCTGGGCCTGTAATATCATCTCTAACATTCTTAAACCTCTTGCCAATGTCTTTTCTTTCTTATACTTCATACTTACTGATTCCCATCAATCTAGGTTTCAAGGAATTATACATATGTACACATAATTGAAATATATAAATAATTATATGAATACATGAATATGCATTCATGATGTATATAAAAATATATAAGAAAAATCATACAGATATACACACATTTACATATTATTTCTTCCTATTCATTTTCTTTTCTCTCTTTTTTGAACTCTTATTTTACTTGGGATTCCCTAGACCAATTTTCTAAGACCTTGTCTCTTATTTCTTTGTCTTTTTTTCTAGGAAAGTGTCACTCAACTTTACCTTCCTTACCTTCTACATAACGTTTTTGGTTTCTGTGATAAATTTTTATATGCTCTCTGAACATAGCACTCTGGTCTTAATTCAGAAATGAAAGATCTCTTATCTAAGGATATTTATTATCGTTTTTTGAAGTTTTCTTCTGTTTCCTGCACTGTCTCTGTTGCCTCTGTTTTGCTTTTGTGTTTTTCTTTTTCTCCTGTTTGTCATTTTGACGTTAACATTATGTTCAGGCCTTGCTCAAATACACGTACTCTGTCTACCTATAGAAGAGTAAGGCTTTGAAAAGCATATTGACAGTTCTCTCTGCTTGGACAATCTTGCTGATACATGGGCTTTACTACAGGGTGATCACTTAGTGACTTGGCCATTTTGTTGGTGAATCCCAAAATATCAGACTTCATAGATCTCATGTCCTGGGCCAATATCTCCAGATATTAAGTCCCAAACTTCTAATTTTGGGATTCAAGAGGGAAGGAAATCAGGAATCTCATAGCTCAAAGTACAGACTTCATTTAACTCTGAAAAGAGTTTCCTCTTTCAATCTGATGATCCTTCTTTTAGAATGATGACACTTCTCTTATCTCCTGGTATCTTTGAGTGCAGAGCTTCTACGGTTCAACCCAAGGCTGAGTTCAGGGAGAAAGGGATTTGGGAATTGAACTTCTTTTAAACATTGAGCCAACTGTATTGTTCTGTCTTCAGCCCTATCTTGTATCTAAACTTTCAAAGTCACCTTGTGGCTGCAATTTCTGGTCTCCTCCAGAGTTCTGAGATACAAATGGGATTTTTTTTTTCCCTCAAAGTAGTACATATATCTTATATATTACCCCAATACACGCACTTATCTTCTTGTTCTTTCTGCCCATCTAAGTCAATGATCAGTCTTCCAGCCCTAAACTTTTTTCTTTGTTTTTTTTTTAAAACATCTTTATTGGAGTATAATTGCTTCACACTGGTGTGTTACATTCTGCTGTATAACAAAGTGAATCATCTATACATATACATATATCTCCTCCCTCTTGCATCTCCCTCCCAACCTCCCTAATCCCACCCCTCTAGGTGGTAACAAAGCACCAAGCTGATCTCCCTGTGCTATGAGGCTGCTTCCCACTAGCAACCTATTTTACAACTGGTAGCGTATATATATCCATGCCACTCTCTCGCTTTGTCCCAGCTTACCCTTCCCCCTCCCTGTGTCTTCAAGTCCATTCTCTACATCTGCATCTTTATACCTGTCCGGCCCCTAGGTTCTTTAGAACCTTTTTTTTCTTTTTTAGATTCCATATATATGTGTTAGCATAAGGTATATGTTTTTCTCTTTCTGACTTACTTCACTCTGTATGACAGACTCTAGGTCCATCCACCTCACTACAAATAACTCAATTTCGTTTCCTTTTTACGGCTGAGTAATATTCCATTGTATATATGTGCCACATATTCTTTATCCATTCATCTGTCAATGGAAACTCAGGTTGCTTCCAGGTCCTGGCTATTGTAAACAGAGCTGCAGTGAACATTGTGGTATGTGGCTCTTTTTTTTTTTTTTTTTTTTTTTTTTGCGGTATGCGGGCCTCTCACTGCTGTGGCCTCTCCCGTTGCGGAGCACAGGCTCCGGACGCACAGGCTCAGTGGCCATGGCTACGGGCCTAGCTGCTCCGTGGCATGTGGGATCTTCCCGGACCGGGGCACGAACCCACATCCCCTGCATTGGCAGGCAGACTCTCAACCACTGCACCACCAGGGAAGTCCCATGTGACTCTTTTTGAATTATGGTTTTCTCAGGGTATATGCCCAGTAGTGGGACCGCTGGGTTGTATGGTAGTTCTATTTTTAGTTTTTTGAGGAACCTCCATACTGTTCTCCATAGTGGCTGTATCAATTTACATTCCCACCAACAGTGCAAGAGGGTACCCTTTTCACCTCACCCTCTCCAGCATTTATTGTTTGCAGATTTTTTGATGATGGCCATTCTGATGGATATGAGGCGATACCTCATTGTAGTTTTCATGTGCATTTCTCTAATAATTAGTGACACTGAGCATCCTTTCATGTGTTTGTTGGCAATCTGTATATCATCTTTGGAGAAAGGTCTTCTGCCCATTTTTGGATTGGGTTATTTGTTTTTTTGATATGGAGCTGCATGAGATACTTGTAAATTTCAGAGATTAATCCTTTGTCAGTTGCTTCATTTGCAAATATTTTCTCCCATTCTAAGGGTTGTCTTTTGGTATTATTTATGTTTTCCTTTGCTGTGCAAAAGCTCTTAAGTTTCATCAGGTCCCATTTGTTTGTTTCTATTTCCATTTCTCTAGGAGGTGGGTCAAAAAGGATCTTGCTGTGATTTATGTCATACAGTGTTCTGCCTATGTTTTCCTCTAAGAGTTTGATAGTGTCTGGCCTTACATTTAGAGCTTTAATCCATTTTGAGGTTACTTTTGTGTATGGTGTTAGGGAGTGTTCTAATTTCATTCTTTTACATGTAGCTGACCAGTTTTCCCAGCACCACTTATTGAAGAGGCTGTCTTTTCTCCATTGTATATTCTTGCCTCCTTTATCAAAAATAAGGTGACCATATGTGTGTGGGTTGATCTCTGGGCTTTCTATTCTGTTCCACTGATCTATATTTCTGTTTTTGTGCCAGTACCATTCTGTCTTGATTACTGTAGCTTTGTAGTATAGTCTGAAGTCAGGGAGTCTGATTCCTCCAGCTCCGTTTTTCTTTCTCAAGATTGCTTTGGCTCTTTGGGGTCCTTTGTGTTTCCATACAAATGATGAAATTTTTTGTTCTAGTTTTGTGAAAAATGCCATTGGTAGTTTGATAGGGATTGCACTGAATCTGTAGATTGCTTTGGGTAGTATAGTCATTTTCACAATATTGATTCTTCCAATCCAAGAACATGGTATATCTCTCCAACTGTTTGTATCATCTTTAATCTCCTTCATCAGTGTCTTATAGTTTTATGCATACAGGTCTTTTCTCTCCTTAAGTAGGTTTATCCCTAGGTATTTTATTCTTTTTGTTGCAATGGTAAATGGGAGAGTTTCCATAATTTCTCTTTCATATTTTTCATCAAAAGTGTATAGGAATGCAAGAGATTCCTGTGCATTAATTTTGTATGCTGCTACTTTACCAAATTCATTGACTAGCGTTAGTAGTTTTCTGGTAGCATCTTTAGGATTCTCTATGTATAGTATCATGTCACTTGCAAACAGTGACAGCATTACTTCTTCTATTTCGATTTGGATTCCTTTTATTTCTTTTTCTTCCCTGATTGCTGTTGCTAAAACTTGCAAAACTATGTTGAATAATAGTGATGACAGTGGACAACCTTGTCTTGTTCCTGATCTCAGAGGAAATTTTTTCCATTTTTCACCAGGGAGAACAATGTTGGTTGTGGGTTTGTCATATATGGCCTTTATTAGGTTGACGTAAGTTCCTTCTATGTCTACATTCTAGATGGTTTTTATCATAAATGGGCGTTGAATTTTGTTGAAAGCTTTTTCTGCATCTATTGAGATGATCATATGATTTTTCTCCTTCAATTTGTTAATATGGTGTATCACACTGATTGGTTTGCATATATTGAAGAATCCTTACATTCCTGGGATAAACCCCACTTGATCATGGTGTATGATCCTTTTAATGTGCTGTTGGATTCTGTTTGCTAGTACTTTGCTGAGGATTTTTGCATCTATGTTCATCAGTGATATTGTAGTTTTCTTTGTTTGTGACATCTTTGCCTGGTTTTGGTATCAGGTTGATGGTGGCCCTGTAGATTGAGTTTGAGAATGTTCCTCCCTCTGCTACATTTTGGAAGAGTTTGAGAAGGATCGGTGTTAGATCTTCTCTAAATGTTTGGTAGAATTCGCCTGTGAAGCTATTTGGTCCTGGGCTTTTGTTTGTTGGAAGATTTTTAATCACAGTATCAATTTCAGTGCTTGTGATTGTTCTGTTTATATTTTCTATTTCCTCCTGGTTCAGTCTCAGAAGGTTGTGCTTTTCTAAGAATGTGTCCATTTCTTCCAGGTTGTCCATTTTATTGGCATAGAGTTGTCTGTAGTAATCTCTCATGATCCTTTGTATTTCTTCAGTGTCAGTTGTTACTTCTCCTTTTTCTTTTCTAATTCTATTGATTTGAGTCTTCTCCCTTTTTTCCTTGATGAGTCCGGCTAATGGTTTATCAATTCTGTTTATCTTCTCAAAGAACCAGCTTTTAGTTATATTGATCTTTGCTATCGTTTCCTTCATTTCTTTTTCATTTATTTCTGATCTGATCTCTATGGTTTCATTCCTTCTGCTCACTTTGGGGGTTTTTCTGTTCTTCGTTCTCTAATTGCTTTAGGCGTAAGGTTAGGTTGTTTATTTGAGATGTTCCTTGTTTCTTGAGGTAGGATTGTATTGCTATAAACTTCCCTCTTAGAACTGCTTTTGCTGCATCCTATAGGTTTTGGTTCATCGTGTTTTTATTGTCATTTGTTTCTAGGTATTTTTTGATTTCCTCTTTGATTTCTTCAGTGATCTCTTGGTTATTTAGTAGTGTATTGTTTAGCCTCCATGTGTTTGTATTTCTTACAGATTTTTCCCTGTAATTGATATCTAGTGTCATAGCGTTGTGGTCAGAAAAGATACTTGATACGATTTCAATTTTCTTAAATTTACCAAGGCTTGATTTGTAACCCAAGATATGAACTATCCTGGAGAATGTTCCATGAGCACTTGAGAAGAAAGTGTATTCTGTTGTTTTTGGATGGAATGTCCTATAAATATTAATTAAGTCCATCTTGCCTAATGTATCATTTAAAGCTTGTGTTTCCTTATTTATTTTCATTTTGGATGATCTGTCCACTGGTGAACGTGGGGTGATGAAGTCCCCTACTATGATTACATTACTGTCGATTTCCCCTTTTATGGCTGTTAGCATTTGCCTTATATTTTGAGGCAGCACTAAACTTATGTTATCATCCCTTATCTGACATTATCGTCTCTTCTATAATCTTTTTCCTCATGGATTTAAGCCTTTTACCCCTTAATTTTATTTAATGGAATTTGGGGAGGAAGTAGAGCTAAACACGCTTGTTTAAACCACCATGATTAATCATAACTCACCTTTAAATTATTTTGTTTAACACTAACATAAGCTGGGGCAGCTATATTTTGATATGGTTAAACATGCTAGTAAATTTTCTGCTTACTATTATAAAGTACTTAAAACTGATAATAAAGTAACTTTGTGTTTATTACACAAAATTCAAAGATTTTTGTTTGTTTGTTTGATGTGAAGGTCAGTTTTACACAAAAGCATGATATTAAAAAATTGTTTTAACTTGATATCAGGCCCCTTTATCACAGGTCTTTTCCTCTTGAATTTAGGAATTCAGAGTTATTCACACTTAAAATTTCTACCTGGTCGCATGACTCATCATTTAGTTTTACTGTAAGTGAATATTCTCCAGCCACAAAAATATGATTTTTTGTAGTTTGAGATAAGCTGTTTTATTCTTAGGAAATATGTCTAAAAATGAAAAGACTGATCAAATGAGAATAGTAAGTTGTATCATTAATATTATGATATAATACTATCTCTTAATATTAAAAACCTATTTCAAAGGTCATGGAATCCATAATGCATAAAATAATTAAAGAGAAATCCCTTGTAACGAAATAGACGGTTACCCAGGTTTAGATCATTTGTATCCCTGAATCCCAACCATGTACAACAAAACTTAAACAGTCTAAAAAGCACCAATACTATCTTTCTGAAGTTTCATAAGGGGATTACACTAATAAGTTTAAGAGCTAATTTAATTTATATTTTTCTACCTATATTTTATATTGTTACAATAGTTTTTGTTTTTATAAGCTTATATATTCACTTTATAAAAAATCTAATTAACAAAAGAACAAAGAAAAAGTTAACCAGTCTAAAACATATCAACTGAAGATAACAAGTATAAAGAGACCTACAGTTATCAAGATCTTTACATGCTAAATTAAACAGGAAACAGAGGAAAGACTTGCCATCTAATTATTAGCTGCGTAAAATCTTTCAGGAAAGGAAATGAAATATGAAATATCAGTTTGAGGGGAAGAAAGCAGGTATTTCTACTAATCCATTTTGCCTATTCCCTCAAATATCCTATAAAGGGAAAAAAAATTCTCAAACGTGTAAGTTAATGTAAAATATTTCTTGTTATAGTAAAATAACAAATAATAGAGAAGGAAGGATTTATTCATCTCAATCTGAGTAACAAGAGCACTTGCGCCACTTCCTCCTAAGCATGTCCAGAGAAAAAACCAATTCCCTCTCAAGTGCATGCTGACTCAGACATTGTACTTGGAGGGATAGTTTCAAAATTTAGTAGGACAGATGGTTCAGTGATTTACATATGCACATAAACGAGTCACTATTGCTATAACACAGGACAACTCTGTGACAGCATAAAGGACTAAAGGGTAGGGAAAAAAATGTGAGTATACTAAGTTTAACATGTATTAAACTTAGATATTGAATAGGAAAAGCTGTTTCCATAAGTGACCCATTTAAAACGGGTTAACATCTCAGAGCATTTGTGACTTCTGAAGCAGTCTGCTCAATGTTTTAAGTTCAAGTACTGCAGCCTTAAGAGCCATAGCTGTTATAGTTGAGGCTTTGAGCTACCACAATAAATTAGCAAAAGACACATAATTAGAAACCTTCTTGGAGTATGAGGGAAGATTCTGATGCATTTAGAGAAATTTAGACCTAACAGACCTAACTGAACATTTAACTTTTGAAGTATGTACTGATTTACAAGGTAGCTACAGCATTCCCTGACCCCATCTCACCCCCAACAAGGTAGAGTTAATCATTCTCTCCTATGTACTACCACTGTACCATGTATGTTCTTTATGGTTTTACGTGTAAAATATCCTAATTAATTGTATATGAATATGAAGTCTTGCATCGCCAACATCTATATTCCTGGAAAATAATAATATATTCAGTAAATAAGATTCTGACACCAGATGTTAAAAGGATTTGTGCATGTAATTGGAGACTGACTATATATCTGCAAAGATTCTTTTATATTTCAGGGTCTAGGAATTATGTTTCTTCACTTAAAAAAAAAAAATCACATTAAATGCATTACCCCATTCAACAGTATAGAACAATCTTGGGACTTCCCTGGTGGCACATTCGTTAAGAATCCGCCTGCCAGTGCAGGGGACACAGGTTCGATCCCTGGTCCGGGAAGATCCCACATGCCGCAGAGCAACTTAGCCCGTGCACCACAACTACTGAGCCTGCGCTCTAGAGCCCATGAGTGACCACTACTGAGCCCACAAGCCGCAACTACTGAAGCCCGCGCACTCTAGAGCCCCTGTGCCTCAACTACTGAGCCCGCATGCTGCAACTACTAAAGCCCACACGCCTAGAGCCTGTGCTCTGCAACAAGTGAAGCCACCACAATGAGAAGCTGGTGCACCGCAACGAACAGTAGCCCCCGCTCGCCACAACTAGCAAAAGCCCACCTGCAGCAACAAAGACCCAATGCAGCTAAAAGTAAATAAATAAAAATAGAAAAAAATTAAAATAAACAGTATAAGAACAATCTTGATAATAGATATGTGACATAAATATCTCCTAATAGTCAATATTCAAAAAAGACACTTACCTTTTTTGGAGAGGGAAAGGTTGAAAGACAATCTACCACTGGTTTTCCATATGTAACTGTATCTAATTAGAAGTGTATTTCTTCTAATCTTATCATAAAAGCAGTAACAGAGTGAATGTACAAAATTTGGTAGACTAGCAAGCCTCAAGCAAAGTCAACTTTCATTTTCAAAGGAAATTAAAATGAAAAGAGGTTTCATTATGATTACAGAATAAGCAGCATCCTTGTTAAAAATAATAACAGATTTCTAGGAGGTAGGGGCTACATTTATTTCTGAGATTACCTTCAATCTTTTAATCTAGCTGTGGTCTTCATCAATATCTGTGTCTTGTGGCACTGTTCAGCTCATTCTATATAACACAAATTCTCAGGAATGTGTTATATTTAAGGTGCTGGAGGCCAGTAATAAAGAATTTTACTATATAACAGAAGGAGTAATAAGCAATCTTAAAAATAATTATGTATTCATTCACCTTCATAAACAACCTTATTACCAAATGAGACCCAACCATAATTTTCAGAATTACTCTTGTAGGATGAACATCTGAGAAGCAGAATTTATTGCCAAGGGGTAATTTTAATTAAAATCAAATAGGTCACAATTGAAGTTTTAACAATAAAAAGAAGACTTTCTTTATTAAATACATTAAAGAAAAATTATCATAAAATGCAGGACTAATTAGAAAATGTTATTCAAAGTTTTCAATTCAATACAAAGAAATGTGTGCAGTTATTGCAGAACCATAACTATCAATTAGAATTACTAAATAATATTTACTGTGAACTTTTAAATTTTTAAAGTACTCTGGTACTGAATAATGGCTGTAAAGATCTGTATCATATAAATATTTTCCATAAACAGGGAATCCAAGAGAGATGTAGACATTCCCATAGACTACCCATCTTTTTATTTCTGAATTTACTAATAAATAATATTAGAGAAAAGGACTATAATTTTAATTGCCACTAAAAGACATATTATATTACAGAGTCACATTACGAAGTCTTCTGAGATTCCATTATCTTCCTTTCTCATCTGCTTATATATTTCAGGAGTTGTCATAATCCAGGTTTTCCATTCTTTTCTATAATACTATTGACATCTGAATGACAGTATCTTCTATCTTTATCTAAAACTGGAGAGTAGACCTCATGAATTAGTTTTCTTTCTTCATTTTAAACTTCATAGTTATAGCTCAATCACAATATGGAATTTACTTAAACTGAATGGTCCCACAAATGTCTTTCACAGTGATGCAAGTTAAAGTAGGCACAGATAAATTAATAAGGAGAAAATGATGGTAAATGCTCAATTATATTTTTCTGACCTAGTGAACTGGAAAAAAAAATCTCTACTTGTCATATAGATGAATTGCTAACATTAAAGAGATGTTACACATAAAATGAAACTTGACCTTACACCAAACTATTCTCGGTAGTATTTGTGTGTTTGTTTTTGCTGTTTTTAGGGGAAAGGTTAAAGTAGAAACTTTTATTTTTTCATTACTGGTCTTTTTTGTTTGTTTTTGGGTTTTTTTTCTAATCATCGTGTTCTCAGAAACAAGAGCAAAGATCATTTAATGTAAAAAGTGAGAACATGCTTGTTTAACATCAAAGTCTCCTCAGTATTATTTCATTCAAACTTTCAGTTTTATTATTATTTGAGTAGCAATCAAATAAACATGATTCAAAATAATTTCTAGAGCTCTAAAAGATTAGGACTATAGCAAACCAGAAAGTATTAGAGAGATCATTAAGGAAACAAAACTATATTTTAATCATTAAGGAACTTATTCAGAAAATATTGACTGAATATTCACCATACATCAGGTACTACTAGAAGCAGTGCAGATACAAAAATGAATAAAAACTGAAATGGACCCTAACGGACATTACTGCTTAGAAAAACAATTAAAAAAAAACAAAAACTTAAATAATTACCAATTTGGATCACTGCTCTGAAGGTAATACAGCAGTCTCTAATTCAGAATGACAACTGTGGGTGGGCTGTCTGATTTAAACAATACAGTCAAGCATGGCTATTCTGGCAACTGACCTTACAATGAGATCTAAGGAATGAACAGAAAGCACTGAGCTGAGGAAGGAAACAATACAGAAATAGGCATAGGTGGGAATAAAGATAAAGACCCGTGAACTGAAGCAGTGTGAGAGGTCAAGAGGAATGAAGGAGGTCAGAGAGGAAGAAACTAACCAGATGTATAAGAGCTCACAGGCCTTGATAGGAATACAGATTTTATTCTAAATGAATAATATTTTGTAATATTTTATGTGCAAGTGGATGGGCATTTGAAAGCTCTTGTATGATTTAACATACAGATCATGTTGACCTCATTAAGCAAAACTGAGAACACTGAATCATTCATAAAATTAGAGTTTCATACAGAATATGGATAAAAAGCCCCAGTGTTTTACTGTATTTTGCTATCATAAGTATGCAGGAAATACCATTTTTTAGCAGTAATTATTTCTATCTCCTTAAGTATGAATACTGTCTACCATGTTTTTCAACTGAGGGCCATTATTAAGTAAAAGTCAACCAAAAGAAGGCTTCTTAAATTAGAACATTTAGCATACTGAGACTACAGCATTCAGAATACTGATAATTTACATCTAATCCATGTATCTGTCTTCTTAATGGAATAAAAACAAAATATAAAATGAACTAAAATATTATAAATATTATAGTATAAGTATTGTATAATATAGTTCCTAAAATTAAAATATTTTATTCCCATAAGCTCATCCTTCAAAAGAGAGTTTAAATAATTCAATATAGTGATAAGGAAGTAGGATCTGGATGACTGGTATTAGTGATTATAAAGAGTCAGTGGCAACATCCAAATATAAATTTTATAAAAGAAAAATGAGTTGATAAATAACATCCAAATTTAATCACCGCAACTTAATTTACGTAATACAATTTCATTATAATTGCATAAAAGTTGCAATGGTAGGAAGGTGAATGGCTAAGGGAAGTTTTGTTAACCTAATAGACTGACCTTATGTGATTATGTGGCAGAAACTTTCAGAGCTCAACTTAAGGAAGTGTAATAAAAAGCCCTGAAATGTGTACGGCCTCAGCTCTATGATATCTACTTCTTACAATTTACTTAAGGGAATAATTCAGAATTTGGGAAATGTCTACCTACAAGGACATGCATGCCAACATTATTTATGTATAGACAAAATATAAGTCAAACCTAATTGCTCACCAAAGGAGGATTAAGTAAATGGCATTATGTTCAGGACAGTTTAGAGAGTGATAAAAGCCATGTTATAAAGACATAGTCAATAATAAGGAAAATGTAGGAGGTGTGATACGTTAGGGAAAAGATACAATATAACTTTTAACAAATCTGTTGTTATCAGTTTCAAATGATCTTGACTCTACTACTAATTAATCTTGTGATTTTGGAAAATATATTTATCTGAGTTTCAGATAACTCCTCTCTAAAATTATAATTGTGAAAATTAACTGAGATACTGCATTTGAAATATTTTGCGAGAGGCTGGTACATGCATGTATAAGCAAAAAAATATGTCAGCATCATTTTTTAAGTAAATATTTTTAAAGTACATATTTGTATTTTACTTTCAACTTTTAAAGTAAATATGTGTATAGAAATAATCAAAAAATATACACCAAAAATGTAAATCATAGTTGTATCTGGATAATAGGATCTAATATATTTCTCATTCTCATATATCTTATGTTGAACATGTATATTTTGTGACAAAAAATGTTACTTTAATAAGTACCAAATAAAAAATAAAACTATATTACATATTATGTCAATGATTTCTACCAATAGTTTAAATATATTTTTAAGGCAAAACAGTAAACATTCTTTTTGACTATTTTTATTTATATCCAATGCTGCTTTGAAAAAACACATGCTTTCTAAAAGAATCAGATGAATAAATAATGCTTAAGTCATTACATTTTCGATCTCAATAATGTTTGGTTTCTTTTATATCTGAATCCCTAAGGATCAAAGGATGCCAAGGCAGACAGGTAAATATTTTGGTTTACTTGATTTTTTTTTCTATTTGTTACAGTTTCCATCTTAGCTTAGCTAGAAATTGAAGAAAAAAAGTTATATTTGTCTTCATTAATTTTTTACAGACACTAAAGGATCTGTACTTGTGTTCAAAATGCTAAAAGCATTTGTTCTTCCAGTCAGCTATATGTGCTGGTAATTAAAGAATGTGAGAAAGTCAGAGAATATTGTTTTTGTCCAATTCTTCCAAACACCAGGATAATGAGACTTCTGGCAAAAACTGTATTCTAAGTTATTCCTATAGTCAGCATACCAAATAAATGTAGTGAATATCAACAATAGGTAGGAAGAATTACAAGAAAATGTAACGTTGGCAGTCTTAAAGCTCTTGAGAGAAATATGTTGCTTGAACCTTTGCATGCCACCTTTTCCTTTAAAAAATATTAAAACCTTAGTTAATTTACATGGTTCATATTTGGGTAAGCAATAAATATTCACCTATTTTAATTAGTGATTTTAAACAGCAAGCATTCTTTCCCAATTCGAAAAATGTCCAATCACCCTAGCAGCAGTAATAATAACATTTTATATGGCACAGAAATGCATGAGATAACCTTATCTATCATTATACCCATGATAACGTGATGATTCAAAGCAAATGCGACTAATGTTAACAATGGCTTCAGCACCCTCTGTTTCATCATTCCACTTCATATTCCACTGTGGGAAGAAAGGACAAATAGCTTTGTTTCTCCTGCTCTAGATTTTTAAGCATGCTACCATCTTATATGATATAGTCAGTGCTGGATAATCAATGAGAAAGGAAACAGAGCTAAAGGAAGTCCACAAACTAATATGAATAAAAACTTTTATCTTCCCACAGGAAATTTTGTCACAGATATTGGAAGTAACAGAAACTGTCAGATTTGGATTTTCCCCATATTTACCTAAACGTAACTTTGAAAGCAATGCTTTCTTACTGTTAATGACATGGTAAGAGTCTTGTGTAATTTACAACTAGATAACATATCCTAAAATATATATTTCTAATTGAAAAGCAAGACAGATTTATGGTTTGCTAACAAGAATCCAAATATTTACTTTCTGAACATTTTTCACATGATTGGAGTAAGACTAATAAACGTGTACCATTTTGCCATTTAATGAATAGAAATTTCACTTGGTGGGGGAGATTCTGATAGCATAATGACCTGAATATAGCTACCTTTTCCTCTGCTGCCATCTCCTTGCTTCTCCTGAATCAATCAATCAAGCCATTTGCCTCTGCTGAGTCAATCACCTACTAGAACCTCTGGGCAACCCATCTATTAAGATCTGCATTTAAAGTGCTAGGGCTGCCATAACAAAGCCACAGACTGGGTGGCTTAAAAAACAGATTTGCTCACAATTCTGGATGTAGAAGTTCAAGTTCATGTTATCAGGAGGGCTGGTTTCTTCTGAGGCCTTTCTCCTTGGCTTGTAGATGGCCATCTTTTCCCTGTGTCTTCACATGGTCTTCCCTCTGTACTTGTCTAGGTCCTAACCTCTTCTTACAAAGACACCAGTCACATTAGATAAGGGCTCACCCTAACGACCTCATTTTAACTTAATTACCTTTTTAAAGAACCTATCTCCAAGTATAGTCACATTCTGAGGAAGAGGGCAGGGTTAGGTCTCCAACATATGAATTTGGAGGCAAGGGGGCAGGGGGGGACACAATTCAGCCCATAGCAAGATCCAAGAGGAAAAAATTTTCCAGGTCTTCCTTCCCCAATGGGACAAAACATTTACTGGAATCTATATGGAAACCCAGTATGAGAACTCAAAGGTGGAAAATCCAGGAAGAGTTAGCATCTAGTATCTACGGTGCCCATTCCCAACCCCACGGTGAAGGCAGTCCCCTGTAAGGCTCTTTGACCTCAAAAAAGTCAAGACAGATGATTTCAGCAACCTGTTCCCTGTATGCATTGGGGAAGTGGGAAAGGGCTAATGATGGGGCACTTTGGGGAAATAGGGGTGAATACGATATGACTGGCTTTTTTTTTACTGATCTAGCAACTTTTCTGTATATTTGAAATTATTTTAAAATTATTTTTTTTAATTTTTTTTATTTTTTTTATTTTTTTTTTGCGGTACGCGGGCCTCTAACTGTTGCGGCCTCTCCCGTTGCGGAGCACAGGCTCACGGGCCCAGCCGCTCCGCGGCATGTGGGATCCTCCTGGACCGGGGCACGAACCCGTGTCCCCTGCATCAGCAGGTGGACTCTCAACCACTGCACCACCAGGGAAGCCCCTTATTTTTTTAATTAAACCAATCTAAACAAAATTCCAGAAGGAACTAAGTAAGTAAGATGAGTTTCCCTTGCTCTAGAGGCTCACAATGTGCAGGGAGACCCCAGGCCAGAGGACTGGCAGAAAGCTCTGTTACAACATAGACCCAAAGAATCCTTTGCCTTTCAACCCTTGTGGGATTCCTGCTTTAGGTGTAGTTCAATAACCAGACTATAGCCCCATGACAGACAGAAAAATTTTAAGTCCAGAGAAAAGACCAAGGAGAATGATCAGAAGATCCTTTTTTTAAACAGAACATATAAAGGAGACAGATAAACTCATGAACAACAACAACAAAAAACGAAATGAATCTGGGGGGAAAATAAAATAAAATCATGAGTTTCTATGAACAAAAACTTAAGGAGATGAATTAAAGGAGAGGGTTTCATTGTGGATATCTGAATTATCAGCCTGAAAGTTCAAATATATATTTTACTTGACAAATAATAATACTGCTTATGTTTTAAAATCCAGTTTATAAGTTTCAAAAAGAACCATTAAGAATGACTAAAGGAAGTAGATAATGAATAGGGTAGTTTTGATTATTTTATATAGTAACAACTTCATTTAACCATTTAAAGTAACTACTTTAAGCATATTTAACACACTGTTCTCATCACTGATAGGGCAAAACTGTTCTTCAGGTATACATATACAATGGAATATTACTCAGCCATTAAAAAGAATGAAATAACACCATTTGCAGCAACATGGATGGACCTAGAGATAATCATACCTGGTGAAGTAAGTCAGAAAGAGAAAGACAAATACCATATGATATCACTTATAGGTGGAATCTAAAATAGGACACAAATTAACCTACTACAAAACAAAAACAGATTCATAGGTACAGAGAACAGACTTGTGTTTACCAAGGGGGAGGGGAGTGGGGAAGGGAAGGATTGGGAGTTTGGGATTAGCAAATACAAACTATTATACATAGTATGGATGTATACTGTAGGTCCTACTGTAGAGCACAGGGAACTATATTCAAAATCCTGTGATTAACCATAATGGAAAAGAATATGAAAAAGAAAATATATATGTTTGAGTCACTTTGCTGTAGCAGAAATTAACACAACATTGTAAATCAACTATACTTCACTAAAATTTTTTTTAAAAAACTGTCCTTCAATTTGTGTCTCTCAGTGAGTACTGCTTTTTGTATTTGGGTATATATTCTTGATAACTCAATTATTTCCTTTCACTTCTAATTGCCTTTATAAACATTAATCTTTCTTCTCTGATTAAAACTGAAAAAAAATACTAGCAAAACTCCTCAGCCTTGCTGGTTCTAACTCCAATTCTTCTTTTCTTTCCCCCACTCCCAACTTCTCATAAAGAGAAAAAAGACAGTTCCTTACAAGAAAACATGGCCATAAGTTATGCTGGATAACTTACTGAGAACCTCTTTGATAATGAGAACTAAATATAATGGAATGATTTCCTATGACCAGAAAAGAAAACTAAAGCAACTGAGTCAGGATCTAATACACAAAATCAAAATATCTAATTCAGCAATACTTGAACAGGTAATACCACAAAGGGAATCAGAAGAGGATATACCAATGTCATCAAGGGCACATTAGGCAGACCCTGGTCTTTCATTGGTCAACGTCAGTTGAATATTATCCAGTTTTTAAACATTTGCTGTACCATACATACGATTCATATGATTGGCGTTTATATAAGCTCCCAAGAGCCTTTTAGAGTGCACGCTTTCTTAAAATGCATACATTATTTTCCTTTGTAAACACTGTCAGTAAATGGAGAGGTGGGAAATTACTATTGTCACACAAACACAACAAAAATGTATTCTGCCAGCCCGACTACTTACGTGGCTATAAAACACTGGCAGATCGCAGGGCTAATTCCTCCCGTGTGTGCGGCTGAGAGGAAAAGTATGGCCTGCCTTGACAGAAACTGCCTTTATGTCTTTAAACTGTCCTCCTTCCAGTATTTATTCAGTGTGCCTTCCACGCAGCTGAGAAATGCTGTTTCAAATCAACGAGCACCTCTGAATCCCTTCAGCGAGAGCAGCTGAGGACCTTCGAGGTGACTCAAACGTGGTGACTTTTCTCAGGACAGGCATTAGGTGCTACTTGCTGCTTCTCAACATGCTGATTTAGCTTCCAACAGCAATGGGGCAATTGGTGTGAAATGTGAGCTAAGGACCAGACACTACCATTTAGTGAAGGGAAATTTGATCACGGAATGGCAGCAACAGTAAGCAGCCCTGATTTTCCTGGCCAGATGACTGGCAGACATTTGGCATCTCTGAAATTAAAGAAAGAGCTACCCTCCTCCAAATTCCCAAAAGATAACATCACTTTCAAATTATAAAGCTCCAGTAAACAATTATGCGGGGGGTAAAGGAATGACAGTGAATACACTGAATAACTATAAATCTGAGGAAGAAGGAAAAGTCTAGGAGTTTACATAGGTTCTTTGTATTTTGCTACATGAACTCAGCTGGCCTCCATATTTTACCTTCCCTATTCCCATGATGCCTCTTCTCCCTCCTCTAATGGAGTGTTTTTGTCCTTTAACTATATACCATGCCCTGAATTTCTTGCAACATAAGAAAGACAGACTGCCACATGCAGCACCTCATTTGGATGTGTCTGGAGTCCTGGAGTCCTGTCCTCCTACAAATAACCCTTGAGAGCACATCTGGAGGATCTAGCAGGAGAGTGCAGCTACTCCTGAAACCTTGACTGAAGAAAGGTCCGCCTCTTTCAGGGAAGGTCATCCTCTTCTACCCAGTGCACAGCTTCAGGGGTGACACACTTGAAGCCATGAGGGAGACGGGGACACCAACCAGCCCACGAGATCAGCGGAACCAACCCTGGTGATCACTGGGGTGACAGCTGTCCACAGCCAGATGAACCTCACATCCAGTTTCTCACTATAATTGAAAGTTGGTTAATTTAAGAATACCTTAGGTTCAGAAATGCAAATAATCTACTTAGCTCAGCATCTCTGCCTTTAACCTATGTTTAGGAGCTAGTAAAATTTACTCCTTGAAATACCAAGTGAGGAGCACAGCATCAAAGAAAAGTTGTTGATTTCATCGGTTACAATAAGACAGTGAATATCTACATGGTATTTAAGCTCATGTTTAGAAATAAGAACCTTTCTAATTAATTTTGATCTTTAGGCTACGACTGTACATGTCGTACTATCTAGACCAGCGTTTCCTTAAAACGCTCCCAAACTGCATTCACTTATTGGTGTAAAAGCCCCAGAACAGTGTGTGGCTTGTCGATACTCTAAAATTGTTGGTTTTCAGATATAATCCCAAGTAATTACACTGAGCTTAATAACACTTTTGGATCTTATGATCTCTGTCTTCATCAGCAGACAGCCACACATTGTTATGTAAATACCTAAGGCATGAAGAATAATAGTAAGTCTAGAGAATAGGAAGGCTAGATCCTCTCTCCTTTGTTCCTTCCATTCCTCCCTTCTTTTTCAGTCCTTCTTTCCTTTCACATACACTGTAATTAAAATTAAAATAAGCTATCATTACCACTTCTTCTGTACAGCACATCTTATATAAAATAAAACACAATAACATATAACACTATTTTGGAAACAAAAATATCAACCTAGAACTACATGACCTTGGATAATACACTTAAAACTTTCTAATTCTATACTTCCCCACCTTATCACCTTATATGAAAATAACAAGAAGATATGGGTCAAAGGAGGAAGAGGAGGAAAAGGAGGAGAAAGAGAGAAGTTATTAAATGGAATTATACATGTAAAATACTCAGCAGAGCGCCGGCCACATACATAATAAGTGCAGAAACACTATTATAAAACTTGGAAATGGGCTTCCCTGGTGGCGCAGTGGTTGAGAGTCCGCCTGCCCATGCAGGGGACACGGGTTCGTGCCCCGGTCCGGGAAGATCCCACATGCCGCGGAGCGGCTGGGCCCGGGAGCCATGGCCACTGGGCCTGCATGTCCGGAGCCTGTGCTCCGCAACGGGAGCGGCCACAGCGGTGAGAGGCCTGCGTACCACAAAAAAAAAAAAAATGCATGTGGGTTCAAATCCTTGGGGAAAATATCTCTACAAAATAGTAATAATATCAGTGGAAGTATGTTGTGAGAATTAAATAAATAAATGCAAATAAAGTCCTCAGCACAGTGCCTAGTATAGCGTAAGCACTTAATAAATTGTTACTACTATTATCCTTCTATATTAAGGTGGCATATAATGCTATTTTCAAAAGCAATTTAACATTTAAACCAGAGATGTCATCACTCTCTACTGAGGAAACGTGAGAATCAATTTCATTTCAAAAGATATAATTAGTAAGTCAAAATATACTTATTAATAAAGGCATCATAAATTATACACTTGACTAATCTATTTTGATCTCTCAAGTTTAAAAATGCCTATTTAAGAGGGGAGAGTTGATGTATACAAAGTTATTTAATGAAAATGAACATTTCTGCAAGAGTCACACTCATTACTATGAACTAACTGCAAGCAGAAATGACTACTGAACATCCACATTTTAAAAAAATATCCCAAGCACATAAATATTATACTGGATGAGTTATTTAATTATTTTCCTTTTTAAGAGGTCATATTATGTTGTTATGCTGGGGGAAAAAAATGGCACAGTGATATACAGGGCAATAAATTCTCTGTAAACCCTCTTGGAGAAAATGAGTCATTATTATTTACTATTGGACTTTTAAGTCAGCCAACCTAGAATTCCTCATAAAAGACAGTGTAAATAATCAGAGGTGATTGGTTTCTCAGGCAACAATAGACCAACATTTCTAGGGGTAGCTGTAATTGAGAACTAATGAGTCCTGGGACTAAATGAATAAATTAACCAGAGACAGTCTCTTGTAACTAATGCCTTGGCTGTCAAGACATAACTTGGTTTTTACTCTTAACTGGGCCTTGATGGTGTCAGTTGCCGCAGAATACAAGGTCTGTAGGCAGCAGGATCACGCATCCACCGTGTAGCATGTTGGCATGCCGCCTGTGCCTGAGATAATGCATGCAAGATAGAGCATATGAGCTGGTATGTGTAATCAGCAACTGCAACTCCTAGGCTGAATTTTTTTTAAATGAATCTAGAAGACAGATGTTTGCCCCAGCCAGCCTGTTAATTTTGAACTGATTATGTTGCCAACAACAAAGGCACTAATCTGTAGAGAACAGTATGAGTTTTTGACATTATTATAATAATTAAAAATATATCTATCATTTAAAATTAAATGGCATGGTTCTGTCCTGCGGACCCATATTTAACTTACTATACTGGGCCAAATGCAACCTGGTCACTCCTACCTAAGTCTATCAGAAGCCCTGCTATTTAAAAACAAATAAAGAAAAAGACGAGAAGAAATTAGTGGAAAGATTAAAGATTTCTATTTCCTTAAAAGAAAAATATAAATAATGCCCCATATGCCTTTTGACCATTCCATTTTACATGACTTCATTCTAATAAATAATCAAAAGTTTTCCCATAAATAAAAGTGTGCTATAAATAACATTAATACTGTCTGTATTAGAAAATATAGAAATAAACTAAATATCTGTCAATAGGAGACTGGTTAAATAAACAATATATTCATATATACAAAGCCATTAGAAAGAATTATATATTCATATCCAGTGACATAAAAATCTCCTTGAAATTATTGATAACACACACACACACACACACACACACACACAAGTCCTAAAGGGTAGTCACCACACTATAAAAGGTAGTTTTTTTCTGGATGGTGAACTTTTAGGGAATTTTTTGTTTTCATTTTATAATACATTTTATATTGTTTAAATTATTTACAACAAGTATACACTTGTATATCTAGCAACATAAGTATAAAATATATCAGAATCATCTGACATACAACCCACAGAGAATAAAGCAGTTCTCACTGTAGTTGGATCACATGCCAATAAAAATGGCTGACTTGCAGTTATACTGTGCTTTATCAGAGCACTCCTTTATAAAAGTACCACCTTTGATTCCAGCCTCTATGTCTTAAGAAAGTTGAAGAATAAATATTTCATAATTTCCAGAATATAGAAATAAAAAAGGAACAGAAAATATTTCTATGTAGGAAAGTTAAAGAAATTAGCGTCCATTAGGTTACGGAGCTACAGCATACTGTCAGAAAGCATAGGCTTTAGGAGAGTCAGGGATACCTGGGTTGAAAATCTCTTCTACCTGATACTCTGAGACGGCTCAACCTTATTGGGTAACACCTCTGATTTTCAGAAACAACCTACAACACACCTGGCTCATAAAACTGTCCTGAAGATTAAATGTGAGAATGTGTGTAAAGCATTTAACACAATGTCTGGCAATAATGATTGCTTAGCAACTGAGAGTCATCATTATGTATCTGCCAAGAACACTCAGCTATGATGAGTTGATGATGGCTCCTACCACCCCCAACTTCACCCCCTCCAAAACACACATATGCAATGAGATATTCTTGTAAGGATAACGCCAATTAAATTTCAACATATATAGGGAACAGAAAATAAAATAAGTTTAACTAGACAAGGACATGGATGTTAGAAATAATTTCTTGAATACTAAGCTAAGCAACAATAATGGGGTATTACAATTGTGGAAGCTTCATCACCAAAATATTTGAGAAAAGAACAGCTAACTCCTTAACCTGGTGGTTTAGACATTCACCTGCCTGAGAAAAGAGGATCAGAAAAATGAATTCCCAAATTCCTTCAAGATTCATGATTCTGTAATACTTCAATTAAATTAACAGGGTATTCCATCATTCTCCTGGTAAACTGTGTCAGGGGATTTTAAGCAAAGCACAGACAGCTCATCTTTGCAAATGCAGTTCTTGATTTTATAAGGTCTAAAAAGAATAGACCCAAAAGAACTCCTGTATATACCAAAAAAAAAAAAAAAAAGGCTGGATGGCACTGGGTCTCTCACAAAGGACTTCTGCCTGCACGTCCTCCATTAAAGTTAGAAAATGAATTCAGAGGAAGGTTGAGAGTTTATATATTTCTGAGGACAATAAGGAGTTAGTGAGGAAAGGGTAAAACTAAACATCAAAAGGTTAAAAGAAATAAAGTTAATAACATTTAAGAATCAGACCACCATTTGAAGTTGAACTCTCTCAACAGCTAAAACAGTGTTTACCTTTATCTAACACTACTTGATTAGACTGTCTCCAAATATACAGCATGTTATGAAGGGTTTATCTAAGGCATGTTATGAAGGGTTTATCTAAAGACTCCGTTATGTGAATCAAAGATGGTGGTCTTGGATTAACACTGTTTCTCTATATTTATTTTTATGTAAACATCATTCACTACACATTTAGATCAGAGCATGTCTATTGCTCTGCTGGGCCAAGTCTGCAATTTTATAAAACAGAAGTGAAATGAAATATGAACTTTTTTTTTTTTTGCCTCATTTTGGGATTAACAGTCATCACAGGTTTCGTAGATTCCCAAGTCCCCAGGTAGAGTTCAACGATTATCACTGTACAAACAGCACTGTACACGTGGTTAAGAATCCCAAGTCCAGTTCCAGTTCTGCCACTAATCACCTGGGTGTGACCGCTGGCCAGCTTCATGGGTGTGGGGCCCCTGCAGTCACATAGGACCCTTCACCCAGAGGGACGTCACAACTGGTCTAAAGCTCTGCTGCTGCCATCTTGAAATTCTTAATAACTTTTTAAGAAGTGCCCCACACTTTCATTTGGTGCAAGGCACCACAGACTATGTAGTCATTACTGCCTATGTGAGCTTTGCAATTCACTTCATCTAACTCTCATTCTCCTCCATGCAATCAACAACCCAACTCTCCCATTCCCGCAATTTTTGCAAATGTTGTGCTATCGGAGCATACACTGTCTTTCTCAAACTGTCAACACAGTAATGCTGTTGTGGATACTTTCAATATTACTTTCAGATCCTAAAGAATTAAGCCAACTCAAGTCTATGAGAATCTGATTTCCAAAAGAGATTTCTTTTAGTAGAGATTATCAATGCTGCCCAGAACCTTTCCCTGTCTCAACACCTTCCATTAGAAAATGAGGTGCACTTTACCATTAATTGTATTCTCTATCTTCAAGGTATATTTGGCAGCTCCTTTTTTTTACAAAAGTGTCTTTGTTCAGTCATTTAGTGCAAACACTACTTCATGGAATGGGGGAGAGAGAAAGTGCTGTGTAACACAGAGGGATTTACAACAGGAGGTGTTGTTTAAAAACACTTCACTGCTAACCTTTAAATAACATATTAATCAGAACAGATGTTACAAAAATTAAAGTGCTGAGTGTGGTAGCCCAGTAGCAGCACTGTTACAGGTATATGGATCTGTTTCCTTCTTAGGGTAGTTTAAGAGGTCCTAAACACAGCACTTAGTGTTTTCCCCATCCCTTCTCTTTGGCCCCAAATTTTATAATTACTTTAGATTTAAAGCCCATAAAGATGCTACTAAAGTGTGTAACTTGAGAGAGGAAATGTGCTGGTGTATCTGGAGATTTCCACTTAACACATGAGCAAATGGTATCAAAAAATATAGGCATCTCCCATTTAAACCTGTCATCTACTTCAGAAAAATCATATGTTCTGAGTGAAAACTATGATATCGTTTATTATGGTATTTATTTTGTTAAATGGAAAAAATACATCATGTTTGTATCCATCCACACCCCCACATACATATATGGGTTTGAATTCTTTACTATGGAAATTTCTTGAGCTTTCAGTTTTTCATCTGTAAAATGAGAACACATACCTATTCTGCAGAATAAACAATGTGTTAGAAATATATAAAAAGAACCTAGCAAACTGCTTGGACATTCAGTAAATGCTAACTATTCCTTTGTTCCTTACTATTAACAATCCAAAGACTTTCATTCTTCTCCATCTAAATAACCCACTCCTTCATTCATACCTCAACCTTGTTATCACCTAGGACTCCTGATTTAATTTCTATCATTTATCATAATTTCTTGCTTCTCCATTGTTCCATATAAATGTATACTATATACACATAAAAATGTCTGCTCCTGAACTCGTAATTCCTGACCATTATCAGACGCTACTTATCATGGTTCATGATTTCAAATATTTCAACCACTGCTGACTAATTCTTAAGTATCCCTGATGTTTATAAAATTTACTCTGATAAGTATTAATCCAAGATGGATTCAACAGTCCTTTCATTCTACTACTGTTCACACCATGCCAGGCCTTGATAGAAAAAGCTGATTTGAATATGCATGCAATCATTATATTGAAGGAATGGGACTCTATATAAAAAAGCCAAAGAGGGACTTCCCTAATGGTCCTGTGGTTAAGACTTCGCCTTCCAATGCAGGGGGTGTCAGTTCAATCCCTGGCCGGGGAGCTAAGATCCCACATACCTCATGGCCACAAAACCGAAACATTAAACAGAAGCAATATTGTAACAAATTCAATGAAGACTTTAAAAATGGTCCACATCAAAAAAAATCTTTAAAAATGAAAAAAAGTAAGCAACATTTTCCTTTCTCTCCTCCGCTTCTTCAGAATGAATTTTCTCTAGACTTCCTTCCCTAAAACTCCCATTAAACCTTGAAAAGATATTGACACAGACACCAGCTGGCTGGATCCACATTTTAATTAAGAGTACTACAATTCAGTACAAAGAGGTGATGGCCCAGCTACGAACTCCATCTCTTATCCCCCCCTTGCAGCCAAGGGTTACCCAGTGAGATAAACATAGAAATAACAGAATGGGATTTCTGGAAATCTCCTGAGCTACCTACAGCCAGATTTCTTGTTTTCAGAGAAAATAAACCGGCAATCTGTTTTAATCACTCTTTACTTGGCTGGTATTAATCATATTTGAACACAACTTCAAGACTACAGGTCCCATAACTTTTCCATTCACCTTTGTATATACAATTTTTATACCTAAAAACAGTCTCAGTTAATCAAATATTGAATTTCTTCAACATGGATAAGTTTATATCCTCAGAGAGATTTTGGGCTAATGATACATACACACACACACACACACACACACACACACACACACACACCCCACACACACACGCACACACACAATTTTCAGATAGCTTGTTCAACCTCACTTCTAGAACAGGAGGGTATTTTATATCTTCTGTTTTTTCTCAATGTTAAGAAGGCTCTTGATTTATTTATCAGTCATTTCAGTTATCCAAAGTAGACTCTTTACTTTTTCTTACTTTGCTCTCCAAATCACTCCCATGGCCCCTACACTCTTTGCATAAATATCAACTTGTACTTTACCAAGAGAAAATTGGTCACCTAGTGTAACTCTCAAACTTTCTCTATCTGCAAACTCAATTGTCTCTATTCATATTTAATATCCCTTTTGTCTCAAGTGAAAGATACCATCATCTTTTCAAAGATAAACTGCATGACTCTGATCTTCTCTGTGTCTGTTTTTTTGAGAATCAAACTTCAACATTCAGATTTTTCTTATTTTCAAATTTCACAGATTCCTTCCCTTCGGTCTGTAAGCATACTTATATGTCCTTCATTCTCAAGAATAAACAAAAAAGAAAAAAGAAGTCTTTAGTAGTACTCCGTACTTCTCTTTCACTGTCGTACCAAACTTCATAAAAATGTAGACACATTTCTTTCCAGTTTCTCATTTCCTAATCACTCTTTAACACTGTAGTCTTTACTCAATCCAACACAGCTTCTACTGAATCTGTTCTCACAAAAGAAAAACAATGGCTACTAATACACAAATACAAGGCAGTTTTAATTCTTTGCGTCTCTGAAGAATTTCACATTTTTTTTCCTGGATCTCTTCATCACTTCTTTAGACCTAATTTTCAGATTTCTAGAGGTGAAGGCCAGGAGGCTACATTTTTAGCAAATTCTGTAGGCACTTTTGACACACATAAAAGATACAGAACTACTGGAAATAAGGGCTGAAGTAACACGAGAAAACAATTGGATTAAACAATAATCTAGTTTTAGGAAAACAAACCCTACTTTAATAGTTATTTAAAAACATTTGTCATCTCCTTTTCATTAACTAATCCTAAACTAAATATCAAGGTTGAATTAAGAGATGGAGTATATTACAATATTTAAAGCTTCATAATAGATGGGAGCAGTTTTAATTAAAGTTACCAGGACAACCAGAGGGAGACAGGATATACCATAATTGAAAAAGTATCACTAGAAAAAGCTGTTTATGATAACCTTGATCCTGTTTCCATTGAGCAAAATGTCTAGAGACCTCCATTTATTCAGCAGGTCCCCTTGGCTGGGCTGGTTGGTGAATAATGAGACCATTGGTTTCATTCACCTCCATCGTTCTGGAGGCACCACTGGAGGCTGCACTGTTTTATTGAAAAGCTTTCTCCTATAAACTGTTCATTAACTCTTTTTCAGCCTAGTTCAGGCTACAACAAATGTTAACAACAATGTTAAATAATTTTTTCTTCTTTGCTTCCAAACATTGATTTGAGATCATTTAAAAAAAATTCAACAATATCAGCAGGATGATCATCATACTGAGCCAGTTCCTAACACACAGAAGAAGCAAGTGTCAGAAAAACAGTCATTTACAGACCTAGCTTTGAAATAAAGAGCTGAAATTACCAGTGTTGGCTTAGAGGGAAAAAAAGAAAAATAGATTTGGAAACAGAAGTCCTAAAATTGAATTCCACCACTACCTCAGGTTATCTATAGTCTTCAGCAAGAACCTGGGTCCCCTCTGAATTTTCCTAAGTGACAAAACAAGGGTAAATACACTTTTTTCATGTGCCTACGTCATAGATTTCTGGAAGAGCCTAATGTATATGAATCATCAGAATCATAACGTTTCTGTACAGTCACAAAAACAAAACAAAGCCAAATAAACAACTATTTGAGTGCAAACTCTGTTCTGCTAGCAAAGGCATGGTTTTAGTGCAAAGGCAAGTGATTTTTTTTTTTTAATCAATTTCTCTTTCAGCTCTTCCTAAGGCTGGTTTGATGGAGCAGATCAAAGACCATGGCACAAAATGAATGTGAATAAAAAGTCGAAATAAATGCTGAAATTGAAAAAGAAAATATTGGTCAAAGTAGTCTAAACATATAACTAACACAAGGTAAGCATAAAGCAATGAAATAAGTGGTATTTTAGTTTTTAATCAACAGGCTATAAAAGACAGAATTAAAATTTTAATGTCCAAATACATAAAAACTGTGTACATGCATGCACGAAAAAACTATTGCAGATACTGAAGAGTAATCATTCTACTAAAGAAAAAAATCTCTAGTTCATCTTCTTTTTAAAAAAGCTGAATTATTAAACATAAACTGTTAGGTAATTTATTTAGTACATATGTAAGAAAAAACAGTTCTATTTACTTCTCTTTCATAGATTTTATATCTATAATATATTTTCAAAGGTAACTTAGTTTGAGAACCTTGATGCTAAAGAACAGTAACAGTTTTAAGTCTTCACATTCAAATAAAAATGAAATTTTTTTCATTACTGTATATTTTATTTCATTGAATCATTTTTTGAAAGTGCTTCATTGATATAGGATTCACTGACAAATTCATAGCCTTCCAGAATATTCTATGAACTGCCACATCCAATTCTTAATCAGTCTGAATGAACAGTAGTTTACAGCATACTACTTAGCCTTTGTTTCTTCTGAGTTATGATTATATACTTCTTTAGACCTAAGGATATATTTGTGTAATAGGTAAGAATGAGAACTTACAGTTGGACATACCTGAATTTGAATCCTCTTACATTCTTACTACTCAAAATATAGTCTTTGTATCAGGACCATCCCCTGGGAGCTTATTAGAAATGCAGTATCTCTGACCAGATCTACTGAATAGAAATCTGCATTTTAACAAGAACCAGGGGTGAACCAAATGCACATTAAAGTTTGAGAAACACTGGCCTACCTTGCTTGTTAAATACATTTCCTTGGGCAAGTTAAAGGAATCCTCAAAGACCCAGCTTCCTTATTGAAAAATGAGACTAATAATGGTGTCTAGAGCACAGCATTATTGTGAGAAATAATCAGATAATGCTACTTGGTAAACACTCAGTAAGATCTAACTGGCATTAAATTTTATCATCTACCTCAAATTTGTATATTCAAGATATTTTCCAATATATTTATTTATGTAATTACATTGGTACCCCACCCAGATAAATTAAAGCTCCTTTAATCCAGAAGTCTGTCTGAGTATAAGCCTCCAACAAAGTAGAAGTAAATTAATAATGCCATCTTGCATTCATTTACAATACAATGCAGCACCTGTTTTTCAATTAGACTCAAAATATTCCTCTTCCAAATAATGTATTTTATTTTCATAGAATCAAAAAAGTTAAATAAAGAATCTAGTTTGAAAACAAACATGAATCCTTCTCCCTCACATAAAATCTAACTAATTCTACATTTAATTAGTCATTGTGTATTCTGCCACCATGTGCTTAAGATAGTCACTGATCGCACAGGACTCAAATAATGCACCAGATGTCTAGACCTTCAATTCCAAATGATAAAAAGGAAAGTCTCATTAGGCTCTCATTTTAATCCAATTAAGGCAAGATACATCCTACTTCATTCTATGACCTTTTTCAAAGGACTGTGATGTCCAGATTACCTGCTTCCTACATCTGGAGAAAAAATGTAAGCTGATAAAAATCAATATAAATGGAATCATTTTCAGTTGTCATTAGTGAATATTAATCACTTAAGTAGAAAGCACCTAATTTCTATTAGATAAACTTTTAATGAAAACATATTTACATCCATAAATGATGCTTTAAAAGGGTATTCACAGGGACTTCCCTGGTGGTCCAGTGGCTACGACTCCATGCTCCCAATGCAGGGGGCCTGGGTTCGATCCCTGGTCAGGGAACTAGATCCCACATGCATGCCGCAACTAAAGAGGCCACATGCCGCAGCGAAGATCCCGCATGCCACAACCAAGACCTGGCGCAGCCTAACTAACTAAATAAATAAATATTTAAAAAAAAAAAAAAAAAAAAAAAAGGTATTCACATATCCATAACTGAAGATAATAATGCTTTGAATCTTCTAGTCATGAAAGTTTACCTTACCATTTATACATTTCTTAAAAATTGCTTCATAGAAGACCTTAATAGACTTTTCTCCAAAGAAGACATACAGATGGCCAGCAGGCACATGAAAAAATGCTCAGTATCACTAATTATTAGAGAAATGCAAATCAAAACTACAATGAGGTACCATCTCACACCAATCAAAATGACCACCATTAAAAAGTCTCCAAGTAACAAATGCTGGAGAGGGTGTAGAAAAAAGGGAACCCTCCTACACTGTTAGTGGGAGTATAAGTTGGTGTAGCCACTATGGAAAACAGTATGGAGGTTCATCAGAAAACTCAAAACAGAGTTACCATATGATCCAGCAATCCAACTCCTGGGCATATACCCAGACAAAACTATAATTCAAAAAGATACAGGCACCCCTATGTTCATAGCAGCACTATTCACAATAGCCAAGACATGGAAACAACCTAAAAGTCCACTGACAGATGAAGAAGACGTGGTACACATATACAATGGAATACTACTCAGCCATAAAAAGGAACAAAATAATGCCAAATGCAGCGACAAAGATGCAACTAAAGATTATCATACTGAGTGAAGTAAAGTCAGAAAGAGAAAGACAAATACCATATGATATCACTCACATGTGGAATCTAACATATGGCATAAATGAACCTATCTACAAAACAGAAACAGACTCACAGACATAGACAACAGACCTGTGGTTGCCAAGGGGCAGGAGGGAAGGGAGTTAGTAGAGGCAAACTATTACATTTAGAATGGATAAACAACAAGGTCCTACTGTAGAGCACAGGGAACTATACCCAGTTGGCTGGGATAAACCGTAATGGAAAAGAATACTCAAAAAAGGGTATATATGTGTATAACTGAGCCACTCTGCTGTACAGCAGAAATTAGCACAACACTGTAAATCAACTATACATCAATTAAAAAGAAATTAAGTGTTTCAACTTCTGGCAATACGGCATAGCAAATATTCCAAAGGCCCCTCCTATTTCAACAAGATCCTGGATACTTTAAGAAACATAAAAATGTATAAGGGCCAAAAACACACAAGGACAATTTCTGAGTGCCAAGATATATATATAATACATTAATCTAAAAATCTGAGCTGTAAGTGATAAGTAAACAGGGAATTCAGAGTTATCCTGGAACAAACACCTGTAACAGTGCTGAGATCTGTAGAAAAAGAGGAGCTCAACTTCAGCTCCAGCATTACCTCTAACAAAAGATGCATAAGAACTTTATGAAGAAATTTTTAAACTTTACTAAATGGTATTAAAGTAGCTAAGTGGAAAGAATATCATGTTTATCAAGAGAAAGACAAAATATCATAATGATATCAATTCTTCCAAATTTGGTCTGAGTCAACGCAATACCATTCAAAATCCCAGTAAAGATTTTTTTGCATAATAGCATGCTGAATCTAAAATTTAGGTACAAGTATGAAGGTTCAAGAATACTCAAGATCCTTTTGAAGAGGAACATGGTGAGAAGGTGTGTCTACCAGCTTGATAAATGGGCTTCACTGGGGGAAGGTAAACTATTTAATAAATGGACCCAAGAAGACTGATTAGAAAAAAATTTAATTTGTATTGCAACTTAAAACTATATATTAAGGCTTCCCTGGTAGCTCAGTGGTTAAGAATCTGCCTGCCAATGCAGGGGACATGGGTTCGAGGCCTGGTCCAGGAAGATCTCACATGCCCTGGAGCAACTAAACCCATGCACCACAACTACTGAGCCTGTGCTCTAGAGCCTGTGAGCCACAACTACTGAGCCCGTGTGCCACAACTACTGAAGCCCACGCACCCTAGAGCCCATGCTCCGCAACGAGAGAAGCCACCACAATGAGAAGCCCACGCACTACAACAGAGTAGCCCCCACTTGCCATAACTAAAGAAAGCCGCGCATAGCAAGGAAGAACCAAAGCCGCCAAAAATAAATAAATGAATTTATAAAATTATTTTTAAAAACTATGTACTAATATTAGCTACAGGTGGGTTAAATAAATCTGAAAGAAATGGAACCTTTTAGAATACTTAAAAAATATTTATAACCTCAGGGTAGGGAAGCCTTTCTTAAACAAAACACACCCCAAAATACTAATAATTTTTTTAAAGTTGACTTTGCATCAAAATTGAGAACTTACTTTATCAAAATATACCATAAAGACAATGAAAAGACAAGTCACAAACTTGAAAAAGATATTTGCATCACATGTAACTTAAATAAATTACCATCAAGAACAGATAACTTACAAATCAATTTAAACAATTAAAATGTGCAAAGGTATGAAGAGATATGTCACTGATAAGGAAACAAGAATGGTCAGTGAATATAAAACAAGATGTCCACCTCATTAGTAATAAGCAGAGGTACCATTTGGTACCCATTTGGTTACCTATAATTAAGAAGTCTGATATTGCCACTTATCGGCCAGAATATGGACCAATGCGGACTCAAATACTGCTAGTGGAGGTCTAAATTGATGCAACTATTTGGGACAATCATTGTCATACTTGTATAAAGGTGATTTTGTGAATACCCTACAGTCAGGCAATTCTACTGTCACGTACTGACCCTACAGATATTCTTGCACATGTGTACCAGGAGACTTGTTCCAAGAAAAGGTAGCCACCCTGTTCATGGTAGCACCTATTTGGAAACAATCCAAATAATAATGTACCAGCAGAGAATAAATGAATAAATTAAGATATATCCTCAGAAGATAGTATTTTACCATGAATAAAAATGAATTAAAGCTAAGCACAAACATCTAGATAAATCATGCAAACATAATGTTGACAGAAGAATGCAAGTGGCTGAAGACTACATAATAGCATAATGTGATTTTAATAAAGCTGATAAACAAGCAAGCTAACACATGTTTAGCAAAACATTTATGTGAGGTACAGCTACTTTTAGAGAGCAAAGAAATGAGTAATGAAATGTCTAGCGTATTGGCTACCCCTGGCAGGGAGGCAGGGTGATGAGATAGGAAAGTACTACAAAGGCAGTTTTAAGGATGCTGGCAATATTCATGGGTTTTACATTGTATGATCTATTTAAACATGATTATTATGCATCATAACTTACATATGTATAAAAAGATGTATGTACCAATTAAATTACGGTTTCTCTGTATTTAAATCACCTAATATAAAAAAATAAACTGATATAAGCTAATTCATTATTTGGTGTTCACAGTTCATCTTTTATGAACATAACACTGAACACAGTTTCTCAGGAAAAGAAAGCATACTAAAGAAAACCTCCAAATAAAACATGAAAGATAAATAATAAATGAGTAATGGAAAATAATAAAATGAGCAGATACAATTTAAACTCACCACC
Organism: Phocoena sinus; assembly: GCF_008692025.1. Lineage (NCBI taxonomy): Eukaryota > Metazoa > Chordata > Mammalia > Artiodactyla > Phocoenidae > Phocoena > Phocoena sinus. Next base: position 81,562,901 of record NC_045771.1, on the reverse strand, counting down.
AGGGCTTTGGATCTGTTGCTCAGAAGTTTCTCAATATCCCTGGCTGCAATTTCCACCAGCTGGCGTGCGTTATTTGGTTCCACGGTATACAAATCTTGGTATTTCTCATAAATCTATATGAAGGGAAAATAAAATTAATAAGAACAATAATTGCTTATTTGGCTCCTAAATGCTCATTAGAATATATTTAAAACCATAAACAACTGATTTGAAAGGCAACCCCTTTCCTTTCTTCATCTTGATCCTTTCTGAGTTTAGGTGTGTCCGAAATATATATATAAATATCAATTTGCTGTAAGACCACAACCTCACCAAAATAGTGTGTCATGTTAACAGGCTGTAAAACATCTTGTACCACAGTGGTTTGTGTATGCAATTTTGTGACCTGAAGTTGTACCCCCAACCTCAAAACCTGGTATTAACTGCCTTCAGCATTTTAAAGAAAGAGGGAGGCCATTCTAGAAAACAGAAGAATTTAAGCACAGGAGGTCAAACCTGGAGGATGTGTGCAACGAACAAAGGTCGGGGGAAGGGGAATGCGATACTGTGATGAGGGAGGCTTGCACTTTTTCCCTCGCTGCAATCACTGAGGCTAAAAACTATGCTGCTAAGCTTTATGACCAGAAAGAGAGACACGGAGAATGAAACCCTTCCCCTGCTCAGGTTCATCCTGGTGACCCAGGGAGCTTCATTTCACAGAGAAGAGGAAGGTCACTGAGCTCTACATTAAAGTTTGGCTAAAGCTGTAATAGTATAAACATTTTTATTATGAAATTGAAATTTTTTTTAACTCACCAAATAAAACTATACTGAAAGTAAGCTAGACAGCAATAGGAAAATAACTACGTTTCTGGCTCACGTCAGTGTTTATGGAAGCAATTCCCCAGAGTGGCAATAAGATGTACCTGGTTTACCGAGCTTGTACTCTCCTGGCAAGAGAGGAAGAATCAAAGAAAGGAGGGAGAAAAAAAAAAAAAAAAGTGACTGTGTTTGTGACTGGAGGGCTGAGCTGAGAAGGAAATCCCTTATGCATCCAACAGATGGGCTGCACATGCATGACTAAACCATCTTTGAAAGCCAGGGACTGGCAGGTTTCTACCGTCTTATGAGAAGTGAAACCAGGCATAAGTAGGAACCAGTTCAACCCTGCTTTTTACTGGCATAACGCCAGCATTCTGTGTTACTACCAACAGGTTCTACAGCCTGTTCCCAGCTGAGCACGGATGCTGCTGGTGAACACTGGCTTTAGAAGTTCACAAAGGGCTTCCCTGGTGGCGCAGTGGTCGAGAGTCCGCCTGTCGATGCAGAGGACACGGGTTCGTGCCCCGGTCCGGGAAGATCCCACATGCCGCGGAAGGTCTGGGCCCGTGAGCCATGGCCGCTGAGCCTGCGCGTCCGGAGCCTGTGCTCCGCAACGTGAGAGGCCACAACAGTGAGAGGCCCGCGTACCGCAAAAAAAATAAATAAATAAAAAGTTCACAAATACATATGCTAATATTTATTTTTTTAAGTATTTTGGTTTTACATGAAGTTATACATTTTTATTTAAGTGATTAAAACATACCAATATTTTAATTAATAAATTAAAAACAATTAACTATAATTAAATTAATAAACTAATCAATAGTTTAAGATTTCAATCAAACTCTTACTGCTAAAATTATCCTTTTCAAACCGTGAGGCTTTTCTCACATTTGTTTGAATTTTGACCTTGCAGGTTTTCATTCCAATTATTCAAGGCACAATAACTTAGCCATATAAAATTCCTATATTTAGTTTCATTCAGGATTCCTGCATATTACTGGATTGCTTCTGCTTTCTTCTACTGATGAGTAGATTATTGAGTCCTATTTTTAAAGTCCCAGGTTATCCATGAAGAACTCCCTCCAACCCAAGGCTGCCTCTTTCATTTCAGCCTAAAATGCCATCCAGGAACATGTACTCCTGAATAGATTAATTGATTTTGGAGTACAAACAGATAAACCTCAACATCACTTTAACTGATCCAGGATATTTAGTTCTTTGCAGCAAAACGGATATAGCTAATTGGTGTGAAAGGCAGTTGTGCTTTGTACCATTAATATCTTGTCCATTTCTGTCTGAAGTCTAACCTCCTTCCTGTGGTATAGGAACTCAAATAGAATTGAGAGTTGGTAAAGATTAGTTCAGGACGCACAATCTCTATTTCGCATTATATACTACAGTTAATGGCATTTATTAGTCATTATCTATGTATGCCAGACACATTACAGGTGCTATAAAGAATGAATGAATTATAAATCAGAAGAAACTATTTTAGTTCAAGTATGTGTATTTTTCTCAGATACAGAATATTCTCAGAAATTCTGTTTATATTGTAATTTTTAAATGCGTAGAAAATAAAAACTAAGGTCTAGGTTGCAAATAAACTATAATAAATAAAGAAAAGGAAGCTTAAGTCTAGATCCCCAATGTAAATATCCTACCGTTTACTTTTTTATGTATAAAACCACATTTGAAATGTTTTCTTTGTAATAAAAATGAATTAGAACCATATAACTGCCCCCACCAAAAGAACTGGACCTTGCTTCTGGTTTCAAAGAATGCAGTATTTTTTTTGTTGCATGAGATACTGTGAAGGCTCTCAAAAAGTCTCCTGGTGTATGTTCAGTAAACAATTTTCAGAGTAGAAGGTTTCACGTGGATGTTTAAGATGATATATTTCCATAATTTACAGATATTTATAATTCTTTCCACCACTAAAATAAACCACATTTCTCCAATATTTAGCATGTTAACATGAATATTTTAAAGAGTCTAAAGCATCTTTTCTTTCCCTCTTCCTAGCTTCTTTTCCTTTTTAAAAAATTAATTACCTGCTTTACCATTTTACCCTATGTTTTTCCTGCAAGAAAAAGAGCATGGTGGAAATAATATGAGTTTCTGGCACCAGATAGAGCTCAACTCAAATCACATGTCAACTCCTCACACGCTATGTGACATTGGCTTCCATTTCTTCTACTAGAAAGAACGCAGCACATAAAGAGAATTCAAGACAGGATATTTTTCCTCCTGACTGTATATTAATATGCTTTAATTTTTTTGTATAGTTCAAACCTTCTCACTGCCACCCTTGACACTAGTTTTGACAAAAAGAATACCTGTTGCTTGTACATTCCTTCTTTCCTACAATCTTAATTAACTGGCTTTAATGTTCTTTCACTACTAAATTCACAGGCCAAGTTTTGCTGTGATGAAAACAGACTATGGTTTCCCTACCCTTTTCACTGAAAACTTCTTTCTAAGTCTCTTGGCTCTATATAAGTCCATGGTTTTTCAGAATAATACACTTAGAAATTACTTCATATGTAATATCTAAAAAGTGACATCACTCATTGATATAATCGCTTAGTAAACATACCTAAAGAAATGTTTCAGAAGTCATAATACTTAGTATTACACCATGGAATTACGCCATGAAATAATACCAATACACCAGAGGTGTTTACTAAAAGCTAGACAGGCTTCCAAGTTTTGGATGACCTAGACGATTATATTAGCAATCACATTCAGGCAGCTACTCTGAGGTGTTTCACACACATCATTTACTCACTTTAAGAAATCTAAAAAATATCTTTAATTAACCAATTGTATTAGTGAGAAAAGTAGGTTTCAGGCTTTGGAATATCAGAGTGGAGGGAGTTTAAATCCCATTTCACATCATTCAGGAGCAAACCACTGCCTAGAGCAGCAGGTCACATGATAATGTGTCATGTTTAGGTAAAGGGAGTCTGCAGTGCCACTGTAGGCCCAGGACCTTCCTTGGCTTCAGCAGAATGTAAAGAAATAGGAAAGCCCCTTCGGATGAACAAGAAAGGCAGCTGAGAATTAAGGATCAGTATGTCTGCTAGGAGACCGTCTCGGTGCAGGTTCAGGGGGATCCTAATGCAGAGACAGAGATGGACAGTGGGAAGCAGAGGTCCAGCTGAAAGACGATGGTGACAATCAATCATCCAGAGCTGAGGCGCCCTACACAGGCTGGAGAGACTGGCCGAGTTCTTAGCAGCAATTACATTAATAACCATATCGAGAGAACAGAAGAGAGCAAATACACCAGATATCTTGCCACATAAGTTTCCCCTTACACCCAGATGCCCAGGAGAAAAGTTAAGAAAATCAGAGAATACTGAAAGAGAGTTGGAACTTAGAATTTATTGAATACATAATTGACCACAAGAGGCTGTTTTAAACTGAAAGAGACTAACCTTGAAATGCTGAGACTAATTTTTTTCCCCTCCTGGGAGAGAGAATGGCAGCCCATGGTAAGTTAAGTGCCCTAAAGAGAAACAAAGTCAAATTTCTGCATATTAAACTTTAAATATGAAAATTTTGACAGCCCCTTCCCTCAGTGCTTTTACATTTACTTCCCTCCAATGGAACTTGTCCTCGACAAGCCAGCAAGACCTCTGCCATCTTTCTGAAGGACATTTCTCCTTGGACAGTCCCTGATGAAACAGGAGTTTCCTTACAAATCGGTAGCAATATTCTAATGTAAGACCTTGCCCTTGGCCCCTACCTATTTGCATCAGGGCACATCAGACCTTGAAGCAGCTAATTTCTGAATTAATGGCCTGTGAGGAGTCAGGTACAAAGGATCCATATAAACAAGGATAATACATTGAACCAATCAGATTCTCTCACCATAGCATGACAAGTTGGATGGATCAAGGGCAGAAGCAGCATCAAAAGTGAAAAGAGGAAAGGAGGAAAACAGTCTTCAGATACTATTGAGTGACATAAGTGATGGCTGTGGTAGGTAGAATAGTGACCTTCCAAAGATACATCCTAATCTCTAGAACCTGTGACTATGTTATTACAAGGCAAAGGGGAATTAAGTTTGCAGAAGTTTTGCTAATCAGCTGCACTTAAAGAGATTTTCCTGTATTGTCCTGGTGAGTACAATGTAATCACAAAGGTCCTAAAAATGGAAGAGGAAAATGTAACCATGCAAGAGAAAACCAGAGAGATGGCAACGTGAGAAGAAATCAGCCCGTGTAGCTGGCTTTCAAGAGGGAGGAAAGGGGCCATGAGTCAAGGAAAGGACTTCTGATCTATAGCATTGTAACATAATAAATCTGTGTTATGCCAATAAATATATAGTAATTTGTCACACTAACAAGAGGAAACTAACACAGTGAGTTAGCTGTGAAGAGCCCCCAGCTGAGAGGCAAACAATACTCAGCCTTTGGGGCTGCCTTAGCTCCAGACCTTCCCTCCCACTGCCCAAACTATCTTCTAAATGCCTTTAATTCTTGCTGAAACCCAGGCTCTTCCTGAGTTCCCTTAAATGTACTACCTTTATTTTTCTTTTACAGGTAGTTCTATGATACACTCCCCAAGTGATTCACTCTGCCAAAAACTAAAAATGCTAAGAAGCATTTTTTGTAAGTTGTGATTAACATTATTTATTACTACTTTGCATGTCCATTTCATTAGTCGCCAGATTCACTTCACTGAAATGAAAACTGAGCTCTAGGGTGAGAAATGTACAATTTCCGTTAGACTTTATGATATAATGAAATTATCTCAAGACTCCCATTATAACCTTCATAATTGTATAGGATTCTGAAAAGAAATTTTAGACAGAAGAGCTAAAAATATAAAGCATAGATGGCACACTGTACAAAAATATATATGAATTGGGTGAATAAATATGATTCCACCTCATAGTAATGAAAGGCGGGATTAAGAGAAAATGTTACAATATAAGTCTCATCATCATTCTAACTTCACTATCTTTATTGGCTAAATTCATATAACTTCAATACTAACACAGGCAGGAAAAGAGATTCACTGTCTCCTCAACCGCTTTAGATATTCACAAAATCAGTTTTACTTTTAGTTGAACTTTGCAATGTGGGATGGTTTATTTTTGGGGGTTTTTTTTCTTTATTAAGTGTTCCATGGGCTTTTGAAATACATGTTCCCTAGCAACTTAGAAAGTCTTGTTTCTAAAAGGTGCATTAACACAAAAGTATGATATAATTTTCTTTCTTGGTCACTTTCAAGGATGAAAGTTCCCTTAAGAAATTTTACGATTCAAAAGTAAGGTCTTTCTTTTAATTTACCATAAATCTCATCATCATCTAAGCTGGCCAACACAGAGAGATGTTGAGATATGGGAAGACTCCTTTATCTAAGGTAAAGAGTAACTAGTGACACTAAATCTGAATTGATATTGGAATATATTTTACCAAAAAACAAAGAAAAAAAACACCTACCTTCCTCCTTTGAAAATTAGCTGAATTTTAAAAAGTGAACTTTGCCATAAAAAATATGCAGTATTTCCTAGTTAACCCCTAAGCTCTTCAAACTCTCTCCTCTTACCCTTTGATTAAAAAAGTGAATAATGCACTCTCTTAAACAAAAGTCAAGCTTTTAAAATGCATTAGTTCTATTATACTGTCAGTTACGTCAGCTAACACAGTTGGGTAAAAAAGGAATGCCAACACCAACTGCTGAAATATATTAATCCAATAGTTTGCGTAAATTTATGAAGATATAAGCACTCATAAGATGAAAGGCATTATATTAATATCATTAAAAGAATCAAATTTGGGCTTCCCTGGTGGTGCAGTGGTTGAGAGTCCGCCTGCCGATGCAGGGGACACGGGTTTGTACCCCAGTCCAGGAAGATCCCACATGCCGCGGAGCAGCTGGGCCCGTGAGCCATGGCTGCTGAGCCTGCACGTCCGGAGCCTGTGCTCCGCAACGGGGGAGGCCACAACAGTGAGAGGCCCGTGTACCGCAAAAAAAAAAAAAAAAAAAAAATCAAATTTGATAGTCTACAACTTCATTTTAGGTAAATTACAGCCCCCCTCCTTTTTTTTCTTTTCCCAATAACCTAGTTTTTTTTTTGCTTTTTTTTTTTAATTGGGGTATACTTGCTTTACAATTTTGTGTTAGTTTCTGCTGTACAATGAAGTGAATCAGCTACACATACACATACATTCCCTCCCTCTTGGACCTCCCTCCCCCACCATACTACCTTTGAAATTTTTATGGCTTCAGATTTCTATTTTGCTACCTTTAAGCATATGCAAAGATCATCTAACATATAAGTATCATGTTTATTATGTATTTCTTACTTCTCTTAACCACAATGTTAGTGTCAAGAAGACAGAGACTTTTGCCCATTTTGTTCACTGGTACAGTCCAGCACATAGTATAGTGCCTGGCATGCAGTGAGCACTCAGTAAATACTGATGGCATGAATGACTGAATGGACAGTGACACTGGTACTATGTCAGGCTTTTCTAGGAATGTGAATGCTTACTTTAACGAGGGCTTCCTTGTATTTTAAAATAAATATCTATTCTGAACCAAAAACAAACGAGGCTATGTAAGGACCTATGCAGTTACATAATGAAATAAAAACACAACACCTAAATGACAATTAGATTCTAATAATAAATACACAAAATAAGGTAATGATCAATATGAGGAAGAGTATTAGACGTATAGAAAATTGTGCTGTCAGAATTCAGAGGAAATTAAATCACATGGATTACGATAGTCAAAAACATGGTGAAAGATGGTATTACAGCCACGCTTCAAATGAAATGTGCATTAATAAGGAGAGAAAGAAATCTGAATGTGTGCAATACAAGGAATAGGACAATATTGAAAAGCAGGGCTTCCCTGGTGGCGCAGTGGTTGAGGGTCTGCCTGCTAATGCGGGGGAAACGGGTTCGAGCCCTGGTCTGGGAGGATCCCACATGCCGCGGAGCGGCTGGGCCCGTGGGCTGTGGCCGCTGGGCCTGCGCGTCGAGAGCCTGTGCTCCGTGACGGGAGAGGCCACAGTGGTGAAAGGCCCGCGTACCGCAAAAAAAAAAAAAAACTACAATGTGGTATCACCTCACGCCAGTTAGAAAGGGCATTATCAGAAAATCTACAAACAACAAATGCTGGAGAGGGTGTGGAGAAAAGGGAACCCTCTTGCACTGTTGCTGGGAAGGTAAATTGATACAGCCACTATGGAGAACAGTATGGAGGTTCCTTAAGAAACTAAAAATAGAATTACCATATGACCCAGCAATCCCACTACTGCGCATATACCCAGAGAAAACCATATTTCAAAAAGAGACATGTACCCCAATGTTCACTGCAGCACTATTTACAGTAGCCAGGTCATGGAAGCAACCTAAATGCCCATCGACAGATGAATGGATAAAGAAGTTGTGGTACATATATGCAGTGGAATATTACCCAGCCATAAAAAGGAACAAAATTGAGTCATTTGTTGAGACATGGATGGATCTAGAGACTGTCATACAGAGCGAAGTAAGTCAGAAAGAGAAAAACAAATATCGTATATTAACGCATGTATGTGGAACCTAGAAAAATGGTACAGATGAACCGGTTTGCAGGGCAGAAGTTGAGACACAGATGTAGAGAACAAACGTATGGACACCAAGGGGGGAAAGCCGTGGGGGGCGGGGGGATGGTGGTGTGATGAATTGGGCGATTGGGACTGACATGTATACGCTGACATGTATAAAATTGATGACTAATAAGAACCTGCTGTATAAAAATAAAATAAAATTTAAAAATTAAAAAAACAACTAAAATAAAGAAGATGATAGTCTTATAATAACAAGGTGACAAGCATCATTTCAACTCTCTTAGGTAACAAGAGGGATACAATAGTCTCTGTTAACAAAAAGTTTGGATTTCCCTAACATCCTTCATTATAAGAAGACACAGCACATTAAAATTGAAATAGAAGGGGAAGTATGGACCAATGTCAGAGAACGTGGGTGAGATTTCAAAATGCATATATTGCTAACACTGGAAGAATAGCCATTGTACCTTACAGGGGCATAAGAGGAATCTGGGAAACTTACAAAACATCAAACAAGGCTGTAAGAAACACCTGACATTATACATTGGGGGGAAAGTTGCAGGAAACAAAATGTAGCCTGTAATTTGTGTGATGTCCAAAGGCTGCAAATGTCTCTGCATTCAGCCATGGGGAGCAGAAGATACAGAGTGAGTTAGGCCTTTCCTGTCCCTGGGCCTCAGGGGTAGGACGAGGGTGAGGCAAGTGAGGTAGCGAGAGCACAAAATTTTAGGAGCCCCTAACTCACTCTAAGGATCGTGCAAGTTTATGACCCTCAGAACAAGTGCACCTCCTTAAATTCTTCACCTTCAGTGTATCATGTGCCTCACCTCAGTCCAGGTTCTGCTAGTCCCCTGTCCCCACCTGTCCCCTGCCAGGAATAAGAGACCTATTTGGAATGAGGAGAAACTCTACCTCTTCCCAAAATACGGTCTTCACATCGGCTTCCTAATACCAAATATGTTCTGCTCCAAGGCTCAAAGAGTAACCAAAGACTTAAATAACCAAGTGGAAATAACTATCAATCCCTTCCTTTTGTAATAAAAAGGAGTCTACAAGAAAGTCTTGGATTCCTAAAGGGAAAGGCAGAAGTGTGAATAAAATAGCACACAAAGGAGACAACTAACCTCCCGGATGATTGTAATTTGCTTCCACAGTTGTGGTTTGCTTTCCCCAGGGCAGAGTCAATCAAGTGCAGCAACTGAGGATTTCTGACATATTTGCAAAGTTCTATTTCCTTTTAATATAACTTTTTGCAGATTCAGCAAGGCATTTTATAGAAAAAATAAAGAGCAGTTTCTATTCATCAATTTATTTTTGGAAACCTTTTGCATAAAGCAAATTCTTATTGTTATAGAAACCATTAATTTAGAATACCTGGTCATTGAAATTTTGGTATAACTTTATCATGAAATAATTTATTAATGTATTAAAGGAAAAAATGGTTGCTAGTGAATGTTTTATGAACTTAACCTTGTTTCCAAGAATATTAAGACCACTTTAATTTCTAAAATGTCATCTATTTATTAACATATGATTATCATCCTCTCCACTTGCCAGCACAATAGCTAAAAAAGTTTGTGTTTGTGTGTGTGTGTGTCTCAAAGTAATAAAATGCCTTCACTTTACTGAAAGAAATTGGAGAAGACATAAACAAATGGGAAAACATCCTGTGTTCATGGAACGGGAGAATTAATATTGTTAAAATGGCCATACTAACCAAAGCCATCTTTAGATTCAAGACAATTGCCATCAAAATACCAAACGCATTCTTTACAGAAGTAGAAGAAATAATCCTAAAATGTGTTTGGAACCACAAAAGACCCCAAATAGCCAAATCAATCCTGAGAACAAAGAACAAAACTGGAAGTATCACACTTGCTGCTTTCAAACTATACTACAAAGCCATGGTAATGAAAAACAGTATGGTACTGGCACAAAAATAAACACATAGACCACTGTAACAGAATAGACAGCCCAGAATTAAATCCCGGTACATACGATCAACTAATATTCAACAAGAGAGCCAAGAACACCCAAGGGGGAAAGGTTAGTCTCTTCAATCAATGATGCTGGGAAAACTGAAAAAAACACATGCAGGACATTGAAACCGGACCTCTATCTCACACCATTCACAAAAATTAACTCGAAATGGAACAAAGACTTAAACTAAGACCCGATACCATAAAAATCCTAGAAAACATAGGCAAAAGGCTCACTGATATTGGTCTTGGCAATGATTCTTTGGGCACAGCGCCAAAAGCACAAACAACAAAAGCAAAAATCATCAAATGGGACTACATCAAATTCAAAAGCTTCTGCACAGCAACCAAAAAAAAACAATTAAAATGAAAAGGTAGCCTACAGAATGGGAGAAAAACTGGCAAACTAAATATCAGAAAGGGGTTAGTTTTAAAATATATTTTGCATATTAACACAACAATAACAACAATAATCCAATGGAAGAAAAGGGTAGAATAGAAATTTTTTCCAAAGAGGTCATCAAAATGAGCAACAGGCACATGATAAGATGCTTAACCTTACTAATCATCAGGAAAATGCAAATAAAAATCACAAGCTATCACCTCACACCTGTTAGAATGGCTATCATCAAGTAGACAAGAGACAACAAGTGCTGGCACGTACTGGTGAAAAAGTAATCCTTACACAGTACTGGTGGGAAGTAAAGTAGTCCAAAAACTATGGAAAATAATATGGAGGTTCCTCAAAAACTTAAAAATAGACCTACCATATGATCCAGCAATTCTGCTTCTGGGGATATACCCAAAGGAAAGAAAATAGGAGTCTGATGAGACATATGTACCTTCATGTTTATTTGCAGCACTATTCACAATAGCCAAGAAATGAAAACAACCCAAATGCCCATCAGTGGATGAATGAATAAAAAGATGTAGTATAGGGCTTCCCTGGTGGCGCAGCGCTTGAGAGTCCGCCTGCCGATGCAGGGGACACGGGTTCGTGTCCCGGTCCGGGAAGATCCCACATGCCGCGGAGTGGCTAGACCCGTGAGCCATGGCTGCTGAGCCTGCGCGTCCAGAGCCTGTGCTCCGCAACAGGAAAGGCCACAACAGTGAGAGGCCCGGGTACGGGAAAAAAAAAAAAAAAAAAAAATTATGTAGTATATATATATACAATAAAATATTATTCAACCACGAGAAAGAAGAATATTCTGCCATTTTCAACAACATGGATGGACCTTGAGCACATACATTAAGTAAGATAAGCCAGACAGAGAAAGAAAAGTACTGTACGATATCACTTATGTGTGGAATCTAAAAAAAATCAAACGTGTAAAAAAACAACAACAGAGTAAAGCAGAGGTTACCAGGGGAGAGGGGACAGTGGGATTAAACTAATAGCATTTAAGGGTACAAACTTGTAACAAATACTAAAATAGTGATACGGATTTAATGTATGGTTTACTGAACACAGACAATAATACTGTACTATAAGTATGTAATGTGATAAATATCATTACAATGGCCACCATATTAAAAAATGTAAATGTATCAAAGTAACATGATGTGCAACTTCAATTTACATGATGTCAAATTTTATTCAATAAAATATAAACAAAAGTAATACAATGTCTCCAAAAATTTCTATAATTCAAATTGTTTAAAAATACATATATGTTTCATAATCTGGGGGTCTTTTTTTCTTGATCTATGATTTCATTCTTGATTATGTTTAAATATACATATATACCTTGCATTTTCTATTAATGTGTCTTTAATACATTTTTAGATATAGCTCTTCAAAAAATAGTACCTATCAGTGGAAGACTAGTTGTCCTCCACTCTTTGTTCTGCCCTCTTCCACTGTGAGAGAGTAGGCGTATCATTAGCCAGCTAAAGACTCCATTTCTCTGACTCCTTTCCAGTTAAGATGTGGCCATGAGAATAAGTTCTGACCACCAGAATGGGCGCAAGATGCCTTACCCTTACAGGGACTGTGTACCCGCTCTTCTAGTCTCTCTCCCTTTGCATGATGGCTGGGAAATAAGGGCAACTGAAAGGATCACCTTGGACCCAGGAAGGAAGCCATATGCTGAGGATGGCAGAGCCACTCTGCTGACCCTAGACTGCACACCTCTAGATTGTCATATGAGAGAAAAATACACGGTTACCTTACGTCTTTGTTACATTGGTTCCACCTGTACCTCCAACTAATATAATACTATACCCTCAATTAATATAACAAATGAATGACATTTGTTGAGTTCTGATTATAGGTCAATAAATATTTTACATGGATTACGTCAACTATGTCAGCAACACCATGAGGTTAATAAATAAACATCTTGGCTAGATCACAAAGCTATCAACTCTAAGAACTACTGGTATAATAGTCTTTAATATTTTTTAAAAGGATATGTTATAACATTCTATAAAAAATAATGTATATTTTCTTCAGTTAGAAGACCATGAAGACAAAAATCAGGAAAAACCTCGTGTACAATTCGCAGCAATTCTTTCAACTGAAATACACACAAAACCATTTCTGTGCACATGAACAATAATGGAAGTTGTTAAATTCTGCATGTAAATTTACATCATAGAATTTCCTTCTACATTTTTCTTTTTTAAAGAAACTCAAATGGAAATGTTCATGAGTAAATACTTGGTGGCAGAGCTTTCACTTCTTCTTTATATCTTTTATAAAAAGAGCAGTAGCATAACCAGATATATTAACCTTGTACCGAACTGAAGATCTGCTCACCTTCTCAAAATACAAGTGGTAATATAAAAAGGTAAAATATTAACATATATTCTAAAGCATAACAAGACTCTTTTCATGGTTGGAGTTATATCCCATTTAGTAGTTGTATACCCTAGAACAAAAATTTAACCTTGCAAATAATTTCTTCCTGCATATTAATGATGATGATATTCACTTCACAAGGTTATCCTGAGGATTAATAAGATAATGGATGTAAAGGGCTTAGGACAGTGCTTGGACACTTGAACTAATTTAGAAAAAAAAAAAAGTAGTCCTCAGTTGTATTTAAAAGGTTCTAATATATTAAGTACTATACTAAGGAAAAGTATAATGCATTATCTCTTTCTCCTAATTTTATTTTTTCTTTCAATTTTTAAAATAAATTTATTTATTTGTTTGTTTATTTATTTTTGGCCTCCTTGGGTCTTCGCTGTTGCAAGCGGGCTTTCTTTAGTTGGGGTGAGCGGGGACTACTCTTCGTTACGGTGCACAGGTTTCTCATTGCAGTGGCCTCTCATTGCAGAGCCTGGGCTCTAGGCGTGGGGGCTTCAGTAGTTGTGGCACGCGGACTCAGTAGTTATGGCTCGTGGGCTCTAGAGCTCAGGCTCAGTAGTCGTGGTGCACGGGCTTAGCTGCCCCGCAGCATGTGGGATCTTCCTGGACCAGGGCTCGAACCCGTGTCCCCTGCATTGGCAGGCAGATTCTTAACCACTGTGCCACCAGAGAAGCCCCTCTTTCCTAAATTATTTAATCTACTTTGTGGATGATCATATGCAATTGAAGGACGTGCATTCTCCCAATATGTGATTAGAAATGGAAAAATCCAATAAAAGATATCTTAAAACTTGAATGTATCAGGGCTAATAGTACTACATAAGCCTATTCATTCCTGATCTTTAACAGAAGTTAATCAGGTACCTGGGCAAAATCTCTAATTTTTAAAGTTAAGGTACTGCTTTTATTCAATAGTATTTATCAGACTTCCCTGGGCTAATATTTTATGATACCCAAAGTAATTTTCATAAAATTGCAAAGATGTCCAATTTTAGCTATGTTCCCTCATTGCAGCTGAGCCCGCAGGTAAAAAGCGAGATGTGCCCTGTGATGCCAGTAAAAACTACATTCAATAATTTGGGAATCATCATTTTTTAAATATTGAATTTCAACCCCAAACCTGCTAAATTCCTCTATTTTTTGAACTTTTGATCCTTACCATGCATCTAACACCCTTAGTCTCAACACAAATTTCACTCTCAACTCTGGCATCCTTCAGCTAGTCTGCGCTTTAAGTTCCTGTGGCCAAAAAGAAATGCACCACTGGGACTTCCCTGGTGGTGCAGTGGTTAAGAATCCTCCTGCCAGTGCAGGGGACATGGGTTTGATCCCGGCTCCAGGAAGATCTCGCATGCCGTGGAGGAACTAGGCCCATGCACCACAACTACTAAGCCCGTGCACCACAACTACTGAGTCTGCGCTCCACAACTACTGGACCCACACACTGCAACTACTGAAACCCGTGCGCTCTGTGGCCCGTGTGCCACAACTACTGAGCCCGTGTGCTGCAACTACTGAAGTCCCCGTGCCTAGAGCCCATGCTTTGCAACAAGAGAGGCCACCGCAATGAGAAGCCCATGCACCACAACGAAGAGTAGCCCCCGCTCACCACAACTAGAGAAAGCCTGCACAGCAATGAAGACCCAATGCAGCCCCAAAAAAATTTTTTTAATTAAAAAAAAAAGAAATGCACCTCTTTTGCCCCCATCATGGACCACCTTCTCTCTGGGCAAAAGGAAAGAGGCATATGGACACATTTATCTATCTTCTTGTCCCCTAATACTTAAATTCTTCTTCCAGCAATAAATTCCTCTTTCCCTCCCTTGTTACATACATATAATTCTTTTATTTGTATTTTTTCTATCACTGTAATGAGGTACAATGCCTCATAAAAGCAGCATTGTGGGGATTTTCTTCCATCCTGTCCATTCTATTTTGTTATCATAATTTACACAAGGCCATTTAATCATGCCATCAATATTTACACTCTTCTTAGTCATCTACAACTCATAAAGCATAATGGACATCAGGTGAGACTTTTTTTCTTAAGGACTCATTGAAAAACGCAGATTTGGCAAGAGAGGGTTCACATATTAACACCAAAAGTAAAAAAAGAGTTCAGCCAAGAAAGTGGTTTTTGAGGCTGATAAAACACTGAGGAGTAAAGAAGAGCTCCCAAAAGCAGTTTACTTTTAATTTCAATCTGTCAATAAAAAGAGTTACATAACTTTTAACCAGAATCTGTCAATTCTCTTTTCTTTTTTTCTCATTCCACAAATGCCATCACTTTCACGGAGGCTTACTTATTACCCTACACACTTTCATATTCTAATTTATTTTCCCACAGTGAATCATTGCAGATCCCAAACATCAGCTAACAGTAGCCTTCAGGCATCTTTGCACCTTCAAAAATGGAGATTTTGATTACTAGCATGTCAGTTCTCTGAGGAGAGGAACTGTGTCTCTGTCAACCCCTGGTAGCCTGCACAGTGCCTGGGACATGCTGCGTGCTCAGTAACTGTTCATTAGAATTAATTCGATCATTATTATTCAGAAAGAACACTTTTCATTTCAAAATATATTCCTTATGTCATCTCATAAATATTGAAATTTACTCAACATATACTCGGTTTGAAACCTACAATTGTGTTATGAAGAGATTCAGGAATAATATTTTGAAGTATATGCTTAGTAAGGTTTCTTTATGAATTCCTATTAATACACAGGGTAACCATTCATTCCAGTTTCTCCCAGAGAGGAATATTCACATATAAATATTCATATAATAAATATTCACAGATCATACATGAAACCACTTTTATACCATTTCACCTCATTGATCCACCACATTTTTGGAAAACAAAACACCTCACTGCATCACTAACAACACAACATGAAGGTACTTTCAAATTGTTAGATTACTTACACTGAAATGAAAGCAGTGAGACTCTAAAGAAATGATGCTTAAAATTTAATAAATATTACGGAAGCTATATATGTACATGCTCTTACCCAAGGAAAATGATCGATTTAAGATGTTACACAAATATTTCCATGTTGCTATTATTATCAAAAATCATTTTAGAGTGACATTCATAGTCATTTCATAAGTCATAAGAAAAACCATCTTTCATAGTGTCTCCTTTCCTTGCACAAAAGTCTGTACGACCCATCTCAGTGATTCACTCTAGCCTCTAGGCATGGCTATAAACATTGTAAACCGCTTTTGAAAATAAAATCTACCCTCAAAGAGTGAAGATATGTTCCCACTGAGGATACTCAAAAGAATCCCTCACAGGGCTTAAAGTCACCACTATACAAAAGATCCTAATATCCTCTGAAGATGGGAGGAAACAGGACACCCCAATTTGAATTTTAGGGATGACTATATATCATATGAACTCATGTAAGGGAAGGCTGTATACAAACTGTAAAGTGCAGTGAGAACACCTCACTAATTGTTAGGGATGGCAGTAACTGGCAGCACCAAAAGTCCCTCTCAGATTTTCACTATCAGATTCACATGAAAAATTGTCCTATTTATAATATAGAAAGACAGTTTCTTAGAGGAAAGAACTGCATGCAAAATAAAGAAATGATTAGTAAGTTTTGGGAGACTTTACTCACATCAACAAGCTGGTTGACTCCACTTGCAGTTTTTGCCAGGGTGACAAGGTCTTCCTGCATCTTATCCACCCATGACTTGATGCTGCAGAAATCAGAGAAGAGAATGTTCTATCAGATCTCTCACAAAGTAAGGCCACAGACTGACATTCTATATGCAAAGATTATCCGCAGATAATTCATTAAATTACCTTTAAGTCTTTCTCCTCCTTCGCAGCTCCTACTATACCTACCCACCCCTCCAGCCCACTTTTAAGTGACAAGACCAATGAACCTTTAGGGGCAACCTCTTAGGATGCTAAAATATCCCCAACTCAAAAAGAGAAAAATGACAAATGAGGGTAAACGTTTGCTTAATTTTTACGAAAATTCCATTAAAAAAAGTTACTAAATGGAATATTCTAAACTAAACTTTACCCTTTAGTTTACAAGCCTTTGTAATATAATACTAAGGGTGTGCTAAATGTAGACTATTTGAAAACTGCCAGAAAGTGACAAATATTTTTAAATTTCTTATAATTCCAATACCCAAGGATAATCACTTAACATTTTGATGTATTCCCTTCAAGTTTTTTAAAATTCTTTCACAAGGTCAAGCACATATTATGTAAAATTCACATATCTTTTTTTCCATCAGTCACATGATAAATACCCTTCCATGTCATTACAGATATTTTATAAACACTGTACTTTAATGGCCACTTAATATTCCCTTATCTCTAAATCCCATAATATACTTGACCATCCCCCTTTTTAAAAAGATAACTAGAATGTCATCAGCTTTGACTGCTAAAAATTTCACTGCAACAAATATCTCAGTACACATTAAGCTTAAAAGTATTTCATTTCCTTAGCTAGACTCTTAGATTTGGAATTACTGGATCAAGGCTTAAGTTTTAAAGAAATGGTTTTGAGCATTAAAATTATGATTGAAGGTTGCAGTTCAAATCCTTTTCATGTAAAGGTGAGCCTTGAACAATGTGGGGGGTTAGGAGTGCAAAGCCCCAGGCAGCTGAAAATCCGCAAATAACTTTACAGTCAGCCCTCAACATCCGTGGTTTGGCATCCACAGATTAAACCAATGATGGATCATGTAGTACTGTACATTAACTGGAAAACAATCTACTATAAATAGACTCACGAAGTTTAAACCCATGTTGTTCAAGG
Source organism: Phocoena sinus (assembly GCF_008692025.1). Classification (NCBI taxonomy): domain Eukaryota; kingdom Metazoa; phylum Chordata; class Mammalia; order Artiodactyla; family Phocoenidae; genus Phocoena; species Phocoena sinus. The sequence continues at coordinate 81,544,933 of NC_045771.1, read as the reverse complement.
GACAACTGTATATACTTTAACGTAATGGAGATCTTAAAATACAAGCTATGGATGTCAGAACATTTTAGAAAATTCTAAACTGATGGTCTATCTTATTTGTCCTGTCATTAGCGATTACCAAATACCACACAATTTTCCCCATTCTAATAAATTAAATTTAATTTGCAATCCCTTCATATATTTCATTTATTCATCCTCATGTTTCAAAAAGACCTAAAGTGTGTGTTCTTTTCTGTCCATGCAAATATAAGAAAACACTAATAAGGATAGGAAATGATTTGAATTTGAACTTCTCTCTACATATATATGGTATGTGTATCTATCATTGCTTATTTATTCTGTTCTTTGGATTTTATAAATACTAAATGTTTTCCCTCTTTTTTCTTTATTGACATTGTGATTTATTTAGTCTCAGTATACTGCAGTAGCATACAAATAATTTATACATTTAAAAGGTAACTCTTAGATATGTTCGACAGTGAACATAAACTCTCAAATGAACATATCTACAATATAGAAACAGACTCAAAGGCATAGAGAACAGACTCGTGGCTGCCAAGGGGGAGTGGAGGTGGGGGGAGAGAAGGATTGGAAGTTTGGGATTAGCAGGTGCAAACTATTATACTATACAGGATGGATAGACAGCGGAGGTCCTACTGTGTAGCACAGGAAACTATATTCAGTGTCCTGTGATAAATCATAATGTAAAAGAATATGAAAAAGGATATATATAACTGAGTCACCTCACTGTACGGCAGAAATTAACACAACATTGTAAATCAACTATACTTCAATAAAAAAATTTTTTTAAACAGGTTAACTCTTCTGTCATAAGAGAGTAAGCTGTAATTCAAGGACTGAAGCCAGTTTCCCCACCGCAGCGCTGGCTCTGTCCAGTGAGCATTCACCCTGAACTGAGCCCCCTGGCTCCCGTCTGTCAGCCTTGTCTTTTTTTTTTTTTTGCGGTACCCGGGCCTCTCACTGTTGTGGCCCCTCCTGTTGCGGAGCACAGGCTCCGGACGCGCAGGCTCAGCAGCCATGGCTCACGGGCCCAGCCACTCCGCCGCATGTGGGATCTTCCCGGACCGGGACACAAACCCGTGTCCCCTGCATCGGCAGGCGGACTCTCAACCACTGCGCCACCAGGGAAGCCCCCTATACTATGTTCTTAACAGCTTGTCAGTGGGGCAGAGAAGACTGGTCTCAGTGATAGGTCCACGTACCACAAAAAAAAAATAGTATAGGAACAAAGATTATTTTTTATAGACATGCGGTATTACCTGCTTTTCCTAAAATACATAAGCACTCTGCCTTTCAAACCTGGAATTAGAAGATTATAATGGCTAGGAAATAAGCGAAGATCTCACTGATCATGAAAGTGAAAAATTACATAAGGGACAATATTCATATGGGCAAATTCTCTATCAGTCTTTCTCTTTCTAGGTAAATTGTCAACCACATATGCATAATCACTAAGCACTATTTTATTAAATGTCTCCAGAAGGCACTATAATATTTTGGAGAAAGTTACAGAGGATATATAGTCTTTTCAGATAATAAGAAATGAACATAGCACTCCATGAGGAAGAATTTGTTGTTTCTTCTTTGTCAGCCCACTCAACAAGAACTAGTATCTGCTGGAGAAGATACTAAAAGCTGGCAGGGCAGAAACGAAAGATATATGCGTTACAGTTTGGTTAGGTTTAAAACTGGGTCTGACAGGAAAGAGGCAGAAGAGAACAAGAATAAGGTGGTGTAGGGGAGGAAAAAGTATCTTTTCTTCTGCCTTTCTAAATTCTTGACTGAGAACCTGTAACAAAAGACAGACTAATAAGTGAAATGCATACAAATTGATTCAAGTTTTACATGACACGGGAGGCTTCAAAAGGAAATGAAGACCTGCCCCCCCCCCCAAAAAAATGGTTAAACCTGAGTGTCTTTATGCTAGGTTTGATGAAGAACAGAAAGATATGATGGGACAAAGAATATGAGCTAAGTATAGCAAACTGGGGGAAACTTAACAGAGACCATTCATTCACATTTCTCTTTCTGCCCCATGTCTTCAGAGATAAGGATGCTCCTTTCTCCCAGGTATAGGGAAGCAACGCTCACATGAGGGGAAGGTCACAAAGTCCTTCCTGAAGATGCCACTTCCCCAACACCTTCAGCTTAAAATATTCAATAGGCTATGTAACCATATTTAGCCCATCCTGAATCCCATCTCTAGGACATGCTTCAGGAATCAGAAGAGTCACTTAAAGTTTATTAGATAGTTGTGTGGGGAGGTGGATAGAGGAGGCTTTCGACTAGTAGCTACTTAAAGTGAGATTTGAAGGACAAGTGGAATTTAAGAAAATCGAGAAGGGAAGGAAGAAACAACGAAGGCAGGGAGAATTTAAAACGTGGCATTGTCAGCAACCACAAGTAGTCTGCATGGCCAGAGTCCAAGGTTGTTCATCAAATGTATGGAATGGGGGCAGGAATGGTCAGGAAGAAATTCTGGCAAATAGTTGGCCAGACCCAGGGTCTTAAATAACATTCTGAAGCATTTATATTGTATCCTCAAAATAATGGAGAAATAATGGAAAATGTGAAGTTAGCGAGTAACAAGATTAACGGTATATGAACATGATAAAATAATTTCTCTGATAGCCAAGTGGATGGTGGCTTAGAGGGAGAACAAAGAGTGAGGAGGGAGGGGCTAGATAAGATGGAAGAAATGAGGGTTCAAACTAGCTCAGTAGTAGCGAGAGTAGAGAGGGAGACAAAAGGGAGACCAAGTAGAAGAAACCAGCTCAACAAAACTCTGAAGGATGGATGACAGGATTTCATGTACTACTAGATTTAAATAGTGAATGGGAGAAAGGATTCGCAGATGACTCACGGAGTTCCTCAGTTAGACAATGTTAGGACATTCTGTTATAGTAAGTATAAGAGGAAGAACGATTTAGAGGGGTATTGATGAGTTCGTTTTTATTGGTTCAGGTAGAGATGTTTTTGAAAGATTCACGTATAGAAACCCAGTAGGCAATTGAACATACATAGATTTGAAGCTCTCAGACGTTTCCATAGCATTTAAAGATCAGGTAGTTTCAAAGGACAAAGGTAAATCAGTGTATGACTCCCAAAGGAGAGTTTATAAAGGGAGAAAGAAAATACACAGCAGCTAGAACTCCGGAAAATAACACTGAAAAAAGAGACGGGAATCTGAGCAGTGGCAAGAAAGAAGGGAATCCAAGAACAATGGTATCACAAAAGCCAGGGAAGGTAAGAATATCCAGAGAGAGTCATCAAACAAGGTGAGAGAAATTTATCTATCTTATATGTGAGGACAGTGAGAGAAGTGTGGAACCTAGGAAAAAAGGGAGAACAAGGAGTGAGTGCTCCTTTTTGTTTTATAATCGGAGAGATATAGGCATGGTTCCATGCAAAAGGAGAAAGGCACGGAGAGGAGACATCACAGAGAAATCTCAGGAGAGAACATGCAACTTACTGACAGGGCAAGGGCCTTCAAAAGACTAGATTCCTGCAGCTTTTTCTTGCTCACCTCTATATTCCAAACATGATCGAGTGAAGGATGAGTGAAGAAATAAGCAGAACACAGGAGAATCCTAATCCATGGCTGGAAAGTAGGTTACTTCTTCCATGGAGATCGAAGGGAAAACGTAAACGGTTTTAAGTAAATGAAAATAGCTAAAAAACTCGATCAAAAACTGGAGACAGTTCTACTTATCGGTCTCTATTTTTTTTCTTTTTTGTAATAAAGTAGACAGAGTCATCAGTTCAGAGATAGGCAGGAGGTATTAAGGCAGGGTAGTTGAAAAGAAAAGTTGGACGTTTCAGAAGAACAATGACTGGAGAGTATTTAAGGACAAGCCCTATACTGGGGGTCACCAGTTTTCATCAGTACTAATCAGCATGACTGTGTGAATTTCTCCACCAGTACTAGGCTAAAGAGGGTGAGATGGGAGAAAAAAGGCATTCAGATGAATATGGGGCAGATACCAGCAGGTGGGAAAGATGGACAAGGAAAGGTGAACTGAAGGGCCTGAAAACTTTAAGATCTCTACTAATTCTAAATAACAAAGACTACCAAAAATATTCATTAAAATGTTACAGTATTATATTTATACACAACACTTATTTTCTAAACATTTTTCTTATGGAACCAAAAATGCTGTTACAATATTTCTAGGAAAATGTGAAAATACTGTATTGCCAAATTTCAAATTTCTCATCATTTTGGGGGTTTGTAGGCTAATAATCTCATAAAAGAATATTCTGGAAGACTAAATGAAGAAAGTGGCCTGAACACATATCCCACATTTAAATCACTTGAATAAAAATATAATTTCTAAAAGTAAAAATTCTAAAAATCACTGAAATAAAATGGATTGCTCTCAGAAAGTTTACAGTTCGTTTGAAAATCTTTCTCTTGGAAATAAATATACATTACAATATCTGAGCAGCTCAAAAAAAGTTGAATCAATGTATATCAGGTTATATAGATACAACAGAACTGAACTAACAGGTACACTGTTTCCATGAGAATATGCTCTGGATTTTGCAACTTGTGATGTCAGGAACATACTTACTCTGCTTGTTAGAAATGTAACTCCCTGACTTCATGTGTCAAGTGGTAACAGAGGATTAGCAGGTTAGGACTTGAGCATGATATAGTCAGGAGAGTGTGAATGGATGGTATTCATAGAGAAGAATGATGAGAAGCTCCAGAGACTGGGTATGCAGTCAACGCATGCAACAAAGCTACTTCCTATCTCTCTGCTCTCTCCCGTCTCCCAATTTTCCACTGCCTTTTGAAACCCTGTGTTTCTCTAAGCTCCTACAACCCCAAAACGTCAATATCTCATGACTGCAATTGCCACCTGTACATACATAATTCCTACATTTGAGCTCCATTTCTGCCTTAATTACAATTTTCTAGATCACTCCCTTTTGATTTTCCAGCCTTCTTTTTCAAGATATCTATAAAACTAAACTTAAAATCTTCCCTGCCCATAGCACTAACCCTCTGTGTTCCTTCTTCTTGTTGGCAAACCATCTCCTCAGTCATCCATGATGGTCCATGCCATCAATTTCTTCATCATATCCCTCCTTCAATCCTTTGTAAAATAATGGTATCTCAGTGTTTTTCCCAATACATACCTGAGAGCTGAATGCACTGAGACCTTATTTCATGCCAAACTTCTTGCCAAAGGTATTTAACATTCACTCTCCCATTCAGTCATCAGAAAAACTAGTGCTCACTTTTCATAGATGGGAAAACTTCAAGTTGAGAGAAGTTTAACAGCCCAGCCTTGTAGCTTCCACTTTTCTAAGCCATTTTACTTCCACCAACCTCACACATTTCCATGTGTGTCGACTGTCCTTTTCCACATTCTGCTTTGGCTCTATAACCTCTCCCTGAAATTAATCCTCCACCTCCATTGTGAATAAATTTCCCAACTACTCTAATGTCACCTTCACAAGCTCCCAAACTAAAACTGTCCTCTTCTATCCACTAAATTCCAAAGCACTTTAATTGTGCTTTGTGTTTATTTTTCTGTAGACTTCCATGATTAGATGGATATACTTTTACTCTCATTCATCACTGAATCCTCAATATTACAGTATTACAGTGCCTTGCATATAACAGGCACACAGATATTTACTGAATAAATAGAAAATGTATTGAAATAAAATGTAATTGCACTATTGTTTTTTAAAACGCCCAATTATCTTTACTTAATGCATGCAGAGTAAATAATTTACTTACTAAATTTCCTCTTCCCTCCAAAATCCACATCAGAAAAAAACGAACTGCTGGACCCATGCATCTATAAACAGCACCCACTTTTCAACAAGTAGAAGAACTTTTAAATGCAAGTTAATACTTTAAAGAAATTTTTTTTAATCTGTATAACGCACACCTTGTAATTCTAAATCTCTCAAGTGGACACTGAATTTCATAGGAAAAAAATGAAGTCTTGTAATCCTTCTCTACCTCTACAATAACTCAGTACAGAGTCAAATAGCAGTATATGTTCCCAACTGTTTGATGATGTCTGCCGGCTCAGTGTACTTTGGAGAATTCTATATGAGATCTCTAAAAATTGAGGCAAATGCAAATATTTTATTGAGTAGTTGAGATAATCTTTTATATCTTCTACTTCACTTTACTGTACAGAAATAGCCCAAATTCTAAAGGCAAATAATATAAAATACTCAAGTTTTCACTAAATTTGAGAGAAGAATACTCGCCATGCAATTAATATTGTTCCTTTTTTTTTTTTTGCGGTACGCGGGCCTCTCACTGTTGTGGCCTCTCCCGTTACGGAGCACAGGCTCCGGACGCGCAGGCTCAGCAGCCATGGCTCACGGGCCTAGCCGCTCGGCGGCATGTGGGATCTTCCCGGACCGGGGCACGAAACCGTGTCCCCTGCATCCGCAGGAGGACTCTCAACCACTGCGCCACCAGGGAAGTCCAATATTGCTCCTTTTGAGGTTAGATTTGCCTGTAGGATGGCTTTCAAAAGAGTATAGCATAGTTCAGGAAACTATTTTAAAAAGAAGAAGAAGAAAGAAAGAGAGATGGTAATCCATTTCATTTTGCATGCATTTGAGGAACATCAAATTGAGAACACCATAAATTACACCCTGTTTCATCTATTGTAAAGTGCAGCAGTTGAGTACAAAGTGTCAAGTCTGCATAGTTGTCTATTTAATTGTTTTAAATGCTACAGAGAGAATTTGCCTTTTTACTGGTTGTCATAATGGAGCCAAAGTGATAGCTAAGAAATATTACAATAGGTCTTACAAAGACTGTCCTTCCTTCCTATATCTCACGTAGTAAGTCCTCTGTCAAAAAAGAATGTGTGGGGCTTCCCTGGTGGCGCAGTGGTTGAGAGTCCGCCTGCCGATGCAGGGGACGCGGGTTCGTGCCCCGGTCCGGGAAGATCCCACATGCCACGGAAAGGCTGGGCCCGTGAGCCATGGCCCCTGAGCCTGCACGTCCGGAGCCTGTGCTCCTCAACGGGAGAGGCCACAACAGTGAGAGGCCCGCGTACCACAAAAAAAAAAAAAAAAAAAAAGAATGTGTGAACTTCCTGCTATTAGTAAAAAGAGAGTATTAAAACAGACATCTTCCTTCCACATCCATCTTGAATTATCCCACTAGCAATTATCATAGAGACTAGAGCAAAAAAGGAATATTGTAGTGTGTATATGTCAATGCCAATCTCCCAATTTATCCATTCCACTCCCCCTTTCCCCCTTAGTAACCATAAGTTTGTTTTCTACATAAGAACCTACTGTATAGTACAGGGAACTCTACTCAATACCCTGTAATGACCTATATGGGAAAGAATCTAAAAAAGAGTGGATATACGTATATGTATAACTGATTCACTTTGCTGTACAGCAGTAAATAACATTGTAAATCATCTATACTCCAATAAAATTTAATTAAAAACAAATTTTTTTAATAATAGGAGATACACAGAAAATAAATGGGAATGGAAAAGAGCTGGAATAGTATGGGAATGAAAGGAGGAGAGGGAGAGTGAGAAGCCTGTACCCTTTGGGGCCCTTGTCCTAAAGCAATTCTCTGCCTATGCCACTATTTTTAAGAAATAATTTTATTTTTAACCCAAGGAAATCAGAGACATAGTTCTGCCCTGTGGACCTGGGAAAAAATAAAAATATCACAAGATCTAACAAACTGACCATTTCAATTGTGTTGATATATAAATAGTTATTAATAAATTTGAAGTAATAAGACCATGTATTTCAAAACTGTTCCACTTGCTATAAATATCCCATCAATGCCAAACTGCTCCTTTTTTTGTTATATAATAAACCACCCACAGTGTTCTTATAGTTGGGTAAAAAATAACATAAGTAAGCCAAAGATTTAGATAACCTAGACACACTATTTTGCTAAATATGCATTTCTTATAACATGGGTAACTCTATCATGAAAAATACAGTGTGTGTGTGTGTGTGTGTGTGTGTGTGTGTGTGTGTGTGTGAGTGAAAGGAACACTTGGTATCTACAATAAATCTAAAACTGCTTGTGAGATGGCTGTCATGCCCGTAACGTTAGTTCCTGAAATTATTCTCGATTTAAACCATTTTCAATAACACTGCTGCTCTGTTTTTAGAAAGCTGTTTAGACTTGTGAAATGCTTTAGTATTCCATTTGTGTCTAGAGTCAGTCCTGAAAGAAATGCAGAAAGGGATGTGATCATGCTAATCAGGGTGGAAAGGTAAAGTACTCGAGAGAAGAAGAAAGAAGGTTTTATCACTAAAAATCGGATTCTTATGCTGTTCGTGTTCCTCTGCCTTCATTTTCTGTTTGCTTTTCACTGTTGCGTGTGTGTGTGTGTGTGTGTGTGCGTGTGTGTGTGTGTGTGTGTGTGTGTCTGATCTGCTTTACAAATATACATAGTGATAATTCTCAAAGATTCTTCATGAGATCTACCTTTCCCACCATCTCGGATTGATTTTTGTTTTATCCCAGCATTTTTGTTGTTTCTTTATTTAGTTAATTTTTTTTGTCTCAGCTGCAGCAATTTGCTGCCAGCTTCCAAGACAACAAATGAGCAATATACACTTTAGGGCTGATGTCAATGTAGTTCCCTGGATTAGCTAGAGTGGAGGAGGGTTCTCATACAAGGGATCTGCTCCCTGGAGGCCTGGAGAGCTTTGTTTTTTAAGTCCACATCACAGTTAGTTACAACCTGCAGCATTGTCCCTCCAGCCTGGTGCCAAGGGAGGTGTCCCAAATGGCCACACAATCTGCTGCTGGTGTTTCTATGAACCAAATGGGTTGAATTTCTAATTGCACATTACATAACTTCCATTCATTTTCTTGAGGATCTTCTCTTTCACTGTTTACCTTATTTTTTCTCTGCCATTGCTGATAGTTCACGAAACATATTTTTGTCTAATTCAAGCATGTAAATATTACTTAATGTCATGATCAAATTTTCCTCATTCCTTTCTTCTCTGAATTATTAATTGTACATCCAAAATATTTCCAATACTGCAAAATCCTCAATGTTTATTATGTTTGGATTCTGACTTAAATGCCCCATCTACTTCCCTACATAGATCGGTATCTGCAGTCAGGCCAGTTTAAGTGTTTCACAAACATGTCAGTTTTGTCATGTTATTTAATCACGTTTTCCACTAGCCTGAAATGACCTCTCTTAAGTCTCTTCAGGGCTTGAAAATCATTTTTCAAGTCTGTACTTCAGTTCCTTCTTCTGGGCAAGTCCTCAAGTGCTCAGAAATTTTTTTTCTAAGCTCCTAAAATAGATATAGCCTGTCCTACAAAACATCACACTCGTTGATATACTGTCTTACGTTAGTATTATTTTCTCCCAACAATACTTGCTTTCCTTGAGTGGATGGGTCACGGCTTCCAGTTCTGTATTCTGAGAATATCTAGCACATTTCTGGACATATATTAGATGCTCAATAGACAAGAGACAGCATCTATCTCACATCTATGTGCCAAGAGCTGTTCTAAACATGTTATGTGAAAAAACTCTAATTCTCACAAAAATTCTATGAGGCAGATACTATTATGAATCTCACTTTACAGACTGAGGAAACTGAGGCATAGAGAGGTTAAATTACTTGCCGAAGGTCACAGAATTAGTAAGTGGCAGAGCTGAGCATTTGCCCTTAGAAGCCAATAGAGCCTACCATCTTAATAAATGCTAATCGATATGATCTGAAACATGGCTTGCTCTCATCATTAAACCACCAGATTACCCCCAACACTCCTCTCATCCTAACTTACAAATGTCTTGTGTTTTCTATTTTATATACTTTCATAGGCCTGGGTTATAAGTCTGTTTCACTGATGTAAATAGAGAAAATGACAATTACCGAAGTCTTACTTTTACACAGCAAGAGGAAGTTATAGTTAGAAAATAAGGATTTAAATACCGCAACTGAGAAAACCCAGGTGTTTTCTTCCTTAAAAGAAATATGCACATGATTATTTAATGCCACAATTTTTCCTCAAGGTAAGTTTTCATCCAGATTATCAAATAAACAAGCACTAGTTGCTGTATTTACAAAACCATGAATTTGCTTTCATTAACATAACATCATGGCATCCTCAGCATTAGGTACACAGCCACTGACTCTCATACTATACACAACACGGCACACAGATTTGACACAGAGTAGCAGGTCAGATGTAGAGTCAGCCCTGATGTGTTTTTAAATATAAAATATTCTGGAAGCAACATTTAATCCTTCAGCTATGAATGGAAAATATGACTCTTTTGGTTGGCCTTGTGTTCATAACGCAGGTTCAAATACACAAACAAATGCAAGAATATAAAAGTCTGGGCCCAGACCAACTTGTATGGTGCTCCTTTTTTTTTTTTTTTTTTTGTGGTATGTGGGCCTCTCACTGCCGTGGCCTCTCCCGCTTGTGGAGCACAGGCTCTGGACGCGCAGGCCCAGTGGCCATGGCTCACGGGCCCAGCCGCTCCGCGGCATGTGGGGTCCTCCCAGACCAGGGCATGAACCCGTGTCCCCTGCATCGGCAGGCGGACTCTCAACCACTGAGCCACCAGGGAAGCCCGGTGCTCCTTTTAAAGATAGCTCATAGTATAGTTTGTCTGATAGCTATTCCAGGACAGAGTTTATTTATCGATTAAAAAGCCGTCCATGCAAACGGGTTAACTCGCAAATTAGAAAAAACTCTCTCTGAAGACCGTCAGAAAGGAACATCTTAAAAGCAGCCATTCTGTAACATTTTTATTCCTTTTAGTATTAAGCACAGGATTCTAGAAAAATAGGAAAGGTCTTTTCAAATATAAAATACATTACAATTTAATTGCTTTCAACCTTTTTGTCCGCAGACCTGTGGTTCTCTTTGGCGCTCTGCCTGAGCAGCATGTTCACTGCCCTTGTGCTCCCCTCCAATGGTCTGAGCGCACTAAGTATTCCAAGCAGAAGATTGCTTCTTGGATAGGAATTAGAGCCAGCTCCCCTTCCTGATCTGCTCAACAGAAACACAAAGCTAAACTACTGTTTTTAATCAAATACTCTTTTCTCCATTAACGTAGTGAACTTAACAATAACTGTGTTTTAAAATGAGTTTATGCTTACCAAATGGTGAAAATATTACAATTTTTAGCACTATCAAATAACTCCTCGCAAAGACTGTCAGCCATTGGTGAGAAGTTTATATAAATGTCGAAGTACTACAGGAAAAGAAATCATTTTCAATATTTTGGTCACAATTTCAAACATTTTTTATTTGAATTAATTTTCTAAATTATGTCATAATTGCTAATGTTTAAATAACATTATAAAATCATGACCTTTGATGCATTACATGTGGAAAAATAGACTGAAATCTAGGCAATTAAACAGAAAAAAATATCAGGGAGAAAAAGTTTGCACTTTAGCTAAATCCAATTGAAGCTTCTATGTCATGCATTTAGTAAATTTAAAAAACACTGTAGGGAGTTCCCTGGTGGCCTAGTGGTTAGGATTCAGCACTGTCACTGCCGTGGCCCAGGTTTGATCCCTGGTCAGAGAACTGAGATCCCACTAGCTGCGTGGCTCGGCCAAAATTTAAAAAAAAAAAAATTTTTTTTAATAAAAATACACTGTAAAGCATGATTCATGTATGTATAGTTACTTAGAAGTCCATTTTAAATACAAACTAAAAACATTATTTGTCTAGTTAAAATAAATCTTTAATATCAGATAATTCACAATTCATAACAAAAAATTAAAAATCAAAAGTCTTAGGTTATTTTCCTTTACCACGAAACAAATGACAAGATGATTACTGGAATTTAAACTATTTCTATAAATATGAAATAAGCATTTTAAAATACAATGGTCAACCTCTTCACAGAAAGACTCATTTGTACTGACATTTGTATCTTCCACATTTGAAATAATTCTTCTGCAGTCAGAAGGAAAGGCTTAGAAACTGATCTCATTCGGTCATTTTAGAAACAGGTATGAAGCATTTCACAAGCCCTGATGAAAAGAAGACAGGACTTCGGCTCGAGGGGCCAACTGTAAGACCCACAGAACTCATCGCCTTTACGGAACAGGAAGGAATCACAAAGCAGCCAGCAACATGAATTAAACATCAACATTCCGAACGAACTGTTGCAGGCTTCTAATTTTTTTTTCATTAATAGTCATTCGGTCACCGTTCCTCATGCTCCATTTAGAGCACACCCCAATGTGGATTTCAACAAGCAGTTTTAAAACTGACCACCCCGTTTAGTAATGTGAAAATCTAAAGATTTCTGAAGCCAGATCTGTGAATCATATGTGACTCAGCAGCCTCCCACAGGCCTGACATCCTGTATATTTTCCCTCAAAATGTTCCTTCTGTAAAAGAGAGGCTGAATGGACTCCCTTATGGCTACTCAGAAAATACAAAGGAATTTGAGGGCAGGCACTCCATTAGAATTCACGCTATCAGTTCTAGGTCACTGTAGTATAGGAGAAGAAAAAGCCCAATGCCACATCTCTTGCTATCCGGAGAATTGTCTTTTCAACTATCCATGGTGTACTGCCTCCAAGTTCCACATCATGTTCTCCTATCTCTTGATCACAGCAGGGAAAAAGTAGCTTCACAGGCATTTACATCACCTTTGAACATCCTGCAAATGAATCTTTTTTTTTTCCTGTGGTACACGGGCCTCTCGTTGTTGTGGCCTCTCCCGTTGCGAAGCATAGGCTCCAGACGCACAGGCTCAGCGGCCACGGCTCACGGGCCCAGCCGCTCCGCGGCATGTGGTATCTTCGCGGACCGGGGTACGAACCCGTGTCCCCTGCATCGGCAGACGGACTCTCAACCACTGTGCCACTTGCAAATGAATCTTTAACTGAAGTTATTTATCCAATTAATGCATGTAATAAACATTATTTTAGTCCTAGAAACTGCATATACCTCAGGCTTGCAGTCCACTTTCCTACTTAATGGAAGCTTTCCATATACATTACCCATAAAAAATTATCATGCCAATTCTCCGAATACTTCCTGGGGTAGCTGTTCATTATCTTACTAACAATCTTTTTGTATGGAGGCAAAACTGTGAGAAAGTTCTTCTGGTGCAAAAGAAATTGTGGTGTATTTATCTTATAAATTATTAGGCAACTATCTAAGATAAGATCTACCTTTTATAACATTTCTATATTGCTTTTTAATGATCATTAACTGTGGAATTTACAAGTAAAATTATAAAACTTTCAGAAAAAATGAGAAGTGTCTTCAGACATCCAATTCCTAAGGCCTAGCAGAAAACAATGGATGCAGCTGACTTAGTTGTGGCCATCTGACTGCCCTATTTTTGTCTGTGCTCACACTAAGATTTAAACAAAATGAAAAGGGTGAATAAAAATATATGCATGTAAAGGGCAAAGTGAGAATTTATGTCTTCTCCCTGCTATTTAAAAAAAAATACAGGTACAATCAGCAACTAAGGGCAAAACAGGTGATAATGATTAATAACTATCCCATGTAAGTTTAGTATTTTTTCTGGCCAAATGGTAAGTTCTAGAACCTGGGTTTGGGGTTTAGGAGCGGATTGCGTCTGGTTTCAGCCAGGTTCTTTGGACTATGGATATAAAGACGCTCCAACACAAGTGTCCAAAAGGAAAGTTGGAACCAAGAACCAAAGAAGTTGCCCACAGAAATAACAGTTCAAAGAGGCTAGATAAGAAGAGTAGAGAGCTCTAGCAAGAGAAGAGCACTAGAGACAAGGATAGAGCAAAAGCCAAAAACAGCACATAATTTTGGATCAAAGGAGTAGCCCAATAATTTCAAAACGTGGTTAAGGACCTATCTATAGAATTCCTGTGTTCTTGTCTACCTGTGGATACAAAGGGAGCTGCTAAAAGCCCCAACTAGGCCATGAGAGAGACGGCCATGAAGGTTTGTTTAAAGAACTCTACTCTGTATATAATTTTTTACTCTGAGATCACAAAGTGCATCATGCAAAATGCCACTAAAATGGGAAGTTAATTTGGTTTTTCTATTTCTTTTAGACAACTAAAGTTTAAGAAGTAAATATACTTATCTTTATATTAATGCCAGGGCACAAATGAGAACCTTATTCTTGACTCTCTCAATCAGATTCTTCCTGCTGGATTTTTCAGAAAGGCCATGGAAATATCTTTGGATCAATTCAAGAACAGTGTATATATTTCCCATCTAAAGCAAACACCTCTCTCAGGACTATGGTAAAGGTGTTCTCATTTCCAGCCAAGCTGGTCTTGTTCTCTATGTTCACTCTTCTGATCTGACAGAAGGGGATGTCTACGGGATGAATGGGTAGGCAACAGAATTAATGGAAGAGACTCCATTATACCCATCACAATATCTCTCCTCTTCATCAGAAAAATCCAGAGGAGTGCACAGAGCTGGGAAGCCCAGGGGAAATAACATGTTCCTGATTAACCAACTCTCCCTGAATTTATAACACAGCTTGCCTGGTAGTATATAAGATTAAATGAAGAAAAATGAAGCAGAAGGAATTGAAAGAGATTCAATGACCCCAAAGGAAAAGAACTCAGGAGAAGGAGCGAGGAAGAGGGACACATGGAAGTTGGGAGGAGTGAGGAGGAGAGTATACAAAGAGAAAGAAGACTAAAAATAAATACATATTTCTAAAAAATAATGTGGTTTCTCCTAAAAAGATGAAAATTTACTTTTGCACATCTGAATATTTCACTCATTACCAAAAACTTTAATAAACAATGCACTATTTACTATTGTTCAAATAATCATCAAAACTTTTAAGATATACAACAGTCCTATAAACTAAAATGATATAGCCTTTAATCCAATTATAATGGAACATATGACTGTTTTGCTCTATTTCACATGGAATTGTGAAACCAAATCTCTTTTAAGACTGTTTATTTGTATGAATTTTTTTATGTTCAAGCTATTGTTAGGAAAAATAATGTTCATTTATCTTTACAGTTCAAGTACACATCTTTTCAGTGTGGACAATGGATTTGAATAACACTGATTTTTACTGTGTAGATCAATGACACATCAATAAATGAATGGTGATTTGTTTACAGCAGTCATTAGGTTGGCTCCCTGCAGAGAAATGTAGCTCATATTTGTGCATCTCCACATGTTACCTATACTTATATTTGAACATTTCCATGAAACACAACTTTATTGCACTAAATACTGAACAGCTGTAGCATCTGCTACTTCTACACCTTAGGCCCCCATCTTTCACATTCTCTTCAGGAGTTCTAAGTGGCTAATAAGGAAAGGTTTAAAGAAGGACTGAAGTCATATTTTTTGAGTTGTATAACCATACATGTTATTTTCTACTGAACATAGTGGGTGATGCAAGATTTGGGTAGTCAAGCTACTATGGGGAGGTGGTCTTGGTTGTGCTCTATAACCCTGGCTGGGGGTTTTGATCCCTAACATTTCAGCTAATGAATTGGAGAATCTTTAGCACTTGGACCCTCAAAAGGGAAAATGAACCCAAATGGCAAATAACTCCTGAGCCAACCCTTCTCCTAGACCACTCATTGCTACAGCAGAGATGTAAGAGACGTAGATCTTGAACTTGCCACTCTAGAATTTGACACCATCACTGAATAGCATGTTCTTGCCTACGCTTTCTTCTGCCTACCATATTTCCCTTCCACGTCTTCTCATTCCTTTAAACCCCAGGGCAAAGGTCAACACCTCACAGACACATTCCTGCCCACACTAGCTAAATCCATCTCTTTGTCCTGCCTCCTGTCCTTCACGTCAGGCCCTTATTGTTTTTTCAGGACACTCACAACTTTGCAATTATGATATTCGTCTATTTACTTGTTTTCAGTCTCTTTCCTCTTGTAAAATGTAAACAGCACAAGAGAAGGTCTTTCTCACCTGAAATCCAAAGCACTTAGCTTTGCACTGGGATAAAATAGTTGCCCAAGAAAGTATTAATAAAATATATAAATTAAAAAATGAACAACTCTTTGGGGGAAAGCAAGGAGAATGGCCAAAATGGGATATCCACATTTATGCACAAGGCATGGTAAACAAGGCTCAACTGGGAAAGCATAACTTCTCTTTTTTTCTTAATTAATGGAATGGAGAATAGGTAAACATAATCTGGGCTGACACAGAGACTATAAACTTTCTATTAAAGTCATGTGGGGAAAAACTTACATTTCAAATGTCTGAATTTTCATATAAAATATCTATAAAATTATGTCAGGTCATTTTGGAATGAGAAAAATAAAGGGAACATTGTTTCCCTAGAGCAAAAATTAGACAATCCAACAGGGATGAAGCCACTGCATCAGCAATGGCAATGCAATCAGAGCTAACAATTTTGGGGCCCTGTCCACCTCCACCAGCTTTGATCCAGCACTTCATGCCACTGCCAATTTGCCCAGCTACACAGACTTCGACTGCTTTGATGATGGGAAGGTTCCGCATCATCTGCAGAAACTTCAACCCAAGGGATTATTAAAGGTCTTTCCCTATGAAGTTGAAGTACTGGCATACTAGGGTAAATGTTTAGATTCTTCAGAGAAAAGCAGCTACGCAAATTGTGTAGCAATACACTGAGGTTACTATTTAACATTGTCTGGCTTTGCTGATGGCTAAAATTACTTTTAAAAGCTTATTAAGTTCTATGAGGTGGGAAAGTAATGACACCATAGCTGATATCTCATTCACAGCCAAAAGTAGAATCTGAAATTAAAGTGGAAACAGAATATCTCTATTCTGCATTTTTAGACTTTAAACAAACCAACATACCACTTTATTTTCTTTTAAACTGTTAGAGACTATTAATTCCAAGGAATGTGTTATTTTACATATTCTACAAATTCTTTAATCCAGCCTCATTTCCCTAGGTAGCTGCTTAAGGATTGGCATTCTATTATTCAACAATAACAACAACAACAAATTAAAGCCCTATGAATTTGTTACTCAGAATAACTAGAACATATCATTTCACTCCCTGTTCAGAAATTTCCAAGTACGTCCCAGTAAGTTACATTTTAATGTTTTAGGAGAAGCTTCCATAAACTGGCACCTCCTATATTTCCAATCCTAACTTCTAACAATATTTTCTCTGCTTTTGCTGCACGTAACAATGATCCTTATATCATTCTCACTCCAGAATAACATGAGTTCATCTTAACATCATTTTGTATAAAAATTCACAAATCTGAAATAATTTCAGTGTGGCATGTTTGACAACATGAGTATGACAACAACACATACTCTTCTTTATCCTAATGTACAAACTCTTCACATTCTACTTTCTCTGCTGGAATCATCTATTCCTTGAAATCCTTCTCCTAGAAAATTTCCAATCATCCTTTAAAGACCAAATGCAAATACTTGCCTCTCAGCAGATCTCTCCGGATATCATTCAATTTACTTACAATATCACAATGGTATTGAATTTCATAGTACTTAGTTGTTTGCCAAGCTCACTCTTATCTTCATGGCAACAATCAAAATGACTATAGTAGGAACTTGACACACAGTAGGAACTCATTAAATGTTTAGTGAATTAATGTTAATTCTATTACATGAGTAACTCTTTGCCATCCCTTCCTCCTTTCCATTCTCACTGTCACTGCTTTTAGGGACTTTTCCCTCTAGTGTATGGACTTATGCAGTAGCCTGCTAACTGGTCAATCTGACACTAACTTCCTCTGCATCCAGTACTTGTAACTCTAAGTTACAACATTGAAATAACTGTGCCCTTTACACAGAGCCCCACTAAAAAATCACTTGTTCTAGAGAAGATTAAAAAATAACTTTCATTATAATGAAATTCTATGAGATGCTTAATGTGCAATTTCATTACAAGAGTGCAGGCCTAGAATGTTATACAACTGTTTGTCATTTTCATGCTTTTATTAAAATCCCCCTCAGTATTTTTCTGTCTAAGAAACATTCTATTATTAGAAAAAGAAAATGAAATTAACTGATCTTCAGTTTTATATGATGAACAAATTAGTAAGAAGCTTAAAAACTGCAGCTATTTGATTTATATATCATTATACATATTTTTGCATCAATATAATACAAAAAGTATGCTCAGTTACAGCATTAACTTACATATAACTTCTACTCCAATACTGTCAAAAATAAAAATTTTAGCAAGTAAATATTAACACAAAAATAAACTATAAAGATTAAGATATTATGTAATCTCATTATAGCATTTCCAAACTTATTGGGTAATTTTAGCACAGTCATTCCTCAAAATATTTGTCCAGTTCTCTGGAAATTAGTGTGAGATTCCTCACTGCATTTAAGATATGCATGGATTAGTTCTCTAAGCAATAACTTACAGAACTGATACAAAGAAAACAGAAATAAATTCAGTAAGGTAAAATTTCATTCCGTATAAAACTATGGCAATATATAATGGAAAGTAGATTTTTATTTTCTAATCTTACCTAAAATATAAAAGAAAATAATCTTATCCAAATTTAGAATGTAGTTTACAAAGAAGAATCCTGAGCACTATTTACAAAACATTAAATATTGATAAAATGTGTGAAAGGGAGGACTTGCAAAGAACCTACAACAATGGATGATTAAATATTATCCACTGTGTCTAGAATCTAGAGATGGCTTACAGTTTCCTTTACATATTCTTCTATTTTACTATCTTAAGGTATAGTTAGAAAAAAGGATTACTAATATGAACAATATTAAACAGAGAACTGAAGAGACTTGAAAATTGCCAGATTGTTACTAGACTGCCTTAACCCACATAACTCTTTTTCTTTTGGCAAGAGGCTTCTAACTGAAGTTACTACAATCAACACTGCTTTATTCATTTTTTGAATATCATATTAACATCCTTCTCCTTTGTTATGGAAAGCCACAAGAAACACTCCAAATGCTGATAGACTAGGTGATTAAACAAGATCAGTCGTCTACTCAAGCAAGCCTCAAGTATTCCTTTTTAAGAACTTGATTTTCTGTGCTGTCAATTCCCCCTTTTTAATTGTTACAGGATCTCATACATAATACGTACTTTTATTAGAACACATCACATTGCCTTGTGACACAGCATGAGTTGTCAGTAAAGAGTAATAATCTTTGACCTCAACTGACCCACGGACATCAATAAAAAAATGAAAATTACACCTACAAGCCAGCTAAAAGGCTTCCATACTGCGGCACTCATAACTCCCCAATAATGTAGTTAGCTCCTTAGTCACTCTCCACTCTACTACAAATCTTTTCCCATTCTGTTTTCAAGAGTTATATTTATAAATACTCGCTGTTATTCACTGAATAAGCCTATGCATTAGTCTTTCTGTATTCTAGAAACAGGTTCAGTGTGATCATATCATTTAAAAAAAATATGCAATTGGTCTTTCATTTGCTTATATCTAAATACATCTAGATAAAAAGCAAGTTATACTTTTAAACAATATAGCCTCAATTTTATCTGGAACAATATTTTCTAAAGAAAACCCTCCCAGAGAAAAGAAAGCTATTTAACCAAAAAATGTATTATCGATGGGAAGCTCTCCTTCTGTTGCCAGCTGAAGGTTGACAAGGGTCACTCCACAAGAAACTGGACTTGAGTGACATTCAAGGCAAACCAGTTCTAATACATACAGCTCACTTCCTAGGGAACATTACACTTCTCCAAGACAGTATAAATGTTTTAAGGTCAGAAGAACACAATGCCTGTCAAAGTGTTCTGTGTACGTTAAAAAGACAGGTAATTTAGGAAGCCTTTCTGACATTTAAAAGGGAATCATGCTTTCACATTCTCCCCCTCTTCCAACTTGACACCTAATTAAGCATCAATACAAAACAATATAATTGAACAGATGTACTAGTCATTAACAGGAATTACCCATTCTCCTATCAAATCAGAATGTACAGAGAGGGCTCTATTTGCAATAGGTTGACTTAATTGCTTGAGAATTCCCTGGCGAAATAAACAAATGGATCAAGACATCTCACATGCATACACACACACACACACACACACACACACACCACAGACAAACACAGACACCCCTTCTAAGCTTTGATCCATGCTTTAGTCATTGTTACATCCATCTCTGCAAATGAGAATTTATGGTGGCTCCAGTCAGGACTAGAAGATCAAATAAACAGATGGAAAAATAAAGCTAATGAAAGGTAACATAATTCAGATTCAGCAACACCTTACTACAAATTTCTTACACAGCAATGTTTTTCATAAGATAGTTGTTTTAAAAAAATTAGTAAAAAACAGAGCACAATAAACAAAACATCCAAAAAAGAAAAACAAAACAAATCAAGAAAAACATACACACAGAATACAGAAGAATTGAATCTTCTGGCAATTTACCGTGAAACATTTGTTTCATCACAAGGACCTGATACACAATTACTACAGTTGCAGGGTTTGTTGATTAGATCAGCCACAGACATCATCAGGGGGAGCTCGGAAGTCCTGAAATATGCCAAGCAATTCTCACATCATTACGCAAGGCAGCGAATCCAGAAAGTTAACACAATTATGTTTTCCTGTCCTTTTGATTAACAGCCGTCTCAGAGATGTACTGCATATAGCATCTGCTGACCAAGGTAGCTTCACTTTACCCCTACGAAAACCTCTCTTAACCAAAAGCATCTAAAAGGGAGAAAATAAGGCATTTCCATAACGGGTTAAAGATGTAGCTGGATTTTAGAATTTAGAAAACAGATTCCAGTTTTCTTATACTCAAGAAGCTAAGGGCATTAAATTCATGGAATATAACAGATTTATTCCCATGAGTATCACACTGGGTCTGAATTTCTGGGAATAACTCAAATGAAAGATTGGGGTCAGAAATACAGAAAATAAAAACAAGGAGCAGAAAAGATGTAGAAACACAACTTTCAAACTGAATGCTCCTAACACACGCACACACACACACACACACACACACACACACACTCAGTACAGTTAGGTTTGCCACTATTCTATCTGCCCTGCCCCATCACCCATAGAGGAGTCTGTAGAATACAAAAAAGCGTCGTCTAGTTGCCCATCATCCTAAGTCATATTTCAAGCCACCGGAGAATATAAAGGACTTATTTCAAAGACTGCTTGCATTTCAGATTCTAGAGATGACATTGTCAGGATTGTTCCTAGGCATTTTCAGTGACGGAGAGATTCCCTGGCCACATCATAAAATCTCTCCTATTGGAGCTGTAAGTGCCCAAATAAATTCCCAGGAGTGTGGAGGTGTGGGCTCTGCTCAAGCCTCTTCCCCTACAGATCATTCCCAATTGCCCCAGCCTCATGGCGCCTCCCTCCTCTCTTCCCGAAGCCCCTGTTATCTACACCACTTCCTTATTCATTCACTTATCAGTTACTGCTTTCAACACTTCTTACAATTTTGTATTTGTTATTTTTTATTATAGAGTTAACAAGCTGTCTGTGTGTACTTTCTCCTCCACAAAGATGCAGAATTTTGTGGGGAGGAAACACGCATGTGTGTATGTGGCACGGTGCTTAGTAAATATACTCAATGCCCCCCAGATATGACTGACTTCATTGTAGACTGTCTTAATTGCCTACAGCCCACACAGCATGTCTGCAAAGTCTTGGGTGAAAATCAGTTACGGGTGATTGCCTCGGGCTCTCTCGGCTCCAGGAGCAAGCTTAATGACTGAAAACACACTGGCTGCCCCTCAGTGGAACAAGGCCACGTGTCACCGCATTTCTGCGTCAACTAGAGCTGGGGGTACAGAAAACAGGTGTCACAAAGGAGATCTGCAGGGCACTGGGCACCCTACCCTCTTATGAAACATAGGAAATCTGTGTTTCTTTTCTCAAAACAAAAAAACCTATGACTGGTTTTGTCCAATTCACCAGCTTGGGAAGTTGGTAAGAAATGTAGTTGGATCCCCAAAACTACCAAATTTAGTTTTGAATTCTTTAAAATATATTTTTAAATGACTAGGAGCTTTTAATGGATATTTTTCCATCTTGCTATATGTCTCAATAAATTCCTGTCATCACACACTAGAAATGAAACAAGCTTTAATGCACATAGCACCACTCTTACAGTTCGCCCTATTGTTATTATAAACATAAAACAGCTGGGAACGTGGCAATGCCAACAAAGCACTCAGGATTTCCAGTAGATGTTGTCCTTGCTTGACTTCCTTATTACAAGGCTAATGTTCTCTTCAAAGAGAAAGAACTAAGAGGCAAAATATAATCTTTGACTATGGACCGTATATTCTTGTCACAGTTAGTAAACAATAGATATTCTAAAACAGCAGGTATCTTAACTCAGTAGTGTTAGCAATGGTTAAACTCTTCTCACCTGAAATGAACAGTTTCACACCTCTTTTCCAAATATATCCTCTGCATCTAATTTAGAAGAATTCATGTGGGTTAGACTCTTAAATCTATATATTCACGGAATTTCCATATAGTATCTAGACTGATTAAATTTTTCCTTGTGACTAGCCTTCTCAGACACTGATAAGTAAAATACTTGGCTTTCAAACAGCATTGAGCTCACTGTTGATGAAAGAAAGCTGTATTGAGCAATGTCAGGCTTATACGTTTAAGAAAATCTCAGGCAATGAAGGAAAACAGAAACAAAACCAACACAACTTGGAGGAAAATGCTGAACAATGAAATGGGGTGTTATTAATTCTCTACCACTTGAAGATTGTTTTCCACCCTTTGGCATGCTGAGATAATTATATACACATGACACAGTATTATACGCGCTGCTTGCCTACTTAAAAACTGTTTGCCAAAGCAAGTAGTATTGATTGAAGCTTCTCATGCATCACGTTTCACACAAAAAAATTGCCTAATTCCCACTGGAGCTAATCCATTACTCAAATTTTGTCAAGGTAAGTCTAGATTATTGTGCAAAACTGCCAGGCTCCATTCCTAATAAAAACTGATTCTTTTTTATTGGGGTCATATAGTCAGCTTTAAAATTCTAACATCTGTTCTTTTGCCAAAATCTAACATTCCAGTTATTGATTAAAGCTTCAGAGTTGCTTTGGAAGGTATTAGATTCTCCTTTCCATTTAGATCAGGACTGTTATACTAGATCAATGCACTTGTGGCCATCTGTCAGATTCAGCTCTTCACGTTCGCCTGTCTTGGCCCATATTTTATCTACAGAGTTCGTATAACTAGTATGGTTCTTAGGAAGTTTGGGGAAATTGTCAAGAATGTAAGCAGAAAAACCCAACAGAAGGAATATTTTTGCTTTCTCTCCATTGCCTGAAACATTTGTCTCCATCTTCCTAGATGGGATCTCACCGTGTCAGCTTGCCCTATCCAAAAGAAGGATTTCATAATCGTATTGCCTCACACTTGAAACACTGATTATCCAGTGAACACTAACGATCAGGGGTTACTAGGGCTTAAAGGGCAAGGATTCTTTAAGAGAAAAGATCTCTCTCTGTTGCACCTTTTGGTCTTTGCCACATGATTATCTGACCTCAGACTATATCATTCGTGTTCTCGTTCTCTTCCTGGTCCTAAGAATTTGGATGGGAAAAAAAGCACAAGTGCCCTTTGTGGACCTAACTTTCTCTTTCCGTCTTGCTTTAGCTCTCACTGTTTCCACAAGCACTCAAGCATACTGGGCTTGAATATTAGATTCACAAGAGATTATTTACAGCTAAACCATTAGCTCCAAACACAGGATGAGGCTATCAATCACTTGGTGAGCACCTACGATAGTACTTTTTTCCCAGAATTACGTGCCTGTATAAACAATTTCTCTGAAAACTCCAAAAAAGGAGAGCAGTGTTTGGCAGGAATTCATGCATTTCTAGACCCTTCTTTGTATTGTTATACCATCGAGTAAGACCAAAACACTTTCTTCTAACCCCCAAGATGATAAAATCCAAACTCCACTTGGTGGGAAACAGGATTGACCTTCGTACCCTCTACTGTTAAATACAACAACTGTAACTACTAAGAGGTCATGTCAATCTGGATCTATGTAAGATTAAAGAAAACCATTAAGAAATGTGGTTGACATTCAAAAAAGAAAACAAAACCCCTAATGTTATCTAACTCAGACCCTCTTCCAAACATATGTAATCTGAATATGTTAAACTTTGACTTTATCTTCTTCTTTGGGAGTTCAATGTTCACAAGAGCTGAGATTTGATTCTCTGTTGTGTGCAGCCTGTGAGGTCCTAGGCAGGACACGCAGTCTTCTTGAATGTTTATTTTCTCACCTGTAAGACAGAGCTATTTACCAGTACCTGTCTCTTAGGGATGTTGTGAGGATTAAATAGAATGAAAGATTAAAAGGGTTTAAGAATATTTCGTATACAAGTGCTCAATAAATAGCAATTATTAAAATTATATCAAACATTATGATTTATGACAAGCTCAGCTTCTTGAGAGTTTGTTTTAAACTTTGTAATTTATAAAAGGAACTTCTTTAAGTTGAACCATTCTCTGCCTCCCTATGATTTTCACTCACTAGCCTAAATTTCTGATGCTTTCCTTACATGTCTATTTCTGTCATGAACTCTCTGGACTTGCTAAAAAAATACCAAATTATTAATTGGTATTCTTCCTAGAATATGATTCCTTGCTACTTTAACATCCTAGTCTCTTTGAAAATAATCTGATTTGTCAATAACCTTATTAAATAAAATTTTGATTCTGAGACCTGAAGCCAACATTCAAGTTTGTCATCTGACCAGGGTACAGTTCTGCGTCTCAGTAGGGATGATATGTTTTGCTTATAGTCAACTGGCTACTGCCGCTGCTGGTGTGTGTGTGTGTGTGAGTTAAACTCAGGAGCTGTACCCAAGCCAGTTCTTCTCCACTCCATACTATAGATTGTAAACCTAAACTATGAATTTGTATTTTCCTTGTGAAACTGTATTTTTTTAAATGGGAGTGAGGGAAGAGACTGGGAAAGTGGAACTATTTTTTAGTGACCTGTACCAGTTACTTTTTATTCAGAGTTTCTCAAATCTGTTTCTCCAACTACTTGCATTATAATAAATTAGATGCTTTTAAAAATTACACATTTGTTACATATATACAATGGAATATTACTCAGCCATTAAAAAATTAAATAATACCATTTGCAACAACATGGATGGACCTGGAGATGGTCATACTAAATGAAGTAAGTCAGACAGAGAAAGACAAATACCATATGGGAAGGTGGGGGAGGGCTAATTAGGGAGTTTGGGATTGACATGTACACACTGCTATATTTAAAATAGATAATCAACAAGGACATACTGTACAGCACAGCAAACTCTGCTCAGTATTCTGTATTAAACTAAATGAGAAAAGAATTTGAAACAGAATAGATACATGTATATGTATAACTTAATCACTTTGCTGTACACCTGAAACTAACACAACATTGTTAATCAACTACACTCCAATATAAAATAAAAGTTTTTTAAAAAAATTACACATTTGCTGGTCCAGCCCCATGTCTGCTGAATAATGAATTTCAGAGCATGGGTCAAAAGAATCCATGGAGGGCTTCCCTGGTGGTGCAGTGGTTGAGAGTCCGCCTGCCGATGCAGGGGACGCGGGTTCGTGCCCTGGTCTGGGAGGATCCCACGTGCCGTGGAGCGGCTGGGCCCGTGGGCCATGGCCATTGAGCCTGTGCGTCCGGAGCCTGTGCTCCGCGACGGGAGAGGCCACAACAGTGAGAGGCCCGCGTACCACAAAAAAAAAAAAAAGAATCCATGGAAACATAACTCATACACCATTTTTTCTCATAGTTATTAAATATTTACTTCTCCCTAGAAAAACACTTCAAAGATAACCTTGATAAATAATAGAAGCACATAACATTTTTTACCATTTAAAATTAGCAAAGCACTTTAACAAACATACTCTTTCCTATTTACCTTTATAACAACTGTATGAACTGATTTTACAAAAATAATCATGATTATGTAATTTACATTTATCTGAATTTCTCTGAAAATCGCATTTAGGAAAATGTGTGTGTTAAGTATCTGTACTGCCCTCAGACATGTTAAAATATTATTGACTACTCAGAAAATGGCCAAAAATTTCAGACCTAATATCTCTACTGAATCACTCATTACCTCTTTAAAAATATAAAAGTAATACATGGTATGGAAAGTTATAAAGTGAAAAGTAAACATTTCTTTTCATCCCATACCCAGTTTTATTCCATGGAAGTACAACTATATTTTTCAGTTTCTCTTTATATTCCTTGTTTTGGCCATGTTCAGAACTTGAAATAATCTGTTTTCACCTCCATTTCTTGATTCTTCAGCTGTAAGGAGTCTTACTCACTCCTTCTATGAAATATATGGGACTTAACTCTCATGTATGACTTTCCTCTCTTCCCCCATATATCCATCTGTCTTTTTCTCTCCCTTCTTCCAACTTTTGCTACTTCTCTCATGTATGACTTTCCTCTCTTCCCCCATATATCCATCTGTCTTTTTCTCTCCCTTCTTCCAACTTTTGCTACTTATTTTACTTTTAACGTTTCCATTATTTTCATTTTAACAAGTAATAACTTAATCGGTATTTTATTATTGGTATTGGAGGGATGGAATGGGATTTAGGGATTAGCAGATGCACAGATAGACAGATAGACAGATAGATACGGATAAACAACAAGGTCCTATTGTACAGCCCAGGGGACTATATTCAATATCCTGTGATAAACCATAATAGAAAAGGATATGAAAAAGAATGTATATTTATGTATAACTGAGTCACTTTGCTGTACAGCAGAAATTAACATAACATCGTAAATCAACTATACCTCAATAAAATACATTTTTAAAAAAATAGAATCTATTGGACTATCCCTAGGCTTTAGGCAATATTACTTACTCCTTAAGTACGAAAAGTGAAAAAATTAGTACCTTGCCATATCCCTCTCCACC
The DNA here is from genome assembly GCF_008692025.1 of Phocoena sinus. Taxonomy (NCBI): domain Eukaryota; kingdom Metazoa; phylum Chordata; class Mammalia; order Artiodactyla; family Phocoenidae; genus Phocoena; species Phocoena sinus. Next base: position 81,518,016 of record NC_045771.1, on the reverse strand, counting down.
GCCTCCCCCAACTCAAAACCCAGATTCCCTCCACTATAGCATTACTTTTAAATTGTCAGCATTTATTACATTTACTTTCTGTTCTCTAACTATAACTGTCTCCCATTACATTACCCAAGAAGCAGAAAGTTCCTATGTCATTAAAGCATGGTTCGTCTCAAATCTCAAATTTTCTCACCTCTAGAGAAGGTGATAAAATTTAAATAGAAAAATTAGTTTTATGACTGATTAGAAAGGTATAAGTTACCCCACACCCCGGAGATGCTCTCACCTTCTGAGAGGGACCACATTCTGCCTGTGGAATGTGTGTTTCTCTAAATAAACTCACTTTCACTTAAAAAAAAGAAAAGAAAGGTATAAGTCAAATAAGTCTACAACAACTCCAGCTTGTGCTTTCAGATAATTCATAATATCAACTTTTTGTCAACACTTTCTATGTATCAGAGCTCATACATAGAGAAAAATACACCATGGTTATTGGTTGTTTCAAGAATAAGTTTGCAGAATTGACCATTCAATTTTGCATGTGTTGGGGCGATACAGAACTATTATATAAAGAAAAGCATAACTGGCAGGTGGGAGGGAAGGGTATCCATTTAAAAAACATTTTGATACGGTAAATTCAATTTTCACAATACTTCATGATCTACCAACCACTCTTTAACCATTAATGTACATAAATATGTTCTTTATAAACAACAAAAACTATCTAGACTCCAGGGTCCTGTGGAAAATATTGAGGATATATTCTCAACTTATTTGTGATTGCCTTTACCATTAGCCCGATGAAAAGACATAATATTTACGGACAACAATTTAAAAGACATTACTTGGGAGTCTAGATTTTATTTGTGAATCAAAGCTATGTTCTTGGGCCACATTATCTTAAAACCCTGTAAAATTACTTTTACTAAGTTTGGCATTGCAATTATACCCTCAGCTGTAACGGAACACAGTTTATAAAATCCAGTATTTCAGTTATTAATCCTTCAGCAACTCATGCATTGGAAATTCATGGGAAGACTTTCTTTCAGACCAATAAAATACTTGAGTTCCCCTATAAAACGAATACAGTATATCCGTATATAAATTATTAAATAGATTTATTTCCCTTCTTGCTTTGGCCTCTAGGAAATTTAGGAGAGAAACTTGCTGGTCAATTTTTAAAAACTAAATAATATCCTGTGGTTTACATATTTGCATTCAAACTATCCTAGCCTCATATTCATACTCACCCTTTTCCTGTCTTTAACTATGTATTATTTTCATATTCTACCATATTTTTTATATTCTTATATTTGTGTTTCTAAACACAAAAATGTTAATAGACACAGTTCTTTCCTAATGGACTAATTTTGCCCATATCACATAAGAGACTACTAAAAAAAAACCACAGACATTGGGGAGAGACTTGAAGAATGCATCCTTAATAAAGATATTTTGAACCCCACAGTAACAGCAATGAAGTTTGAATTGAATCTGGGTTGTAGAAGTACAGAGTTATAGTGAGAAGGAAGACATACATGATGAATAATCTCATATAGGAATTCATTTAAATTTAAGGAAATTTTCAGATGGTCAGAGTTTTGTCTTTCACCTCTGAAATGCACTAGAATTATAGTGAAAGGAAAACAGGAGCAACTAGTCCTTACCGGCCTTCTCATTCTGAAGCCCTCCTCTGTCAAGTGGGTGATTTAGAACCTAAAGTGTTCTTTTGTTTTCTTTGTTCGAAGTCATTCCCAGATTAGTTTGAGACTTGCTTGCACGTGTTGCCCAGCAGTGATCCTGGGCTGTCCTGTTCACTTCTGACCTGCACCTGTTCTTTTCAAGTTTGCACCAAGAGTGCCTGAGGCCTAAACAGAGGCATGCTGGCCCATTCACTGAGACTATTCAGAGAACTGTTAGGGGAGGGGCAGTGGGCGGGATGGTGGCCCTCCAGAGAAGAAAGGAAAGTGACCTCTTAAATCAGAAAATGACCTTCTATTTGTCATTGGTTGTCTAAGTAGTGTAAGGGGACCACCTCCTCTATAATACGCTTTGTTATACCGTAAATGTTACATGGCCTAAAATGGGGCTTCCAAAAAGATTAGATGAATTATTGGTTTTTAAGACTAATCAAGTGACATGTTTAGATACACAGAAAGAGTACAAAATCTATCACATGACTGGTATTCATAAATATTTACTATGTTTGTTCTAAAAACAAAAGGGTAAGTATATGTGAGACATTTCTGCATGAAAACATACAATGGTAACAAGGGATTTGCAGATGACTTAGGTCTCTCTCCCTAAGGTCTGGGATTTGATCATTTAACTGCTTCCATCGAAGCGATACTGTGATTTCTTCTAAATCATCAGTTGCAGAGTCATAGAAGAAAGACTCACAATGATGTTTTCTCTAGTAACCTAAAAGTCAGTAGAGGTTGTAAAATGAACCACTAGGGATATTTACACATTTGTCACTTAGAATACAGTCTTGATCAGAAAATAGATCATAATTCATATTGGGTATTTTTCTCCACTAGACGAGTTTACAGAACTTGTGCTTTAGCCTCTTTTATTGAGATTTTTGGGCACTGATCTATTCCAAAAGAGAAGAATTGGACCTGAGGCTGAACTATTCCATCCCAAGGAGGCTTGTAGGCAAGACAGCCAGCTGTACCATTGCCACTCTGAACTAAAAACTACCTGCCATTCAATTATTCATATTCAGCCCTTGTTTGGAAGAGAGAGCACTAAGGAGAAATAGAGCAGCAAATATGTAGACTGAGAAGGAAGGAAAAGGATTTTTAATAGTTATGAGGGAAAGGAGCATCACAGAAGGAAGATATTTGAAACAAGGAATATGGAGAATGTCCTCAGCAATTCTAATAAAAACAGCATCCGTGGTGTTCATACACGCAAATTAAATTGGTAGCAAATATGCATGAAATGTTCAAAGAAATGCTGAATGAGCCGAGGCTTTCAGAATAGGAACAAACACAGTGTTTACACGGCTTTCTGTTTTTCACCTGAACTCTACTCTCCCTGCATGCATCATTTTTACATATTTGAAAAGCCAAATTATTTATTTAAAACTAAACAAGCCAAAGGCAGCTTCTGGAAAAATTTGCAAGTCTATATGAAGGGAATATCCACAATGCATAGCCAAGTAAGTGCTGAAAATATGACATGGTAAAATATACAGAAAAACTAGCTCCTTTTCAGTTAGAGTATACACTTAAATCTCTCATTTCCCAAGTTTCATTTGACAAAAACCCTAGAGAATTAAAGCAGCAATTGAAGAAAATCCAGGGTTGTTGTTGTTTTCAATTTCAGTGGTATGGACTAAATGGTGTGCCCCACCCAAAACTAATATGTTGAAGCCCTAATCCTTAACGTGGCTAACTGTATCTGGAGATGGGACCTTTGGGAAATAACTGATGTTAGATGAGGTCATGGGGGTAGGGCGTTTATATGGGATTAGAGGCTTTACAAGAAGAGGAAGAGAGAGATGCTCCCTCTCTGCCACGTGAGGACATAGCAAAAAGGTGGCAGTATGCAAACCGGGAAGAGGGGTCTCACCAAGAACCAAATCTGCCAACACCTTGATCTTGAATTTCTCAGCCTCTAGAACTGCGAGAAAAAAAAGTCTATCGTTTAAGTCATCCAGTCTATGGTATTTTGTTATAGCAGCCCAAGCAGACTAATATAACTAGTTGTAAAATATTTTGAAAAAAGAAAAAAATAGATCACTGTCAAATGAGAAAACAGAAAAAATGAAATAAAAAACACTTTTGCCCTAGAAAAAATTCTATTTTATGATATGAAATAAATACTGCATTAAAATGCTCAAGATAAAAGAAACGTAAAGTTATTTGTTTTGCCTGGTATATAAATGACAAAAATACCTGGCTGGTTGAGGAAGAGATATTTTTCATAATTTGAAATCAGTAGAAGTTGGGGCAGAAATCAACAGAAAGTATATTTCGCTGCTGAAAATAGCAAAGATGGAGTTGTTTTTAACTGAATGTTGATGCAAGACACAAGGGAAAACTGGGCATGATGTAAGAATCAATTATGCATGTAGATGAACCACAAATCACAATGTATGGAAATGCTCTTGCGCCCTTATCCCATACTGAAACACTGGGCCTTGCAAATCCTTTTCTGTCTGCATTAATAGCTTCCTCCTCCATTCAACTCTCCTACAAAACTTCACTATTTCACCAGTGAAACTAAGAATTGTCCGCCTTCCCTCCGGCTCACAAGCCCCCTAAGGAGCAGGATCACATTTGGCTCAGCTTGAGCTGTGCTGTGCTTCCCTTTCCACCCCTGCTACTGCTGCCCAAAGAGCTAGAGAGTGGGTCTTCACTCCTACTGCTGGAAGAAAGAAGATACTTCAGAATGTCAAACTGGAATGGACCATAACTTAACATGGAAGGAATTTATTAAATCTTTAGAGAAAGGTAGACAAAGATACCACAAAAAAAGAAAATTACAGGCCAGTATCACTGATGAACCTAGATGCAAAAATCCTCAACAAAATACTAGAAAACTGAATCCAACAATACATGAGAAGGATCATACACCATGATCAAGTGGGATTTATCCCAGGGATGAAAAGATTTTTCAATATCCTCAAAGTCAACAGTGTGATACACCACATCAACAAATTGAAGAGTAAAAACCATATGATCATCTCGATAGATGCTGAAAAAGCTTTTCAGGGGGCTTCCCTGGTGGCGCAGTGGTTGAGAGTCCGCCTGCTGATGCAGGGGACACGGGTTCGTGCCCCGGTCTGGGAAGATCCCACATGCCGCGGAGCGGCTGGGCCCGTGAGCCATGGCCGCTGAGCCTGCGCGTCCGGAGCCTGTCCTCCGCAACGGGAGAGGCCACAACAGTGAGAGGCCCGCGTAACGCATAAAAAAAAAAAAAAAAAAAAAAAAAAAAAAAAAAAAAAAAAAAAGCTTTTCAGATAAAATTCAATACCCATTTATGATAAAAAAAAAAAACAACTCTCCAGAAAGTGGGCACAGAGGGAACATACCTCAACATAATAAAGGCCATGTATGACAAACCCACAGCAAACATCACACTCAACGGTGAAAAGCTGAAAGCATTTCCTCTAAGATCAGGAATAACACAGTGATGTCCACTCTCACCACTTTTATTCAACAAAGCCGGGAAATCCTAGCCACGGTAATCAGAGAAATCTCTAGAGAAAGGGACTTTTCTATACATATTTCTTCTGCCCCTCACACCTCCATCCTTCACCCAAAGTGCCTACATATGTCTCCCACTGATGTTCATGGTGAGTAAATGAGCAAGAAACCCTGGTGGTGAAATAGCTCTATTTAAATTTTCTGTCTGGGACATGTATGGGCTTTACCAACTGAGCTGGGAACCTATTGTTTTTGTAATAAAATATATTGTTCATTTTCCAACGAATGTACTTAAAAATACACTTCTGGAACACTACGGCAAGATACCACCTATACTGGATATACTTTCTGACATTTCATTTGTTTTTTACTATATAACATTAACTATATCCTGGCATTAATATTTAGAGTTGTCAACACATTTAGAAATAACTGACATAGGATTTTTTTCAGGTAATTTCAAAATATTTTTGGTTCATGGAATGAATATGCATTCTTGGAATCTTCTGCAAAGTCCCCTAGAGACTACCCACGACCATTAAGTAAGCAGCAGATTCTGCTCACTTAAATGGCAATAACCACTACAATAAGCACATTCAGCAAGGGGGGAAAAAACTGCTATAGTATTGAATACCCCTCTGCTTTAATCAACCAGATTCCCAAGTCTTATTTTGTGCTTTATTCTCCTGTGGCAACTTTTATATCAAATCCAACTGTACATCATTAGAAAGTGAAAAATAGTAAGACTACGTTAGAGATACATTTGCACATGAGATTGCGGGAAGAAATCAGCTCTTGTTTCAAACAACATTTTTTTTAATAGGGTCTTTTTAAAATTAATTTATTTACTTGTGGCTGCGTTGGGTCTTTGTCGCTGCATGCGGGCTTTCTCTAGTTGCGGCGACGGGGGGCTACTCTTCGTTGCGGTGCGCCGGCTTCTCACTGTGGTGCCTTCTCTTGCTGAGGAGCACAGGCTCTAGGCGCGTGCGCTTCAGTAGTTGCAGCTCGCGGGCTCTAGAGCGCAGGCTCAGTAGTTGTGGCGCACGGGCTTAGTTGCTCCGCGGCTTGTGGGATGTTCCCAGACCAGGGCTCGAACCCGTGTCCCCTGCACTGGCAGGCGGATCCTTAACCACTGGCCACCAGGGAAGCCCCAAACTACATTTCAACATAATAATCATAACCTTCTATAGCCAAGGGAGCGTCCATTAAGAACAAGCACTTAGCAGAAATACACATGCAGGCATGAAGAATGAAATAAAATACACTCCCATACCTATTCAGAGACTTTATATGCAAAAGTAACAAGTCCATTGTTGTTTCACTGTAAAAAGTATACTATGAAAATTCGGCTTTTAACAATGAAATTAAAATTATTATAAGGCAATTAGATTAGCACCCTCTACACACACACACACACACAAACACACACACACACTTAATGTATATAGTATAAGGTAGTGGCAATTTAAAGAATTATTTATCATGTGGTTAAAGAACAGTGTGGCAGTTTAATTAACTACTTGCACTTGAGATATTTCTTTGAAAAAAATGTATCATTTACAATGGCCATATGTCCTTTATAAATCAATAAATGCCCTTACTATGATGGCTAGTAAAGGAATCCACAGTTAGCCCTTCCTCAGGCTCTTTTTTTTTTTTTTTTTTAATAAACAACCATAAGAAATAGTACTAGCAAAGAGAAATATTTGTGAAATAACTCTTGGAAATAAGTGAAGCGTTCTTATCCTTCAAAATTTAAAGCATTCATTGCTCCAGTCCCTCCCCACCTTAAACGGCATTTTCTTGAATATTATTCTCTATGTGAAACTGAAGATCAGCGCTGGATCAAGGAAGATCAGACCTGAGTCAAAAATACACATTTTTGACAATATTGTTAGCTTGTTTTGCACTGCCAAATTTAATAATGTTTCTTCACATTCACAAATGTTTTCTCATGCTTGTAAGTGCCAAGGATGGCAAATTTTATTTACGAAGTTATAATGTATTGATATGATGATCCAACAATGAAAATTACCATGAAAATATCAGTTTTCACATTGTAAATGACCCTTAATTCTCTGAGGTACTCAGATGGTCAAGAGGAAAAACTTTAATCAAAACCTGACTTCCCTACAGTATTTCAGACATTTTCCATTTCAAAATACCTGAGAACACAGTATGAATAGTTTATTTTCTTAGCTAGATGCAAATAAGAAGTAGCAAAGGAAATTAAAATATATTAGAATAGCATAAAGTGTTCAGGTTCACAGTGAAGGTTCCTCAGTTCAAATTCAAATCAGAGCTAATCTCTCCATCTCTAGATCTGACTTTCCATTGGCAGGGCTGTCATCTTTTTATAGGAAAACAGAGAATTACTGACTTTCTACTTATAAATTCACTTTCAGTCTATGAATTAGCAAATATTCTAGAAATTTCATTATACTTGGCAATCAAAGAAAGAGGTGAGTCATGGTTTGATTTTGTGTTGGCTTACTTTACTAGTGGCTAAGTGGAGGTGTGACTAGCTAACAACAGATTAGAAAAGAAATTCCAGATGTTCTAACCACCTACAGTACTCTGTTCTGACAGCAAAATTCACAAAACAATGAAAATGAATTCAGGTGGGTTGTTTATCTTGCAGAGCATTTTCCATTTCATGTATGAACAGCGAGGTGAGAGGCTCTCTGCCCTGAGCAGCTCTAGGCTACACGAGGAAATAAGCAGCAGGATACAGTCAAACAATATTCAGGGGCATCAAAGTTCACCAAACTTGAGGCTCACTGGCTTCTGTCAAGTGGCATTTTCTTCACAGGAAAAAAAAAAAAGCGCAAAAGACATGCTTGAAATTAGTGTGAGGTCCTGTATAATGTTCACCTTTTGCAGACAAGGTGAGACCATATGAATTTACTTCAAAGGTAGGATATTCAGGAACTCACCTCAATATTTAATACTCTAAATTTTGTTTTCTAGAAAAAAAAGAAAAGAAACTGTGCAATTGAAAATAATTTAAGATAAATCAGACAACAAGGATAGGAGATTTTTTTTAATCCCTAGACTATGTTCTTTCACAGAAAGTTATCATTTTGACTGTGATTTCTACCCCAAACATTTTAATGCACACTAGAGGTTAATAAGGTTTGAATGCTCCATTCTTTTTCTTTTTTTTTTTTTTTTTTGCGGTACGCGGGCCTCTCACTGTCGTGGCCTCTCCTGTTGCGGAGCAGAGGCTCCGGACGCGCAGGCTCAGCGGCCATAGCTCACGGGCCCAGCCGCTCCGCGGCATGTGGGATCTTCCCAGAATGGGGCACGAACCCGCGTCCCCTGCATCAGCAGGCGGACTCTCAACCACTGCGCCACCAGGGAAGCTTCATCTCCATTGTTAAATACGCATTCTATTAGTAAAGCCACATGTAGGTGCACATTAGTATGGAGGTGTTACCTCTACTATGATGATCTTAGTCTCCCTGCCCCAGCATCCTTCTAATAATGAAGCTGGCCCACTTAGCTAATACGTGAATTTGATGCCTCATTCTTACTTAATGTGTGACCACAGAAACTGTCAGCCTGGGACTTCCTTGGTGGCACAGTGGTTAAGAATCCACCTGCCAATGCAGGGGACACGGGTTCGAGCCCTGTTCCAGGAAGATCCCACATGCCGCAGAGGAACTAAGCCCGCGCGCCACAATTACTGAAGCCTGAGCACCTAGAGCCCATGCTCCTCAACAAGAGAAGTCACTGCAATAAGAAGCCCGTGCACCGCGATGAAGAACAGCCCCCACTCGCCGCAACTAGAGAAAGCCCACACGTAGCAATGAAGACCCAACACAGCCGAGACATAAAAAAAAATTTTTTTTTAATTTCTAAAAGAAACTGTCAGCCTCAGTTTCCTCATCTTTAAAATGCAGGTAACAATACCTAATTCACTGGGTTGTTGGGAGAATTATATTAACTAGCATATGTAGAAATAAGTAAGCAGGTAAGTTAAATATATCTCACATGCTATTTTGTGTTAGGTTTAAAAATACGGACATGCAACAGGGGAGAAGACAATTAGAGCTGTCAGGATTTTCCCTGGGATCTTCAGGGGTTAATATATAATTAGCAAAATGAGGATGAAATAGCATTCCAGAATCAGCAAAGGTTTACAGAAAGGGCAATGAGGGTGTGGTCATCTGAATGACAATCAGTAGAACACTTTCGTTTACTCAGAGTCAGTAATATTATCGGAAGAAAGAAGACTGGAAAGAGCAGTTCCTCTCTTTGGGTCTTCACCTGCCTCTAACAGAAAGCAGGGTCACTAACCCTTATCTGTGTGCTAACCTTCCTATTTTTTTGGAGTATAAGAAGAGCCTGCTGGGAAAACTGAGTATTCTCCCCGGTCTCAGGTAAATGTGCAAACCTGGAGGTGAAACAGAGTTGAAGCTTGATAGACTCTTTAGGGATTCCTGAAAGCAGGTCTTAAGGACCACATCATCAACAAGAAATAGCCAATTAACAATGAAATAACAGAAGAGATGCAAAACACCAATTCTAGAAAAGGGATTTATTAACTGTGAGTGTGTACAGTTCCCGAGAACTAAGGAAGCCTGCTCCACATCTTTTTTCCCTTGAGCTGTTTACAATCGGTCATGGGAAAGCACCTACCACACACATTGGTACATAACACATACAAAACTATGTCTCTAATGTAGAAAATGTTACTGAAGGAATTAACAGAGTTCCAAAAGTGAAATCAATCTTTTAATGTTCATCACAGAAATTATTTTTAAAGTAGTATTTTTTTTCAATTTTAAACAGCTTCACTGAGATTGACATATCATACGATTTCCCACTTAAAATGTAAAGTTTAATGTTTTTTTAGCCAAGTCATAGGATGGTGCAACCATTACTACTATGTAATTTTAGAACATTTTTGTACTCCATGAAAGAACCTATGCACCCATTAGTAGTCAATTCCCGTTTCTTCCACCTGTCCCCCAACTAAGCCCTGAACAGCTGCTAATCTATTGGGTTGGCCATAAAGTTCGTTCCGCAAGCTGTTACAGACAAAACCTGAACAAACTTTTTGGCCAGCCTAATATTTTCTGTCTCTATTAACTTGCCTATTCAGATAACTATACAGGTGGAATCATACGATACGTAGTCTTTTGTGTCTAGCTCCTTTCACTTAACATAATGTTTACATGGTTCATCCTCTCTCCCATTTTGCATTTTTAAACATTTTTCATAAACCTAAAGGTAGGATTTTACATTCATCCTCATTTAATTTCATCTTTTTAGCTATGGCTAATGTTTCTACCTGTCAAAAATAATTTTAACTTTCCACATTTCCTTCAAATAGTTATTCTATTACGAATGACCTGTCCTGCGGCAGCATGGTCACTGGTGAGGAGAAAAAAAAGGGACAGTAATTACCACCTATAGAGCACTCACTTCAGGCTAATTCGGGATTAATTTATGTATGAATATCACTATTTATACAATAATACTATAAGGTAATAGTATCTCCATCTTTTTTGTTTGTTTTGTTTTGTTTTTGTGGTATGTGGGCCTCTCACTGTTGTGGCCTCTCCCGTTGCAGAGCACAGGCTCCGGACGCGCAGGCTCAGCGGCCATGGCTCACGGGCCCAGCCGCTCCGCGGCATGTGGAATCTTCCCGGACCAGGGCACAAACCCGCGTGCCCTGCACCGGCAGGCGGACTCTCAACCACTGCACCACCAGGGAAGCCCCAGTATCTCCATCTTATAAATAAACAAACTAATGCTTAAACCAGGTAGGTAACTTTTCTATGTTCAAACAGCCAGGAATTTGCAGGACTGGGGTTCAAATCCAGATCTTTCTGGGTCTGAAGCCCATACTTGAAGCTAGTAGACTCCATGATCTCCCATGACATTCCTTATATAATATCCAATAATAATATCCAGGAGCATTACTATGTACCATTCCCTATACATATATTACTTTGTGTTAGTATATGGAAAACACAATAAAGTAGATATTGTGATCTTCAACATAGAGTAAAAGTACCTTAAGTTCAAAAGGGTTAGGTAATCTGTCCCAGCTTCCCAACTAGCGTATGACAGAGCTGGTGTTTATTTCCAAGTATACCTAGAAAAAGTGTTCTTTATCATGATACAGTGACTCCATTTACTAAGGGTGTTTTCATGTAAGGTCGATGCTATCCTGATAGTCAACTTTTTTTTCCCATGAAAAAACACAAAAGAACCTTTGGATTCTTTCTTCCTTCTCAGGTACATAGAGTAGAAAAGCAGAGGGGAAAAAAAGCCAGAAACTCTGCCAAAAAGCTGTACTTCCAAGCAAGACAACTGGCCCATTAACAAATGCCTCTATCAATATCTTACCATCTGCTGTTTGCACTGTACTTGTCAATATTGAGCATCACTCACAGTGCATAGGACCATACAAAATCTCAGAAAGCACAGGGTACCAAGGTGAAAAAAAAGCTAATTCAAAGATGGTTTTAGAATCTGACAACACATTCACCACACAAGTATATAATTAGATGAAAACAAGTTATGTCCTCTGCATGCTTTATGTGTCCGGGAAAAATTCCTCATAATTTCTAGCAGTAGATTGAACAGGACTGGCAAATTATACAGGGTAATCTCCACTTCTCCTGCTGACTCACCTGACATTTTGCCCCCTCATCTAACGCTGAAGCCTCAGATTATCCAAAGTAACCTGCTTAAATTCAAAGTACAGTGAAATTTAATTATCCATGTCATAAAGGGGTACTAATATTATGGCAGACTAAGGTAGACTACAGCACAAAAATATATTTGGCCTTTAAATACCTTAAATATAAAAAAAAAAAAAAAAAAAAAAATACCTTAAATATTTTCACACAATAGATTTTTTTCCTTAAGTTTTGTTTTGTTCCCTTGCACAGATTCAAACCAAACGGAAGGCAGGAATTGTTTGCAGAAGTAAAGTTGGTGGTCCCATATGGTGGGATTTAAGTGGAGCTGGGAAGATTAACGTCCTTCCCATCTGTAATTAGTCATTCTTTGTTTTATATAAACTTTTCTCCCTTCCCTGAAGTGTTCTTTTACTTTAAAATAGCCCTGTGAGGGTTGACATATTAAAGCACTATCATCTAAGAATTAATGAATTTATTATGATTGAGAAAATAGATAAAGCAATAATATATGAACACTAAGTACCTCAGAGAAAAAAAAAAGAAAATCCCCGGGTTCTGTTCCATGTCAATGCAAAAATCCTAATTATAAATGTTTCCCCCTAGATTTAAAGGTTCAAGTGCCTCTGTAAGTCATTAGGAAACAGCAAAGATAAGAAATAAATTTATTATCGTTCACTTTGAAACATAATGTTCCCTTTTTCCAGGTAATATTCTAGGAGTGATATCAATTTGATTGTATTATAAACAATTTCCATGGATTTTGTAAATATGAAGTTATAAGTAAACAGTCTTCCAGATCAATGCTGAAAGATTCAAATATAATAAAATGACAGACTACGAAAAAAAGAAGGAGGGCTTCCCTGGTGGTGCAGTGGTTAAGAATCCACCTGCCAGTGCAGGGGACCAGGGTTCGAGCCCTGGTCCGGGAAGATCCCACATGTCACGGAGCAACTAAGCCCGTGCACCATAACTACTGAGCCTGCGCTCTAGGGCCTGCGAGCCACAACTACTGAGCCCATGTGTCACAACTACTGAAGCCTGCAAGCCTACAGCCCGTGCTCCGCAACAAGAGAAGCCACCTCAATGAGAATCCCGCACACCACAACGAAGAATAGCCCCCGCTCGCCGCAACCAGAGAAAAGCCCGCACGCAGCAACGAAGACCCAACTCAGCCAAAAATAAAAAAATAAAAAATACTTTAAAAAAAAAAAAAGAAGGAAAAGAGCAATAACCTTGAATTACCTTGAAACGGCAATTGCATGTAAAATTTTTACCTATATACCGACATATGGGATGTGGTCCAGTTATGCAATGGCTCAAATAATAGTATTGTATCTATGTGAACAAAAATGCAAATGAAAGGAGGAGCTAATAAGATATACATTTAAATTAGAAATGGAATTAAAAATAAAATTTAATCGTGAGTATTTTATTTCAATGTAATAAGCAAAGAAAAAAGATGTACTTGCTGTCCATTCTTAAATTATTTTAACATAATAAAAACAAAAACTTGAAAAAAACTTTCCAACACATAAAATCCATTTATAATATCTGCTAGTAGCTAATCTCTCTTGGGCATAGTTACCAAATGCTGCATTGTATTTATACTAAAGCTTTCACTTGTGTCTGATATAAAGAAGACTAAGAAAAATAATTGTAAAGAAATATTTATTCTGATATTCTAAAATGTAAAATTATCAAATAAATATTAAATAGACATTTGACTTACTGATATAGGTACATATATAATTTATATACACTATCTTATTTATAGATGGCTATCTTACACACCACTAATGCAATACCAATGAGAAAATGGCAGAAACGACAGTTTATTGAGATAAGCATTGAAAAGAAACAGGAACTTAAGAGTGAGAAGAAGTGAAAAAAAAAAATTTGCTAAAGGTTAAGGGTAAAATATCAACATTTACTCAGCCTTTGGTATACAATGCAAGGAACAGCAATAAAAGAGACTCAATTCTTACTCTCAGATAATACAGAAAAAAAATTAAGTATACTAAGTACATCAATAAAGGCAAGCACAAGTGCAACATGACCCAGAGGACGGTGTGATTAACTCTGCAGTGAAATGGAAGTTGAGAGGAATCAAAGTGGGCTCTAGAGAACACATTTCTGGATATATCTACCTGAATTTAAGTCAGAATTTAGTGATTTTATCATTAATACCTTCAGTCCTCTTTATAAATCTTAAATAGCTTACAAGAAAAAAGACAAACGGAAGGAAGGAGGGGAAGGGAGGATAAAGAAAATAAGAAGAAAGGAAGAGAGGAAGGAAGAGAAGAAAGGAAGGAAAAAATAAAACTAAATTTTCCATACTGAAATCTATCATGATAGATAAGAGAGAGCATTAGTGTCAAGTTATCGATAATTAATATCACTTGCCAGCTAGTTTGCCCCACAGACCCTTTCTGAGAGCAGTGTATCCTGTATAGAGAACAAAGAATAAGAGACAGCTCCCCAAAAAGCCACATGCATAAGGTATATTTGGGGGAGCTTTTCGGGGCTTCTTTGCTTCTGTTTGTTGGCTATTTGGTTTGTTTTGTGTTTGTCTTCCTAGAATCCTTTCTATTTAACAAAAAAGATTTCTCAAAAAATGACAAGCATTTCAGGCTACTATTAACATTTAGTATATTACAAAATCCCTAAACCCTTAAAATACTGTACTAGACCTGTGACTTTCCAAATTAGTTCTACATTTGGAAGAGAAAAATTACACACTAGTCATTACATTTAATTAGCTAGAGCTATTGCATATGAAAGCATAAATAGAAAGAGAAGTGACAGGGAAGAGAAAAACTAAGCCACAACACCAATGGCTTAAGTTACAGCCTCAAATACACAATAAACCTAACCATCAGAAGTAAAAGAATCAAAGGCTGATTATATTTGAAAGGGAGAAGGAGAACAGGAGAAGAAGCCAAAAGATTCAAGGCCACTTCAGATCTTTATTCGTCAGGACTTCCGCAAAGCCATTGCGCTCCTCTCTCTGCGTTTGACTAAAACGAAACAAATTACCAGGTACTAACATACTTTACCAGAATGGACAGCCCTTCTCCAAAACACCAGCTTTCTTACTTGGAACAGTCCACAGTTCCTTGTCTTTTAAACCTCTTCACCCTCAGCCACAATATGAGACACTAATAATGATAATGATAGCAGCAAGAGGAGATGGCCTCTCCTATTGCCAAAAATTACGGTAAATGGGCTACTTTCAAAGCAACCTATGGGTAGATAATATAATCAGCCCTTTGCAGATGTATTTAAAAAATACTTATTGAATGTCTATTACATGTAGACATTTGAAATACAATATTGAACAAAAAAGACAAAAAACCACAACTCCGATGGATTGCACAATCTGGTTAAGTAAACTGAGCTACAGAGAACTTAAAAGATATTTGCCGGGCACTGAACACCGGGTAAGTGACAAGTGCAATGTCAAGCAATTTGATTCCAGGACCCATTCGCTCATACCCATGTGCTTTGCTGCTATGGATGTAAGAGCACACTTGCCAGGGCTCGGGCATGGCATTCTACTTTTCAGATTTTAGATTTTTCCACTAAATATTATATTAGTAGTAATTCAATGTAATACAGTTATATTTTTTAAAAAAGTAAACCTCTAAGCACAAAACTCAAAATATGCAAAGTAAAAATGCTGATTCTAAAAGTGTTTGAGGAACTAAGCTGAATATTACAATGTTCACTGATAGAAACAGTTGATTACAATTAATAGTTTATTTGAGTCCAATTAATAGCCTAAAGGAAGTTAGAATAGCATGCATGTCTATCTGTACTTAAATAAAACACTTGACATTTTAATCAATGTTTAGTAGTAAGTACATATTTTCTCAGCCTAAAGAAATATTCTGTAACAGAAAGAACACTGTAATTAGAGCCAAGCAGATGCCTCTAACTACTCTGAGTCTCCACTCATGTATGTAAAAAATAAAATCGGCATAAGACACATTCCTGACATTTGTTTGATAGGCTTAAGTGAGATAAATGTAAAAATGCTATGCAAACTAAAGAATGCACTGTTCTTTATCATTCTCTCTTCACAAAATTACAGAATTATTTGGACTTTCTAGTATATTTTATTACTTTGGTAACTATTAGTTGAATTTTGCCTATGTACAATTCAAAATAAATGTACCCTTCCCTTAACTCTTTAACCCAAACTCAAGTTTTAGTAACCATTATTTCTGAGTTGATACTACCTCTGAACTGCCATATTGGTCCTTTACTCTCCAAGTTTCTCCTTCCCCGCTTTCAACTTTTGTGTAATTTTTAAGCAATGCAGAGTTCTAGGTATAACTGGGTAAGTCCCATAATCTAGGTCTTTAAACATGGAGATGAATATTTGGATAATCTCAAGTCAGCTAACATTTCTCTAATATTAGCATTTCTCATGTTTGATTCACCACTTAGTGGCTCTACAACATATTTCTGCCCTGGGGATTCCTTGTACTTGGCTACTTCTTTTTTTTGTTTTTTTGGTTTTTTTGGTGGTATGCGGGCCTCTCACTGTTGTGGCCTCTCCTGTTGCAGAGCACAGGCTCCGGACGCGCAGGCTCAGCGGCCATGGCTCATGGGCTCAGCCACTCCGCGGCATGTGGGATCTTCCCGGACCGGGTCACGAACCCGTGTCCCCTGCATCGGCAGGCGGACTCCCAACCACTGCGCCACCAGGGAAGCCCCTACTTGCTACTTCTTTACTTCCGAATAACTATTCCTCAATTTAGAATATCGCCCTTCATTTCTGTTCACTATGTACAACCTTTCTATGTAAAACTCACTATTATTCTGAAGCTTGGTTTTCCTGGCAGCAATCCTACTTTCTGTATCCAAATAATGAAGGAAATAGATCTACGCTGAAACCAAGATCTAAACCACCACTCAGCTCATGCAGCTCAATATCAAAATAACAAAAAACCCAACCACAAATGGGCAGAAGACCTAAGCAGACATTTCTCCAAAGATATACAGATGGCCAAGAGGCACATGAAAAGGTGCTCAACATCACTAATTATTAGAGAAATGCAAATCAAAACTACATTGAGGTATCACCTCACTCCAGTCAGAATGGCCATCATCAAAAAGCCTACAAATAATAAATGATGGAGACGGTGTGGAGAAAAGGGAAACCTGTTGGTGGGAAGGTAAACTGGTGCAGCCACTATGGAAAATACTATGGAGGTTCCTTAAAAAACTAAAAATAGAGCTACCATATGATCCTGCAATCCCACTCCTGGACATGTATCTAGAGAAAACCGTAATTCGAAAAGATACATGCACCCCAATGTTCACTGCAGCACTATTTACAATAGCCAAGACATGGAAGCAACCTAAATGTCCATCGACAGAAGAATGGATAAAGAAGATGTGGTATATATTTATAATGGAATATTACTCAGCCATAATAAAGAATGAAATAATGTCATTTGCAGCAACATGGATGGACCTAGAGATTATCATACTAAGTGAAGTAAGCCAGGCAGAGAAAGACAAGTATCGTACGATATCACTTATATGTGGGATCTAAAAAATGATACAAATGAACTTATTTTCAAAACAGAAATAGGCACACAGCCACAGAAAACAAACTTACGGTTACCAAAGGGGAAAGGCAGGGGGGAGGGACAAAATAGGAGTTTGGGATTAACATATACACACTACTATATATAAAGTAGATAACTCACAAGGACCTACTGCATAGCACAGGGAATGGTACTCAATATTTCTTCCTTTTCTTAATATATTTATAGGCTTTATATATTTGTGCTTATGATGATATTCTTAGATTGTGGTTATTCTTAATAACAATATTCATTTTGTCTAGAACTGAGCATTTGAAAATGTAGACGTCTATGCTGATGGAGCCCACAAACTAGTGGAGAAACACAAAGGCAAAGCAGTGATAACAATATAATGCAATAAGGGTTTTAATGAGGTACTTGAACAATGAAAGAGCAATATTAGTACAGAAGGTAGCAACTAATTTCTTCTGCCAGCCAAATTTACTGAATGTATATTGCCATATTATAGAATCTGCTAAGCCCATATGAGGTCATTTAATCATCATTGCCATGTTCTGTGATAGGCGCTTACATACCATAGATGTGTAGAGAGGTTAAATAACTTACCAAAGTAACACAGTAGTGGGTCAAGATGCATAGCACTTACTAGAAAAGACTTTAAACTGCGTCTTGAAAGATGAAATGTTTCTCAATAGGTGATAAAAGCAGAAAAGAGCAAGCCGGTGGTGGGAATAAAATGACTAACAGCCAATAGTCATGACTATGTGAACAGGCTGGTGAGAGGCACCAGCAGGACAGGATTGGACAGACAGAGAGAGTGGCCAAGGACAAAGCCTCATAAAGAGGCTGCTTCCAACTGCTTTTTTACCTAAATATCTATAGGTGAAGTCATTCCTTAAACATTACATCTATAGGAAACTCAGGTTAAACCACAACTATCAACATACAAGAAAGAACTCAGTAGCCTTACAGCTCCAGTCCTAATAAACAGTTAGGACAGAGAGACTTACAGAGGGTGAAGAAGAAAGAACACTGAGCTGAGAGAGAAGGATCATGACCTCTTCATGATTTTTAATCACAGAGAATCAGCTTATTTACCCCTCCTATCGTTTAACTGTCTTTGCCCCAGTACAAACATTATTCCATTTACAGAAGCTTATTTTAACAATATAGTTTTCAAGTCAGAGTTTGTGTGCATGTTTTAATTCTTTATTATGAATTATGTGTTGAACCATTTATTATTACATAAATATATGCATGTGTACATATGCGTGTGTATGTATCTCTTCACACTACTATACCCAGAGACGTAATATGCTGCTAATAGACACAATGAATAAAATAAGTAACATTTTAGAATTGCTCTACTCATTTCTGAATGAGGTTTCACTAGAAAATTACTGTAGTTTCCCTCTTTCCTTCTTTTCTCCTATCCTCCCTTCCTTCCATCTATCCTATTTTCTTTTCTTCCTTCTTTTGTTCATCCTTTTGCTCTTTCATTCTTTCTTTGAATTATAAGCTGGGAGATATTTTGATATTGGAACAGAGAACCTTCTACAATTAACTCACCAATTCAAATCTAAACAACACAGTCAGTCACCAAAATCTTGCTGGACTCTTATTGTGAAATGGAGTAAAGTTTTCAGTCACATAAAAGTCACAATCAACATGAAAAGGCACTCTTGCTTCTACTCAATTCTATTTGTCTATGTTGTGATTTAACAAAGCTTTCTGTTTTAAATAGCTATGTAGGAATTGAACTGTTCTCACAAGATAGTAAAAGAATTTAGAAAAAAATACTGTTAACAACAAAACAACTTTAGGTTTACATTTCCCTTTTATAAACTGATTGGTGAAACTTTTATATCACCGTTTTAATTCACTATCTATTTGTAAATGGGTGAAAACTAAGAAGCTGCATCTCCCATCTCACCTTTTCTTTCCATTTTATACCCTCCATCTCAAAAAGACAAAAAAGCCCAAAATGAGGCACTTGAGAGTTATCATTACAATTCGTACCCACAGTCTCTAAAATTAAATGTACCTAAACCATCACAGAGACCCTTCTACATTTAAGTCACCAACCCACATTCTTCCAATTTTCCAGGTTTATAGCATCACTCATTCATTTATTCAGCCAACTTTTTTTGATACCTAAGATATGCCAGCTAATGTGTTAGGCATTAGAAATAAAAGATAAATAAACCATTCATTCATTCATTCAATATGTTGACCACAAACTCCAGAAGAGAAATATTTTCTTCCCTACTTACTGAAAAATAGCCTTAGACATCATTCTAACCAACTTGGGTGTCATTCTCACCACCGTCATGAGGGATGGGATTGCACTGACTAGCATGGAATCAGGGCTCACCTAAGCTATGTGGAGACCACATAGTGGGGGAAAACTGGAATGAATGCTGGGGAAGCAATCCCAGTGTCCTGCTCAATTGCCTTCCAAGACTGACGTGGTTATTATTATTCCATTTCCCTGAAGGAAATTATTTTTTAAAAACCATATCAAAGAAAAAAATATTTATCTGTGATTTATGGACTTTTTAAGACTGATTAAGCTTCCAACATCACCCAAATCCAACCACACTCTCTTGCCAGATGTAGTGACAATGGAAATATTCAAGCTCTATGAGAAAATATATTAATACTGTAAATATGGAATAGTTTTTGTAGGTGTGAAGGGATAAAATCTAGTGCAGTAAACTGAGAATTCACTTCCTTCCCCCTTTCTCAGCCCTCCACCCCCAATACTTAACACTGAGTCAGTAGTCAAAGGAGGACACCAAAGTACACAGATGCAAGAGTCAAATTCTTGGATGAGAGCTCTAAATAAGTTCTTGAAACCCTGGCCAATAGAGAGACATGTAAGTGGCTGACAGAGGCCAGTGACCTGAAGGAACCTCAGGGCTGCAGTGAGGGGCACAGAGAGCGACATGTGCAGGAACATGCGTATCTAAGGATCTGCAGTAGGGACAGAGGCCAAAACAGACTCGCTTCATTTCAAAGGATGCTAGAAGAAATCTTCCTTTCCAAAGCCTAGAAACGACTTAGGCCTGCCTTAGATCTCAAACTGCCACCCCTAGTTCAAATGGGTTAGTGAACAATCCTCAAATTGATGGAAGTTAGTTGTAAGTAACCAGCTTAAGTTCTCTACTATCATGCTTAAGGCTCAAATTTAAAATAAAGTTCAATTATAGGTGAATAAATTTCGCTTTATCTCCTGCATGCTTGCTTTTTTATGCACCACAGAACATTCACTTAAAGCCAAACTTTAATTCTACAGTTGGCACCATGAGATAACTTAAAACTACCTCGCTATTTCTCAGTCAGTACTACTAATTTTACACTCGGAAAAGAAACCCATGAACCTATCTGCCCTATGTCTCACGTAGTTTCTCTCTCTGGTGTCAACAGAAAAGGTATTTGCTAGACCAGTGAAGTCCAGAGAGAACAGTGATTTGCCAGATATGGTCCATCACATCACTGAGAATTTAGGGTTAGGTTTCAGCATTTGTTGCTGTCACTCAAATACTAAATCTATATTTACATGGGGCAGTAAGTGGAGATTTAAAGAGAAGAATCCAAAGGATTCCAAAGAATATGGCTCAGCATGTATTATACACCACAAATTATCAAGTCTGTACAATGGGAACCATTTCTCAAGTGTGGGGATTAGAATCTGAATGGTGTTTGTCAGAAGACATTCCTCAACCTACCATCAAAGACTGTAACATCCTCAACTCCTCCCACCTTTGGGGGATTCTCCTGCTACATGTAAAAGGAATAGGATATTGATAATGAGGGAGGCTATGCACATGTGGGGGCAGGAGGGACATGGGAATATTCTGTATTACCTTTCTCTCGATTTTGCTGTGAACATAAAACTATTCTAAAATATAGAGTCTTTTTTAAAAAATTCTAATTTTGGAGAAAACCTGGCTGAGAAATCATACCTTTGATGTTTATCACACTGCTTTTTTTCTGTAAATCCTTATCTATTTTAATCATGGAAGCTTTTTTTTTATCTCACTGCTTTAGTTTCCTTTTTAAATTTTATTTTATTTATTTTTTTATATATCAGGTTCTTATTCATTATCTATTTTATACATATTAGTGTATACGTGTCCATCTGAATCTCCCAATTTATCCCACCACCCCCACCCCTGCGTTTACCCCCTTAGGGTCCGTACATTTGTTCTCTCCATCTGTGTCTCTATTTCTGGCATGCAAACCAGTTCATCTGTACCATTTATCTAGATTCCACATATATGTGTTTATATACAATATTTGTTTTTCTTTCTGACTTAGTTCACTCTGTAGGACAGTCTCTAGATCCATCCACATCTCTACAAATGACCCAATTTCATTCCTTTTTACGGCTGAGTAATATTCCATTGTGTGTGTGTATATATACATTTATATATATATATATATATATATATATATATATATATATATATATATATATATACACCACAACGTCTTTATCCATTCATCTGTCGATGGGCATTTAAGTTCCTTCCATGACCCGGCTACTGTAAAGAGTGCTTCAATGAACATTGGGGTGCATGTGTCTTTTTGAATTATGGTTTTCTCTGGGTATATGCCCAGAAGTGGGATTGCTGCGTCATATGGTGGTTCTATTTTTAGTATTTTAAGGAACCTCCATACTGTCCTCCATAGTGGCTGTATCAATTTACATTCCCCCCAACAGTGCAAGAGTGTTCCTTTTTATCTCCACACCCTCTAAAGCATTTGCTGTTTGTACATTTTCTGATGATGCCCATTCTAACCAGAGTGAGGTAATATCTCACTGTGGGCTTGATTTGCATTTCTCTAATAATTAGTGATGCTGAGAAGCTTTTGATGTGCCTCTTGGCCATCTGTATGTCTTCTTTGGAGAAATGTCTATTTAGGTCTTCTGCCCATTTTTGGATTGGGTTGTTTATTTTTTTTTAACATTGAGCTGTATCAGCTATTTATATATTTAGGAGATTAATCCTTTGTCCGTTAATTCATTTGCAAATATTTTCTCCCATTCTGAGGGTTGTCTTTTCGTCTTGTTTATAGTTTCCTTTGCTATGCAAAAGCTTTTAAGTTTCAATAGGTCCCATTTTATTTTTGGTTTTATTTCCATTACTCTGGGAGGTGGATCAAAAAACATCTTGCTGTGATTTATGTCAAAGAGTGTTCTTCCTATGCTTTCTTCTAAGAGTTTTATAGTGTCCAGTCTTACATTTAGGTCTTTAATCCATTTTGAGTTTATTTTTGTGTATGGTGTTAGGGAGTGTTCTAATATCATTCTTTCACATGTAGCTGTCCAGTTCTCCCAGCACCACTTATTGAAGAGACTGTCTTTTCTCCATTGTATATCCTTGCCTCGTTTGTCATAGATTAGTTGACCATAGGTGAGTGGGGTTATCTGTGGGCTTTCCATCCTGTTCCACTGATTTATATTTCTGTTTTTCTTCCAGTACCACATTGTCTTGATTACTGTAGCTTTGTAATACAGTCTGAAGTCAGGGAATTTGATTCCTCCAGCTCCGTTTTTTTCCCTCAAAATTGCTTCGGCTCTTTGTGGTATTTTGTGTCTCCATACAAATAGTGAAATTTTTTGTTCTAGTTCTGTAAAAAATGCCATTGGTAATTTGATAGGGACTGCATTGAACCTGTAGATTGCTTTGGGTAGTATACTCATTTTCACAATATTAATTCTTCCAATCCAAGAACATGGTATATCTCTCCATCTGTTTGTGTCGTCTTTGATTTCTTTCATCAGTGTACTATACTTTTCTGAGTACAGATTTTTACCTTCTTAGGTAGGTTTATTCCTAGGTATTTTATTCTTTTTGTTGCAATGGTGAATGGGATTGTTTTCTTAATTTCTCTTTCTGCTCTTTTGTTGTTAGTGTATAGGAATGCAAGAGATTTCTGTGCACTAATTTTGTATCATGCAATTTTACCAAATTCATTGATTAGCTCTAGTAGTTTTCTGGTGGCATCCTTAGGATTTCCTGTGTAGAGTATCATGTCATGAGCAAAGAGTGACAGTTTTAATTATTCTTTTCCAATTTGTATTCCTTTACTTTCTTTTTCTTCTCTGATTGCTACACTACCAGGTAGGTCTGGTTCAGTCTCCCCTGGGGTCACTGCTCCTTGCCCTGGGTCTCGATGCACACACTACTTTGTGTGTGCACTCCAAGAGTGGAGTCTCTGTTTCTCCTAGTCCTGCTGAAGTCCTGCAATCAAATCCCGCTAGCCTCAAAGTCTGATTCTCTTGAAATTCCTCCTCCCATTGCCAGACTCCCAGGTTGGGAAGCCTGATGTGGGGCTCAGAACCTTCACTCCAGTGGGTGGACTTCTGTGGTATAAGTGTTCTCCATGTGTGAGTCACCCACCCAGCGGTTATGGGACTTTATTTTATTGTGACTGCGCCCCGCCTACCATCTCTTTGTGGCTTCTCCTTTGTCTTTGGATGTGGGGTCTATTTTGGTGAGTTCCAGTCTTTCTTTTTTCAGTCTTTCTATTGATGACTGTTCAGCAGTTAGTTGTGATTCGAGTGCTCTCTCAAGAGGGAGTGAGCACACGTCCTGCTACTCTGCCATCTTGAACCAATCTGTCTCACTACTTTGTTATTTTTAGACTTTCCACACTTTCTTATCAACCTTACCAGTTAATCAGTTTTAAAATTTTTTTCAGTAATTATTATAAATTAACAGTTATGTTTAAGCAATTTCACATCTTTGCTGAGTGAATAGATGGGAAATTTTAAAATGTCACCCAGACTAATACTTCTGATTCTGTCCTGACTGTCCCTACTTTTCTCATATTTATCATGTAACTAAATTCTGCCCACTCTTCCTTTATATTATTTCTTCTTTCCATCCTTCCATTTTTTTTTTTTTCATCCTTCCATTTTTTTGACCCCTTGAGTTGAAATCACCTGGACCACTACAAAAGCCTTGGTGATCCCAGTATTGACTTCTTCCCCTGGAACCCATCATTGTTGCAACTGGGCACACAAAAACACCAATACAGACCCAATTATCCAACAGGCTGGTTCAACAATAAGAATATGTAAAGGGCAGATGCTGTGTCTTATTTCTCTTTATCTCCAAGGTGTAGCACAGTGTATTACACAAAGAGAGTTCTAGATTAAAAGCACTCATTAATGCAACTCCACTCCCAGGGACTAAATACTGTGCAGAACACAATATGTATTCAATAAATAGTTTTTGAATGAATAAGCATTTTTACTGAACTAATATAACCTATATATCTTTGCTAGATTAACCTTCTAAATACGTAAAATATGTTCCCCCTTCAAAAATCTTAAATGGCTGCCCACTTCCATCAGGCTGAAATCCATTCAAGGCATTCCACCACCCAGCCTCTCCCTTGCACCTTCCTTTTGTCTCTTCTCATTATTCCTTTATAAAAGGCAACACGGCAGAGTTGAAAGGCCACTGCTTTTGATATCAGAATAGCTACTGAATTATGTATGAATCTTGACTTGATGACTTACTTATGTATGATATTACAAACTCTTTGAACCTCACATTTTACTAAATAAAATTAATTAATACCTGGCAGAAGTTGTAAACATAATAATCAAAATGCACCTAGCAGACAGGGCACACAAAGGAAAAATTGTATGAACTGTGCTCCCATTACAATAACAGTCCTTTTTCAATCAGACTGTATACTCTTAACTTTAATTTAGTATATTCCTCGTGCTAATCTGAAACAGGGAAATTCAACCTTCTATACTTGCACCTAAATCCCATTCATTCTGTAAGGCCAGCTCAAAAGCTACTCTATCTTAGATAAACATCATATTCAAGTACCAAGCAGTTGTAAACACAAGGGGTAATCAGCTAAGTAAGCGTGGTCCCAACATAATGTTACTCAATGAGAAGAAATTATCTACAGGGGAAGACCAGATAGGTCTAAATTAGCGATCTGAAGGCACCAACAAATGTTCACTATCAGTTTCTAACTGAGGCTTTAAAAGAAAATCTGTGATGGGGAGGACTGCAAACCAACAACTTGGTAAACTTTACAAGTGTCATACTTCCTATGAACTCTCCATGACCACATGAGCTCAGAGTTGTTACACTTTCTGCATTCACTATAGCACTATTGTACATTGCTGTGAGGCACACATAGCTTTGGAATGTTAATTACTTCTTAAGTTGTATCTATTAGTTCCCGAGATCCCAAATCCCTTCAGAACAAACAAAATGCCAGATCCTTCAGTCTTTCTATCAGTGTCTTCTACGTAGTAGGTATTCAACAAATATCTGAAATGACTATCATGTGTAGATTATCAAGCAATGAAAGACTTGTGGAGTTTTTTTTAAATAATGCTAGTGCATTTTAAAATGTTATTTCCTACAAATCATGCAAGCCAAATATAACTGTTTGTATATAATTCTGAAAGCACCTTACACAGGTCTCCAGTTTTTTATTTTTTTTTTTTTTGCGGTACATGGGCCTCTCACTGTTGTGTTGTGGCCTCTCCCATTGCGGAGCACAGGCTCCAGACGCGCAGGCTCAACGGTCCCAGCTCACGGGCCCAGCCGCTCTGCGGCACGCGGGATCCTCCCGGATCGGGGCACGAACCCACGTCCCCTGCATCAGCAGGCGTACTCTCAACCACTGCGCCACCAGGAAAGCCCAGGTCTCCAGTTTTTAAAATACGTTATTTCTTCTAATAGTTCTTAATACAGGACACTGACATACAAAGTGAAGTATGGTACCCAAAACGATGTAGATATTGGCAAAAGCAGAACTAATTGCTGTTGCATTCTCTAAGTCAGTGGTTCTCAACACTGGGTACAGAATAAAACCATCTGGAGAGATTTTTTTTTTTTAGATACCAATGCCAAGCCAATTACTATCGTCTCTAGGGTAGGACTTAAGCACTGGTAATTTTTGAAAACTTCCCAGGTGATTCAAATATGCATCTGTGCTTAAAACCACTGTCTCTCTCTTAATTCCAATGAACAACACGAATTGCTGACAGTTCCTGAGAAAGTTATTGTCCAAGATCTCTTCTGCCCACTATTGCTTCCTGGGCTTTAAATATTTAAGTATTTGAAACAGATATTCTTTATTAAGTATTGTTCTACCACTCCTGCACCACTATCTACCCAACACCCTTTCATTCTGATTACTTCAGCCTTAAGAAGAAAGTAATGCATGTTAACAGTCAGAAAAATTACCTCTCTTATGAGCTCAGTGGGTGAAGAAGCAAACTACATCAGGGTGGCTGATGACAGGTGACTGGCTGCGACACGGAGGAAGTCCCTCACACCTGTCAAGGGAAGCAAACACTGCAAGAGAGAGGGCGAGTCAGACGGAGCAGGCTCATAAGAGCAAACAGTGCTCCGACTGCTGTTGGCAGAGCTCTAAAAATAAAACTACAAAAGCACTGAGAAGGCAGAATGAATTCTTAACACTTGCTCTCTTCTATTTTAGTCCCTTACGAAGCAGGTGACTTCGGAACCAAGCGAGTCTTTTAACTTTCTATATCCCTCACTTTCAGAAATGATCCTCAGTTATGTTGTCATGACTGAATTCATTCCAACTGTTTCAAGTTCATAATCATAAAGAGAATCTTTTTTAATCTTTCAAGACTGTTCTCTCTCAGGATTACACTCTAAAATAAGCTTCTTTGATATTCATTTGCCTATTTTACTTTGAAGATTTCTTTCACATGTATTATTCTGAGGAAAAAATGTGTATCCGTTAATATTTTATGTATTCTTTTTGGGACTCATGTTTAAGAAGCAAGAGTTAAAAGAGTCATTAACGTATCCAGAGAAATAGCAGTTTAAATGTCCTCCATTAAAAAAAATCACTGGTCTAGAGAAAGGAAAACTATAGACTTTCTAATAACATATTCAGTGACCCAAATAAGGTCATCCTTATTTTCAATGTTATTTTAAATGCTTGGTCTAAGGCAGTTCTGCATGAGAAGGTAACACAATGCTGAGGCTGAGAGCAAGTTTGGAATCAGATCAGAGTTTTATCCCCTCTCCCACTGTTACTACCTATGTGTTCTGGAACAGGTTATTCACCTGCTCAAAACCTCAGCTTCTTCTTCACTTATAAAAGAGGAAAATAGGGCTTCCCTGGTGGCGCAGTGGTTGAGAGTCCATCTGCCGATGTAGGGGACACGGGATCGTGCCCCGGTCCGGGAAGATCCCACATGCCGCGGAGCAGCTGGGCCCGTGAGCCATGGCTGCTGAGCCTGCGCGTCCGGAGCCTGTGCTCCGCAACGGGAGAAGCCACAACAGTGAGAGGCCCGCGTACCGCAAAAAAAAAAAAAAAATTAATTAATTAATTAATTAATTAATTAAAAGAGGAAAATAATGTCTATCCCTGTTTTACAGGGTTGAGGTCAGAATTAAATAAGACAATATAAGTAGAACACTAGCTTACTGCCTGGCCCCTAGCACTCAATACATACTACCAATGATGGTTACTGCTAACAATAAATTATTATTCCATGAGCAGCTGATGATCCAACCATCAAGAAGCAATGTTATTTAAAATGTTGTTGATATTTTTAAATAGGC
This sequence comes from Phocoena sinus, assembly GCF_008692025.1. Lineage (NCBI taxonomy): Eukaryota > Metazoa > Chordata > Mammalia > Artiodactyla > Phocoenidae > Phocoena > Phocoena sinus. The sequence goes on along the minus strand of NC_045771.1, from coordinate 81,490,048 downwards.
AAATACTATCAATATTTATATCTAACAATCCAAAATCTCAAAGCCTTTTTTCTAGACAGGCTTGCCTCTTCCCGTTTTCCTGGCACATACAGCATAATATAATAGGGGTAGAAAATACCTCGGGGAATTTTTTTTCCTGAGTAGTAAACTTTGCTGGAGGAAATTCTGCATTTTGGTACATTTGTCACAACAGGCATGTACTACAGACGTCTACATTTGAAGAAAAGATGAAATTATTTCATAGAAATTGAGAGTGCCTCAAGATGCTCAACTCCTAATCTCAAGCCCAAACTAAAACTACACATACACACAAACACAATTATCTATATTTGCAGATCCCAGAAAATTCCTGATGCATGGTAAATCATTATCACTTTACCTAAATCTCAAACAATGTCATTGAGTTGCCGCCCACCAAGGTGTCACTGAACCCACGAGAAGTCATTTTAAAAAGTAAACTTTGGGGGGCTTCCCTGGTGGCGCAGCGGTTGAGAGTCCGTCTGCCGATGCAGGGGACTCGGGTTCGCGCCCCGGTCCGGGAAGATCCCACATGCCGCGGAGCAGCTGGGCCTGCGCGTCCGGAGCCTGTGCTCCGCAACGGGAGAGGCCACAGCAGAGAGAGGCCCGCGTACCAAAAAAAAAAAAAAAAAAAAAAAAAAAAAAAAAAAAGTAAACTTTGAAAAAAAAAAAAAAAAAAAAAAGTAAACTTTGATCAAAAGTCTGGCCTCATCTCACAGACATCACCCCTGGACTCTTGATCAGTCTTCCCAGAGACTGTTCAGGGCTTCAATTACACATTTGTATTTGTGTTTGAAGCTATCTGTGCCCTGTTTAAACCATTTCCACTGGTCTGGTTCTCAAAGAAGATAGAAACCGGTTGTTAATATGGTAAGTACTCATTTTATTTTTGAAATATATACTAAGTTCCTTCTTACCTTACTCTTTAGACCAGAAATCATCGATTCTTGCTATAAATGAAAAAATTATGCAGAAACCTATGTTAAAAAGAATACTTGAAATTTAGAAGGCCCATTTAGAGTAAACATCATATACCTCCCTTGAGATTAAGAAAACATTATGTTAAACTCAGAATTAATTTAAGTATCTCCCAAGTTGTTTCAGATATAAAATGATGAGGAAAAAAGCTCTGAATTGCTTATGAACTAGTGAAATAAGTATTAACAGTTTGATGAAAGTAAGGTATTTAGCTTGCTAAATTATTCTAACTACAATCATTGTGTCTATTTGAACTAGTTCGCATATCTATTTGTATTTGTTATATAAACTAAACAGATTTATAGACTATATTAGTATTTCTTGGATAACTTCTCTGAGCAGTTCTCAACTGGATATTTCTCAATCACTTTTTTTTTCTTTTTGACTGAGGAACCACTTTTATGTCTGTTCAAAAGAAACATTGTATTGATTTATTAATTTTCCCTCTATAATATCTAACATTTGCCCAAAGAAAAATGGCTCATCAGCAAGTTTATTTCTATTCGTGCCCTGATTTCTCAGCCAAAGAAGCGATGTGTCTGCATTTTCAGACCTGGGCTGAGACTGTTTCTTCAGAAGTCTTCCCATCTCTGCCTGGCTGCACGTGTCTCATTCTTATGACCAACAACTCCCTGAGGACAATGGCTGACACTGGGTTTGGCTCTACAGCCCCACTGTTCCTTAGAAAAATAAATGGAGTTTATTCTACTGGATGCATATGGAAAAGTTGAGTTTTTTAAAAATTCTTCATTACAATCAAAACATTTGTTAACTCAAAATAATCTAGAAAAAGTAAAATTAAAATAAAGCTTTAAAATAGTAGATGTTAATGTTTAGTAAGTATTAAATATTGTTATAACTATCCTATGAATTACCTAAGGTATGAACTTGTTCAATGCCTTTGTTTCTTCACGGACTAACATACTGCCTAGCCCATGATTGGCAATGCTTAATTAAATTATTCTATTAATCTAATTAGTATATATATTATATATACAAATATATATACATATATGCCTATATTATATAGATGCATATGAGATACATGATGTGCATGTGCATCTATAGATACAATGTATATTTACAGATACATATACACTGAATAGTTTACTAATGAGGATCTATTATCATGGATAACATAACTTAATCTATATGCCAGAATTTTAACCAATGAAATATGAGAATAATAAACCAAGATATAACTGTAACACAGTCATAATTTTAAAATTATAGCATACAAATGCTGGTGTCTAAACAACATGGTGTCTATACTGCATTTCAAACATAAGATGGGCGCAGAAAAAGCAAGGTTCTGAAACGGAGCCCCACTACCAACCTTAATGGTGCATTTAATGTTATACAAATCCACCACACTGGTTTAAATGAGGGAAATGAACAGTCTAAGATCACATGTCAATATTGTGCTCTAGGGCTTCCCTGGTGGCTCAGTGGTTAAGAATTCACCTGCCAATGCAAGGGACACAGGTTCTAGCCCTGGTCCAGGAAAATCCCACATGCCACGGAGCAGCTAAGCCTGTGTGCCACAACTACTGAGCCTGCGCTCTAGAGACTGCGAGCCACAACTATTGAGCCCGAGTGCCATAGCTACTGAAGCCTGCATGCCTAGAGCCTGTGCTCCGCAACAAGAGAAGCCACCGGAATGAGAAGCCCATGCACTGCAACGAAGTCCCAACGCAGCCAAAAATAAATAAAATTTTTTAAAAATTGTGCTCTAGAGTTTGTTCAAATTATTCCAAAATACTGCCACATTTGAATGTCATGATAACACAATGAACTCAGTAAGACAGAGCATTTGAATGCATTTTACTGATGAGGAAACGGAAACTGAGGTATCAAGCACTGTACCCATGGGCCCACAGCTAGCACGAAAGCCAAAGTCACAACTGACACCTACACACATATCATACAGCTGGTTATTGGAAGCATCAAACAAGCCAGGAAAAATTACTAGCGGAAAGAACTACTAAACATAACTCCAACAATGAAATACTGAGTATTAATTTGTGGGAAGCAAGAGTAGCAATGAGTGTCAGAAGCACATATCAAGCATCTATCCAGGGAGGCCAGGGTTCAAATAACATCAAGTCCTGAAAGAGGATACACACAGTATTGATTCAGCGTACGAGGGATTTTGATCCATTCTAGGGAGGTGCATGTGTCCAGAATGTTTATTGTAAAAATGTTTTTTTCAAGAAGGTGAACATAGTACCAGCACTGATAGCTCATAGTGAGCATGACCTCTGATTCTATGAGACTGTACACCCTGGGAGCATACACCTCTGTGAAACTGTGTGTTTAACGTTCTGGCTCTAGCCATCCATTTATGTTTATAATCACATCATCAACATTCTACAAATGTACACAGTAACAAATTCATACTTTTCTAACTTAAAATATCCCAAAGTAGAAGGTACTATTATTACATTATCTTATTTTATAAGAAGAAATAAAAGCTTTCCAATTTGGCCTCTTTTTTTTTTTTTTAATTAAACTAATCTTTAAAAGCCTCTTTATTTCTTGGGAAGTCTGCCTGGCAAGAATCATCCTATTCATCCATCACATATTTTTCCAAACCTGGAGCAGGCCAATTGGTGCTGTGCCAGAGAGGAGTACAGGACATAATAATATCAGATAAAAGTCTCTCTTTGTAAGAGAAATGCCGTGGACATGAAGACTAGGAGGTGCATCAAACTCCCTACAATTTTTGCCCCTAAGACCTCAAAGATAAGCTACGCTGCATAAATCTTGATTCTAGTCAGGTAGGTTATGCACGAGTCTTATCCACTGCACAGGCTGTGTAGGAATATGCAACAGCAGTCTTTGAATATTTTTCTTTAGCTTAAATGTACTGCACCTTATCTTTGGAAAAATCAGGTTCATTAGTTCAATCTAAATTCTTTACAAGAGAAAAAAATATCCAGAAGACAAGCAAGATAGCACGGTCAGTGTGTGTGCAGGGTTAGTACGTGCAAAAGACCATCGGGAATATAAATATACGAAGTATTCATAGCTAAATGTTCTAAATTTTTAATGATGTCTCATTTAAAATGCAACCACGTTAATAATTATGGTATCTTATGACAATCTGACCCACCATGTCTTAAATGACTGAATGTGATGTCCTGAGCATACCAGTAGAGCAGCTCAGACATGGGGTCCGTTCCAGCATCCTGGGGCTGCCCTAACAAAGCCCACAAACTGGGTGGCACAGAACAGAAGTATATCGTCTCACAGTTCTGAGGGCTCAAAGTCCTAGATCAAGGTGTCAGCAGAGCCATGCTTCCTCTGGAGGCACTAGGGAAGATCTGCCCTTTGCCTCTCTCCTAGTTTCTGATAGGTCCTTGGCTTGTGGAAGCGTAACTCCAATCGTCACATAGTGCCGTCCGTCTGTGTGTGTGTGTGTGTGTGTGTGTGTGTGTGTGTGTGTGTGTGTGTGTGTGTGTGTTAGGGTCCAAATCTTCCCTATCTATGTGGATATTTGTCATATTGGATTACGGCCCACCCTACTCCAGTATGACCTAATTCAAATTAATTACATCTGCAAAGACCCCATTTTCAAATAAGGTCATATTCTGAGGCAAGGGTGGTTAGAATTTCAACATATGAATTTTGGGAGAACACAAGTCAACCTAAAATCGTGTCCTGTGCTGGGACTCAAAAGCAGTCTCACAAGTAATGCATAAACTAGGATTGTTCTTCACATTAATAGTTTGCATAACTTGGTAATTCACAACTGTTTAAAAAGTCTAAACTAATACTGGGTAATATATAATAAATACTCCATTTCTTAATGCATTTAAAGGAAAAAGTATATCCAAGATATTGAAGAAGCTAGAACAAGTATGTCTCAATCATTGCGTTTCTTTAGAGTTAAGATATCCACAATCCAGACATATGTATGGAAGTGTATAAATACTCAAATATTTCTACTGTTACATATACATATTAATAATATATCATCTAAATTTCATAACAGTGACACCATAAACTGGAATACACAGTATGGCATACTGGTGATATACCCTGAGCTCAGGGTGATCATATAATTTGGTGTCTGAACCTGGACATTTGTGAGAGTGAAGGGGCATTATTAACAGCTACGCTGGGTAACAGGCAGAAACCAAAAGCATCCTGGTCAAACCCCACACGAGGATAAGCAAAAGAGCTGGGCTGAAATAAAATGCTGGAAGGCGTAGGATACCTTTTCCTCCATTTGTGTGTAGTTGAGAAAGGGAAAGGCAGTGATTATTCTGCTCCAGTATGAATACCTAAAAGAAGGGAGAAAGCATGTGGAAATGCACTAGATTTTGTATAGTTTGAGAGTGTAATACATTTATGTTTTGTTAATAAAATGATATGCATGAGAAAAGTATGAAAGTGGACAATATAAAAAGGAGATACTAACCGCATAAAAGGGGATCTTTCTAGCCTCCCCTAAATTGATCAGAGTAGAATGGATCTGAAGTACTTCAAGAGCCCCATTTAAGCCCAATCAACTAAAGAGGTCGACTATTCATATTTTTTTTTTTTTTTAACAAACAGAAGAAAAAGAAGCAGAGAAATTACTTTTGACTGAACAACAGAAAAACAGAGTATCTTGGACCAGAGATTCTGGGTTTCCATTTTCCCTCGAGAAATAGCATTCCCTTGTAACCAACATAGACAGTGATCCCTAGGATAACTGTTTCTATACTACACCACTTTGTGTTGCCATTCTTGTAAGTGCACTGTCCTAAAAGAGAACAAACAGCATGTAGCTGTTCTCCATTTACAGAAAAAGTAGATGAGCAGAAACACGTGGTATTCTTTTTCTTACTCATCAAGATATTTTTGGTGTGTGATCAGTTCACACCAGCCCTATAAAATTTCAAAGCTCCATATAAGACAGAGCACTATATAATACACTTACAAATAAAGCTCAGTAGTACGGTGACTTCGTTGCAAAAGTGCTGGTATTCTTTTGGAGTCTCTGTTAATTGTTCTCCCCTGAAAAAAATGGAGCACTTTCAACCAAGAAAAATCTTCATTAGTTTACTATGCAGCTTTCCCAGGTGAAACAAATACCCCTATCAAGAGTGTGTGTCCTTGTTAATTAGTTTGCCCACAGGCCACCCTGGCAGCTATCCAGCATTTCTGTTATCTACAAAGCATTTTATCCAGTGTGCACAAGGACAGGAGAGATTGTCTCATTTCCGCTCCAGACCCAGCAGGAAAGAGCAGACACCAGTATGCTTCTGTTAAAGACATGTTTCACTACAAAATTTTCCTTCAGGAAATTCAGAGATCTCCAGGAACAGGAGAATTTTACCCCTGCACATTTGACTATATGTTAAATAATTATACTTCCTGCTTCACCAAGCACTAAATTTAACAGCTTAATTTAGAAAATATTTTGAACTAGCTAACTTACCCTTTTTAATAGCACACTTATTATCAGGGATTAATGAATAAAACTCACTGATGCGACAAAACGTTAGCAAAATGCAAACACCACGTAAGCATTGTGGGAGAGAACCGGAAATACATATCACTGGCAAAAGGAACACATATCAGGGGCCAATTTATTGTGTTGATTCCATTTAGGTCAGTGGTTCTCAACCAGGAGCGATTTTGTACCCCAGCAGACATCTAACAATGTCTGGAGATATTTTTTATCATCATGACTTGGGAAGGAGTTGCTACTGGCCTCTAATAGGGTAAAGACCAAACTGCAGGACAGACCCCCATCACAAATAACTGTCTGGTCCAAAATGCCAATAGTGCCAGCTTGAGAAACCCAGCCTTAGATTGTGTGGGAAAATTAGTGGGTTTTTTTAATAAATTCCATGTGGTAATATTATCTTTCCTAGGTGCATTTTAATAGACTTTAACAGTTATTTTCAGTGAAGTTTCTCTGATTTGATTTTTCTAACTTGTCAAAATTATAATTCTGAATTGCTCCCAAATACTATAAAATTATTATGAAATGCTAAAAAATACTATAAAATTAAAATTAAGCAGTCTAGCCTTTATCATGCTGTGTCTGAATTTAGGAGAAACCAAGATTGGTAAGAAATATAAATGAATTAAAACTGAACTGCATGTAATATTAATTGAGGATTCCAAAACCTCTTAATTTCTAGTTTTCACCCCATAACCAACTCGTGATTTTGTTTTCTTTATAAAACACTGCTTTTAACCCACCACATCATGAAGGCCAGAAACAGAACCATGCTCACTGAAAGATAAAAGCATGAGAAACGGTTCCAGAAATGTACCTAAATGAATATAAAGAGGAAATCGAGTGCTCTCTCTTAAAAAATGCCAGAATATCTTCTCTCTGATATACTTTACAGAATAAATGCTTTAAGTGTTTTGAGGTTCTTGTTTCCAAATTTTAAACAACAACAATTCTGCAGAGTACTTGTCTTTGATAAATTTGTATTATGTTTTACGTGGAGCAGATTTTCAACCTTCAATTCAGAATGACATAAAACAGAAAAATCAGAACAGGAAAAAAAAACCACATCAGGCCACAATTTAACATTGGTTGTATCACTTAGTTCTTGAAGTATGGTAACTCAATTATCCTTTATACTTCTTCAAGTGCATGTCCTTCAAAACATCTTTGTCTTTTTTATCCAACCGTCTTCCCCTCTTAAGCTACCACACTGGTGTCCCACTATCCATAATTTTATAAAATAGCACTCTTGCTTTATTATCATAAAATACCACATATATCCAGAATAGTTCTATACTGGCTAAGTCCTGCTTCTTATCACCACTTTATTATGTGCCACTGATAACTATCTTCAATGATGACTTCAGAATAGTATCAGGAGTTCTAGGGGGTAGTATCTGAAGTTAGATAGAAAACCCCAAGAAATCATGCTTTCCCAACTTTTTCCAGGACTCTATGGCAAGACACTGGCGAACACACTTTCAGTAGAAGAAAGCCCAAATGTTCTTCTTCTGACACAGTGTTTGGCAGCTGCAATCACAAAGTCTAAAGAGAACTACAGAAAAATCCTCTCGAAAACTATGGTTTGCATTTATATGGTCTACGTATTCAGGATTTATCAGTGCTAATAAACTCTCTTTAAAATGACATTTCTAGGAAGATTCTGTTTATCTAAGGGTTTGGGAAATGAGAGGTCCTTTGAATTTTTTTTTTAAGTGGGGAGGGGTCTCAAATCATGGATGGAACATAAAACCAAGGAAGAGCTTGTGTATACCTGTTCCATCAGGAAGGGAGTAAATACAGTGGTAGAGGGATAGGGAAAGAGAGGGAGATGAACACAAAGCCACAGTTGGTGACTGCCTCTAATACCACTAAATATGATGCCATGTCAATTCTAGGATGCTCACCTGGAGATAGGGCTGGCTCAGATTTAATCAGATCATGTATGCATGGGTGTGCCTTAATTCGCAATCTAATTAAAAACTGGGGATGCTCAGGGAAGAGGAAGAACCATGCAGAGACTTGCATTTCCGGACCACCTAAGGTCAAAAGAATAACCTCACAGATTAAAAAAAAAAAATTCCACGAAGCAGCAAGGTTTTGGTTGCCTTTTTCATATAGTCTTTTTTTTCTCTCTGAGATCTTTTTTTTAAATTAGTTTTTATTGGAGTATAGTTGCTTTACAATGCTGTGTTAGTTTCTGCTGTGTAAAGTGGATCAGTTATACGTATCCACTCTTTTCTAGATTTCCTTCCCATTTAGGTCACCACAGATCACTGAGCAGGGTTCCCTATGCTCAGCAGTAGGCTCTCATTAGTTATCTATTTTTCGTCATACAGTCTTTAACCTTCCATTTTACGTCATACAGTCTTTAACCTTCCATTTTACGTCATACAGTCTTTAACCTTCTATTTTCCCTTCCTGTTTTTCCTTGTAGCTCTGAGAAACAGGCCTAACTAACTCCTAACCAAAGCTGTTCACAAAAAAGATAATACTTTATTTTCAGATGTGACATTTATAAGACAATGACATCTGGCTCTAAATTCTCACCCTAATTTTGGCCAAATTGCAAATATATTAAATTACATTAAAATATTCATGTATGAGGGTCATCTTGCCAAGATATTTTAAATGATATGCACATAAAATGTAATAATATTTTATTGCAATAATTAACTATAATGGCTACCAAGGTGTTGGATAATTTCCATTGGTAAGATTTCAGCTGATTTCTTAGAATCATGGCCTTTGTAATGTGCTAAACTGAACATTCTCTTTCTTAAAGAAATCTTTCTTCAAACGACATAGAAACAGCTATAATTTTTACTACGTACAATCCATGAAGTTAGAAGAAAATTTGTCAACAAGGTACTTTTTGTGAGCTTATCCTGAAAGTCACTTAAAAGGGACAGCTGTTCTGAGAAGTTTAGCAAGAGTGTGTCTAGCACTGTTAAGACTGGTATTGTTCTTGACCTGACATCCTATTAGCTGGAAGATGCAGCATCTTTATAAAAAGATCTAATTTAATTTGGTTTGTTTTAAGTGACCCACTAAAGAACAGAGTTAGAACCCTTCAAGAGATTCTTAAAACATATAATTCTGATTTTTTAGGAAACTAGTTTATCTCAACAGTCTGGAAAAACTCTATAAAAATCCATGAGACAATCGTTCAGGAATAAGTGTATATAGACAGATATTACTCAGAAGTACTGCATGGAAAAAGCATAAAATAAAGAGCAGATAATCTTGTTGAACCAGTCTATTGATATAATTTAATATGCCTCAGTTTTGTTAGGTAAAATCCTACATGCAATTTAAGAACATCTTTGGCAACAGACGGTCAGAAAAATCTCTCATCGAACCAACAGAAAATAAAAATATTCTTCGTCCAAAAAAGTCAAGTTTTTTTTAATACATTTCAACTTCAAAGTGAACAGATGCTGAAGGAGAAAGTGGACTCTACAAAATGAAAAAGTTCTGCAATTCACTCTACTTACTAAGTGAACATTTGAACCGAAGGTAAATGGCACATTCCATTCTTTGAAAAAATCTTTTAATTGCCTTTTGCAAGAATCGTTATGTTTGATTCTGGATGTGTTTCAATACAGTGAGAAAGTTTATACTTTTATACTTTGGCAGACACTCTGAGATCTGAGATATAGGTGGAGATTTTTACAAAGCCTCAGCCTCGTAGACCAAGTACGTCTTATACAGATAATTTTTAAAAAAACAAAGTGGGGGAAAAAAACAAAAACAAAAACCTCAACCTGCCCCAGGAATGTTTTATGGTGTTTTCATCTTGACACTGGGACATAAAATTTTTGTGGAGTAAAAATTTTGTATCCATCTGTTTCTTGAATACATCCAAGTAATCCCATAATCCATCAAAAGGGAATAATAGCTACCTTCACATGAGTCCTGATTTATTGAACTGGTCCTAAAAAGGGTATGCAGCCTTTAACTTTATTACAGTACCAAAATATTTGCTTTGCTGACAGCAAATGCTTGGACCCATTGCAAATAGTAAATGTTCTAAAGAGAGTACATTAAAAGTCAAATAAATTTGCTTGTGAAGAACATAAAATTCCAGTAAGGAACTACAGCATTTAATGATGTGAAATCGGCAGCTCCTTTTGAGCCAAATTATTATGATTACTTTGATGAAAAAAGTCATAGCTATCTAATAGCCAAAATAAAAGGCAAGCATTAAAGTGGGACACATCATTTAAAAAATTCATTCAATGTGAAAATCTTCAATTTTAGGTGTTTTTACATGCCACTTTAAACTGAAAACAGTCATTTAGTTACCTTAAACAGCCAAATCAATTAAACTAGAGATACTCAGATTATGCTCTGCAAACCTAGCTCAAGGAAAGCACAGAAATGGAGGGTGTTTAGACACATTATAACAGTTTGAAGAAGTAATGTTATGACTATTGAATCTAATTATTTAAAAACAACGGTTCATATCTTTTTTATTTTCATTTTTCTACTAACTGATTTTCATTGTAGTATTCTACAAAAATATACATTTGCAATGAATATGAAATTTACAAATAGTAAACTCTGTTCCTTTAGGACAGTTAGTGTGAAAAGCACTGAATTAGATAGATAATTACTCTGGCCAGAATCCCCTGGTGTTAGCAAATTAATTAGTGCTAGAGGTATAACAAGATAAATCCTGAACAAATCAGAGAATCAGCTGTACTTCCAAAATGAAATGACTAGGTATGCATAGTGCAGAGCAAGGGAGCGCCTGTATGCAAGAAAAGAGGGGTCCTTTTTAGGTAAACTTACTTAGTACCCAGTACTTAAGGTATTGTGAAGAAGCATCTTTCAAAGCATCTGCTTTGAAAAGCAGAAGTCATATCATAACTATTCACCAAAATCCAGTCAGTGAAGAGGAGAAATCACATACGGATGCTTTCAGTTACATATGAACATTCCTGCATTAATACTTTATAACTGGAGCATTAGCCAGAGAACGTGACCAGTCCAGAAAGATACATATAAGCAAAAACAGATGCTGGTTAGGATTTTACAGAATCACTAGTTTATACAGGCAGGGAAATGCACACAATTTAAGGAGAGACCCAAGATTTCACGAAGTATACACCTTAATTTAGAGTTAACTTAATCCTTTACATTTCAAAGGAACTGTCTTACAATTTTTCTACATATTTATTAACAACAACTGTGTAAACTGGCTTAAACCATACCACAGAGAATTCTTTTCTTTGTAGAGGGGGGAACGTTCAGCTAACTAATTATGACAACACTAGTAATAAGTAGTTAATGAACTTTTGGGATTTACTTTCCTGACTCCTGACAGGATGGATCGGCACCAATGTGGCAAATCACACTTTGCCTGAGGCAAAAAGGAAGATAGTCATCTGACTGCTTCCAAGGATCTCCAAAGTTTGTGAACATCTGAAGTCAAAAGGAGTGAGTATTCCCATTTTCTAGTTGTTGGTGTCTTTAGGATGGTTGTCTAATAATAAAACCCAAGGGAGGAAGAATTCTAAGATGGCTCCCATGCATCATCTACTCTGCTGGAGGGGGGCTGGGAGCTGGGGTCAGGAAGAGTTGTCACTCCCATGACTGTTCTGTTATATGACTAAGGTGAAGGGATTCTGTAGATGTAAGTAAGATCCCAAATCACTTGATTCTGAGTTAATCAAAAGAAAGATTATCGCAGATGGTCTAACTTAACTAACTGAAGGTCCTTAAAAGAGGGACTGGGCCCCCTTTCTGAAAAGAGAGATCTTCACGCTGGCCTTGAAAGAGTAAACTGCCATGTTGTGAGAAGACCTTTGAGAGGGCCATGTGGGAAGGGAGTGAGGGGCCTTTAGGAGCTGAGAACAAACAGGAAAGGGGAGGTAGTCCTACAACCACAAGTAAGTGTCCACAACCACCAAAGCTTGAAAGAGGAGCAGAAAAGTAGCCCTGGAAAGGAACACAGGCCAGTCAACACCTCACTGCAACCTTATGAGACTTTGAGGAAAGGAACCAGCGAAGCCCTGGCTGGACTCGTCACTGTGGCAACTGTGAGAAAAGAAATGTCCGTTGTTTGAAACAACTGGGTTTGTGGCAATACATTACACAGTGTAGAAAACACCAAACTAAAATAAGTGAGTCTAGATTACTGAATTCTAAATTCATTTTCTCTCTCAGTCTTCATATAAGATGCACTTATGAAGATGCTGTCTCATTTGTTTCATTCACTGTACTTTAAACCAGTGATCACGGTCAGTCTTCAATCTCTTTCATTTAGTCTGATCCACATCTTTTTTGCATAAATCTTAAGGATTTAGCTGTTTCTCTAACTTCTCTCATTTAGGAATTACCTTACTAGGAGGAAAGCTAATTAACTGGGCAGAAGGAAAGGCCATACTTAATGTGATTCTGCACACATACCTCTTCCAAACTTTAAGATGCATAATGAGGGCTTCCCTGGTGGCGCAGTGGTTAAGAATCCACCTGCCAATGCAGGGGTCATGGGTTCAAGCCCTGGTCCGGGAAGATCCCACATGCTGCAGAGTAACTAAGCCTGTGCACCACAGCTACTGAGCCTGCGCTCTAGAGCCCGTGAGCCACAACTACTGAGCCTGTGTGCCACAACTACTGAAGCCCGTGCACCTAGAGCCTGAGCTCCGCAACAAGAGAAGCCACCGCAACGAGAAGCCAGAGCACCACAATGAAGAGTAGCCCCCGCTTGCCGTAACTAGAGAAAGCCCACACACAGCAAAAAAGACCCAATGCAGCCAACAATAAATAAATAAAATAAATTTTTTTAAAAAGATGCATAATGAGCCCTAATATTAATTCTCCTTGAAAAAGTATTTTAAACAGTACAATATAATTGATTTATACGCTTCTAAAAACACTTCATAATATTCATTTATTCCTTGGGTAAGATAGGATTATGTGTCTTTTGCTCATCTTAAAAGAAAAAGAAAGCACCATTCTATGTTACACAAGTATCACTATTATATGCTGATATTTAAAAGTTACCATTTTCAGACAGTTTGCAACAAGTGCTAGAAATATACTGTCAGATGAGAACATCTAGGGCCTATTTCACAGAATCAAGATCTCACATGACAACAGGCCACTAACATTATTTCTCTGCACACAAGAATGCAAGGTCACTGACTTCCTTATATATTTCTTAACGGGCCCTTCAAACAGACAAAGAAAGGAGTCTGGTACCATACAATGCTTGAGTACAACTGGGGAGAGCACAGAGTATTAAAAAGGAAGGAAAACATCGAACTTTAGCACTTTTGCTTTCAGAAAGACTGTGAGAGAGAAGACTAAAATGTGAGGGCTGGGGGTGGGACCTTTTCAGAGGCACCCTCAAAGGCAGTGGAGTACTCGGGTACCAAGAAACATCTCGTTTATGCTGAACAGACACGTGACAACTAAGACCTAGTTGTTAGGAAATGGTTGGGCGGTGAGCAATTATAGAAGGTGCTAAAGCCCGGAATTGTTCCTCACAAGATGTTACCTAGGTAGGTCCCACACCTAGTTAGTGGTGGAGGCAAACCGGAACTCAAGTCACCTGACTCCACCAAATTCTCCTGCTTCTAATCAAATTATATTTATCCAGTACTTTCCATGTGCTGTGCTTCGTATGAATTAACATTCTTAATTCTCACAACAACCTGATGAAGTTTTAGCCATGAAAGAGTTAACTTGTTCAAGTTACCCAGCTAATAAATGGTAGAACTGAGCTTTGAACCCACATTATTAACCAACCAGGCAAATTCCAAGAGGGAATTAAGCCCTAATGTTCAAAACCATCCATTATTAAGTTCTCCTCTATGCCTCTAGAATGGTACTAGCCATGAACCGTTTTTCAGAGAACTGAAAAAATCGTCACTCAAACCATTATCTGTGTTCTGTGGTTCAGATGACAAAACTTGGAAAGGCTGCAACCACACCATAAATGGTCACTTTTTAGAATTTAGAAGTACTCGATAGTCACCTACAGGAACGCAGCTTCACTGACACTCAGCATGGAACCAACATCTAATATTCATACATTACGTGTTTGTGTATATGTGTATATATATACATACACACACATATATTTAGTTATAGTTATACAGTTTTATATATATATATATATATAAATAATGTGTTTGCTTGTAATTAAGGCAGGGGTACAGAAACATAAAAATAAAATTGATAAACAAATACTGAGCAGCCTATTAAACTCAGGTTTTAGATCCCTGTGTATATCATAAAAGCAGACTCTCAGGGGCAAATCTACTTCACTTATGGAAAACAACAGAAGGGGTAGGACCAAATCCAAAGCTTGCAACCCTCAAACTGCCCCTCTGTCACGGTCATTTACACCCAGGGACTCAGCTGGCTTTTAGACACCACACAGACAGGTTGTGTCACCTCTGATAATTTAAGGAGATGAATGACCTCATCTAATTATCAGGCATGGTTTGCACTGTGATGAGTTGCCATTCCCCTATGTTTATTTATCACCATCGAGTATTAATATAAATTTTAAACAATTACTCACCAGCCGACCTTAATACCATGTATCAAACCCCCTGGGAACTCAGCTACACATGCACAATAAAATTTCACCTCATGAAAATTAATTCGGTTTTCTACATTTATATCGACAGGAAAATCAGGTGTTTGGAGAAACAACCAAGCATTCTACATGTTTAATTTAGAGCAATCTGCACACACCCCATTGTGCCCATCCTCCTGAGGCTTCACATGGCCCATTTGTTTGTCTCTCCTAACATTTTCACAGATGCAAGTTTAAGTCAATTCTAATGTAATGTTATGGCAAAGAAGGGTTGGTATTTTTAAAGTGACAGACGTCGTAAGAATTTTACATTCCTTTCTGTAACAAATGTCAAAATGACTGCCATAAAAAGGCAGGTTCCTGGCACTTGAAAACTTGCTGCTTCAATGGTTATCATCAAGTTGTACTCATTAATCATTGGTATTAATGTAAAGTTTCATCTAAAACATCTCTTCCCTCCACGAATCAATTAAAAATGTGCAGCAGAAATTCCATTTAACCGTTTTATTTCTACCAATAAGAGAACAGTGTTCGTGAAAGGCTAAACTCCATTTATATTATAAAGTGAAGGAGTGGGGTTCAATGAGTGTAACTAATCATCAATTGGATGAGTCAAACGAAAATTGGCCTTTCTCAGTATGCTCTTGGCAGATTTTTTTTCTGACTTCTGTGTTCGTTACGAAAAATGCAACTGGTCTCAATTTTACTATTCTGTGCTCGCTCAATTTGCAGGGTTGTCTGAAATCATTTCTGTAAACATCGTGGATAGCTTGCTTTATTCACTTTCAAATATTCTGTCTTGAAGCTGAAAACTTCCATCTTTGACAATGAGAGGCTATCAGTGGCAAAGTTGTGACTTTTAAAAATAGACTCAATCTCCTGTGGCACAGATCTCATACAACAGGTGCTGGCTGAAATGTCAGGACGAAGCACATCAAATCCTTTGTGGTCCTGTTTGCTTCGTGGTCCCTTTTAAGATATAGGTTGCGTCCTGAACCTAGAGACAGAACACTTCACTCACTCCAGTCCACTGCATCTCTTTTCATTTCCTCTTTATGATTAAAGGCTACACAACTTTTTAAGAAGAAACATTTTTAAGGCCTGCTAATAAGCATCCCTTTTCCCATTCATTTCAGGTTTTTCTGAAAGAAAACAACAGACCAAATGATATGTTAGCACAGTAATCTAGCTCACTAACCCTCAGTCATCAATTCATGATCCTTTGAAGACAGAAAAATCACATGTGGTACAAATAATAAAGCCAGGCCATTAAACAGTCCTTCAAGATTCCCCATGCATCCATTCACTTTATCCCCATGATATAATACTGTGATTCAGGATTAGGTCAATATTACCCTTGTTCTGCAGATGGAGAAGTTGGACTTAGTGTTAAGTCTGCTCTACTTTACACTGACTCCTTTACCCTCTTGGCCGCATTGCTAGAATATGCAGCCAGCCACAAATGGAGCAGGTAAGATGATGGGTGCAAAGAAATCCAGGCTCCTGCCATGTAAGGGCAGCAAAGTACAGCAGCTAAGTGTAGGACTGTAGAATCAAGCTGCTTGGGGTCAAATTTTTTCCTAAAAAAAACTCAGAAAAGTCCTTCATACTCAAAACTTAACCTTCCTCATCTATAAAACAGGGATAATACTTATCTTAAGGGACTGACTTAAAGGTTGGATGGATTAAAAAACATGCAGAGTATTAATTCACAGTGCCTCACATTCAGGAGCTCAAATATGTTAGAAAGCAATATAACAATAATTGAAAGATAGCTGTAATTATTAGCGTCCAGACTTTCTGTGGGTAGAGACATCAAAATTAGCTCAAGCAAACTGTGAATAGCTATGGAAGAGAAAAAAGAGCAGTCACAAAATGGAAATAAATACCCACCCTAACTCTCCTCATCTCTTGTTACAGACCACAAGGGTGGTTTTTCCACACTGCACTGGGACCAATGAGATCAAGACTGATTCTTAGATCTGCCGGCATTTGCAATCCTAACCGTTCATTCAGTTATCTTGGAAACTCAGGGAACTGCTGTGATGGCAGCTGCCAGTGATTTTCAGACCTTCAGGAGACCTGAGATGCCTCTGTAAGGGTTGACCAGGGACATGCTTTGCAGGAATATTTGTCAGTGGTTTGTTGTCTTATCAAATTCATTATACTGTTTGGGTTTTTTTACAAGGATCTGTTTCAATTCAAATTTCTGCCCTCTGCTAAAGAATGGACATGGGGTTTGGGCAGGTGGGGGGCGGCGAGGAGAAGCACGGACAAAGTAGGGCCATAAGTCACCCCTATCTGCCAAAAAATTAATAAGTGATTCAGGCTAAATTGCCAAAATCAAGAACTATTTGTTCTTTTTTTGTTTTCTTTTGCTTGATACTCCTGTAACATCTTACTATCATAAGCACATACACTTATTAAATCTAATGACATTTTGCAAAACTACATGGGTCTTCAAGATGACAATCTCTATTTTAAAAAAGGAAAGAAAAGAGAAAGACAAAAGAGAACCAAACGTTGCTGTGTCCAAAGGAAATATAGTGACGTACTAGAGCCTTGTTACTACCAAATGAAGAAAAACTCTGGTCTGTACATCTCAAAATGTGAACATTACTAATGTGCATTTATTACATTTCTGAATCATGTCATTCCTTCTTGAGCATGGAATATATAACTTGGAACATTCCTCCAAAAACATCTCCCAGTAAATTAAAAGTGTATCTATCCTATATTCCAACCATCTGCTTTAATTCTCAAGGCTGTTTCATATTTCAAAAGTTACTTTGTAAGACACTGTTTTTTGTCTTGATCCCTTCCTCAGCTGCCTCGGTTCACCCATCAATCATGGCCTCTTCCATCCCTTTCATCTCTCTGCCATTTGGGCTTCTCTCTCTGATATGCTCAAATCTCCCCTCTGTTAACACTTACTTAGTTGCCTCTACAACCTCCCCTGCCGCCCAGGAACCTTTTTCTAAGCATTGCTTCTTCCTCTATCCATGGTACTAGCAACTGGCCTGTTGCAGTGCAATACCTCTTAATGAGATTGGACCAGGGTATGAGAAGTGACCCAAGCTTAGGCAACCAAAATCCTTTTTCCAAATCCCATCTCCTGGTCTCAAATGAATGAGCTACAGATGGTCATCTGGTCCATATTCAAATTACCAACATATCTTTCTTTAGGAGGCTGTGTTTTGGACTAGGATTCTGGTCTCAAACTGTTTGAAAGCTTCAACAGGGAAATTGTAAACCCTCACAGGCATTCAACAACATGAGGGTCAGGAAGCAGATAAAGTCCGTTTGCGAGGACAGAGAAGAATAAGGAGTCAAACAAAAGAAAACCAGAGGCTAGAGCAAGAGACGATCCTAATAAAAGCTCCACCCCCCCTTTCTGTAGGTGTTGGCATATCCTTCACCTTGACTCCCATGACCGACCATCCAGCTCCAACTATCACTGAAAAATATTTCCCTTTTTGGTTCAAGACAGTCCTATGGTTTTCTACTACCTGCGATCCCAAATGGCCTATTCTAACTCCTATTCTCTAAGCAAAACAAAAGAACGCCAAATCCCTTACACTATCTTCCTCTGAACTTGCTACTCTCTCCCTTTCCTCACACTGTCAAGTTCCTTTAAAGAACAGTCTGCACTTGCTGCCTTCATATTCTCACCTGCTACCGACTCTTCAAGGCAAGGAAACCATGCTTGCATCCAAAACCTTCTACTGAAACTGCTGTCACATCAGCAACGACCTCGTGATTTCCTTAAAGGGCTCATCTTATCCAATCTCTCTGCAATATGAAGGATCAAGACTCTTCTTTTGAAACTCACAGTGCCTATCATAATAGATACCAAATAGATATTTGCTAAATGAATGAATGGACCCATTTTCTGGCTTCAAAGTTACTCAATTCGCCTCCAAATCTGCTTCAGATACGTATTTCCAATGGCCCAATAGTCATCTATAGAGACACCACAAACTCAAAATGTTCAACAGCGAGCATGTTACTTTCACCCCACCACCAACTTGCTATTCCTCCTCTGTGTCTAGCCTAGGAAGTTCAGTATAACATGATCTACCTGTTAAAGAGCCTGGAGCCATCTCCAACACTTCTCTCTTCCTGATTCCCCCAATCCCATAACCAATAGCACCTGAATGTTTACCTCTACAATATGTTTCATCCCTGCTTTGCTTTCCCACTGCCACTATTCTCTTTAGACAATGGGCATCTCTCACTCTGGGATGCTGCAAGAGTCTACTAACTGCTCCCATTGTCCCTGCTTAGAATATTGTCTCTTTAATCCATTTTCTACATACTATGATTCAAAACCTATTAATTTTATTTTTAATTAAATAAAAGTCTTAGGATGAAAGCCAAATTTGAGTACCCAGAGCTGGGCTACCACAAATGTCCATGTGTTGTGAACAATGCCCGACTCCCCTTTGGGTCGCGTAGGAAGAAAGTTCTGATGCAAAAATTGTATCACCTAGACTCAGACTCACGATTCAGTCCCATCAACATCTCTTCCCACCCAGGAGTCCTATGGCTGACACGAAACAGCCCGGGCGTATTTCTTCACCACGTTATGTGCTTTTTCTTGATCACGCTTTGTCAGATTCCACTGCTTCACAATCAGCCTGGAGTTGGGAATGTCTTCCTTGGGGACTCTCTTCCTCAATGTGGATTCTCAGCATGTAGTTCAGTGCACTACATAATTTGCTCTGAATAATAATAATTGCATTAATCATTGAATTAAATTACATTTGAGGCTAAAAATCTTTGAAACAGGAGACATTAAAAGAGCATAAATCAAAACTATTTTTAAAAAGTAAGAGGTACTATGTACTTAGAGGTCTAAATAGTCTTCAGTGTACTACCTAGAAGCCTAGAACCTGCAAGCTATTTCATTTCTTATAATCTAAGGGATGGAATTTACTAATGGAATTTCTTTCTTGATTATTAGCATTTAAGGTTTTAATAAAGTGTTATACTAATATTTCTTATCTAATGAACCATTTTCCCAGGTACTAATATTTCTTATCCAATGAACCATTTTCCCAGAGTTATATAAAAAATAAGAACGCTTAATTGTTCCTAGTTTTTGAGCTCTAGACCATTTTACTGTCTTTGGTTTCTAAGGTGAATTTCCATATATGAATATTTAGGTCTCTAAAAACAATGTGCAGTAAACAGTATTTCCAGAATAATCGAGCTCACATGGAAAATGGGAAAAAAGAAGAAAATAAAGTAAAGCAAAACAAAATAACTAACTGCCAACCTTTAGCATCTTTAATGTAACTTTGCACCTTGCAAATCTGAGGGCTCCTCTGCTCCACTTACACACGCATCATTCCTCACAGCATCTCCACCATAACGCCTCTTTTTTTTTTTAATAAACTTATTTATTTGTTTATTTTTGGCTACGTTGGGTCTTTGTTGCGGTGTGCAGGCTCGTCATTGCAGTGGCTTCTCTTGTTGCAGAGCACGAGCTCTAGGCGTGCGGGCTTCAGTAGCTGTGGCACTTGGGGTCTAGAGCGCAGGCTCAGTAGCTGTGGTGCACGGGCTTAGTTGCTCCGCAGCATGTGGGATCTTCCCCGACCAGGGCTCGAACCCGTGTCCCCTGCACTGCCAGGTGGATTCTTAACCACTGCGCCACCAGGGAAGTCCCACCACCACAACACCTCTTGATTATTTTTTTAAAACAGATTTTCCCAGTGTGCATAAGCTCATTTATTTTACTGAGCCATTCCTCCTCTGATCCTCAAAATGAAACATCATTAATGTCTAACCATCCCTTTATATAGCCTGACAGAGGACAACCTCAACAGCTCGCTTCACTCTTTCCCCAATTATCCCCACAGTATGTGGGCAAATGTCAAAGGAACAACAGTCTAGGCCGTTTAACAATTTTGGTGAAAGTGTTGATAATGTATTTCAGATTTATCTATGCATCAAAATCCCTCAACAATTTCCCTATAGAGAGAAAAATCTAGTAGTAAGAGATCCCCGACACAGTGAGTGAAGATTCAAGTGCACAGGACCCAAAATTGAGGTCTGGTCACAGGTAACCTGATGGAAAACAATCCAAAACTTTTTCTCCATTTGACTTGATGTTATGTACAAATAATAATAAACTATGATGAATAGTAATTGTGTGTGTGTGTGTGTGTGTGTGTGTGTGTGTGTGTGTGTGTAAGAAAGAGAAAGAGAAGAATTAGTAATTAATTATTTGAATAAAAGAATTCAGGAATTATTTTTCAAAATTTGCCAGGAGACTACTGTAATAAATTTTTTTTTTTGTAATAAATTTTTAATTACTCAAGAACTTCAGATAAACAGTAGGATTATCCCCAAATCTGAATCATTTTAAATGGGCAACACCATTATTTTCCACTGCCATCATTTCTAGTTTAAGTTGTTCTTCCATTTATGATATAGAATTTAAAATGTATCTGAATTTTTTTAATCCAGCAGAAGCATATGGTTAAAAAAAAAAAAAAACCAGCAGAAGCAAATGTTAAAATAACATTTAGCCAGAAATATCCCACATTCATATTCAAAGAGAACTTTAAATATTGCTTCATATATAACAGCCTGATTCTGTATTATTGAAATTAACTATAAAAGTGTGCCAGTTTGTTGAGGCCACAATGTCGATCTTTTCCTTGTTTATAATCTTGTTAGAATCTATATAAATGGCAAATTTTAAAGGAGCAGTGGAATTGAACTACCGCAAATAAGATAAAGCCTATAAGAAAGAAAAACCTAAAAGTTTAGGTTTTACAAACAAAATTTTAAAACCTGTGCAAGTTCTATCCCTGAATCCTAAAACATGGTACGTCAAATGTTTAATTCTTAAAAATTTCAAAATATCCCATAATTAAATGGCAGAAATAAAACTGCTTAGTATGCAAAGACCTTTTAATAAGAGCCCAACACTTCAAATGCGATAGTCCCTTCCTCATATTTGTTTTGCTTAACAGACTGCAAGCCTATCTTTAGAACCACGTTTCTGTTGTTACTCATCAATTATGTTAATAACTTGTCCAACAGGACCTGAACAGTTTCAATAGCTCATCTGATTCTCTTAAAAAAATTATTCTTAAATGCTGGTGTTATAAAATATTCTGAATGAGATTTACTCCCCATAAACAGTTGTGGATTGGCAGAGAGCTTTCAGCATGCACCTTTGTTAACAACCTTACCTTACTCAGGTTCTTCTACCCTAGCAAAACACCTGAAGAAGTTTAAAAATAAATACGTGTGTGTACACATATATATACATAGAGAAAGACATAGACACATAAAATATTATCTATTAAATAGAATACTACAGTAAGATAAACTAGACAAATTATATAATGATGCAATGTTAACATATTTTGGACCCTCAAGGAAAAGGTGGTAAGTACAATATTGTTCACAAAGTGCTATCAATTTCATCTCAATTAACACTGAAGTCAATCACTATTTTTCCTTAAACTCTGTAAACAATTTGACACAATAATTTCCAGGTTTTGTGCACACAGAAGAAAACATGAACCATGTGTAAGCTACATGGTTGACTATCTCGGTGCAGTTCCAAGTTTATTGGAAAGCAACCATATGAAAGCTTAGGGAACAGTTGTGGTACTATGCATAAATAGTCCAGGAAAAGAAAGACTCGCTCACACAGTGTGACACAGTGCCTGATACATACCATATGCCTTAGGTAGATGTGCAATAAATGTAACAGAACAGAGGTCATTCCCCATGGTAAGCAGCTTACATACTTTTTGAACTACTAGGATAGACATCTCTTTTATTACAAATGATGGAAGGCTGTCACTTTAATAACAATAAAATGTTACTCTTCAGAAATACTGAAACAAATTCTGATTTTTTTTCCAAACTTCTATCTATGTATGCTCATATCAGAGTTGATTATGTCCACACATGGAAGACACTGAAAGAAATCAACAAACTGGACAATATGCCTAAAATATTTCACTTTAACCATTTAAATCCCCACTTTTTAGGTTATAAGTAGTTTGACGACACATATTAGGTACAAGATGTGAATTCAGAAGAACAGATTACTTTCTTGAATATTTGCATCTGTATTGAAAAATAAGAAGAAGAGAAATTTCTGTGCATGTGTTGAATATAGAAATACTCCAGAGAACACATTAATTTAAATAATACAGTTTGTTATGGGCATGTTTTTTGGTATTATTTTTTAAATTCCTAAATGCATTGTCATTTCTTATGACTATATACTTCTAAATGTAAACAGTCAATTTGAATACATAATTTCCACGTGTTATTTATGTTTCTGCAAAACATCACCATGGGTAAACCCTAGAAGGAAGAGGATTTTATGATGTTATTTTTATCAATGTTGGAGAAGTATTGGAAAGGCGTCTACAAAGCAAGGTCTCTTTGAAGAAAGAGAGTGGTAAAGTTTTTACCTATTTTCAAAATGAACAACTTGCGATAGAATCTGATTTTATATGTATTTATTAAATTAAAATTAAATTGGTGAAAGCCATAGGAAAATAAAAAAGGCACATTTTATTTCCTTTTATAAACCATAATAAGCTTAGATTCTTGTACCTTCCCAAAAATGTTTTTTTAGACTGTATCCATTTCAGTCTGCCTAATGCTCATTCAAATGCCTATCCAAACAGCTACCCATATAACCATGTATAAACATTACTAAATTTAATATCATGTTACTACTTGTCTGGAAGAATATATCTACTGTTGCATATTTTAAATGTACACCTGTGGAATAATAAATGTTGTCATGTGGTTAAGCTGATGAAAACTAATCAAAGATCTGAGAAAAGGATTTATTAATGTTCATTGTTTTTAGGTATTATTTCACATTTAATACTGTATCTCATATTTTATAAGGCACATTTCCTTCTCTATGTTGTATGTGAATGAGAATAATTATATCACTTCTAACATATGAAAAAGATATCCATTCCAAAGTTATGACACAGAATTTATTTTCTGTAGACTTTATATGTAAATTTGTCTAATAATAGAAAAATATTTATATCCTAAGCAGTCAAACCCCAAAGTACTATTCTTTTATGAGATTTTATGCTTATTTCCTACAGATACCAGTAATTCTTACTAATATATTTATCCCATTATATAGTTTAAATATATTAAAATTCCCATATACCAAAGGGCTCACAGCCAATTATTCTGGACTGATTGGCATTTTGATACGACTGAGATAAAAGTTTAACATGAATAGTAGTTATAACTATGTGCTTTTTTTAAAAACTGGATTTGTAAATAGATTCTAAAATTAGGAGCGACCGATTTAAATTAACATTACAATACTGGCTACCATACTTATTATCCTGAGTTTTAAAATAGAAGTGTTTTCACATATGTGCCAAAAAACTATTTCTAAAGCAAGGGAGAATTCCCTTTAGAAAACTACATTTTAAACTATCAATATAACATGTGCATACTATAACATGAAAATGATGTACTTTCCACTCATATACAAACCAATATGCACTAGGTGGCTGCTACCAGATGGCATATTCACGTTTCACACCTTATTGAAACAATCACTGCCAAAAGAAAAACCTAACCTAGCAAAAGAATTGTATCAAAATTCCTTCCTTCGAAAAAAAAAACCAGTTTTTTTAGTGTTACCTCTTAGAACAGTTTAACTACTATTTTAATTCAGAATATGCTACATGAGAATGTATGTTAAACCAGAGAAAATTAAAGAAAATATTTAGAATGGTATTTATGTTTTATTACAATACTTAACCCCTTAATATTATTGTAAACATTCTAAAAAACAAAAACCTTTGTATTACTAATTCTAATTCAGGTCCCACTCCCATGAGTGCATAATGAATTTTATACTGTCTTGATGGCATATTCTTCCTCTTCTGATGATAAAAAATTCTTACATTACTTTTTCTGGAAAAAATAAAATGATCAAAAAACCAAAAGAATTTACTAATGATTTCCAGAGAAATGTATATATAGAAGCACAATAATTTGCCTTTAGTGACACTATAATCTTTGTACTGAGTTTTTAATGAACTTGGAATTTTTCCCAAAGATTTGAGATTTATCCTGATAAATTCTCTGCATCAACTCTTTTCTTGCAAGAAAAGTAAACAGCACCACATCTTAATAAAATTAATGCTGTATTTTTTTTAATTTCATAAAGTTTACTCAGAAATACAACATGAAGTACAAATGTCAACTCTCATTTCTCCTTTCCTCAGGTTACTAACTTTTCAAAAAAATAAAGATGCATAAGCCTTACAAAAACATTGCCAATATTTCCTAAAAGAGACTGACTTAGCTCTACAAAATCTTTTATTAAGCTCTTTTTTACAAAATAGTGTTTCATATTATTTGAAAATATCTTAAGTTTTCACTGTTAAAAAATAAATTTCAAATCCTTTCAAAGAAAAGAAACTGTGGCTTCCTAAGTCCTATTTTTGCCCACTATTTATTTTCTTTCTTGTCTTTAGTGAATTTCTGACCATGAAAATTGAGCTATTTTAATTTTAGAAAAACATTTATTGCAGATGTCCTTCTTACAACAAGGATTCTTTTATTAATATTTTAGCATGCTCTGTTCAGGAATAAAAGGTTGTATTTTGTAGTATATTAAAAAGTCATAGTTTGCCCCAATGGTGTGATGAAGTATTCCCTCCAAATGAGAGAAATATTGGTAAATTGTCAGTTAAAAATAACACTTTAAAAATGTGTAAACTGAACACACTGACTGCTTTAAAGCATCACTTCTTTGACACAAAATGCAAGCGACTCACTTGAGTTCTAGCTTTACAGGCCAAGCTACAAAGAGACTAAAGAAACAAATATATAGAAGTGTAATTTCTTAATAAGAGTGAATAATTTTGAAGCATCTTCGGTGTAATTCTTACTCTTTTCATGTTTCAAAATATCCGCTTGGAACATCCTGCCAATTACAGGAAGATCTACAGATGGCATTTAGCCTCGTGCTTCATAACAAAAAGGATCTGCAATCATTTTTATGGAAGATTATCTAAAATGTACATGACTGTAAATCAATGACAAAAATATTAGACATTCCCCTTAGCCGGGTTAGAACGTGCATCCTTCAGATTCTTGCACTGACACCTAATGTAATAAATACTTTAAGCTGAACCTTAAATAATAGCTGCAGGATTTCAGCTGGTAAAGATTCACGGTTAGTATCCACCACAAACTCCACTATTCAGCACTTGGCCAACAAAGGACAGCAAATAATTCCCAATAGCAAAAATACCGGGAAGGCTACCTTGGGCTTTGTTTTTGTTATGTAAAATTCATTAAAGTGACTCATCCACTTCCGATTACCTACTCTTAGAGGCTTTAAAGTAGCTTCAAGAACCAAAAAAAAAATGCTTTCCCAGAATGCCTGATAGGCTATTCCGCGCATTTAAAAATATGTGTATATTTATATGTGCCACTGACTTTGTCTTTTTTCCAGCCTAAAAGAGAATTATTATTTTTCATTCCCTTCCTGCCCTGTAACTATACAGCTACCTTCAAACACTCTATTTCCAGAACAGCAGCGAGGTTTTTTTAAGCTATTTTAGAAATGGTAAAAATAAGAGAAAATTGCAGGAGACTGGAAACACTCAGTCCCTCCCCCAAAGAATAGGTTCTATTCATTCTAAGAACAGGAACCGCGTGTCCTACGGCACTTAAATGTTTCAAATAGAGGGTGAGGGAGGTTGGGTGGCACGGTCCCGGTACCTGCGAGTCCCTGGGGTGGACAGCACCTCTACCGCGTGAAGCGAGCACTCCTCTCATCAGGAAGGCTGTCGAGCGCACCCAGTAATTTGGGATCCAAACGAGTTTGGATACCACAGCAATTAGTGAGCATCCCAGAGGTCAAGTGCGGGGAAAGTGCGGGAAAAGTCCACGCTACCCTGGCCAGCCTGCAGTTACCTATGTGCAAAATACCCAACCCAAACACAACTTTTTATAGGACTGGGTTTGATGAGAGCGGGTATCTGGCTGGAAACTTTTTCCACAGTACACCTAAACTCTTTTAAGTCCAAGGAATCCTTTTAGAGATGGGCTGAGGCGCCGCGAGTTGTTGGCGGACGTTCCCCAGAACAGCCCGGCCCCGCCGAGGCTCCCAAGACGCGTGCTCGGTGCGCATTCCGGCGGCGAGCAGCGCGCATCTCCCGCTCGGCCTCTCCAGAACCAAGTCCGGCTCACTGCCCACCCCCACGAGCAGAGAAGCCCCTCAACTCGGGAATGGAGCCCACGCCGGGCTTCCGCTGCACCCCTCGGCCCGCACTCCCCGCCCTGCCCGGGCACTTACGTGACGGCCGAAGGAAACGGCTCCTCAGATGAGGGGCCGATCAGCAAAGATAGGAAAAGTGTCAGAGTCAAGGCCAGCAGGCAGCCAGCAGCCATCTTCGCTATCGAAGATCAATCTCGCCTCCCTTCCCAGCCTGGGGAAGGACCGGTGCTGGAAACCACGGGAGGAGAAGGAGCACGGTCAGCCCAGACCGCGGGCGTCTGAGGGCCGGCGCGCCCAGGGCCGGGACCCGGACGCGGGCTCGCGCCGGGGTCTGCAGGGGCGAAGCCCGGCGCGGGGGAAGGGGCGGCGGCGGGCGGACCCACTAGCGCGCGTTGGCTGCTCTGCGCCGCGGCTGCCTCGCCGCCGCCGCCATCAAGGGCGACTTTGGAAACAGACCTGGGCAAGCCCGCCGGCGCTCGCACTCTCGCTCCCTCTCGGTTTCCTCCTTGATTTATTCCCGCGATTGCCGTGGAGAAGGCGGGGGCGGAGAAGGGGGCGGAGAAGGGGTGACGGCACTGGGGAGGGGTGGGGTGGCTGCAGGAATGGGGGAATGGCAGGCGGAGAGACTTGTGGCAGAGAGAGAGAGAAAGGCTCCGTCTGGCTTCTCTGGGCAAGTCGGAGGGAGGCGGCTGGGGGTGGGCAGCGGGAGGGCTGGGCGTCAGAGCAGTCGGGCGGAGACGGGCCGGAGCAGCCCTCCATACAAGGGAGACAGGAACTCCCAAAGTCGGCGCCGGCTTGCCCCAGCCGCCCGGCGCGCGGAGGCGGAGCGGAGCCGGCCCAGCGGGGCTCCCCGGGGACCGCCAGCCGCCCGCAGGGTATCCACAGGCTGCAGGGACTCCGGCCGAGCACTTGGCTCGTGGCTTTGGGGGTTATTTTTGCCCAGGCAGGCAGCGTTCCCCCGGCCCTTCTCCCAGACGCAGAATCCACCGCCTGCCTAGGAATCATGGAGAAGTGATTTGACAACAAATGTAGGAGGGGTTTGTATTTGCATTTTAAAGCACCACTTTTGACTCCCTACCAGGTGGCACTGTTTATTTGCCCGGGAGTGCCAAAGGCTAGAGCCTCCGGCGTGGCTGAGTGCCAGTTGTGGCGGCGGCCCCACGCCCAGGTACCGCTCACCTGTCAAGACAGAGCCTCGGGATCCGGGCTGAGGACAGTCAGAGAAGGACCTGATACTGTAAAATCCTCCTAGCCCTGCCGTGTGGTAGGACAGGGGTGAAGGGACGAATTCTACACCCAGGGAGCATAGTGCCGTGACAAAGGCTTTGTAACTACCTCCAAAAAGTCCCGAATGCCCTGGTCTGGCCGGTGGGCTGCCCTGCCTTGACAGTGTTGCTACAGGATGAGTTCACTTTGTCCCGGTGAGGGCATTAAAAGGGTAAGCAACAGGAACAGGTGGCAATTTGCAAAATGCCCCTGAAATATGGAGGAGGAATAGAGAGGGAGAGAGAGCTAGACAGTAGAAGTCTGCGGACCAGTTTCACCTCCCTCCATCCCCAGGAGAAGCAGTGGCAGGCGTGCCCGGGCCTCCTCGTAGGAAAAAACAGAAGGGTCTTGCGTTAGGCCTCTTCTCCCGACCACACAGGCCTCCTTCAGGAAGGCGCTGATGTACCGGGTGGAAAGGTTTCCTTGAACATCTTAAATTCTTAAGCCCCTTGTAGTAGTATATTAGAGCACTTTTGACACCATTCCTGATGGAAAAAAAAAAAAGACCATCTTGCGTATGCGTAAAAGGTGTCATTATGGGGAGGACGTCAGATTTTTAATTAGCCTTTCTTTAGTTTCAGTAGAGCTTATGAAAACAGAAGGACACTTATTAATTCGTAATTGATTTTCCATCTCTCTAAAGGCAACCTCCCCAAACAGGGAAGACTGAGAGTACTTACTAGCAACGTTTTAAAAGGTGATGCGATTTTATGATTCTTGACCCAGTGATTTTTCCTTCCCCCTTACCTCTCTTTTTTGTGTGTGTGTGCCTTATTTGTTTTCTTTAACTTCTCTACATCTCTATCTTGCTCTCTGTTTCTTTCTTCTTACTCTGAGTGGCCTCATAAAAGGCACCCCACCGTGACTTGAGTAGCATATGAGAGATGAAGTGGGATGGAATGAGATTGAGAATTTGAGCTCAGATGGATATTTTAAATAACTGAAGGTAGCTTTCCACTCTAAAATTAGAGAACTAAATAGTCAAATCCAACTTTTTTTTTTTAAATGATTCAAAAGCAGATTTTCTTCCCCAGCATGGGGATTAGGAATGGCAGAATTAGATGTCCATTACTGTCTACATGATATGTTGGTATCATAATAGCCACACTGCAGAAAAATATTATATTCTGTCAATTATTTCAATAATGACTTCAGACTTCCTACTAAGGTACACCATTTCCAATTTTATATGTTTAAGAGAAAGAGCTTAAGGAATAAGAGAATGTAATAAAGTTCTAGAGAAGGTAAGACAGGCTTCATTAACTTTGCTGGCCTTTGAGCCAAATCGCAATTTCTTTGGATCACTCTGATGAAGCACTGTGTTCTCTAATATCTGAAGCTGTTGAAGAAAGATATTGCTTCTGCAGTTCTTTCTGAAAGGGTTGGTTGTCAACTATAAGCCTAAATCATTGCTTAATGCTCTGTTTTGAAGTTTGCCTTTAATTGCTTTTTATCAAGCTAAAGCTTTTTTTAATGAGGATATTCAAAATGTGGCTTTGTTTCTAGTGTATGAAAGGTAAACCAAGACCATTTTCACAACATAGCATAATGTGTCTACTGGATTAACCATAGCCTTCCATAATGCACTGTTTCTGTTCAGTTA
Organism: Phocoena sinus; assembly: GCF_008692025.1. Lineage (NCBI taxonomy): Eukaryota > Metazoa > Chordata > Mammalia > Artiodactyla > Phocoenidae > Phocoena > Phocoena sinus. Next base: position 81,459,897 of record NC_045771.1, on the reverse strand, counting down.
TTTTGGAAAATTCCATGAAAATCAGATCCTATCCCATTAATTTTAATAAAATTTTATTAAGTCACCAAAATTTGCCATTCAAGATAAAATGTTTATAAATCATAAAGATTGATGACAAAGCTGGAATTATAGGCTGTGAGCAAGAAGTGAAAAATCAGTATCTACTATTCATTTAAGAGGAAATATTCTGATAAAGATTAGTTAAGAGTTACAGATGTTTGTATTTAATCATTTCTTTAATAAAGTTTAAAGATCTCATGCAGAGCACTGACTTTTACTTATGACATATTTATGATGTGTAACTTTTGTCTGACTATCAATTTCTATTATATGTAAATATTTAATTTGTTCATATACATTTCATTTTTATTAATTAGAAATGAACTAAGAAAAATATGAACATAATAGCCACAAAATGTTCCCTATTACTCCCTTTTTGTTTTAGGTTATACTATGTATATTGGTAGCATAAAATTCTATTGATATTTCTGTTGTATTTTTCTGTAAGTATGTATGTATAAGAATACATACATTTTTGTATGTATGTATGTATAAGCATGCTTTTTATTATTTATTTTTCAGTACATCAAATTAATTTCTTCAATATTTTGGATTAAAGAATAGGACAAAGAAACTCTAAAAATGGCCTCTCTTTCTTTTTCCTTTTTTTTTTTTTTTTTCCCTCTCATGTACAGACACAGACACAGACACTAGAATGCAAAATAATTCTCCTTGGCTAGAAAAGTTTTAAAGGAAATGATGAATGTTCTAGCTTTTTAGCATATCTTAAAAGTAAGGGAAAAACTGTGACAACAAACCTTATTTTTTTATATGCAAATAGAGTAAATGACCTGTCTCTGAGATAAATGTATACTGAAGAGCCACAATCAGAAATACTTGTGATTTGAGGCCCTATCATGCTTCTGCACACACACAGATGTGTGCCGAAGAAGGTCAAAGTTAAAGACAAATGGACAGAAAGCTTCAGTTATCTGTGTCCTTGGGGAATATTTTCAGGACATGGGAATACGAAAGAAAGCAACTCAGAAGCTTCAATTCCCAGGAGAATTGTTAAGAAAGTGTGTAGTGGTTTTTAAGTCAGCATTCACATTCAGTACTTTTATACTACATCAGCACGTTGAGGCCATGATAGAAAACAACACAGAAAAGACACTATCTTAGATAACAAATATGGTCAAATATTTCCTAAAAACAAGACAAATATTTAGAAGACATTTTTGCTTGGCCTGAATAATACAGCTATTGACAAATACCGCATTAAGCTTTTGAGGAAAGAAATGCCTTTTCTAAATGGACACAAAGTAACACGAAAAAGTATTTATTGGAAGTTTATCATTTGCCCTTCAGAGTCTCGTATTGGCAAACTTATGCTAACTTAAGTATGTAGAGAAATTAGCTCTTATGTTTAAAATACCATATCTGCAACAAGCAGTAGTTTTTATGCTATTCTGTTTTTCAATCTCTGCTAATCATAGTATGTTTCATTCATTTTTCTTTTATTTTTGCTCTTCCTCTCCTCCCTCAGCCATTAAACTCAAGCATATCTCAGAAAAAATCAGCACCTACAGTATGACTTTCCATTAAAAACAAAAAAACTCTATTAGACTCTAAAATCTAGATTTCATAGTAAGATCCTTCTCCATAAATAGATGTGGAGTTTTGTTGTTGCTGTTTGAATTGTAAGTTATAGAACAAAGTATATGGAATTCATTTCCTTAGACCTACACTGACACAGGGAAGTAGAGAATTCAGTTATTTAAGTATTCACGAGCAACAAAAATGCAATGGGAAGTAGTCAATAAGAGACAGACAGCAACATTTGAAATAACAAAAACTAATAACTGTTGGCATGCTTTTCAGTTGTTTTTTGTTGTTTTTTTTTTAATTTCATGGATGCAGATATCTATGAGAGAAAAAGGAAAAGATCATTTTTTGATATGATTCTCCTGAGACTAGGTTTTTAATATGCTTTACACACAATAAAACACCATTATAACCTAGCATATTTCTATAAGCATTTGGATATGCTAGGAATTAAATTCACCTTCGGTACAGATACGTATAATTAATTAATTAGATGAGTGTCCATTGAAGCACCACAAAAGGGTGTTCCTAGGAATTTCTCCTTCTGCAGTAATGAGCATGGGAGAGAAAATAAAAGAGCAATCATTTGATTTTGGAGCCACATATTTTAGACTTAGGTGATTAAAATGCCTACTGTTATTACAAAGAAGACATGACGATCTGGTCAGTAAACTTAGAGTTAAAATCCCATATTCCACTAACAGATGACAATGATACAATCTCTTTTTTACTCATCTATAACAAATGGGAGATGAAAACTTCTACTTTTTGTATCTGGAAACACTGGTAAATCAATAGAGCAAACATTTTTATATAATAACAGTATTTTCTTCAAGATATATAAGGTGGTGGGATATAATTTCTAAGGGTTCCTGATAATTTGGGGAAGAAATACTGTAATGCCTTATTGGCTGAAGGATATTGTCATATGCTATCAAATATTCTATTGTTTTTTTCATAATTGAATCAGTAATATTTCAACATTTTATACCTTTAAAACTAAGAACAGAGATTTGAACAATACTAAAGATAGCTTGCATTGTGTACAATCTCAATTTATATAAATTGATTTTTCTCTTTCTTATTCAAATTCCTTAAACTTTACTATAAGGTAACTTGTTCTTTACGAATATGATGCTCTTAATGTCCAAGCTACCTAGAAGAAAAGAATTGATTTCATAAATTTGCCAACCTAGGTGACGATAGTCCAAAGTAAAACGGTGAACTGAATCCTGAGTTTCAAGCTGAGCCTATTTATTACCTGGATGTTACTGCCAGTCTTTCTGTTACATAGAGATCAATCTGTCTTTTGCCAAGATGTCATTCATCTTGTGGACAGAATTTATACTTGTCAGGATACTTGCAGATTAATTTGCCTAAGTTTAAACCAAATGCATAACTTTAAAATATCAAATGAATACCTTCAAAATGAAGATCTTTGTCTTTATAATATTCTCGTAACATTTCATAATCTAGCTGCCATTGATAATGATATAATTTATTTAATTACATCACTCAAGTGGTTAGTAGTCATTATTTGTAATAAGAAGAAGCATGTTTTTTGTTGGGAAGACTGTGTATATTCACACATCTCTGTCTCTTTCTCTGTTAGTACCTGAAAATTCTTTATATGCAAGACCTGATGTTTCTCAGAATATTATGAGAGTACTTTTGGATTTCCTATATATTGGACTGACTATACATTTCCTTTAAACTTTTTTTTTCCTCAAAATGTGTAACACTTTTCCCTTTCAACAACAACAAAATACTTATCAAAGATGAACTGTCATCATAAACTTAGTTACAACTGAGTGACAAAACTTCAAGTCTTAACAAATGTCCATGATTCATCAGTGTCCAGGAACAGAGCCCAGTTCTGCTGTTCTTTCCTCTTTTCTTCCCCAAGTCAACCAACCAGCCCCACTCCACCCCTTCTCCACCCCTTCTTTTTATCTTTTTCTTCCCTCACATACAATAGTTGACTGCCTTTAAAACAATACCACAAGAGGGACTCTTTTTTTCTTTCTTTCTTTAAAGTAATAAGGAGAAAAGGAAGTGAAAAAATCAGGGAATGCAAAGAGCAATTATCCATAAAAAAGAAAATGGAAACATGAAGGAAGAACAATGCGAAGCAAAGAATGAGTTTGTTCCTGTAACACAGATGAACACAATACAAATGAGAAAGAGGTAGGACAGAGCCAGAAACATGAAGGCCAAAACTGGGAATGAAACTAGTAGCATATGTGAGGCAAAAGAGTCGGGCAGATCACTGATTTCAATATTTAATCACCTAAAATTTTATTGCTAAACAAATACGATACATAATCTTCAATACCTCCCTATTTAGAGAAAACATGAATAATTTTTCAAGATTCTTTCTCTAGCCAGGTTATGTGATACTAATGTTTAACCACTTTTTTAAATAAAAAATGTAAATGATATTAAAGCATTATACAAGGTACAACTACTGTATATGTTTACAAATTCCCTATGCATTTGATAGGGACAGAAAATATCATCACTTGACATGTAGGATTTTTATATGAACTCTAGTAAAAAAAAATAATCCATTTCACATGGAACATTGATTTGTATGTAACAAATACTTTTATAGTAAATCACTTTGGAACGTTAATGAGCCTATATTCTTTCCATATTCAACTTCCAGAACCACTTCTTTCTCCCAATACTCTTTTTCTTCCCCCCAGAAAAATTCATGAACAATAAGAATGTGTAAATGAGATTAGGAGGAAAGGTCAACAGTGACTTAACTGCTTCAATGCCTTTGTTCTCACCCTAAAAACTGTTCACATTTAGATAATATTCAGGAAACCTAAGTGTCGAATGTCCAAGGTTTCATCCCAGGTCTTACATTAATTTGTTCTTAATTAGTGAGAAAACTTCAACTCATCAACCTGTATGACCTCCATCAAATACTCAAGTTCTTGACCCCAGATGTTTGGCTGACTTAAAATCATTAGAAACTCCCCCGTAACTACACAAAAGTATGATCACATGCAGTGGTGTACTAGAAATGGCACAGACCTACCTAACTACAAAACCAAATATCGTAGTTCAGAGATGTAGGCCAAATATATTTGCTTTTCTGAGCCTCGCTTTTCAATTTTTAAGTATTGGAATAATCCTGTGAGGATTAAAGGATACAGCATAGTTCCTTCATGCATCCTTAGTCACACCCAAAGTCAGGGATGCTATAAGACAACAGGTAAAACACTTAGCCATGCAAGGTGGAAAAACTTCTCCATCTCTATGGACTTAAGAGTTGAAAAAAACTCTAGTTATAACAAGTCATTTTAAAGAAAACTAAACAATTATATGTAAGAACAATTGACTGGCAGGTAGTATACACTTAATTACTTGTATGGTACACACATGCTCTAAGGAAGTACCGTTATTTTTCTCATTCTGCAATTTGTATGTGTGCATGCCTTAAAATGTACATAATATATTAGTATACTAATGATCAATAAAGATAGAGACTATTGAATTAGGAAAAAAAAGCATATAATAAAGAAAAAATTGTCTCAGAATAAAACCATTTTCAAGGCTCAATTTAGGTAGGCAAATTTGACTGGGAAAAAATAGATGCTGAAAATATATGATAGGGTTTTTTTTTTCCCAATTTGTTATTGTTAACAGCTTTATTGATATACAATTCAGAAATCATATAATTCACCCATTTAAAGGGTATGTTCCAATGCCTTTTAGTATTACAGAAAGATTTTCACTACCGTTTCTATTTTAAAAAATCAATCATTACATATTGAAACTAGGAGAGTACTTAATGAGACCTGCAAGTTTTAGCTATGCAGACATAACAAATATTAATTCAACTTAACATTAATGTTAAACAAATTTTAATGACCTTGATACTTAAATTATACAAACTACTGATGACTAGGGTATTTCCAAACATAAAACCTTAGCCTATATTCTCCACATAATCCACCTCAAGCAACTAATCACTATAAATTTTTATATTTAAAGTTATATGAAAAAAATAATCATTTGGTTCTCACTCTGATAGATTCATATAAAAACATATAAAAATTATAATTCAGGGGCTTCCCTGGTGGCACAGCGGTTGAGAGTCCGCCTGCCGATGCAGGGGATATGGGTTCGTGCCCCGGTCCGGGAAGATCCCACATGCCGCGGAGCTGCTGGGCCCGTGAGCCATGGCCACTGGGCCTGCGCGTCCGGAGCCTGTGCTCCGCAACGGGAGAGGCCACAACGGCGAGAGGCCCGCGTACCGCATAAAAAAAAAAAAAAAATTATAATTCAGATTGTCATATGCACCTACTTCTTCATTTGTATCATTTAAGTGTATGCTCTGGAGTTTGTTTTGTGTTGCCATCTTTACAACGAGAATAGTATTTATGATACTGAAGGATATGAGGCTAAAAATGGCATTTGCATTCATGAGATGCATCAACTCTGCTTCAACATTTAAACACTGCCTAGAGCTATTTATTGCTTCATGTACTGTTCTTCCATATACAGCAATGTCTCAGTAGGACACCTTCATAGTTCTGATTTTTGAGCCTTTCAATGGAGATGAGAAAGACAGAAACATTTTATAGAGATGAAATATTCTCACCTTGATCAAGTATATAAGAAGCTTTAAAAACTGAACATGAAAGTACCAGAAAAATTAGATCAATAAAATCCATAACTAAATGCATTTTATTTTGATAACCTCTGTTAGATCCTCAAATGTAGCATATGTGGAGTATTTGTCATTTTATTTCTCAGTGAAATATTAAGACAACAAACTGAATTGAGCACATTGTCTTAGAAGTGTTTTTAAAAACTTAAGTAAAAACACTTTCTGAACACCATAATAGTAATAGTAATCCAAAAATACAGTTAATCCCCAAATTATAAACATATGTTCCAAACAATTGTTTTTATATCAGCCTGTGTTTATAAAGCTGCATTTTCTCATAGAGAGAACATGTAGATTTTAGTTGGCAACCTGAGTATGCATTCAGGTTTCCACTTAGCTTCAAATGCTGTGTATAGAATTACCATTTCTAGTCATAAAGTCTAACAGACTTCAAATAACATTTAAATAAATAACCTTGGAAGTACCAATTGATGAATGTGGATTTATGGTCATCACTTAATCTCATTAATAGCATTAAGAGTAATTTATTATACTCCATTAAGAAAAAAAGACACATCTTCTCTTTCACACATGTTGCATATATGCAGGAGTACATAACAGAACTCTAAAAACTCACCAAATTGTTTGATGCAAACTAGAAATTTAGCCGTGTCTTTATTAATTTGTTCACGTATTTATTCTTTCAGCCAGTAATCTATTCACTTGTCATTAGAACTTGCTAAGAGCTAAATATTCTGATAGGAATCATGATAAATCATGTATTTATCATATATAAATCATAAATTTATATATGTTTCTACTCACCACCCAGAAGTTGGGTGAAATGTGTGTGTTTGTATGTTATATGTAAATGTTCAGATGAGACACCCACTTACTTTCTAGTCTTAGGATGCATGATACCCTTTGTTACTAAAAAAAAAAGTTTCAGAACTTGAAATTTATATCCAGAATACCAGGTCAAACACCCTTGTAAATTACACCACAGGTGGGAATGTAAATAAGGCAGCTGCTTTGGAAAAGGTGAAGCAGAGTTACCATATGACCCAGCAATTCCACTCCCAGGTATTTATCCAACAGAGATGAAAACTTAGGTGTACACAAAAACATGTACATGAAATGTTCATAGCAGCAATATTTATAATAGCCAAAAGGTAGAAACAAGCCAACTGTCTATCAACTAATAGATAAATAAAATATGGTATTTCCATTCAACGAAATATTATTTGGCAATAAAAATTACTGAAGTACAGATCATACTAAACATGGCTGAACCTTGAAAATATGTTAAGTGAAAGAAGCCAGTCACAAAAGACTACATATTATGTAATTCTATGTATATGACATGTCCAAAATAGGCAAATCCATAGGGACAGAAAGTACATTAGTGTTTCTTAGGACTATGGTGGGCTGTTGGGGGAAATGGGGAGTGACTGCTAATTGGCATCAGGTTTCTTTTTGGGGTGAGGAAATATTCTAAGATTGATTGTGGTGATGATGGCTGCTGACTTTGTAAATACATTAAAAACCATTGAATCGTATATTTTACATGGGTGAATGGCATACCAACTCTACCTCGATTATAGTTCAGATATATACCATAGATATATATGGTACAATTTACTACGTTGCAAATTTTGTAGACAATACTGCCTTTAGTCAAGTATCTGGGCTGTGGAAGGCACTCTCCAGCTATATCATGAAAGAAACAAGACAGAAGGTAAACAAGCCAAAAGCATTACTTGCAAGAAAAATTAAGCAAAATTCGGTATTCTGTCTGTTTAAAGTAAATCCAGCATAGCTGAAATTTGTTTTAATTATCCTCCTAAGAGCCAAGATCAATTCCTGGGAGGGGTGAATTTGTAGAGATGAGGATTTATCCCTCCTAAGCAGTTTCAAAGGACATATTCAGCACCAGGAAACTGAGATAGAGGCTGGACTGAGGTGTTGAAGGTAGAAAATCCTAATGACAGGAGAAAGCTATAGCTGTAACTCTGAAGCTACCTTACCATTCATACATATCAAATGGTTCTCAAATTTGACCAGGTAACATAAACACCTGGAAGACCTGTTAAAACACAGATTACTGGTCCCAAGCCCTGAATTTCTGATTCCATAGGTCTGGATGGAGCCTGAGAATTTGCATGTCTAAAAAATTCACAAGTGATATTGATCCTGCTGGTCAGGGGAATTCTGCTGCTTATTCATAAATTAAATGTTTGTAAGTGGGAGATGATGTGAGGTGAGCTAGGGAAAAGTAGAGGAAATGACACACTGAATACAAATTTTGTAAGTCGTTAAACTAACTTAGAGCAAAGCTGCCAGCACTGGTAGATTATCTTGGTACCGGGTGAGAGGCGTGATTCAGTGAGTGAGCTTTACTGTCAGGTGATGCCCTTAATACCAATTCCTGAGTTAAACTGCTTGTCAGATCTCCTGCCACCTTACATGTTTCAAATTCACTGATACCGGCATGCCCCTAAAATAGTTCTAGCAACATGTGAGGCCAAGTTGGAAGTCCACTCTTCATTATAAGAGTTCGAATGTATCAAAGACCTTATTCTTCCTGAAACATGTACCTCTCAAGGCCATATCCCTCTCCTACTTAGCTGCAAACTCCACTATCAAATTTATTACATTAGGTTAGTTAAGAAATACATTCAAATGCATGAGCCATTAGGTGGAAACACCTCTCCCACTGAGACATAAATATCCATTTGTCGTTATCAAAAATTTGTTTATCAGATGAACTAGCTATCACCTTGAAAGGAGATTTCCAGTCTCTATTAGAAGTTACTTTGGTTTTGGTAAGAAAAGTCAGTACGGACTGGATTCATTCCAAGTATTTCATTCTGAAATAAAATGATTAAGATATTTTACTTAATTTACCATGAAAATAAATTAGCAAGAACCATAATCTACAAGAAAGCATTATTAACGAAGAGTACTTTAAACATAGTCTTAGCTGTTTCTCAAAACTACTTTGTGTGACATTGAAGGACAATTTCATTCACTTTCACTCTTTTTAATAAGACTTAGAGCCCCATATAGGTCACAGAATCCTTTCAGAGAACAAAAGCAAAAAATAAACAAAATTCCTTATTGGATAGGAATTGGCCTTAAGTGCCTTGGGCAGAAAAGTAATCTGGATGCTCCAAAGAAAATAGGGTTATGAAAACCAAAAGAATTCAGTAGAGAAAGTACAGAAATGTAAAATGTAATCCAGTCTTACTTTTTCTTCAGTTCCCCAGGTTTACCAAAGAAATGTGTAGCATCTGGAGATAGATGCTTGTTCTTTATTTGTATTTTGTCAATATGAATAAACAGATAGGCACACTAGTATAGAGATTGACACTGGTAAATACATGGATTGGGTTACCGTAAGATTTGGAAGTTTAATTTAGAATTTTGTGAGCACAGTGACTTTTGACAACCATTTGCAAAGCCAAAAAATACATATGTAATATTTTAATTGTTAAGAAATACTGCATTGTAATTGTAACTATTTGGTAATTCACTATTATATTTAGTGTATGTTATGTGACTCAGCAAGCTAATTCTTGGGTTTAAAGCACAAGTGACATCATTAAATACCTTGATACCATAAAAAAAAAAAAAATTAAACTCCTGAAATGTTAGGGCAACTTTAGCAATAATATATAAAACTAAATAGGTTCGCGCTTCCCTGGTGGTGCAGTGGTTAAGAATCCGCCTGCCAATGCAGGACACACGGGTTCGAGCCCTGGTCCCGGAAGATCCCACGTGCCGCGGAGCAACTAGGCCCGTGTGCCACAACTACTGAGCCTGCGTTCTAGAGCCCGTGAGCCACGACTACTGAGCCCACGTGCCACAACTACTGAAGCCCGCTTGCCTGTGCTCCACAGCAAGAGAAGCCACCACAATAAGAAGCCTGCGCACTGCAACGAAGAGTAGCCCCGCTCGTGGCAGCTAGAGAGAGCCTGCGTGCAGCAACAAAGACCCAACACAGCCGAAAATAAATTAATTAATTAAAAATAAAATTTTGGGTTTAAAACAAAAATAACGAGGGCTTCCCTGGTGGCACAGTGGTTGAGAGTCCGCCTGCCAATGCAGGGGACGCGGGTTCGTGCCCCGGTCCGGGAGGATCCCACGTGCCGCGGAGCTACTGGGCCCGTGAGCCATGGCCGCTGGGCCTGCGCATCCGGAGCCTGTGCTCCGCAACGGGAGAGGCCACAACAGCGAGAGGCCCGCGTACCGCCAAAAAAAAAAAAAAAACGAAATAGGCTAATTATTATTATGATATACTCATTTCCAAGTGTTATCACCTATAAAATTTGGTTCTATTTATACTTCTTTTATATACAATAATAATACTGCTGTTAATAGTCATATATATATATATATACATATGTTTCTCTTTAATACAAAAATTTTTCTAACCTTGGAGTTGATGGGACAAGATTATATTCACACATACCAAAATAACCAAGATCCTTAAAAATAACCAAGACCCTTAAAAATAAAAATTGAGCATCATGCTAGATTATACCAATGTTTCATCTTATTCTTACTTTTAAAGGAATATTCAACAGAATACGCATTTCTGTACCTAAAGAATTATAAATTTAACACTGACTAAAATAGTCGCAGAACTAACTATCTGCACAATCACACTGCGGTTTTCATAAATTTTGGTGTTTCAATGGTGGAAAAATGAGCCAACTCTAAAGTTAATTTTTTGTCTTATAAGATTAAGCTGTTTTTGTTTGTTTTATTTTTACTAGTTATATTGGTAGTTTCGATATTAGGTTAACATTGATTTATTTATATTAAATAAAACTTCGCATTCAAGGACTTAACATAGAAGGTTTTTTGTTTTGGTTTTGTTTTTGCTCATTTGGTAATCCAATGCAGGCTCGCTTGTCACCAGGCAGGTTGCTCCAGGTGGTAATTAAAAGAAACAGGTTCTTTCCTTCTCATAGCTCCTCTGTTTCCTAGGGCCCTGGAGGCCTTTGCATCCGAACAAAAGAAGAAAGGGAGACAGGGCAAGGAATCTCCACTTCTTAATAGCTTCTTCTCTCATTCCCTTGTGGTAACTAGTCAAATGGTCCCGCCTAAATGCAAGTGGAGGTTGACAGATGAGGTCCCTTTCAGAGCAGTAACTTCCCATAAATACTATGGAAGCTGGAGCACAAATTTTGGTGAACTGTTAGCTGTCTCTGCCACAGGCAGGAGAGCCAATGTCAGAATAATGCTGAGTGAGAAAGATTTGACCATCTATTGCTGGCTTTTAAAATGGAAGAAGAACTTCAGCTAAGGAATGCAATGGTCTCTAAATGCTGGAAAAGGCAAAAAGCAGATTGTCTCCTAGAAGAAATAGTGCAGGCCTGCCAACATTTTGATTTTAGTTAGTCTAGTGAGACTCATTTTGGATTTCTGGCCTGCAGAACTGTAAGATGATAAATTTGTGTTGTTTTAAGCCACTATATTTGTGGTAATTTATAATAGCAGCAATAGATATTAGAGCACAATTCCTGTTATTATAAATTAGGGGGGAACAGAGGCTTTAGAAAAAAAAAATTTTTTTTTAGGCCAGGCTCATGTTTTGTTATGTTGTTTTGTTATTAACAATAAAATTATCTAAAAATATAGAGGCTTCTGATCTAATTCCATCAGTACCAAGTTACAATTACCATACTCAAAAGTTCTTTCTTAGACATCCTACTCGTCAGCTTTAGTTCTTTTCTTTTCCTCCTTCCCTCTATCTATCCCTATATTTCTCACTCTCTCCCCTTAATATCGTTGCATTAGGACGATTTGAGATTATAAACTTCTTTGGATTGAAATACTCTTAATCTTTGCCATAGGGCTGACTTTTCATTCTGTTCTTTCATGAGCCCTTCTTGTAAAATTCCTTTAAGTCACATAAGAAACATCCATTATCTTCATTATGGGTTTTTTTTTTTTTCTATCCCTTTTTTAGAAAGAGCTATAGGTCTGGTAGTTACGTAATTTCCTTACTAAGTTCTGCTGGTGACACTGATGAAATCAGTGTACATGAGTCTCTTTTACTAGCCTGTTAGATCAGTTTCTTTGCTGACCACCTCCTGACCATTGAACCAATGCTGCATATTTTAGGTTTTTGTTCTAGTATCACCCCAGTTCAAGGAATCAACCACTGCATTAGTTTGAGAATGTTAACTATTTTACCAATAACCCCATATGTTTCAGTGGCCCACCAAAATGGGCATTTTTTTCCTCACTCTGTTTACAGCACAACATGGGGATTCACCTAGATGTTATCAGGTTGCGTCCCCAACCTCCCTGAAACTCACAGTCACCTGCAGGAGATAGAGAGGAGAAGGCAGGCTTTCTTTTCAAAACATTTGATATAAGAATAACTCACAGAATTTCTGCTCACATTTCAATGGAAAGAACTAATTACATGGTCCTGTCTAGGTGCAAAGATGCTGGGAATATATAGTCTTTTTTCATAGCATGGGCTATGGTATAGTTTTATACTATGGAAGGAGGGCTACACATTTTGTTAGACAGTGAGCTGTTTTTGCTACTAATACATATTCATCATACTCGAAACAGAGTATTTTTAAATTTTTCTTATATATAAAGGTTTTGCTAACTAGGACGATGTCCCTAGCCAGGATGGAAAACCACTGCTTTAGAGATATTATGCTACATCCTGGGAGGAGGAGTAGCAAGCATAAGAATGTTGATTCTTTGGAGAATGAATACTTGAATAGGTACCGAGATAAAGGTCAGGAAAACACAGGGACTGTAATAGGCTCTGGGGAAAAAAACCCATTAAAAAAAAAAAAGAAGAAGTACGATGATCCCTGCCCTTTTGGACCTTACAATTTTGTCAAGGAAAAGCATTAAATAAATCACACATATAATTACAAAAGCTGAGAAGTGCTATAGATGAAAAGTCTAAAGTACTATAAGAGAGTTCAACAGTAAGACTTAACACCAGTTGATGAATTAGTAAGTCATTTCTCAGAGAAAGGAAGATAGAAGAGGAATGATGGTTAGGAAGGTAAAGAGTGGGGCTGAGACACCCCAGGGAGAGGAAAACTGTGTGAAGACATGGAGGCATGTTTCCATTCTGATAGAATGAGGTAGCTGGTAGCAAACAAAGTCTCTTTCAAGAACAACTAGAAAAGTCACATAAAACATTTAGAAAGCACCAAAGATCTTCAAAATCAACCATGGTAAAGATGCCAGAAGTCTGGAGAAGTGGGAACTGTGGAGAGGGAAGCTAATATTCCTCAGCAAATGCCTGAGAATATGGGCTTTTCTTGGGCAGAAGATCACTCACTGCTGGAGGACAGGGAAATGACGATAGATCTCAGCAGTCTTGTAAGGCTGAAAGAAAAAAAAAGATCTGCAGGGCCAAGATCCAAGTTCCTGATGAGAAGAGAGGTTTGGAGAATTATGTCTGACGCGTGGCCAGTTTAACTAGCTAAAAAGAAAGCTTCTGAAAAGCATAAGAGTTTTCAATAGTTTCATTGTGCCTAGGGGACAAGAATTACAGTTCTAGACTTCCAGGAAAAGAGCTCATTCATTTTAAAGCCCTAGAGGAGCATGCCCTAGGAGCAGGAGAAATGCAGAAGTAGACAAAATATCATCAAAATCTCAACCCAGAATTTGGTGATTATATTAAGGAGATCAGTCTCTATATTTTCTTAGAAGAAGAAAGGAGAGGATAACATAATTTGGAATCTCTATTTTTTTTAAATGCTTAATGTCCAGCATTTAGTCAGACATTCTAGAGATGCTAAAAGATCAAATCACGTGATTAAACATTTAGAAAACTTAAGAAAATAGATTTACAGTGATCTAAATAGTGGAGATAGCAGACAAGGACATTCAAATAATTATGATTAACATATTCAAGAAAAGAGAGAAAAACATGCAGAAATAAATAAAATTCTGAAAACTTCTGCCAGAAAATCAAAAACTAAAAAAAAAAAAAAAAAGAATCAAGTGGAAATTTTAGAACTGAAAAATAGCTGCACTTAACAGCATGTTGGACATGCAAAAGACAAAACTAGGGAACTGGAACACAGACTTATGGAAACTATCCAGATAAAAAGAAAAGAAAGGAAAAGAAAAGTATGTACAGACCTGCAAGACAGAGTGAAAAGGGCCTAACATACATGTAATTGGAGTCTCACAAGGAAAGGAGAGAGAATGGAGCAGAAGCAGAGAGAATGGTTAAGAATTTTTTAAACTGAGGAACGATATCAGCTCAGAGATTTTGGAAGGACTGTGAAACTCAATCAGTATACATAAAAAGGAAATCACATTTAGGCACATAACAAACTGCTGAAAATCAAAAACAATGAGAAATTTTTGAAAGCAGTTTAATGAAACAGAGGCAGGAAGAGTTTGCCACATTTGAGGAAAAAATTTTTAAAGTCAAACTTGAACTTCAGTTTAAATAAATAAATAAATAAAGGAGGAGTGATTCAATATGAGGCTGCAAAAGGAAGAAACAGGTAAAGTTACAGAGAATCTTGAAGGATTTTAGATTTTATCTTAGGGTAATAAAAAGTCATTGAAGGACTGAATTTGGGAACTGCATGATCAAATATGCACAATTAAAAGTTTACCTTTGCAGTTTTGAAGAGAATGGATTGGGCAGGAAGCATAAATAGTGGAGATAGGAATCTGGTTACCAGAATTAGGAGCAAAAAATATTAAAGATGGAGGCACATTTGGAATGACTATGCACAAGTTAAGAGAAAAACTACCATCAAGGTCTCCATGTGGTGAGTGAGATCTTGTAAAGATGCCTCTAACCAGTGGCTGTTGGGATACTGTCAAGACTGAAATGACTGGACAGGGTCCAATGATCAGTGATCAAGTCTGTGGGGAATTAAAGGCTGCCAAGGTGAGGATCTAGCAATGTGATTCTGCTCATAGATCCTGAAAAGATACTTTGTCCATTATTTTGTTTTTATCTATATAATTTTAAAGATGTTGAGGCTACATATAGTCACAATACAGATAAAAAATCTAATTGGATTAATGGAAGTTAAGGAAAATAACAAGTGTTAAGCACTTATTCATGTCAGACACTGTGTTATATGTTTTATATATATATCATCTCACTGAATTTTCACAACCACCATGTGAAGGAGGTCTTATATCCCTTATACAGGTGAGAAAATTGAGGCTAAATTTAAATGATTTGTTGAGGGAAACAGGGATTATCAAACTTGTTTAGGAAGGCACACTGCCAAATAGCAGCACTGGAAATAAACAGAGGTCATGGACTTTAAAGCCTGTGTAGTATTTTTACTCTATCCTGCTCTTTAGATATTCACAACCTTGTTCACAGCTTTCAGGAAAGACTGAAGTGAAGGAGGAATTTGGGTTCTACAGAAAGTTAGGCTGGTAAAGGTACCATCATTGCTGTCTCAGGTTGCAGGACCACAGGGTAGGGTAATAAAGAGAAGGTGACTCCGTTTCACTGATTATTATGATTGTTTTTTGCCCAACTTGGTGAGTCACATATAATTTTGTTTTATGATGATGTCTGCTAACGAGAATGGTAAAATATTAATAAGCATACAGAATCCCACAGAATAAGGTCATCACAATGATAGAAGAAATAAAACAAGAGACAACTACAACATACAGTGACATTTTAGAAAAAATATATAGAATCTAATCATTTCTCTTTGTTTCTAACAGTTTGTGACTGTTTGTGTATAAACCTCTAAACGTGGCACCACCCTTAGTCAGTTTTCAGTTAAGACTGAGCTGAAATTATGGGAAATAGTATTATCCAATTTTAATCTTTAATGAAAGATTATGTGACGCATGGAAAATCCTATACATCGCATAAGACATTGTTTGGGAAGAGGGACTTGAAATAGAGAGAGATACAGTGATGCATAAGAATGCCTTTAATAAAAGTGACCTAATACCTTTGCTACAGATTCCAAACTCAGTATCTTAAGAAAGGTGACTAGTCTTGAGAAGAGTCAGGAAACTGTTGAATTTCTTAAAAGGTGAACGTAGAGGCTTGGACAGACTTTTAATCTTATAGCCCCTGACACAGTCTGCCTAATTTCCATGAGATCAAACAAAATCCCCATAAATGACCTAGTTATAGTCTAGGCCAGACTGAGGGAGGTTCATGGAAGCTTTGCCAGATTGACTAAGAAAAATCAATCACTCATCTGGGGACCATGATTCTAGGAGACTTTATGGTGTTAAGAAATGTATAACTGTGTATATGGTGGATGGATGTTAACTAGACTTATTGTGATGATCATTGGATCATTATGTTGTATACCTGAAACTGATATGTTCAATGTCAATTATATCTCAATTAAAATAACAAAAACAGAAGGAACGAACCCATCAGGAATGAGATTAATATCCCCATTCTGCCACTTACCAGTGTGAAACCTTTTCAAGTTTACTGAGATTTTATTTGCTTAGTTTACTAATGTGAAAAATAGAAATAGAAGTAGGACCTATATCCCATGGAGTTATTGAAGTGGTTAAATCAGTTAATGTATATAAACTGAGAACACTGTCTGGAAAATACTCCATAAACATTAAATACTACATCATCATCATCATTTTAATGTTATTGTTAACATGTCACATGACCAGCATTTCTCTGTTCTTTCCAACCTTCCCTTTGCGATTTCTATTTTCTCAGACTGCTTAACTATTTTACTCCTCTTTCTTAGTCATTATTTTCCATCTTTATTTTACCATGCTTTTTCCTTCCTCTCTCCCTCATTCCCTTTCTTCCTCACTTCCTTCCTTTCCTTTATAACTCCATGTTTTAAATTATTTTAAATTTAATATTTGACATGCACAAAATAATAAAATATTTATTACAGATTGTAAACTGAAATGAATAATTATAAACTGAACACTTCCATACCTACCACTCAGGTTAGGAAATAGAGCATTACCGGGACACCTTGAGAGCCCCTGCTTGCCCCGCCCTGGTTCCATCAACCCTTCTCATTTACCATGAATTCACTAATATCGAACTTTTTCTTTGCCATAACTTTATCCCTAAGTATTTTTTTGCTTATTTTTTATTTTTGTTTAATTTGGCTGCACCGTGGCTTGTGGGATCTTAGTTCCCCAACCAGGGATCAAACCCAGGCCTCGGTAGTGAAAGCGCCTAGATCTATCTGCTGGACCACCAGGGAATTCCTAATCTCTAAGTATTTTTATCTCCTATGTCTGTATTTCCAATCAATCAGTGTACTGTTTTATGGTACATGTTTTAAAATTTTATATAAATGGGATTTTACTGTATATACTCTTCCATATCTTATTTCCCTGCTTAATCTCATGACTCCAAGGTAGATTCATGCTGAGTTTGTTGTTGCTGGTTAACATTCCATTGTATAAATTTACCACAATTCTTTGAACCATTTTATTGCTGATAGATCCTTACGTAGTTCCTAATTCTTTATTCTCACCAACAGTGTTTCTGTGAACATTTTTGCACCTGTTTCTTGGCTCACATATTTGAGAATTTCTTTAGCATACAATCCTAAGAATGAATTGTTGAGTAGTTGGGCATGCACAATTTTACTAGATAATGCCAATTTATTTTTCACAATAGCTATCATGCTTCACATCCTAACTAACAATATATAAGAATATGGGCTATTCCAGAGCCTCACTTACACTTGATAGTATTTTTTTTTCCTGCTACAGCAAGAACTTAAAATGAAATTTACCTGGAATTCAGAGCCTAAGAATCTACAGTATTTTGCTAGGCCTAAAGACATGTATTGTCTTATCATAGTTAGCAGTTTCATCTTTGAAACTTCTAATATTCTTACAACTTTGGTAGATGAGAATATTGGAAATAATAGTTTGTAAAAATTTTTCAGTAACATAATCGGCCCTCCTGTGATCAAGCACATAAAAGAAAAAAAAAGGATGTAACACAGAGGGTTATATGGTTAGACAGCTGGAAACATAACATTGCTATATGAGGATGTTGACAAGCTGAAGGGCATTCTCTATAGAAAGGTTAGGGATCAAGGATACAGAGATGAAATTCCTCTGCCATGACTTTTTGGAAATAGTATTGAGTCATGCCAGCTAAGCTTGGTGTGAACGCCGACTTGTCTCAAACCATTTGCGTTCTATGGCTCTTTTAAGTCCAATGACAATGGCTAAAAAAATCAGATGAAATAATTTGCACTTTCTGTTGAAACTGTCTGCATATGTTTCCAATAATTAATGCTTAAAAAATCTATTTCTCTATATTTAATATTCTTTATAATAGAAATTACTGTGGTGTCCAATGTTAGAGAAGTATAAAGTTTGGTATCATTAGCAAAAAAAATATATATATATGTATATGCTGGGGGGTGGGGTTGGGCGAAGACTGCTTGGGAAGCAAGAGTCTTACAAAAATTATCAGGCCCACAAAAATTCCATTTGGGCTGCCAAATTTGCATTAGTCCCGCCCACAGTTTGAAATGTCACCCCACCCTCTCTTTGCCATCTGCACCACCACCTACTGATTCCTATGTCTCTAGTCTTGGAGAACAGAAGCATCTGCCTATGACAGGCACATTCAGAATTGCCCCCCAAACACAGATTCAAATGAAAAATTTAAAAAATATATTAAAGAAAAGTCAGGATGTATATTTCTTTTAAAGTCAGAACTTTACCATCATAAGGCTTTCAAGCTGGTTTCTTTTTCCCTGATTCCTTCCATTTCATAAGCATACCAAAAAAGAGAGTGTTACCATGATGGATCTAAAATCACTTTGCTGGATGAGTAACATAAAACCTGTGCAAATTTCTTTACTTGTTGGTAATTAAATAATGCAGGTATTTTCCACTGATAACTTGCCATTTATTAATTGATTCGTTCAATACATAGTTTGGGCCATGTGATGATATGCAGAAGATCAATAAGATGTTTTCTCTACTGAAGACCATGATCTAGGCTAGTGCGATCTAATAGAGGTATAATGTGTGGCATATATGAACATTGTAAATTTTCTAGTAGCCAGGTTAAAGGGAGTAAAACAAAAAAGTGAAATTAATTCTAATAATATACTTTATCTCAATATATTTGAGATGTTACAATTTCAACATGTAATCAAAATAAAAAATTTTACTGTGATACTCTGTACTCTCTTTCTGGTACTATTTTCAAAATGCAGTGCATATTTTACATTTACAGCATAATTCAGCTTGGACTACCCATATTTCAAGTGTTCATTAGTCACATGTGGTTAGTGGCTACTGAACTGGACAGTATAGTTAGCAGATAGATGCTATTCATTCATTATTCCAGGGTGAGGAAAATAGCAAATAAATAAATATAGTGCAATCAAGGTGTGATGCAAATGATGAGGGGTATTTACAAAGAAACCAGTTAATCTTAAGAGACTGGGAAGTTTTTCTAAAAATATTTTGAGCCAAGGACTGGTTGATGAACAGGAGTTTTACCAGCAAAACAGAGAAGCATCGTAGGGGGGAGGGGGGTGGAGAGAGAGAGAGATCTCCAGACCAAGAGAATAACATGTGACGCACTGAGGCTCTGAAATAAATCCAGTAAAGAGAAGGACATGCACTAGATATGGCAATTGATTACATACAGTGGATGAATGTTCAAGATGCAATGTAGCAATGGAGTGATTCTGGGGTTAGGAATGAGGGTAAAATTTTAGCCAGAACTTGAAGAATGTGTTGCTGTTTTAAAAATGGATGAGGTTTAGGAAGGAGAGGCAGTTTCCCAGGCAGAGTATAAAGCTTAAAGCTGTAAAAACAGCATGGCAACATGGGAAATTTGAGGTAGTTCCTTCAGGCTGATAATTAGGGTGTTGTTGGAAATGGCAGGAAATGAATCAAAAGAGCAACACTGGCGCCAGATCACAAAGGGCTCTGTTTGCCAGGGTCAGTGTGAATTTAATGCCATAGATGAGCTGCTATTGAAGAGCAAGCCAAGGTCCTGATCGGGTTGGCACAGTAGAGCCATCCTTCTGCATTGTACAGGTCCTATCAGAGGGCAGGAAGACTAGAGGGAAATGTCATTTAGGAGGCCCTCAATCTCTCAGAACTGCCTTATTTCTGTTATCTGAAGAACGTTTTATGCAGTAATATTAGAATTCTTATTTGACTGTTGTCTGCTCATTTTGGCATGTGGATAATCATGAAATTGAAGACTTCTGATTGTTTCCACATGTTAGTCAGGTTGGGCCGCCATAACAAAATACCATAGATTGGGTGGCTTCAACAACAGGAATTTACTTTCTCACAGTTCTGGAGGCTGGAAGTCCAAGATCAGGGTGCCAGCAGGGTTGGGTTCTGGTAAAAACTCTCCTCCTGGCTTGCAGATGGCTATCTTCTTGCTATGACCTCACGTGGAGGGGAGAGAGATCTGTTGTCTCTTCCTCTTCATATCAGGATACAAGTCCTACTGGATTAGGGCTCTACCCTTATGAGCTCATTTTTTTAAATTTATTTCTTTATTTTTGGCTGCACTGGGTCTTCGTTGCTGCGCACGGGCTTTCTCTAGTTGCAATGAGCACGGACTACTCTTTGTTGCAGTGTGTGGGCTTCTCGTTGCGGTGGCTTCTCTTGTTGCCGAGCACAGGCTCTAGGTGTGTGGACTTCAGCAGTTGTGGCATGTGGGTTCAGTAGTTGTGTCTTGTGGGCTCTAGAGCGCAGGCTCAGTAGTTGTGGTGCACGGGCTCAGCTGCTCCGCAGCATGTGGGATCTTCCTGGACCAGGGCTTGAACACGTGTACCCTGCATGGGCAGGCGGACTCCCAACCACTGTGCCACCAGGGAAGCCCCTTATGAGCTCATTTGACCTTAGTCACTTCCTTACAGACTCTATCTCCAATACAGTCACACGGGGAGTTAAGGCTTCAACATGCGAATTTCGGGAAGACAGAATTCAGTCTATAGTTTAGCCCGAGCGGACCAAAACACTTAGCCTTGATATTTAGGTACAGACCACCTTGGGTCCTAGATACCACCCTGTTTTCTGGCAGGGGTAACAGGAAAAGTCCAAAATCTGAGCGTGTCAACCTCAAACCAGCCTCAAATATCTATTATTTTCCTGAATAAACCTATGAAGTAGATTATTACATTTTCTTATATGTACCAGAGTCTTGCAAAACAAAGAAAATTCTTGCTTCTTGATCCCTATATTGTTGCCTTGCAACCTGGTACTTTATGACTTTAGCCTTTGTCACTTTGCCTTTTCTCACCTTGCAATTCCAACGAAAACCATTCTTTTGATCATAGAATCCAGTATCCTAGAAGCTGGACACACATGGTACCTTCTAAGCATGTTTGCAATTCATAGCTTGGATCTGATTGGTTTTCAGGTTCTGATGGGGTCCTTTTTTTTTTTTTTTTTTTTTTTAAATGTTTATTTATTTATTTATTTAGTTGCGCCCGGTCTTAGTTGTGGCAGGTGAGCTCCTTAGTTGCAGCTCCAGGGCTCCTTAGTTGTGGCTCACCAGCTCCTTAGTTGTGGCATGCAAACTCTTAGTTGCAGCACGCAGGTGGGCTCTAGTTCCCTGACAAGGGATCGAACCCATCCCCCTGCACTGGGAGTGTGCAGTCTTATCCATTGCACTACCAGGGAACTCCCTCTGACTGGGTCTTGATAAACCATATGCATTCTTCAAGGTCTATCTTATATGCCACCTACTAAATAAAGATTTTTCTCATTTCATTCATTGGAAATGACTTCTCTTTCATTTGAGCATAGTCTATATAATTTATTGGTATATTTTAAATAATAAGCTTTCATCTTCTAAGTTTTGTCTTATATTTTTTGTAACAGGATTGCAGCTTGCGTTTGACACACTACAGACTGGTTGACAGTGAAAAGAATTGTAAAGAAAAAGTTTTGGCATTAGGATAGTAAAGGTATATGTTTGCCCCCCTTTGATAGTGGTCATAAAGGAGTTTGCTGACAAAGGGACACTTGATCAAAGACCTGAATGAAGTGAAGGAGCAACCTATGGGACCACTGAAGGACAAAGGAGTCCAAGGAGTGGGTTCTTAGACCCTAATGCAGGTGCTCCTTGCCTCGGCAAAGGAATAATCATGAGGCCAGTGAGCCTGTAGCAGAGTGAGCAGTAGTTGGTGAGTGCATCAGAAAGGTACCTAAGGACCAGATGAAGAGGAGCCTCCTAGACCACAGTGAGAGATAGGGATATTATTGTGAGTACATTGTGAAACCACTGCAGGGCTTAAGCACAGAGAGACATAATATGACTTATCTTAAAAACATCATATTGACAGGTGTGTGTGTGCAGAATAGATTTAGAGTGGGCAAAACTAGTAACAGGGAAACCAGTTAAGAGATTATCAGGCAAAAGATGATAGTGGCTTAGATTCAAGTGGTGGTAGAGGAAATGGGTGGAAAGCAACCAGATATTGAGTGTACTTTGAATTTACAGATGGTCAAACCTGCTGATGGATTTGAAATTAAGTATTAGTTTAAGAGTGGAGTCAAGACTGATGTTGAAGATTTCCAGCTGAACAAGTGGGTAAGGTGAACATTTATGGAGAGAGAAAAGGCAGGAGGAGGAATAGCCTTGGGGTAAGGAATGTGATTTCCATTTTAGGTATGCCAGTTTTGAGGGGGAATGTTTGTTTTAAGACTTCAGTTTGTCATGCAAGTGGAAATGTTGAGTAGGCCATTGGGTATGTTTGGAGGTGAGGCTTGGACGGTAGATAGACATTTGCGAGGTTTAGACTACACATAGACACTTGTGGCAAAGAGGTAGCACATATTCAGATTTATACACTGTCCTGGGGAACCTTACTGGCTTCCGCTGTGGGATGGTTGGTCTCACCATGTTTCTAGTGAGATGGGCTCTGACCTTTTGTTGCACCCTATTGACACTCTCTAAAGCTCTTCATTCCAGGCATTTGTACTTGCTTTGTGGAAAACCTCTAAGGCTTTACCTTTTACACCAACCTTCCCATTCCCCCAGGGCACCTCCATCTAGACATCTCCTTCCTTCCTTGGGATGGATCACAAAGATGAATTCTCCAACAATCTTGCAGCCTCTTCCATGATCTGCCCAGGAAAATGAGGTACTAACTCCAAATATTTTTAGTTTCCTCTGATACTTGTCTTGATATTTCTACAGTGTTTTTCAAACTCACAAATCTCATGGAAAAAGGGAAAATATTTTTCCTTTTTCTCTCCTGTAATTTCTCCTTGCTCCCAACCTTAGAAACCTCTTTAAGACATTTTCTTCCGCAGGTGGCAAGACTCACTTTCTTGATGTTTCTCTCTCACAAGAGATCTAACACTCCAGCTCAGAAGGCTGAAATCTTAGTATGCTACAGATGTCTAAAGAATTTAGAAAATTCTTTTCTTTGTCAAAATCACCTGGAGTTTAGACAGTTGTCTTGCAAGACACACACACCCCCCAAAAAAACTACTTTTGTTCTTAAAAACTGAACAGTTACTTCTTTCTCTTTCTTTAACAGCCCCATTCTTCCCCTCCCACCACCAACACCCCCCCACACAAACACACACAAAGATAGCTGATTAGGAGAAGATTACATAGCACAGAAAGATGAGAGAAAAGAACCTTAACATATTTTAAAGGATTATTACATCTACCACATGGATGAGTATGTATGAAAAATTTTTAATTCCTTTTAATATATTATAAGCCTCATTGGACACTGATCTTGTTTCCCTTTTTTCGTTTAATTTAAAAACATTTACTGAGTACGTACTGTGGTCCAAGCACTACCCTGGGTGCTATATAAATAGGGATGAATGAGATAGAAAAGGTCCCTAGCCTCACTGAGAAAAGTGCTAGGAAGAAAAACATAGGACAATGAGATTAACTAATATAGCACTCAGGATGCTTCCTGTTTCAAGTTACTGGAAAAAAAAATATTTTTTGTCAGTAAGGACATTTATTACCTCACGTGATATGAAGTCAAGGGCTAGAAAAGTTCCAGGATGATTAATTCAAGAGCTCGGTCATCTCATCAGTTATAGAAATTCTTTCTTCTTTGCCATTTTCAGCATGTTGGCCCGTCATTTTTGCCTAGATATCTCAGGATTCCAAAAGAGCTGAGAGGGTCTCAGATGTCAGATATCCTGGGGTAGTAAAGTGGGCATTCTTTTTAAGAGATACAGTTTTCCAGAAGTGCAATGCCTTGTCCCCACCCAGAGCTTCCTGTGAATTGTTTGATAGGCTTATGCCTAAACTGACTGGCAATAGTCTGAGATCGTCCTGATGGCCTTACATTAACGGAGCCATGCCTTGGGGCTGAGAAGAGTCCAGTCTCCCTTGAAGACTCTGTTCTTTTAGTGGATGTCAAGATTCTGTTACCAAAGAAGAATAACTGTATAATAAGCAAATAAGAGTGTCTGCTACAGTGAAAGGCTGGTTTGGAAGGAGTGGGAGCTCCAAGAAATCTCTCTGAGATAAAACTGAACTAAGATGTGATCGATGAGAAAGACACAGCCACGTAGAAGTCTGGGGGAATAGTACTGCAGACAAAGTGAAGAGCAAGAGAAATGGACCCAAGATAGGGAAAAGTTTGATGTGCTTGAGGAACATACGAAAGACAGTGTGACGGTCAGAGAATATCGGGGAGAATGCATGAGAAGAGGACCAAGAAATAAGCACTAACTAAAGCTCCAATATCTTGTAGGCCACTGGAAGGAGTTGGATTTATTTCTACTGGTAACTGGGAGTCATTGTAAGATTTTTAAGCCATTTTAAAATGGTCAATCTGGTTGCTGTATAGGGACGAACTACACTGAGCCAAGAGTAAAAGCATTTAAGAAGCTAATGTAGTAGAACAAGCAAGAAATGATAATAGCTAGGATGACAGTAGTGTGTTAAAGATGGTGAGCAGGAGTCAGATGCCAGGTGTATGTTGGGGTGATGCTGACATGACCTACTAAGGGATCATCTGTCAAGGATATCTGTCAAGGGATCATCTGTCAAGGATATCTGTCAAGGGATCATCTGTCAAGGAAAAGAGAGAAACCGAACATAACTTCTGAGTTTGATGCTTGAGCAAATGAGTTGATATTTGTGGGGAATTCTTGAGGAGAAACTGATCTTGTTGACCTGGGGCTAATCAAAAGTTCTTTTTTGGACATTTTGAGTTTGACATGCTGATTACACCCTAGTAGAAATATGAACAGAGAGTTGGATATGTGAGCCTAGAGATCTGGACAGAGTTCTCAGATGGGGATTTTAATTTGGGGGACTGGGTAAGATCACCTAGAAAAAAGTTAGGTGGAGAAGAGGGTTAACAACTGTATCCAAAGTCATGTAAATGAAAAATATTGCCTGCTATATCAGTAAACAAAGGATGTTGCAGCCAAGGAGCCATCACATTACCGCTGATGGTGAGCCCTGAGGGAACTCAGGATGAGAAAACAGTAAATACTGGCCCCAGATAACTGAGGTGCATATCAAAGGAATGATTTCAGTGAGCCCAGACTCTGGTATCTTCCCATACACAGAAGAGTGCTAAATTCCTTAACTTCAGTTATCTGGGTTTCTTTAATTAACGGTAATCTTTTGATGTTCCAGCTACCTTGTCTTTTTTGCAAAAGCTCCTATATATCCTGGCTCCCCGACCTTGACTCTTTGGAGCAGTCCCTCAGAGCGATCTGAGAGTCCTGTCTCCCGGGCTTGAGGTCCTCAGAATGTCTGCCAAATAAAACATAACTCTCAACTTTTAGGTTGTGCATTGTTTTTTCAGTCGACAGGCATACTAAAATGTAGAGTTTTATCAGATGAGTAAAGTTAAGCAAAGTAACCCAAAGAGGAGCTACCAATAAGGTGAGACGAAAATCAAGATATTGTGGCATCTTGGAAATCATAGAAGGAAGTGCTTCAGGGCTGAGAGGCAGTCAACTTTGTCAGTGCTGCAGAGTGGTGGAGTGAGAGAAGGACTTTGGATTGACCAATGGCTTCAGCAAAATGGGGGTTTTTGATGACCAATACATATTTTTACTGTATGTGGCCTTAATGATTAGCCACTCTTATACAGCTTGATTTAACATATTGTTGGGAGTAATTCTCCATAGATCTCTTGGATTTCTGTACATCCTGCTAGCAGTGGAACTGATAGCCTTTGTTCTGGACTGTCTTCCCAAGGATGTTTGTAGTACATATAGGGAATAATCTTTGAAATTGAAGATAGTGTCTCCCTCTGGAGCAAAAAGCTGGTTTGCTTACTGTTGTGTGTAAATGTGTCTCCTACTGCGGCAAAGGTCAGTCAGACTTAATATCCATTTTAAAGGACTTGTTCCCTAAGCTCAGGACTCCTCTGCAGTAATGTAACCTACTGTGTGTATGGGTAACATTTGTCCCTCTTCAAATCTCCCTGTAGGAAGTGGGGCACAGACATAAATCCTGATACTCTAATATCAACTCATACCACAAGGAATAAAGTCCTCTGTCTTTGACTCAGAAGTCTCATGTCTTTTGTCAGCAACTGTGAAACTGTGGCAGGCCAACTCATTAGCTTGCAAGTATGATAAAATTTCCAATGTACTTGATACATATTATGTACCTCAGTGATGTAAGCTTAAGATCATGAAAACAATGATTTCTTTCTAGCTTTTAATATTTAGCCCCCAATAATTCTCCCATTACATAAAGTTTTTGCTCTTTGAAAACGTACAGAAACTGTGCACTTTCGAGCCTTAAGTAAATGATTTTGACTGCTATTTCCACTAGAAAAAGAGCTGTTAGTTGCAAACATTTGGTAAAATGAGGTATCTTGAACAGACATAGGGTGTATATTATAATAGGATTTCTAAAACTCTCCACAGATTCTACCAACACTTGAAGTTTATATTCTACCTTTTTCTTGAACTAGGAATGAAATTATGATGTTTTGAAATTGACACATTTGCTTCTGTGAAGAAAATACTGCCATTCTGTTGTCACAAATATTGCTTCAATAATATATGATGATTTATTTTATCCATTCTCACATACTCAGAATAATACATTATAGAGCTAGAAGAACCTCAGAGAACATAATTTCTAACTCCTACTTTTGCATATGAAGAAACAAAAACTCACACATGCTAAGGAGTTGCTTTTGTTCGTTATAATACAGGATGAATTCAGACTTCTGATTGTCAGGTAATTTCCCCCTCCACAGTGCTTTATACACTTGTTTCCTCTGTTCTGTCTTCCCTGTTAATCCCTTAGTGCCAAGAAGGAGGGATGTTTTGAAAAACAATGTATTTTGAAGAGGGAAATAACACAGAAGGGAGGTAAAAGCAAAGGGTAAAGTTTACAGCTGAGGCTCCCCAGTCTCCTATGGTCTGCTACTGCCAGCAAATTCTATTTAAAAAACAACCCATCCAATCTGGAATTTCATAATTCTGCTTACTTTCAAAAACAAAAGTCCTATTAGCTAGGAATTCAGAGAAATTATGAGCAAATCATCAACACAGAAGGGATGTTGGGCATGTTACCAGCATCGCAACATCCATTTATTCCTTTAATTAGTTCCCTGGACTGGTCAGTTGAGAGAATAAAGCAAATCCATGATTATCTGGGATAAAAATTTAGGTGCTTGACACACACACACACACACAAATTTTCCTTAACAACATGTTTTTAGGCATACATAGACATAGAATAAGAATCCTTTTGCTACTAGAAACACCACAAGACATTTTAACAGACTAAACCAGTTTAGGTTGGGTCTAATTTGTCTATATTTTTTGTGGAGAAGATACAAATTTAAAATTTGTATTTTTCTCTTAAGTGCAATAACAATATTTTATTTCATGTTCCAAAGTTGATTATAATTCCTCTTTTGAATCCACCAAGAAGCTTCCATATATCATTTTTTCCTTTTATGTGTAATCTTATTTACGACTCTGTTTGTGGAGCAGCTTGACTTTAAGAATGATTGATTTCTATCTCTAACCAACCTTGAGAATTTTATTTTAAATCAACTCCAATGAGCTTCTAATTTTACTCTTACCTCAGAGCTGCAGAGCTACCCTGTCTAATCAGCAACAGAAATAATATTATCTAGCAAGCTCTTGATATTTGGCTGGTAACTAGGAAGTGTATCCACTGCCAGCTAAACAGTGAGAACTATTTTTACAGACATCAGTCATTTCTATGTTTAAATGAGAAGCAACAGTGTGAAGAGTCTGAGCACAGCTGTTAACAGCTGTTACGACACAGACAGTTTTTCCTTAAAGTAGCAGTAGCATTAGATCCTATTGTTACTTAAGACCACTTCTTGTGTTTCCTAGGTTCATAAGCCTTCTAAACGTACTTGAATTTGTATAGTTAGGAAGCCATGAGTGAACAAAGATTTCCTTATCTAAACCAACATATACTTGAACTCGCTGTGATTTGTCCAATCAGCTGAACTTCTAAAAAGAAATATGCTCTCACATTGCACCTAACAGAGGTTGAGTTACCATAGAACATGCTTATTCCTTAACTTGCCAAGAGATGCCGCTTATTATTTAATAAGTGAGATTCAGTTTCACAGCACAGCTAAACTTAGATGAGGTTTCATTATTCATGGAGAGACAAACCAAAATGGATTTCTCATGAAGCGTTAGCCAGTTAAAGTGAGCCTCTGTAAGATAATCAGACATTATCCTCACATCTTAAAAGCTGTGACAAAATGCACAGTGTTCTGCCTTGTGGTCATTTTATACTTAACTCAAAGGCTTGTTCATTCTCTCTTGTAAAGTCTCCTGCTTTCTTGCTTGTAGTTTGGTGCCTCACTCCAAGATAATCTTGCCAGCCTGTCATTCCTTCATTGCCAAACACAAGTGAAAACACCTTAATATTGTTTTTCTAGCTTTCTCTAGGGAAATCTTAACCCAGTACTTCTGTTTTTATACTCACTCCCTTCTTAGCTGCTGTGATTCACTCACGTTGGTTTTATGCCATTATACTACCAATAAACAAAACCATCCACAGCATTACCACTAAGCGATTGTATGTGTGTGTATTCATATTTTAATCTTTTTTGATAATATGGGCCATTGTTATATAGAAGTCAATATGGATTAATCTCTATTATATTATTAAATTATGGTTAGCCAAATTTCTAAAATATTGATAAATGGATAAGTATATAGCACTTAATCAAAACATTGTTACTCACAGAAATATATATGTGCTCTTTCGAAATTAAATGATCAAAGGAATTCACTAAAATGGGGATTAGGAAGTTATCTTAGCAAACCTATTTACAATTAGTAGGATCTTATTATCAATAAATAATTTAACTGCTCTAGACAATTTGTTTTTAAACTGAGCCTAAATTATTTGCAATAAACTAGAATATAGGCAGTTCAAAGTTACTGATTTTATTTAAACTTACCTACCATCATTAATTTATTTTCAAGTTTGAAGCAAATTATTAAAAGTTAAACTGTCATTGCAAAACATGCAAGCATTCTATATCTGTTACCTACCCTTTTATAATTGGCTTTTGTCTTCTCAGCTGTTAGCTAACAGTCTGTCCTAAACACTACGGTAAAACTAATTTTCTTAAATTACAGGTATTGCATCATTATTCCGTTGGAAAGCATTGAGTACAATTTTTTCTTAGATGGAGGGCAAATGACTTAGACATTCAAAACCCTCCATAATCTGAATCTAACCTTTTTTTCGTTTTGTTTTGGCTGCTTTGTGTCTTCGTTGCTGCGCACGGGCTTTCTCTAGTTGCGGCAACTGCGGGCTACTCTTCGTGGCGGGGTGCGAGCTTCTCATCGCGGTGGCTTCTCTTGTTGCGGAGCACAGGTTCTAGGCGCGTGGGCTTCAGTAGTTGTGGCTCACAGTCTCTGGAGTGCAGGCTCAGTAGCTGTGGCGCACGGGCTTAGTTGCTCCGCGGCATGTGGGATCTTCCTGGACCAGGGATCGGACCCCCTGCTTTGGCAGGCGGCTTCTTAACCACTGTGCCACCAAGGAAGTCCCCAACCTTTTTCAAAACTTATTCCCTTCTACACTCTTTCATGGATTGTAATAGCTTGCAGAACTAAACCATAAACTATTTATTTAGGTGGTTTTTTTTTTCTGGTCAAAAATAAATTGAAGCATTTTAATTAGAATTTATCTTATTTAAATAGTAACTTTTAAGTTCTTTGATTATGCTATGCACTTATTATAAGCTGTCACATGCTCCTTTGTCATCTTTTGATACATATTTTTTGATCACTGACTTTGAGGTAACACTACCCAAAGCAATGATAATGAACACACCATTGCATTTTTTCCAGTTTGCAAAAATGTCATCTAATACATAGTCTTGTTTTATTTTTGGAAAACTCTGTGATGGGACTACCACAGTTGGAATTATCTTCAGTTTTCTTGTCAAGAAACTGAAGCTCAAAAAGTTGTCATTTGCTTGGTATCACTTAAGCAGCAGAGTCAGAAACAGAATCTATATCTTTGATACTTAATCCAACGTTTGTTTTTTTTCACACTAAGAAACCGCATCAGTATCATGTTATCATATGAACTCTTTTTAGCATCATCAACATTAGTATTACATAAAGACAGGCAAATAATATTAAGTAATACTTACATAATTAAATATCTACTAATATAGCTTTAACAGAATAGCAAGAACACATGTGAAAAGAGATTAAAAATAAATCAGTCAGTTCTTTTGACACCTGGAGCAATATTATGTACACTATTCAGACGTGGCGTGAAATTGAAAATCTATATGGTTTGATAATTCAGAAAACAGGATTTTTAGATATGTCATATCATTGGGAAATTTTAAGACATAGAAAGGAATAATAAATAACAAAAAATGTGAATAAACTTCAAGACTGTATGGTAAGAGATGAGAACTTGGTAACTTTTAACAATATGTTGTTTCCACGTAGCAGAACTTAATTGCTTCTAAGTAACTGAAGCCAAAAATCTGTCAATGTATAAGATGCTAAACTCCCTGGGTTGAAATCTTGACCTTACCACATACTGGTGTGAGATTTTGAGTGAGTTACTAAACCTCTCTGTTTCTTAGTTTCTTTGTCTATAGAACCAAGACAATGATAGTACCTACCTCATAGGTTTGTTTTGAGGATTTGATGAGTTAATTCATGTGACACGCTCAAGATAGTTTCTGGCACATTTAACGAGGTTGTTATGGACTCTGAACAGTGCCTGGTTCAGTAATGCCAACCATCAACATTGTCATCAGGTTCATCATCAAAAACAGTAATAAGAAGTCTATGAAATTAATACTTGTAAAATTTGAAAAGGAAGCACATACCCAGAAGATTACACATTTTCCAACAGCAGTTTCAGGTTAAAAATAAAAGAACTAAGTGATATCTAGCTGCAAAGGCTTAATCAAGTTGATTTAAATACATCTAATTTATGGGTAAAATGGAGACACTCTGAAGAAGTTTGTGAGCCTTTTTGATACTTAAAAAGTAAATTTAGGATTTATCATGAATTCTAACCAATCTAAACATTGTTTGTAAGTGTATTGCCAGATTTCTCTTCTACCACTGAGTGTGTGGTTATCCTTGAATAACAGGCTTTATCATTTAAAGTAATTATTGGTTTATCTTATTAAATTGAGCCTATTGGATTTATCTAAGTAATAAATAATCATAATAACTGAAAATAGCTTTTGGTTTGTTTTCAAATAAACCCCTTTAAAAATACGGATCAAAAAAAAAAATACGGATCAAAATGTTTGTCAAAGTAAAAGCAAAGGAGAGCTATTTGTCTAGTCAAGCGGCTCAAATCATCTGTGTTTATAAATTATCTCAAAGTATAAGTTGGATATTTTCCTATAATAAAATTCTATGAAGGTAAATAATATTTTAAAATGTAATAAATGGTCATATATTGATTAAATAAAGTGTTGTTTTGCAAAACTGTTTTCATATGGAATGGTGGCTGTGTTTTTCATTTCGCCCTCTAGTGGCCTTATTCTAAAACTGCATTATCCCTTTGGACCAATTCACAGTAGTCTCTACTCTCTGAGTAACCATTGTTTTATAGTTCAGTGTTAAATGATTTAATCATCTCTAAAGTCATGCATAACAGCTTTTTAGTCTATACTAAAACTCTACTCTTATAGCCATAGAAAGAAAATGGATTTATTTTGTTTTAATGATGTTTATAGACTAAGGACTCAAGTCTTGAGTTGTGCCATCTACCCATGCTTTTCTAATTAAATATTTTGTTGAGTATGTCATACCTCCAAAACATGCTCTAAAGATCTTCATGGAGGGAAAAAGTAACTGACATTCTTCCGAATGTTCCTCATCTTTATTTTTATTTTAATAAATTCATTTTACTTATTTTTTAAATTTTTGGCTGTGTTGGGTCTTCGTTGCTGCGCGCAGGCTTTCTCTAGTTGCAGTGAGCAGGGCCTACTCTTCGTTGCAGCGTGCGGGCTTCTCATTGCGGTGGCTTCACTTGTTGCGGAGCACGGGCTCTAAGCACACGGGCTTCAGTAGTTGTGGCACAAGCGCTCGGTAGTTGTGGCTCATGGGCTCTAGAGCACAGACTCAGTGGTTGTGGCACATGGGCTTAGTTGCTCTGTGGCATGTGGGATCTTCCCGGACCAGGGCTCGAAACTGTGTCCCCTGCATTGGCAGGCGATTCTTAACTAATGCACCACCAGGGAAGCCCCCCAAATGTTCCTCATCTTTAAATCAATTTTAAAATCATAACAAGGTGGTAAAAGATCATTAACTTGACAAAGGAAGGATCAATGCACACCTTTTACTAATCTAATTTGGAAGTATGAAATATATTCCAGTTTCTACATAATGGCTAACAGATGAAAAACTATGCTATTTTGGTTTCTGTCTTTAAGTTTAACCATTTATGTTGTTATGATACTATATTTTTTTTGTTTGGTTTTGACCAAAATGTGAAGTAAGCAAGCATGAAAAAGTCTTATTAGAATTACATGGATTCCCTCAATGACGTTGACTATATGTAAAAAATGATTGTTTGTAAACAACCATGCAAGAAACTTTTCATTAAGACCCATTAAGGAGAAAATGACAGTCCGTGAGTGATTTTTAAATTCTGTAAATAGCACTCTTCTTTTTTTTTCTCCCAATAATTTTATGGGAGGATTCAGAATTCAAGCATTTTATTATCTGATAGCAGCACTGATAACATTCTCAGGTCACATTATATTCTTCATGTTTTTAATTATTCCAATAACACTAAAGTTTGCCCTACCTTTAATTATTACATAATAAGGAATAGGTTTAAATTTTTATGATTTTTTCCATCATCTGTTTGCTGTTCTGACTGAAAGGAAATTAAATATTGCCTACAAAATTTATGGTTACCACAATGATGATAATACTTGGTAACTACGTATATATATTTTTGAAGCAAATTTAATCATACAGAAGACTGTGCATTATTTCCTCTTTGCTTATGTGATCCTGGCACAGAATCAAGATATGACCAAGAGAAAAATAAGCAGTTTTGGAAATTAGCTGGATTTTCATTAATTTGGATGAACATATAATAAGAGTCAAAACAGATAAGACCTTTGGCTTCAGGTATCTTCTATTCTTCTAAGAAGGTATAAGACAATAATATAAATAAATGAATGATTACAAATTCTGCAATGAAGTAAAATTAAGAATATAATGAAGATCAGAAGTATGTGATTTCGATTTGGGCAGGTAGGTAAGACTTTGCTGGGGAAATAATATTTAAGCTGAAACCTGAAAGATAAGTAAGAATCAGCCAGAAAAAAAGTGAGGAACAAGTTTTCCAGGCAGCAGAACTGTAGGCTTAAAAGCCCTAAGGTAGGGAACCCTCCTACACTGTTGGTGGAAATGTAAGTTGGTGCAACCACTATGGAAAACAGTAAGGAGGTTCCTCAGAAAACTAAAAATAGAATCACCATATGATCCTGCAATCCAGATCCTGGGCATATATCCAGACAAACTATAATCTGAAAAGAAACATGCACCCATGTGTTCATAGCAGCACTATTCACAGTAGCCAAGGCCTGGAAACAACCTAAATGTCCATCGACAGATGAATGGATAAGGAAGATCTGGTATGTATATACGATGGAATATGACTCAGCCATGAAATAGAGCAAGATAATGCCATTTGCAGCAACATGGATGCACCTAGACATCATACTAAGTGAAGTAAGTCAGAAAGAGAAAGACAAACACCATATGATATAACTTATATGTGGAATCTAAAATATGACATAATTGAACCTATCCACGAAACAGAAACAGACTCACTGACACAGAGAACAGACTTGTGGTTGGCAAGGAGGAGGGGGTTGGGGGAGGGATGGAGTGGGAATTTGGGGTTAGCACATGTAAGCTTTTACATATGGAATGGATAACAGCAAGGTCCTACTCTATAGCACAGAGAACTATATTCAGTATCCTATGATAAACCGTAATGGGAAAGAATACAAAAAAAAAGAAATGTATGTATATATATAACTGAACCACTTTGATGTACAGCAGAAATTAACACAACATTATAAATCAACTATAGTTCATTAAAAAAAAAATCTTCCCTAGGTTAAAAAAAAAAAAGCTCTAAAGTGGAAAATAGCTAAAAAGTGAACTACCAAGTTACATTTATGTTTACACTACAAAACTATACTTATATTCTCTTCATTTTCTCTTTGGTATTTTTTTGGTATATGGACATTCCTACATTATCACATAATTCATTCACAATATCTGTGTTGTGTATCTCAGTAGGTGAAAATTATGATCAGTATTTATCTATGTATATGTACATATACATGTATGTATTGTGTGTGTATATAGATAGATATATACATATAGTAGGCATGGCTTAGTTACTATTAAAAGGATTTTTTCAAATTTTCTATTCCTTAAAAAAACAAAGAACGCTACTGGCCTGTTTGGAACGCAACATCTTCAGAAGAATCTGAGAAGTAGGCTACTTCATACAGGTGACATTTTTTGTAGAGCATTAACTGGACTTTTTGTCTTTGTTGCTGGTTTTGTTTGTTGTTCCTCTATTACTTCCGCTACAGTAACAACCTCAGCAATAATTTTTTAAACCATAAGCCTTGACTATAAGGTCAGATAAATTCCCAAGATAGCAAACCACTATCCCAGCATCTTAGGGGGGGCATACTCAAAATTTCATAGAAAGAGATGATTGTTCAATGACGAGCCCACTCCTTCTTACTTCTTAAAACAAAGGAGCCAAAATGCAAACCATTACTATTAACAAAGGAGCTTATTATCTGAAGTTTTTTACACAAGATACACTAAAAGTAAGAGCAAGACCTATGTCCTAGTTTTGTTTTACATCTGTGGTTACAGCTTAATTTTGCGTGATGCCCGCACTTCGATTCCCAAAAGTGTCCCAGGTTAAGATCATAAATTATAGTTAGTTTACCTATAAGACATTAATGAGTCCAAAGTATAACCCATCAACAATAGCATGTCACACTGAAACCCCCTAACTATTATGAGAAGTTGCCTGCTACCAGTCAGTATTATGAGTTGCAAGCCATAGAAACTCTTTGGGAAAACTGAAGCAAACAATGAATTTCTTGGAAGCATATAAAGAGAAAACTGAAGAGCCAGTGTCCCAGTGCCCAGGAAGCAGAACAGCTCCTGGAGTCTAGGTCACAGAAACAAACTAACAGTTTTGTTAGGGTGCTGCTACAAACTGGGATATTTTGCCTCGGAGTTTCAGATTTGGTGGCACTCTGCCAAGGTTTCAGTGCCAAGGACACAGGGAATCTGATTCGTATGGGTCGTGTGTCCCTCTCAAGGTTAGGGAAGGTCAGGGCATTTTCACTGGCAAATCTTCCACAACAGAGAAAGCAGAACTTTCAGTGAAGTTTTGCTTCCTCTATTGTAGAAGCGAAGTCAAAGGAAAGGGTGCCGGGCAGGAAAATCACAAAAGCCCACCATGTACTGTTGGATAGCACTGAGGAATCATCTCAGGGGATGTTTCAGCAGTGAGAAATCCTCTTTCAGAGACCTGAATTCGTTCTTAAGATCAATAAAGATATTCATAGCATTGTTTCAGCCAAATGTTTAAAATTTTTACATCAGTTTCCTTTTGCAAAATCTCCTCTCAGGTCAAAGAGGCATGGAATGAACAACGGCTGTTTTCAGCTAAACAAGTTCATCACTTTTTAACTGATCCAGACCTTAAGCTTATGTTTTGATTTATGGATGTAGTGACTCAGGATCCAGATGAAAGTATTAGTACAGTGTTTGAGATCCATACTTCTCAATCTGGAATTTAATATCCTCCACAAACAAACCCAATCTTACTTTTGCTGCTCTCTCACATATATTCAAATATCCTGGGAAATATATCAACTTGCCAATTCTAAACACGCAGAGCATTTGCTTCATCCTTTGCCTCTGTCGAAACCACCCTTCTCCTTATTATATTCAGCTGTGACATACCCTTATGTGTAAACATATACTTACTGTGAACAACTTTATCTTGCTGTCTTAGGCCAGAGATATTTATCTTATGCCCTAACTGCCTGGTAATCGCACTATCTTGTACAAATTCTATTTCATGTGAACATATCTTATACCTTCCACAGTATCATAAATTTCTTTAAGGCAGAAATTATTTCTCATATATATATATTTTTATCCACAGCACTGGGCCTTGACACTTGTTGATTAAATACTAGTCTTGGTTTCAAGTAGCAATAATCAATGTCTACAGATAAAGCTAAATAATTGCTTTGCTCCCTGCTATTTAAATACACATGTTCAAAATAAATTTCCTACCATCTTTGATAAGTTTATTTGAGACAGTCTCCATGCCTTTAAAATAACACTGGGATCTAAGCCAGTTAGGCCAATTAGCTCATATCTGCTTACAGATTCGGAGTGAGTACAAACCACCTGCATGAGTCTAGTTGATGTAATTCAATATCCTTTTATGACCTAAAAACAGAGTGATGATAATCCAGGCATTTGAATCATTCAGTTAATTTCACTGTTTGTATTAAACATAATGCAAAAGAACACATTCCTTCAGTTCCTTTATATCAGAGGAGTTCTGTATACTGCTGCTAAACTTTCAACAATATAGAGCTGCTGACAAATCATCAAAGTTTTGGCTGTTTTTTTTGTTTGTTTGTTTGTTTTTTTGCAGTACGTGGGCCTCTCACTGTTGGGGCCTCTTCCGTTGCGGAGCACACAGGCTCCGGACGCGCAGGCTCAGCGGCCATGGCTCACGGGCCTAGTCGCCCCGCGGCATGTGAGATCTTCCCGGACCGGGGCACAAAACCGTGTCCCCTGCATCAGCAGGCGGACTCTCAAGCACTGCGCCACCAGGGAAGCCCTATAATTTTTTTATCACCAATTCTTAGTGTTTCTTTATCCAATGCTATTCCCATGCCTTCAAGAATTTTTCAGGTAAAGTTTTGAAGCCTAAATGAAGTCTAAGTTTCTGTCTAAATTAAGATCTACAGATCCTTTGAAGCTGTATGCACTTATTTGAACATCCCATCTAGCCAGTCACTTCATATTAGTCTTTGTGATTTGACATATACACATGAAACTGTTTAAAGCTGTGGCATTGTCGGGTCAGGAGTGTCCCCAATTCTCTAGATGTAAGCGACAATGTAGTTATTGGCAAGTATAGTATTCGTTTAATCTTCTATCAAAGCAAACACATGCTTTAAAAGTCCAAGGTGCCATAATGTGCAGAAATGTGGCCAGGATCACACTGTAACTACCCCAGTATTTACTAAGTGCAAATATCGATGTACCATGTTGTGGAAAATTCCTCTAGCTACAAAAGTATTGTAAGCTCTATGTTTATTTTATTTTCATGACCAACAACTTGTCAAATACAATGTCTTACTTCTAAGGGAAAAAGTATCATAGTATCAAAAACAGATATGACTCTCCAAACATGACAGCTTCATACTAACCCACCCAAAGGGTGCCCAAGTGACACTTACCCTCTTTTCATAAAATCTCTCTGCACACATCTCTATATTTGAGCATTGGTGTCCAGTTTTGTTTATTGGGGTTTCATTATAGGCACAACTGATTGAATCACTGGGCACATGATTGAACTGATTCTCCAGAGCCTTCTCTTCCCTAGGGGTCAGGCTGACGGTATGTGGCTCAAAGCCTCAATCCTCCAATCACATGGTTGGTCTCTCTGGCCTGAATTAAAACCATGCTGAGTCATCTTGCCAGCTTGAAATATGCTGGGACCTACTACAAGTCACTTGGTTAGCTTAAATTATCAGGGCCCAACATGAAAACAAAGACATTCCTATCACTCAGGAAATTCCAAGGACTGAGAGGCTACCTCACAGAAACCAGAGACCAAGGCTAGTCAAAATTTTATTATACACCACCCCCGCACAAGCCCAAATTACCATTATCTCTTGCCTGGACTATTGTAATGGCTCCCGAAATGTTATTCCTCTTATTCTTCTACTTTCTTTCAGCCCATTCTCCCCACATCAGCTGAAGTATTTCTTCAAAGCCTCCAATGGCTGCTTAGTTCACTCATTATACAAGCTAAGGTTTTACATGGTAAATGAGGTCCTACATAAACTGGTCCATGGCCATGTATCTGAACTCATCTTCGACCAATCTCCACCTCCTTCACTCTTTATACCCATGACAGTTTCCTAACTACTTCTCAAATTTTCAATACAGTCTTAGAAAAAACTTCTGCACTTATTCCCGTGGATTTTTTCCTTATTTCACCTTCACCTGTGTCTCACTTGTGGAGCAGTTGCACTCATCTGCATGTTGCTCAGAAAAACTCCCCTGGGTAACGCAGGGTCTGAATACTACAGTGCTTCCACTGAGACTAAAAAGTATAAGCAATTCAATAAGTTTAAGATTTTAGGTTCAACACGTTTTAATAAATGGGCTTATAAAAACTTGCGTTTTCCAACTGAGACATCTATTATTTTATTTAATTGACAATACTGAATGTGCCACATTAACAAAAATTAATCTAAAAATATTTTGCACCAATAAATGAATATTTACATGGCTAAGGACTCCTTTATTAACTAAAATAGTGAATTATTGAGGATAATTAGCAATTCATCTTTGATACAAACATATTCCACTCTTCCTCATTCCAACTTCTGTGTTGGATTAACACACTAGTGTTCTGAGAAGGTAAAGTGAAACATTTAAAGTAGAGGTTGGCACACTTTTCTCTAAAGGTACACATAGGAAATATTTTCAGTGTTGTGTGCCATAATGTCTCTGTCACAACTAATCAACTCTGCCACTGTACTGCAAAAGTAACCACATACAAGATGTTAATAAATCAGTGTGACTCTGATCCAATATGACTTTGCTTACCAAAGCAGGCAGTGGGTGAGATGTGGTCTATGAGTCATAGGAGAAATAAAAAGGGATATTGTGGTGACTACTTATTTGTGTCAAGCAGTATTTTCTCATTATAAGGCTAAAAAAGCTACCAAAATAAATCAATTGCTGAAGGTCATCTGAGACTACCATCAAATAGTCTCACTGTCCTCACTAATAAAATTTATAATAAATAAAAGTTATAAATTTAGATATATAAAATAAATTTATTTTGGGATTTCCACTTCCGGGAAGGTGGAGTCGATTTTTTTTTTTCCACATACCTCCCACTAATTACAACTGAAAACCTGGACATTATATATAAAACACAAATAGCAATTCTCAAAGGTGAAGAGAAGAGGCAGACCAGCTAGAGATCTTGGGACCAGAAAAAAAGCGTGATATTAAAGCATGGATTTAAAAAAAAAAAAAGCATTTATTTTCTTCCAGCCTCATATATCCCAGACTGTGTGCTGGAAAAGTGGCAACCTGGAAATACAAATAGGGACGGACAAAAATAACTCCAACAAAAGCCTGTTCTCTCCAGCCCCAAGACCAGGAAATGTGCAGCTTAGCCAGAGAGAAACATTTTAAACAATAAATAACTGCTCTACTCCAGCCAAACATCAGAGAAAAAAACTAGGGCTCCAAATGTGCCTCCCACATCAGCCAAGGTTGAGGAAATGTTTTAACAATATTCCATAACCACCTTCCCAGGTGGTGCAAGAGAAGGCCAAGTTGGGAACTTAAGACTTTCATCCCCATCGAGCAGTAAAGAGAGCACTCTTCCCACAGTAGCCATGGAGCCCATGTGGGGAGCACAGTCTTCTGCTACCACCTGCAGTGACTGGGCATCCCTTCCCTTCCCCACCAAGGTGAGGGCAGATGAGGATGAGTGAAGAATCAGGAGTTTCCCCAAAACCCAGTGATAATGAGATCACTCCTTATGCCCCAATGTCACTGGAGGCCAGAACTCCTATCCCCACTCAGTAGAAAGGAAGCACTCCTAACTCTCCCAGGCAGGGTGGCATCAGCAGAGACCTAGAGAGGAACTGGAATTCCACCCCTGTCTAGCAGAAAAAGACCTTCCCCAGTCTCGCTGGAGGCTGAGTAGGAAACTGGACGCAGTGGTTGAGAGTCCACCTGCCGATGCAGGGGACACGGGTTCGTGCCCCGGTCCGGGAAGATCCCACGTGCCGTGGAGCGGCTAGGCCCGTGAGCCATGGCCGCTGAGCCTGCGCGTCCGGAGCCTGTGCTCCGCAACGGGAGAGGCCACAACAGTGAGAGGCCCGCGTACCACAAAAATAAAAAAAGACAGTAAACACTGAGATGACATGTTAGAAATATCTGACGGAGATTTTAAAGCAGAAATTTTGAAAATGCTTTAACAAGCACTATAAACATGCTGGAAATAAATGAAAAAAATGGAAAGTTTCCAAAAACAAAGTCTCAGCAAAGAAATAGAAGGAAAAAGAATTTTAGAGCTAAAGTATGCAATAACTGCCATAAAAAAAAACCTCAGTGGTTATATTCAACAGCAGAATAGAGAGGACTGAGGAAAGAATCAGTGAATTGTAAGACAGAACGACCTATATTACCCATTGGAACAACAGAGAGAAAATAGGTGGGGGGGAGGGGGGAGCATCAACATAACCTCAGGGCCTTGTGGGACAATAACAAAAGATCTAACATTTCTATCATTCCAAGAGTCCTGGAAGCAAAGTAGGGAGAGGGCAGGACTGAAAAAGTACTGAGATGTTGTGACTGAAAAGTAGTATCTAGAATAATAAGGAACTCTCAAAACTCAATAGTGGCAAACTAAATAACAATTAGAAAATGAACATAAGACATGAGAGCAAAATTAAGGTAAATCTCAGTTTAATATCCCAATCCAACTGGATGTTCAAGTGACCATAAAACAAAAAGAGGAACTGCTTCATTCATTTTGGGTAACTTGGAGTTTTTTAAGCTCATAGAAACTGTACTCACTCAAATGGACCTCTGTAGAGCAACTAGTAAGGGAGTGTGGGCAGGACTTAAAGGGCTCTCTTTCTGCATGTCAATTACCTTTGTTAATAACACCTTTAAAGCGGGTGCTTTCCCCTGCGCACTGTGTCCTTTCAGAGGATTGTAGTTATTGAATATAAAAGGCTGATGACAATAGCAAAAAGAACAATGGTTCCTAGCATCACATTTTGCTGTGACTTAATGGGAAAAAATTACTAAGAAATACTTATTTTATACGTGAATATCCAAGACTGTATGACACAATTCTGGTTTTATATCATCCATCTATCGTATCAGTGTGAATGCACAGCATTGCTAGAGACTGCGTGGCTGGGCAATCCTTATGGGTAGCAGCTATTTGTCATATATTATTTAACACTGAATTCTTTGGTTAAGTTCAGTCATGTATTTA
This sequence comes from Phocoena sinus, assembly GCF_008692025.1. Taxonomy (NCBI): domain Eukaryota; kingdom Metazoa; phylum Chordata; class Mammalia; order Artiodactyla; family Phocoenidae; genus Phocoena; species Phocoena sinus. The sequence continues at coordinate 81,417,883 of NC_045771.1, read as the reverse complement.
TTTCTACTGACAACTCAGTGTATAGCAGCCTTGATAAAAGTCTATGGGAGATAAGTATTTGAATTTCACAAATATGTTCACAAACATATCAAGCTAAATAATTCCAAAAGGATTCCCCGACAATATTCTTAAAGTTATCACATATGATTATTTAGAATTCAGCTTTAAACCAAGATTTAGTTAATAAATATGCAGATAGTTTTTCCTTATTTATAATAAATGGTCTAAGTTAGAAATATCTATCATAAATATGACCAAAGTGTAAGTTTTTTTGTTGTTTTGTTTTTTGCAGTACTTGGGCCTCTCATTGTTGTGGCCTCTCCTGTTGTGGAGCACAGTCCCCGGACGTGCAAGCTCAGCGGCCATGGCTCACGGGCCCAGCTGCTCCGTGGCATGTAGGATCTTCCCGGACCGGGGCACGAACCTGCATCCCCTGCATCAACAGGCGGACTTTCAACCATTACGCCGCCAGGGAAGCCCAAGTGTACAGTTTTTAAAGACAATTATTGTCTCCTATGAATCTATAGATTCCCCTCTGGGCTACTGAGAGTACTCTCCACCTACTTGATATTTAATATATTTGTCAAATGAATGCACGTGTATGAATAATATTCATTTTCCTTGAAATATTTATCCTAGGTTTAGTTACCATTTTTAAGGATTGCATTCTGCAAATTTGCCATTGGAATTAAAATTAACTCACTCATTGCTATGTTTTGAGCTTTGATATTAAAAAAAAAAAATGAGGAAGAAAAAAGCAGTCCTACCCAGCTTAAAACTGGTCTGACATTGACAGCTAGGACTTAGTATTGTCAGAAACTGGCCTGCCGCTCACAGCTAGACCATGCTATCCTGCTGAATATTAAACATTCTTATAGAACATCAACATCAGACAAGATCACTTTGAGACAAAACAAGGTCACTTGGTGATTTTATTTAAACATACCAAACAAGGTCACCGTGTCACCTACAAACTACTACACACCTCCCTTTCCCAAGAAATACGAGTGACTTTTTTTTAACCAGTTACTGTTTTATCTTTATTCTAGCTGGCTCTCTCTATAGATATTTATTGAAATATCTCATTTTAAAATTGTCCCCACTTTTGTTTTCTTTTTTTTTTTTTTGGCTGCTCTACACAGCCTGTGGGACCTTAGTTCCTGACTAGGGATCAAACTGCACCCTTGACAGTGAAAGCACAGTGTCCTAACCGCTGGCCTGCCAGGGAATTACCCCCACTTTCCTTTTTCTAAAATCACTTCGAATTTACTTCCTGGATTGTCAGGGGAATGAAGGTGTTCAACAGAACCTCTCTTTTATCTTTTGAAAAATTTTAAGCCTACCGAAGGGTTGAAAGAACAGAAGAAAAATAACCATAAACCCTCCATCTAGATTCAACTGTTGTTAACATTTTGCTGTTTGGTTATCTGTGTGTGTTTGTGGTTGTGTGTATGTGTGTATATATATAATATGTATTTTATACATATATATAATATTTAAGCTGCTGATTTATTCCTAGTTAACTATGCTTCCTAAGAATAAAAATAATTTCCTAAATAACCACAATACCGTTGAGTTAGGCAGAATAATGTTCCCCTCCCACCGCATCTCCCCCAAATTCCACTCTCAGAACCTATGAATAGTTAACTTACAGGGCAAAAGGGACTTTGCAGATGTGATTAAATTAAGGACCTTGAGATGGGGAAGTTATTCTGGATAATCTGAGTGGGCCCAGTCTAATTACATGGATCCTTGAAAGTAGAAAACCTTTTCCTGTTGTGGTCTGAGGCAGGTGTGACTATGAAAGAATGGTTAGAGTGATGCAACATTGCTAACTTACAAGATGGAAGAAGACAGGCCCCTAACCAATGAATGTTGGTGGCCTCTAAAATCTCAGAGCCTCCAGAAAGGAAGGCCGCTCTGTCAATACTTTGATTTTAGCTCAGTTAGACCAATGCGGGACTTCTAACCAACAAATCCTTAAAATAATAAGTACTTGTTGTTTTTAACCAAGTTTTGGGCAAATTGGTACAGTAGCAATAAAAAAAAAACACAACCATTTTCATCTGTAAGAAAATTAACAATTCCATATAATCAATATACAGTTCACATGAAAAAATTCTCTAATTGTCTCCAAAATGTCTCTCAGAGCTTTTTTTTTTTCCTTTCAGATCCAGGATTCAATGAAAGTTTACATATTACAATATTGTTTTGTCTCTCTGGTCTCTGTTAATCTAGAACAAGAGCCTTGCCTTTGTTTCTCGTAACGCGAACTATTTTACTGAAGATTCCAGGTCAGTTATCATGTAGAATATCCCTCATTCTGGATTTGTCTGGGTGCTTTTCACATGATAAGATTCAAGTTGGATAATTTTTGGCAAGGATTCTTCTTAGGCAATGATGCATACTTTTTAATTTTAAAACTTTTTTTTTTTTTGCCCATGCCGCACGGCATGTGGGATCTGTTCCATGACCAGGGATTGAACCCATGGCCTCTACAGTGGAAGCACGGAGTCTTAGCCACTGGACAGCCAGGGAAGTCCCACTGATGTGTATTTATTTTATTTTACTTTTTTTATGATGTGTATTTTTTATTGCTTCAAGTCCTACAGGGATTAATTCATTTAATCCTCATAACTGCCCCATGAGATAAAGACCACTATTACCCCTATTTTAAGGAAAAGGAAACTGAAGCACCGTTTATTAGTAAAGGCAACTTCTCAAGGCCACAGAGAATTAACAGAAGTCTTAGGATTCAAACCCAGGCTTTCTGAATATAGAGCTCATATTTTTAACCATCACCCTCCTACAACCCATATATTCTAAGAGAGCTGGGGTGATACAACAGTTCCTCCAGAAGATGGAAAAGGCAAGGAAACATTCTCCCAAGAGCCTGTAGAAAGAAATACAGCCCTGTCCACACCGTGGGCTTTAGCCAGCGATAGCCACTAGACTTCTAAACTACAGAACTGTAGGTAATAAATTTGTATGTGTGTGTGTTGTAAAATTTATTTATTTAATTTATTTATTTTTGGCTGTGTTGGGTCTTCGTTGCTGTGTGCGGGCTTTCTCTAGTTGCGGCGAGCAGGGGCTGCTCTCCGTTGCGGTGTGCGGGATTCTCATTGCCGTGGCTTCTCTTGTTGCAGAGCATGGGCTGTAGGTGCACAGGTTCAGTAGTTGTGGTGCACGGGCTTAGTTGCTCCACGGCATGTGGGATCTTCCTGGACCAGGGCTCGAACCCGTGTCCCCTGACTTGGCAGGTGGATTCTTAACCACTGTGCCACCAGGGAAGTCCTGTGTTGTTTTTAAGGCAGGAAATTTGTGGCAATTTGTTACAACAGTAATAAAAACTCATACTGAGATTAAGTGAGATGATGTGTGGAAGGCACTGATCATAGTGCTTATCTGAAGCGCAGACCTATTTCCTAATTATTAGATAGTATTATTGCTTTTATTATTTATCATTAATGATGTCATTCTGAATGTCTGAGAAAGCTTCAAAGAGCAGTTGTAGCCTGAATTGGTCTTGAAATATTGATAAGCTATAAACAAAAGGAAATGATACGTAGAAGGAAAAATGTTGGCAAAAGTATGACAGTGGAATAACACAAGGTTTACTAAGTGCTAGGTTTTGGAGGCCCTTCAATAACAAACTTCATCCTGTTAGAAACTTTCACATTTGTTGGTATGTTGGGAAGTTTGTTTTTAAGAGTTTAATCTGATACATAATTAATTGACAACAGAGGAGGTTCAAGAAAAGAAGACTGACTCTAGTATGGAGATAGGAGCATGAACCAAGGGAGCAAGTGGAAGGAAAAAGACTGGGATGGAAAGTATGAGCTCCCTGAGGGCTGGCACTGTGTCTTACTTTCCTGTGCACATCTAAGAGAGGGTATAACCATATCGATCACTGAATATGTACTAGTTTAACAAGGGAAAAATATTTAGAAAAAAGGCTCACTAAAACATGACATGTCTCCAACTTAATTGTAAATCCTCCAAGTTCTGGTTTAACATCTAACATCTTTCTTTTATTCTCAGGGTCGAGGTAGGTGTTTCCACCAAAGCTCAAAAAAGATCTATTTTTGAAGAGGTGATAACCAAATCCTTAAGTGTGGGTTAACAAAACCTTAGGATATAGTCTGTATGCTGAAAAGCTGTGAATTGATCCAGTGATTTCTATGGCTGCCCAGAATCTAAATCTTGACCTTCTCACTTCTTGACCAGTGTCTTTATGCTGTACTACAGTTGTCTGATTAGAGATATTAAGCAACTAATAATTATTAATACTTCTTTTTTACCAGAAAATGTATATACTTCCAACCTTATTGTGATTATTAATTAGCAAATGTTTCTTATAATGCAAATATTAGAAGGCAGATACTGAAGAAGTGAAAGTATTTAAAATAATTTACAAAACAATAAGATACTATTTCTGTATTAGCAAGGATTCATATGCTTTTATTTATTCCTAACAAAAGAATCATGATCTCTTCCCACCCATTAAGTCATTTGATTGCATACTTGGTCTTTTAAGAGTTTCCAAATGTCACGCAGCTTTAATATGATATTTGTTTGCATGTGCGTATTTTGGGAAAGGTGTGTTTGCTAATAAATTTAAGACAGCATGGCTGCATTTTATATGGCACATAACCTCAATACTGTGAAATATTGTCATGGTTACCTGAAAAACAGCAGGATGCATGCGGGTGAAAGACAAGGTTCAAACAGTGTAAGAATAGGCTCTTTAACAGAAACCAAAGATTATGGCCAAAGAGAGGAAGGTGGAGAAAGGAAAAAGGAAGTGTGACAGACCGGTATTCAGCTGACTTAAAATAAGGTATTGGCTAAATAATTCTTTTCTCTAGTCATGATCTAATAATTATTCATTTCAAATGGCTGTATCTCAGAAATCGCTTTCTTTAGGGAAGTGGCCATGCACACACACACACACACACACACACACAGACACACACACTCAAACACACAGTTAAAGTAGGTGAGAGTGAAAATATAAGCTTTTAAAGTTACAGAATTTTTTTAAGAAAATGATGAATGTTTTCATTAGGGCAAGACATGGTCCTCTTACTTCAGGCATTTTAAAATTATTGAAACAGTAATCCAGCTTACAAACAATACATTCACACCTAGAATATTTAGCGATTTTTGTGTTTAAAGCACTTTGCAATGATAATTTGTTGTTTCTGAACCTTCTCCTGAAAAATAAAATTTCTTTCAATACAGTTGACCCAAAGAAATAAAAATAAAAATACAGTTGACCCTTGAACAACACAGGGGTTAATATGCCTATAATTTATAGTTGATCCCCATATCCACAGTTCCTCTGCATCCACGGATTCAAACAATATTGGATGGTGTGGTACTGTAGTATTTACTATTGAAATATAGCCATGTGTAAACGGACCCTAACAATTCAAACCCGTATTGTTCAAGGGTCAACTTGTAGTTATTAAGTCTTAGTTATTTGATTAGATTCCTCAAAAATCTAGTCTGACTTGTTATTTGTAACAATTTACTTGGTTCATTTTGTTTCTTACTTTTCAGCAACTTGGTCAAAGTACAATATTCTCTTATTACATTTACAGTCCTCTATGAATTTAGAGGAAAGAGAAAAAGATTAAAAAGAACTAGTTTGTTTTTTTTTTTAATCTAGATAACTCAATAATAAATTCAACAAATATCTACCTAGCCCTCGCAAGTACCAATTTAAGTACTGGAACAACACAACTAATAAAATATGATCTCTGACATCGGGAATCTCACAAGACTGAGAAAAATGCCACATGCAGGAAAAAAAGACAAGCAGATAAACATAATGAGGCCCATGCTAGGTTGAGGAACAAAGGGATTTGGGACTAGAGTAAAAAGAGCAATTAAAAAGAGACTAAGTTTGGCTTCCCTGGTGGCGCAGTGGTTGAGAGTCTTCCTGCCAATGTAGGGCACACGGGTTCATGCCCCGGGCTGGGAAGATCTCACATGCCGCGGAGCAGCTGGGCCTGTGAGCCATGGCCTCTAAGCCTGCGCGTCCGGAGCCTGTGCTCCGCAACACGAGAGGCCACAGCAGTGAGAGGTCCGCGTAAGGCCAAAAAAAAGAGGCTAAGTTTGTCAACACAGAGTATTCAAAACAAAACTAGGACAAAAACTTTTTTATTATTCCTGTAATGAATGTGAGAATTGATATTTAAAATTTTCTAAATATCCTACTTTAGTAATAACAGAAAACTAGAAACATTCCGTCACCCAAAGAAAGCAACAAATCCTTTATGAAAGATTTTAATCCTGTGGTTCTACTTTAACTTGCCTAGCTCTGCAAATAATCTTAATTTATATAATTTTTGCGGCACGCGGGCCTCTCACTATTGTGGCCTCTCCCGTTGTGGAGCACAGGCTCCGGACGCGCAGGCCCAGCGACCATAGCTCACGGGCCCAGCCGCTCCGCGGCACGTGGGATCTTCCCGGACTGGGGCACGAACCAGTGTTCCCTGCATCGGCAGGCGGACTCTTAACCACTGCGCCACCAGGGAAGCCCTATATAATTTTTATAATTGGAAATTATTTTGTTTCTCTTCCCATAGGCTTACAATTGCTTTTAAAATATACATAATGCAAACATAGGTTAAATCACTCAATACAATGAAAACAAGTTTGCTGAAAAAAGCACAGCTTATGACATAGGATCAGATTTATGAAGCTGTTATTTCCATGAAGTTTACTTAACTTCTTTTTTCTAATAAATATTTTAGTACCATTATCTCTGCAGTTTAAATTGATGCTAAAGATGTATAAGAATAAAACTGGTAAGAAAGGAGCCATGGTTTTCCTATTCCCAGAAGAAAAACCTCAAGCTGAAAGCACAGGTTTTTTCTGAGACCTAGGTAAAACACAGCCAATTATGTTTTGTGATGCATTCATGCCTCCTTCCAATTCTTCTCTATGCCCATCAAGTAAAACTTTCCACTTGTATGTGTTGGAATTTACTAACATGGATTCCATATATTGCTTCACCAATGAACAGCACTTTAGCTCCAAGGGGGAAATGAGAACTAATATGTATTTTACTAGCTTTTCAAATAATATCACATTTATGACATGTTAAAAGGCAGGCACTAACTCAGATTAAGTGAGGGGCCTCAAAGCAAGAACCAATGAAAGGAAACAGTCTCAAATGATGGTACAATTTTGTTCTTAAAAAAAAATTACAACTGTCTTTCTCTGTCCATCTCCCTAGAACTAAAAAAATAAATCTTTTAAGAATATGAATCTAAAAGCTCATTTGCAGCCTACTGACCCAAAACCTGTAACATTGTTGTGAACATGCTGTAAACAAAAGCAAATCTATCACTGCACATGAGATGCTCTCTGGTTTTCATAATTGGAAAGATTCAGACAGCAATATGAACATTTGCAAAGGAGAGGATCTCTTCTTATGAGCTGTTGGTGTGGCTTCGCTTTAAAGTGAATTGAGCTGTCTTTCTTTTTTTCTATAAATAAAACTTTACTGTTTTAATGCCAGCTTGTTTTCCCCCTCAGAATACAATTTATAATAGAAAAAGGATTCTTTTCTTGAAGAATGAGACTTTTTTCCTTGTTTAATGACACTAAGTCTTCTAATCTTGCTTTGTCTTTCCAGAATATACAGTCAGAAAACATTCTGTGATAACCAGCAGAATATTTTTAAATTAATTAATAAATATTTTACAGAGCACTTGGAATTACAATTTAGAGATGAAAGAAATTTAGAAATCTCTCTATCTAGCTGCTCAATTTTACAAGTATCGAGTCTGAGGTCCACAGAAGTTCCCTGGCCAAGATCTCCTGTGAGGGTCAGAAATGACACTAGGACTGAGATCTTTGGTTGAACTTTTATTTCTTATTAGAGGGGGAAGAAAACTCTTGAATAAAATATTTCGTTACATTTAAAAAAAGCAGCAACAATATCTAAATGATTCTGGGTCAACAGGGTAGACTGAAAACTTACACTTATCTCCTCTCTCTCCCCAAATCACATTTCATTGGCAACAACAGAATTTCTAAAACTGTATTCTACTACATGAAAGTATAGCAGACAAAAGGTTTAATCAAATATCTGGAAGACAGTAAGTGGATTGAAGCATGCCAACAGACAGAGCAGGCAGTGGAAATCCACTGTACAATTCTGACAGAGGAAGTGAAGAGGAGGGAGTCCAGATTTGAACATGGAAATGTCATGAATTAATGAGCATTAAGCACTTGACACCCCCTTCCCAGACTTCTGCATGGAGAACAGCCTGCTGCTAGCAAGTATGCAATAAAACCTCCAACAGAGTATAGTGCTCTAAATAACTTAACAGAATTCTACTGAGAAGTAAAAGAGCAAGTATGTTTATTGGCATCCCACACAAATCTCTTCTAATCCTGGAATTTAAGGCACACATAGCATAAAAGCCAGGTCCCTGACTCTACCCTTAAAAGAATCAGTCAACATAGTCTATGCATATATAAAATGCGCCCTTTCCTCTTAATTATGAATTAATGACCAAGATCTTAGTCATATTATCATTATGAACTGATAATCAGGTATTTGAAAGTACAAGACCAAAATAAAAAGACTACAATAAAGGAAACTAAGGTAATTTCCAAAACTTAAGAGAACATTAAAAAATTGTTTGCTGTCCTTAAAGACATTCACTAAAATATCGCATCCATGAAAAATAATCATATGTTGTGTGAAAGCAACTAAAAAATTGAAAAACTACTGGAAATAAAATGTACAACTGATGAACATAAATCCAATATTAGATTTGGAAAACAAAGTAAATAAAATCTCCCTGAATGTAGATCAAAAGAGTGTAGAGTAAAAAAGTTATAAAAGAAAAATCTAAGATATAAATGATTAATCTAAATGTCCCAACATCTGACTAAATGTAGTTCAGATTGAGTCTAAATTAGAGAAAACAAATGTGGTGGGAATAGAGGAAATTATGAAAGAAAAAACATACACCAGGGACAAATGTTCAGATCGAATATTCCCATGGAGAGCTGATGCAGATGAATCAAAAAAGATCTAAGAATAATGGAAAGATATTAGAGGTCTGTGTGTGTGTGTGTGTGTGTGTGTGTGTGTGTGTGTGTGTGTGTGTTTGTGTGGAGAGAGAGCAAGAATGAGAGAGATCAATTTGAGGATATACTTTGGCAAAATAATGGTTTCATGAAGAATGTTAAGAAACTGGTTCTAGAAAAGTGTTACTAGAAATAAAGGCAAGTCCTGAGGCGATAGCCATACAGCATGTCTAGAGAGTGTAAAAAATTAATAAACAGAAACCTTAAGTAAATAGAGTAGGGAGACCAGAAGTGTGAGCTCTCACACCTGGCTACAATAGCAGAGCCCAATAGGAAGAAGAAAGACTTCTTTCCTGGCAACAACTCAGCCAATGAAAAGCCCTCGACTCTTTGTTTATGGACAGCCCTCCCAACTTCCTTTCCCCCTCTATAAAAGAGTTCTCCATTTTTTCTGGGGACTTGCACGTGATTCACCACGCTTGCACACCACAAATTACAATTCTCTGCTAAACCCATTTTGCTGGAGAAATAATTGGCAGCCTATTTGTTTTAGGTCAACAAGAGCAATCTGTCCAAATTGGAACAGAAGGAAGGAAGGTTCTTGGAGGATATTTCCAGGGGAAAAAAAAAAAAAAGAAAACAAAGACAATGTGACTACAAATTTAAAATAACACAAATTTAAAATAAATACAAATATACAAATATAAATTTAAATACAAATTTAAAATAAATTAAGGATATGGAAAGGCAATGGCAGGGACTTCCCTCATGACGCAGTGGTTAAGAATCCTCCTGCCAATGCACGGGACACGGGTTGGAGCCTTGGTTTGGGAAGATCCCACATGCCACGGAGCAACTAAGCCCGTGTGCCACAACTATTAGCCTGTGCTCTAGAGCCTGCGAGCCACACCTACTGAGCCTGTGTGCCACAACTACCGAAGCCTGCACTCTTAGAGCCCATGCTCCGCAACAAGAGAAGCCACCACAATGAGAAGCCCACACACTGCAACAAAGAGTAGTTCCCACTCACTGCAACTAGAGAAAGCCCGCGCTCAGCAACAAAGACCCAACAAATGCAGCCAAAAGTAAATAAATAAATAAATTTATATATTTAAAAAAAGAGGGCAATGGCAATATTCCACGTGAGAAATGAGCATGGTAGTAGAGGAAATGAGAAAATATTACATTTTGGCTATATTTTAAAGGTAGAGTTGATAGGATTTGGTGGAAGACACGTGTTCTATGTGAAAGAAAGAAGAAGGTCAAGTGTAAGTCCAAAAATCCTTTACTTTAAGAGCCTGAGGGAATAAAAGTGGCCCTTTGAAACTTAACAGTCAATTAAATCTGTACAAAAATGTGTGGTCTAAATATGTGGACATAAATGCAACTTAGAGCCAAAAATCTGTAACTTCAAGAAGAATAAAATGAGGAAATAAATGGAGTGATTGAGATTAAAGATACTAGGGATTAAGTGAGATAAGCAAATGCTTCTTCCTCTTCCTCCCCCAGTAAGTCAGAAGCTCCAAGAAAAAAGAAACTAACAACAAAACAGTACACTATATTCATGACCCAAACATAAAACTAAACATAATGTGGCATTAGTTTGAATAATTCATTCATTTATCCATTCCTTAACAATGAGTTGTTAATATGTATCAGGCACTGTTAGATACCTGGAAGAAAACAACAGTAAACAAAACTGATATGTCTCTTCTAAGCTTTTATTAAATGGAGGAGGTAGACAATAAACTACTAAGACACAGATAATATGTTAGTTAAAGGTCCCTTGCAGAAATCTAATGCATGATTGGAACAGAGAGAGTGATAAAGAATATAATTTTTAAAATGATGGTCAAGAAAGGCTTCCTTGAGGAAGTAACATTTAAGCAGAAACATGAGTTAAGTAGGGAGACAGTAGCCTAGATCTGTAGGGAAAAAGTCGTTTCAGAAAGTGCAAAGGTCCTGATGCAGGACCATGTACTAATATGAAGGCAACAAAGATGGTTGGAATCTAGTGAATGAGAGGAGGTGTGAAAAGACAAAAGACTGAGGAAAAACTATTTTCTAAATTAGGTGAGAAGTTCATGGAGAGTTCCAGACAGGGGAGCGCAATGATCTCACGTACGTTTAAAAAAATTAGTCCAGTTGTGATGGGGAGAAGATTATGAGATGGTGGCATGAGCAGATGCAGGAGACAAATTAGGAAGTAATGGCAGGAATCCAGATGAGAGATGGGTATGGTAGTAGAGGTGTTGCAAAGAGATTAGACTGGGTTATATTTTGAAGGTAGAGCTGATAATATTTACTTGAAGATTGGATGTGCAATGTGATAGGAAGAGCAGGGTCAAGAATAGCTCCAAAAATTTCACTTTAACCATTTAGTAAATGGTGCCGGCATTTATTGAGATGAGGAAGAACAGGGTAGGTCTTGCAATTGCACATCTTTGCTGTCAACATCATTTGCCCTGCTATTGATTTCCAGAGTACACTTGGAAAAGCATAAAAATGATTGTGACTCATGAGTCTAAGCTGTATCCATCTCGTTCCTCATGATGGTGCATATAGAAGGTTAGTCCTGCTGCTTCACTGTTAAGGGGGGAAATGGAAATAAGGATACTTGGGGAAAGAAACCCCTATTACTATTTCAAAATATGATCATAAAACCTGTATGTATAAATATAGGTATATGTGTATAAATGTAGATCTTACATACACATTCTTGTTAAAGTATCTATGAAGCACTTATTAAAAAATTGACTATAAAATTGTATCATAGTTTGAAATCTCCAGAAGCAGAACATGAGACAGAAATTTGGATGTGATTTATCGAGGCAAGGCAGAGCTTTTCAAGGAGGAAAAACCCCTACACTCACCGCTTCTAACTAATATTGGACAGAAGGTTCCTCAAGGCAGACAGAGGACTAAGCTCTGCCTTGGTTGCCCATCCCTGCCCTGCACCCTGGTAACCCTCTCCAGGCAGTAAACTGAAGCTATTGTAGAGCTCACCTTGTTTGTTTTCCCTGTTGCCAATCCTCCATGGCATTTCTACATGTTTTGTGACAGTTTTTGTCCTGGACTATCTTTTCAAAGATGTTTGTATAACATCAAGAGATAGTTTTCCCTCTGGGGCAGAGGAGAGAGATTTGACCAAGATAATAAATACAATGTCTTCCTCTAGGGCATGGGTTGGCCAGGCTTGCTAGCTCAAGGTACTTTTCCTGTAATGCACCCCCAGTGGGTATACAGGTAACACTTGTGGGAATTGAACTTTGGAAAATCAGCTCTAAGTTGTTACCGTTGCTGCAAGAATCAAACTGTCCAGATCCATTTTGGGGCAAATCCACCTAGCAGCTACCGCCATGCCACTGCTTAGGAACTGCTTGACTATGTGACATCTCCTCTCTCAGGTGTCGCCTTCCTATACTGTCTGATGTCAAAAGTCTGAAAATCATTGTTTAATATATTTGGCACTGATTTTCAATTCTTTCAGGTGTGAGAGTAAATCCAGTTCCTGTTACTTCACAGTAGTCAGAAGCAGAAGTTCCCTATGATGATTTTTTCAAACAAAAACTAATAATAATAAAGAGATACTTGGCAAATATATTCAAGATAAGTCAGAGAAAACACAAATCCACAAAATTAGAAATGAGAAAGCTTTGTAACATGTTCAAAGAAGACTAAGTATTATAGGATAATAAAAGAAGATTAAGTATTATAGGATAATACTTATGGCAGATATCATTTCTTGGCTGACCTAAGAGATATTCTCAAACTTTTGCTCTTAGACCCTAGGGCCGTGGAAGTTCGCTTGGCTAGGGCTCCCAGGAAAAATTTTTTCTGGCAAAACTGATGGTCCCATCCATCGTTTTTTCTCTTCTCTCATTTTCCTGCCTGGTAAATGGATAATGCCTGTACCATGAGAATAAACAATGCTTGACAAAAATGGAAGAGCAGGAAAACAGAAAGAATCCGGATCCTTGATGACATTCTTTAGCAACTGCATCATTACTGCACCCCTCACCTCAAGATTTTTATTTATCTATTTGTATATTTTATAAAACCAAATCTTTAAGCCAGTGGTATTTAGATTTTCTGTTATTTGCAGCCAAATGCATTTCTTGTAATAACTATGAAGTATCTGATATGTTGCTATTTTTGCAAGCTCACAAGTTATGCTGACAGTTTCCTAGAAGTTGGCAGGAGACACAAGACACCTGAGTTAAAGACAAAGGGTAGTTGTTACAGCAACATCAGAAGCTGGAGTATCATCATTTTCTTATGTTTATTTCCCAAGCTGCAACTCCCACAAGTGTTAGGATAACGGTCTCACCATACAGGGGGTTGTGTTACAAGAGAGAAAACCTCAATCTTCTATAATAGGCTGCAAGCAAACCTGCTCAAATTTTGCCCAGAGACATCTTTATTATACTGGGAAGAAAAAAAAAAAAAAATCTGTCCTCTGCTCTAAAATGACCTCTATCTTCCAAAGCTGTTTGCTAAGTCTAAGAAAAAGAAAATCTCACAAAAGATCACATGTAGAAACATTGTGAAGAACTGGCAGTTAATGCCTCTTCTCACAAGATGTGCACACATGTGAGATCAACAGAGAATTCTTTTTCAAAATTTGTAACTGGTGTGATTTAAAATTTTGGTCTCTTTATTCTGCGCTTGGAAATTTTTGAAATGACTAAATCTATCTGAAAAAAATATATACATTTAAATACGTTCAAACCTGAAATTATTGGAAAAAAAGACTAATAGAGGAAATTGAAAAGTTACTGAAAAATTATCCACCCTTTTCTTTTCCTTTCTTTTCCACTCCTTTCCCTACCCTTCCCAGACAACTGGATCCCAAGTCTATGAGATGTGGCGGAGAAAAGTAGGTGTCTATAGTGTACTGGGAGGGGAATGAGCCTGAAGTGGGGTATCAACACAAGCAGTTGAAGGCGTCACTGAGGTCAGAACCCAAGCAGGGGGAGAAGGATGATACTTCATGGGACTGTGGCCCGAAGTGTCAGATCTTGAGCAAAATAAGGACAGCAACTGCATAGGAGGGTGGCCTAATAGAAAGTACGGTGTCACAACCCAAGCTAGGTGTGGAGGACAGTGACACACTGGGCTCCAACAGGTTGTGCTGGCATTCACTCTGGGGAAATGGGGAGGCCACTGTGAAGAGTTAGATCAAAAAAGGAAGAGGGACGCTTCTGTGTGAAAGAGGGGTGACGGAAATTTTGAGATAGGTCACAAACGGGGTTCATCAAATAAGTAAACACGTCAAGCAGTGTGAGAGCCGGATTCCTCAATATCGCAGAAGGGAGTTAGGGGTATGGACAGGGAGAAAAAAACGAAGCTTGTGCTGTTCAATTGAAACTGCACGTGCTAGTGTGAACTAAGAGTTTCCAATGTAGAGATACAGACAGATAAAGCAATAAATACAGAGCACGTTGTGTGTGTGTGTATGTATGCATGCATCTATACACACATACATGCATATACTCCCTAGCTCTGTTCTCTATCTGGAATCAGTGACATTTCAGTAACATAAGCAAACCTAGAGCTCAGACACTGGCTTCCCAAAACCATCTCCACTAAAAGTGACCAGGTCTCCTGAAAGAAATGATAATATCATGCCTGGAGCAAGGAAATTACATGATGAATCTGGAATATCTTATGCCAGAGACTGGGCATTGCTCAAAGAATAACGGGGACATGTGAAGAGGACACAAGAGCTGGCTTGAAATGGCTCCCACTTGTCTCATCAGAAAGAACATGAACAACCCAATAGTGATAATAATGGGTTATAACCCATTGAATAAAATGAGAAACAATAAATCCATATTAAAAAATTAAATTAATAAATACATAGAAAACATATTAACATAGCCTTAAATTACCTCCACACAAAATACCTACTAATTTCAAAAAGAGAAGAGTAAACTGACGGTGGACAATCCTGGTAGATATCAGCTTATCAAGGGGTCAAAGTGAACCACCAAAAGCGATGGGAATAATTGAAATCATGTTTCTCTGGAAAGGTTGCAAAGAGGATGATGCAGCCACTTCTGTCACAGTCCTGCCAAAGATCCATACATGAATTCAATCACGAAGAACCATCAGACAAATCCGGATTGAGAGGCATTCCACAAAATAACTGCAAACTATAGCAATGCCAAGGTCACCAAAGTCAAGTAAAGATTGAGTAATTCTTCCAGACTGAAGAAGACTAAAGAGATATGAAAGCTAAGTGCAGCCAGTAGTTATAAACTGAATCATTTTGCAAGAAAGACATCTTTGAAACAAGTAGTGAGACTTGAACGGTATCTGAGAATTAGATGGGAAAATGTATCAGTGTTAATTTGTATAGGGGGAAGTCTTTATTTATGGGAATTACACGATATGGCATCTGACGGTGATACGCTATCAGTTTGGCAAACTAAACCATTCATTTAAAAAATCTTACTCTTCTAGTCAGAGAGAGAAAGATAAATATCTTATGATATCACTTATATGTGGAATTTAAAATATGATACAGGGCTTCCCCGGTGGCGCAGTGGTTGGGGGTCCACCTGCCGATGGAGGGGACATGGGTTCGTGCCCTGGTCCAGGAGGATCCCGCATGCCGCGGGGCGGCTGGGCCCATGGGCCATGGCTGCTGGGCCTGCACGTCCAGAGCCTGTGCTCTGCAGCGGGAGAGGCCACAGCAGTAGGAGGCCCGCGTATGGCAAAAAAACCAAAAACAAAAACAAAAAAAACAAATGCACTTATTTATGAAACAGACTCACAGACATAGAATACAACTTTATGGTTACTAAAGGAGTGGGGGGGATAAATTAGGAGTTTGGGATTAACAGATATGCACTGCTATATAAAAAATAAATAACAAGGACCGATTATATAGCACAGGGAACTATATCCAATATTCTGTAATAACCTGTAATGGAAAGGAATATGAAAAAGAATATATATATAAAAAACTGAATCACTTTGTTGTACACCAGAAACTAACACAACATTGTAAATCAACCATACTTAACAGAAAAATCTACCGTTCTGTAAATTTTGTGATTATCTCTCAACAAAGATATTAAAAACAGAAAAAATACATCGACTCAAAAAAATTATTGAAATGATTCTGAAACCACGGAGTTTGATTCCAAACTTCCAAAATATATTATTTTGTTATTTCATATTTTATTGGAATATATAATATAATCTTCACACTATTACTGGTGCAGAATCTAGGAAAAGAGGAAGAACAGTTCAATTTGGTTTGTGAAGTTAACATCATTCTGACACTCAAATGCCAAAATATAGTATATATGACTAGACAGCAGTCTCTACGTAATACAAAATCCTAAGTAAAATATCACCATTCCAAATTCCAGACTAAATCATGAGCAATTAGGGTCAAGACTAGGAATAGAAGATCTGTATCACATGTAATGATGAAAAATATAGGCACTGAGGTAAAATAACGTGGCCTGAATCCTTGGGCTGCCGCTTACTACCTGGGTGAACTTGGATAGGTTCCCAAACCTCTTTAAGCCTCAGTTTCTTCCTTAATAACCTAGTTCATACTGTGGTGGGAAATAACTGAAATATGCATATATATATATATATAATATATATATATATACACACTCTAGCTAATTATTATTAAAAGTAGAAGATACATCAGTAACTACCTAATCAGAAAAAATTAAGGGACTTCCTTGGTGGTCCAATGGTAAAGAATCCGCCTTATAATGCAGGGGATGCGGGGTTTGATCCCTGGTCAGGTAACTAAGATCCCACATGCCGCAGGGCAACTAAGCCTGTGTGCCACAACTAATGAGCTCATGTGCCTCACCTAGAGAGCCCACATGCCACAGCTACAGAGCCCACACGCCCTGGAGCCTGTGCACCACAACTAGAGAAAAACCCTCACGTCACAACTAGAGAGAAGCCCACGCACCACAAGGAAAAGCCTGTGTGCTACAACAAAAGATCTCGCATGCCTCAACAAAGATCCCGTGTGCTGCAAGTAAGACCCGATGCAGCCAAAAATAAATTAAATAAATAAATAAATAATAAATCTTAAAAAAAAAAAAAAAGAAAAAATTAAGAGTAGCTTCCTTTGCTTCTAAGAAAACATTTAATAAAGTATAATACCTAATATAACTACTCCAGGACAGAACGAACACACACACACACACACACACACACACACACACACACACACACAGAGATACCCTCTAGCAATAAAATGATTTTTCTTTAATAAAATAAAGAATATAAATCTATATTAGCCAACTACTGCTACATAGTAAATTACCTCAAAGTTTAGCAGCTTAAGACAACAATAAACTTTTATATATCTCTCAATTTCTGTGGATCCAGAATTCAGAAGAGACAAGAGTGGGCAGTTCGGCCTCAGAGTCTCTTATGATATGGTAGTCAAGATATTGGTTGAGGTTGTAGTCATCTGAAAGCTTAAGTGGGGTTCGAATTTCTGTCTCCCGTGTTGCCAAAACGTCATGGCTAGCCAGGTGAGACTAGCTGCTGGAGAAAGCCAGAGTTTTGTCTATGTGAGCCCCTCTTTAGGGCTGTTTGAGAGACCTCATGACATGGCACCTGGCTTTCCTTTGAGTGAGCAATCCAATGAGAGCAAAGCTAAGGCTACTGTGTCTTTTATTAACTAGCCTTAGATGTCATTCCATCATGTTCACAGTATTCACATAGAACAGACCATTCATGGTGGGAAAGGATTACACAAGGATATGAATACCAAGAATGAAGGGCTGGAAGCCATCTTGGAGCCTGGCTATCACACTATCTTAAACCAATAATCAATACCTCATCTATGATGAAACCTAGAGTGCACCACTTTTGGTTGACTATACGGTCCTCCCGTGAACCTCTTTTTTCAGTGACATCCATGATCCACAAATGGAATGGTGCACCAGATACCTCCTGCTTACCAGCAATGACTCAAGGACATGACCACATTTATTTGGTCACGTGACTCAGACTAGGCCAGGCAGTATCTGATTCCTGTAAATTTGCCTTGGGACAAGAAGTTCCCAGTGTAAACCTGGCTATCTTCTTGAAAAGAGGTATTCTAAACCCAGATATAGTAGCCAGCAGTCATTTTGCAGCATAACAGGAAAATGAAGCTCTGTACAAAGCGAAACCGATGAGAACTGGAGAGAGAATACATCCTGTGGTGGTTATTGACTGGTTGCCCATGGAAAATCTATTTTCTCTTTTTAAATTATCAGCACATCTACGTCTCCTGTAGGTGGTATGAAAGATGCTTCTATCACTCCTGTCTTGTGGAGCAAACCACAAAACCCAGGCAGGGCTGATCATCACATTCCATCTTCTAGACGTGACGATGGCCTGGAAACTTGTGAGCATAGTGAGCATTTGGTCTTAAGGAATCTCAGATATTTAAAGACACTTGCTCTTTCCTGAAGGAATGAGAAGGCAGGTAGCCTTGGGATGCAGTGGCTGCCATATTGGAATCAGGCTCAGGATCAAGCTGGCACTGAGAAAGGCACAGGGAAGAGACAGGAAAAAACTTGACCCTTGTTAATATATTTGAAAAATTATGGTCAGCTTTATATGAAGCCTCACCTACCTCTAGACTTCTCAGTTATATGAGCTAATAAAGTGTATTTTATTTTTTGAATGCTAGAGACATTTTTATTTTGCAATTATCAGAATGTAAGAACACTTTTTTTTTTCCTCAAAGATTTGCTGGGAGGCAACAATAATAATTCCCAGATCTCTGGAAGAAGCCTAATGTGAGAGTATTTTAAAATCTGGCAGTATTTTCACATTGCCTTTATTTACAGAGCTTCTTTCACTTTAATAGTTTAGCAGAGAAGTTAGGCCTCTAATTATGCAGGCTTCACTCACAATGGGGATACTTTTCATATGATCATCAGCCTAACAAAAAATTTAGTTCTGGCTTTCATAATACAATTTGAATTTGTGTCCATGTTGCACATAAGATTTTTTTTGGTATTCTATGTGCTTTTTTTCTCCTCAAACTTTTAATTAAAAAGATTTTCAAGTCCTCAGAAACGTCAAAAGGATATTACAGAGAACATCCCTAAATACTTTACCTAGATGATTGATCAGTTGGCATTATTTTGCCACGTTTTCTCTTTCTCTTCTGCCCTTGTGTATGTTTGTGTGTGTTTGTATGTGTGTGTGTGTGCGTGTGTGTGTGTACAGATACACGTATATCCATAGGCACACACAGATTTTGTTTTGGTTATCAAATGCTGGGATTGTACACCCCAAAACTTAGAGCTTAAAACACAGCTGACTATTACCTTTCATGGTTCTGTGGGTTGACTGGGCTCAGCTGGGTGATTTTTGTTTGGGGTCTTTCATGCGGCTGACGTCAGTTGATGGTTTCAGTTAACTGAACCCTCAAGACGGTCCATTCACATGACCACCATGCATTGACTAAAGCGGTCTCCTGTATTAACTATATTTTCTTTTCCTCTGTATTCTTTTCCGTCCCACAGTATTGTTAATTTACCAAGAGAAAGTGTTCCTTAGCCCAGATACTCACAGTTCATAGCTTCAAGGTTCAGGAACACAGGTCAGTGACAAACTTCCATGGAACACAACCCAAAGAAATTCTTTACATTCAGAATCGCTATGTACTCTGAAAGATACCTGCCTTCCTCATCTCCTCAAAATCTTTATGGAATCATAATTTCTGTAGAAATCTGCATATGCCTTCTTTCTTGGTTCAGCCACAGCAAACTTATAGAAAGCTGCAACCCCCAGGGTTACAATGAATGCTCCAACAATATGAAATCTCAGATGCGTGGCCAGAAGGCCACGCATCTGAGGTTTCATCAAAGAATTGGAAGCCGTGGTACTTACTCTCCTCAACAACAATGTCCTTCCAGACTGATGGAAAAACAGACCATTTTCTGTATTCTTGATATGCTGGCCTCTGAGGCCTTGTTGCCTAGAGAGAGATTGCCACTCCCAGCGCTGGCTATTTCTCAGAGATAGCAAATGACATGCAAGGGAGCATGCCCTTTGTATGTAACTAACCAATCAGAAGCCCATATTCTTTACTACCTCCTCTATCTGGCTCTTACACTCTATGGGGCAATCTTCCCTCTGGTCTAGTTATCCCAGCACCAGGTACCAGACCGGTAAAGACAGCCCCTACATCCCAGAGCCTGCTGAAATTATTCACACTAGCCAATCCTAAAACTTCTTACCTTGTTGGCCATGCCTTTCCTAGGGACATCACAATGAAGATTCCTACTCCATACTTTGCCCACTCCTTCTGCCTCCTGACCCACCCTAGTGGATCCCTGCAGGGCCCTGGGTCGTACTATGTGTCCTTTCCTCTTGACAACTGTGAGCAACAAACAATCCTTTCCAGAGTAGTTGTCTCTTCAACTGTTGGTCTCACCATAGCTGAAAATTAACCAAACCTACATTTAAAAACATCTCTTAGGTTTCCCATAGCATGGTGAGTGTCCATAGGATGTAAACTCCACTAGTCTCTTAATGCTTGGGCCCAGAAACTGGCACTGTACCACTCCTGCCATATTCTATTGGCCAGAACAGTGACAGAGTCTGCCTACACTCAAGGAGAGGGTACCTGAACCTGACCCCTTACTGGAATGAACATCAAAGAGTTTGTGGCCATCATTAGTCTGCCATAGTCCACCTTGTGTCTATAAATTATTTACATCTCTTTCATATGTAAAATGTACTTAGCACCTTCACCATCCCAAGAACCCAAAATGTAATAACAATTACAGCATTAGCCTAGAATCCTGTCTTCTAATTCAGCTCCAGGTGCAGGTGAAGCTACATGGATGATATTTATTGAGCATGATGGCTTGCAATATGAAGACCTATAAACTAAAGAGAGAATTTACCCGCTGTCCACAGACCCAACCTAAAATGGTGAAGCTGAGATACAATAATCACAATTGACATTACCACTGAAAGGGAAGGGAGAGTAGGAAACAGAGTCATAGTAGTTACTCATCCACAGCAATCCTGCAAGCCAGCTAAGCACCTGTCTCAATTGATTATGATCTAGTCCTATTCCCTGGGAATGATTCTATGAAACCCCTGGATCCATCACCTGGTTCTACTGGCTGAGTCATCTTGCCATTTTGATAAGAAATAGCCTGTACTTGCAACTGAATAGATTTGTGGGTTTTCTACTGCCTTTGGAAGGTTCAGCAACCAAAGGCCTCTTTTCACTTCGTGCTGTCTTTGTCTCATACTTTCCTATGAATCATAATGGGATTCACTCTATTATCTAAAAGTCACACCCACAGATCTCTTCAGGAAAGCCTCTCTCTATTTCATACCCAAAGTGAAGCTTCCGTGTGACAGTGGCTTTAAGGTTCCCGGAAGTCTATTGTTTAACTGAGAAAGACTGCAAGGAAACTTTTTCAGAACCTTAGAAAGTTTTTTGCTTAACTGAAGGTTAATTAGCTCTTTCTGTGTTACAGAAACAGAAGGTCCTCCAGGGGTACCCTGGATTGATCTTTGCCCTGAAATCATGTCTTATGTTGTGAATTCTTTCTGGGAAAGCCTGGGGATATGAAACAGCTTTATTTTTAAATCCAGGAAGTCTTAGCTCCTTTATATTATTTTATAAATTCCCCAAAACCAAACAGACTCTTGGTTAGTTCATCTCTTCTTTTATTTTACCATAGACAGTATATTAGTTTCCTTGAACTGCATAACAAATTGCCACCAACCGCGTGGCTTAAAATAACAGGAAATTATTCTTTCACAGTTCTGGAGGCTACGAGTACAAAATCAAGTGTTGGTAGGGGGCCATGCTCACTCAGAAGATTCTAGAGGAGAACCTGTTCCATTCCTTTCTCTTTGCTACTGCTGTTGCCAGCAATCCATGGTGTTCCTTAGCCTATAAACACATCAGCGCAATACTGGCCTCTATTTTAACATGGGATTTTATCTGTGTGTCCATGTGTTTATGTCTCTTCTCTTCTTATAAGGATACCAGTCACATTGGACTAGGGCCCACCCTAATAACCTCACTTAACTTGATTGCACTTGCAAATATCTTATTTCCAGATAAGGTCAAATTCACTAACTTGGGGTTAGCACTTTAAGTATATTTTGGGGGTGGGATGCTCTTCAACCTATAGCAGGCAGCTAGAAACAGCCAGTTGCCACTTTCTCAATTCCTCCTGGAGACCTTTGCAGCCAGACTGACAAACTCAATTAGGTACACTTTCTATTTTTTTTTTTTCAATTGCAGGTGCCAGTATTATCAAACTTTCCTTTACTCTACAACAAGGATTCCTTTCTCTCCATCTCACACTAATATTTTCAAACCCTTACTAACAGTCTCCTCGGCTCTTCCAACTTTGACCACTCATTCCCAAAGTCAATGCCACATGTTTAGTGCTTTTTGATACAGCAATCAGTCTCTTTCTCTCTCCCCTCCCCCATACACTCACAGGTGCACATGCACACACATTTATACAGTAAGACTAATTTTCAGACATCATGGCACTACACATCATCTCTCAGGACTTCGGCAAATGTCTCCTAAGAATTGGGCTGTTCTCTCTTATTACCACAATACAATTATTTAATTCAAGAAATTTAACTTTGATACAATCTGTTTACTTAATATATGCTTTTATAAACTAAAATTATGAAGGAAAGAAGAGTATATTATATCAGTATGCAAATGAGAGCAGTCCTATCTAGCAACCCTCTGAATGAACTGATTTGGCTTCTGGGGCTTTATAATTCTTCTAACTCTAAGTGTCTAAGTGATTACCTATTGTTGATTATATCACTTCATTAAAAATGCTAAATAAAATGCCATTTATTAACTTCAGTTTTTAAATATTTATACAGCATGTCAAAACTCCAATTTTCCATGTAATAACTTTGAAATGAGACTATTAATCTATATGCTGGTTTAGTCACTGCAGACTTCTCCTGTAGGGAGATTCGCAAAGATTATATCTAGTTTTGTTTGTTTCACATTATTTTCTTGCAATGAGTGGATGATGAAAAAACTAAATTATATATGCACATTCAATTTAAGAAACATGACATGTAGCATTTTATAAAACTTTTACCACATAATTTAAAAAAATTAGTTGTATCCCGTATCAAGAAAACCTTCTCAAAGAAAACGAAGTGTGTCCAGATGACGAAGGTACCTCAAGGGTTAATATTTATCCTTTATTTCTTCATAATTTATTGAATCCACATAAAGGAAACAGTCAATAAGTTAATGAAAGTCACTGTAAAATTGAAAGACTCAAATAGCACGAATATTTTTATAAAAACTTTAAATCATAAAGAGCCATGATAAAGCACTACCTTTTTGATGCAGATAAAGTATTTTTAAATTCATTTTTTCCTTAAAATGACTCTTTATATCAAGTCAAAATGGAGTAAGCATTACAGGTAGAAACAAATTAATATATATATTCCTACATTAATTTGGCCCAAAATTTTGGGAGCATTTCGGGCACACTGAATTCACTAGTAACACGCTTCCACACAGCAAAATCAGTTTAGGTTATAGTTTCAAAGCTCACTTTCTTTCAAGTCTAGGGCCTGAGGTTTTATATTAATTTTCAGAATGGACAAAAGCAAATCGGGGGGAATATATGACACATAGAAAGCAGAGAATTAACATGGAATTTGCAAAATCCATATAGAAGGGTATCACTGCACGATATCTAATCATTAGTCTACCCGGTCTTAAACAAAGCAGGGATAATACCGAAGGTTATTAATCATTCGATTTTCACAGCAGTGCACCAGCATGACTTTATTTAGCACAGCCGCTTACACTGTTTTGACACCTTAGAAAAAAAAGTGTTTTGTCTAATTGGCCTTCAAACTCCCACTTCCACCAGGATGTTGTTAATCTATTATTATTTCACATGATATGTGCTACCTGGCACAGAGGGAACACAGTCTGGTTTCAGATATGCTAACGAAGTTCCATTGTGTCATTTGAGTATTCCCTTTAATCACTCTCCTCTCCTTCTACAGAGATTTTAAAAGGATACATCTTCAAAGAAGGTAAAGAAAGACACTGCATCCACAGTAGCATTTCCTACATAAAGCCATGTGGAACCTCACTGTCTGAACAGCTGATACAGTTTTAAAGGCTAATGAGAGGCACAAGCGCCTGGTGGCATGAGTGTCACAAATACCTTTCTTTCTTCATTTGCTTGATTATCTGCAAGTAAGTAGCCTTATCAGAGTCTATGACTGAGAATTGTTCACTACCCAGACTCTCAAAAGTCAAGTAAAGTGATTTCATAGGAAAATAATCTAAGAAACATGGTACTCATTCCCTTTATAACCACATCACAGCCTTCATTAATATATAAACAGACGCTTTTATCGAGACTCGTTAGAAGAAAGATCCCACTGAAAAGCACTTTCTGGGTTTCCAGTACTATTTCATATTTCTCTTTTCTTTTCAAACGTCTTCCTCACTGATTCCTTAATCTTACTATCTCGCCTTAGACTTGTGAAATAAGAAGCAGTCACTGAGGAACTCTGAATTCCTCCCACAAGTAAGAACCTACCTACATCTGTACACAGACACACTATCTTCTCTGTTACTGTGGATGAAGGCTCCCTCCCTTTATCAAAGATGAACTTTTAACTTCTCTGCTTGAGCTCTGGATGCCATGGCTTCTCACCTCAGCAACTTCGTGCCCATTATTACTCTCCTCCTTATATAATTGGTTTCTTCCTATCTACTGGATATTTCTACCAGCATGCAAACATGCTTGAGTACAACTTAAAATAAATAATTCCCTTTGTCCCACATCCTTTCCAGCTACCTTACAGTTTCTCTCTTCACAACAAAACATCTTGAAAGAGATGGTCGGGATTTCTGTCTCCACGTTATTTATCAACATTTATTATTGGCATTTTTACCCTTCTTGCTTCTTCTATTTCTGCTTTTTTTTTTTTGCTGACAAATTTCAAAACAAATCTCAGACATCATATCTTTTTGCTCATAAATACTTTCCCATACCTCTGAGATAAAATCATTTCTAAATAAATACACTATTAATGCTACACCTAACAAAATAATAGTAATCCTAAATGATCTAGTACCCCATTAATGCTCAATTTTTCCTAGTTGTATTAAAAAAGTGTTCCTTTACCCTTCAAAACTGCTGTTTTTTGTTGAAGCAATTGGATCACATATACCATGGACTTGGCTAATTATATTTTCTTGATATCACTAAACATATCTTTGTATCCCTCATAGTTCCTGTGAGATAACATAGAGATTTAGTTAGATTAAGGTTTGATTTTTGTTGTTGTTGTTGTTGTTGAAGTGTTAATATTGGCTGTGCTGGTAACAATGCCCACCTCAAAAAATAAAGTCAGTTTTTTTTCTCCAGTTCTCCACTTTCATAACATTCATTTTTTGAGCTTTTAACGGTGCCACTTCCCTCATCTCCTACATCATGTTCAACAGGTAACCTCTCTGCTATTTCAGATTGAAAGCTGTTAGAAGGAAAAGCCCTCAACCTTCTGCCAGTGGCTTAGTAAACATGCCCATATAAACACTTGGGCATTTGTTTCTGTTAAAGTTGGAAGTGATGTCATTTTTCCTACCTGAGAGTCTTCTGCCCCTTCTCAAGGAAATTGCTACATTGACCTCTCTCTTCTAGTTCAACTTCTTTTTTGCTGCTTGTATTCCATTAGCATTTAAAAATACTTCCATTTAAAAAATAAAGAAAGAACTCTCTTTTAGTCCCCTAACCCTCTCTGGCTATCTTTTTCGTCCTGATTCATAACAAAACACTTTGAAGGAGTTTTCTACACTCATAATGAATTCTTTCTTACCTCCCACCCACTTCTCAACCCGTTGCAATCTGGTTTTTTCCCATCAACAATTTCATTGAAATTGCAGTTGCCAAGGAAATCAACAATTTCCACATCACTAAATCAGATGACCATTTCTTAGTTCTTATGTTGATTTAGTGTCTAGAAATATTTGACTGCCTTGATCATTTTTTTTAAGTGAATTTTTAAAAATTTATTTATTTAATTTATTTTACTTTTGGCTGCATTGGATCTTTGTTGCTGTGCGCAGGCTTTCTCTAGTTGGGCAAGCGGGGGCTGCTCTTCGTTGTGGTGCGTGGGCTTCTCCCTGTGGTGGCTTCTCTTGTTGCAGAGCACAGGCTCTAGGCGTGTGGGCTTCAGTAGTTGTGGCTTGCGGGCTCTAGAGCGCAGGCTCAGTAGTTGTGGTGCACAGACTTAGTTGTGCAGCATGTGGGATCCTCCCAGACTAGGGCTCAAACCCGTGTCCCCTGCATTGGCAGGTGGATTCCTAACCACTGTGCCACCAGGGAAGCCCACGACTCTTTTCTTGAAAACTGTCTCCATTTTGTTAAAAGCTACGGTGATCTTGGCATACCTAGAAAGGCAGCAAATAAAATCCAGCACTCTCAGCTACTTAGGAGCCACCCTAAAATGGATGATTTTACTAACTGCCATTTCTCTTGGTGGGACACAGGTACCACAGGGGATCTATTCAATAAATTGATACTTCTGGAATACGGTGTGATCATATGTCCAAGACTTGTTCTGCCTCTATCTTTTATAATTTCAACCACTGCTATAAAGAACCCTCACTAATTCCTAATGCCCATTTCCTTCATAGAGTTTTAATCAGATATTTAACTAACTAGGAGGAGAGTCAGTTTTAAAAGAATTATACTCTTTTTATTTTATTTTATTCAGGGCATACAAGACTTCACATTTTCCTTCTGTAAAAGCAAGCTAATTAGAATGGTGAATGGAGTTTGGAAATAGAATTCCTGACCACCATATTTAAGGAATATTTTTGCAGTTGATAAAACGGTATAAAAAAACCTTGAGCCCCAAGGAATTAATTAAAAGTGGATTATAATAATGAATACCAGGGCTAGAAAGGTCTTGTTAGACAAATCATTTTTAAATTATAATAATTAGTTAAATTCCAATAATTCTACTATATATATTACGGCATCCTTATTCTCGTTTGTAAGGAGAATATTTTCTAGTCAAACTCATTAATTTATTTAAAAAATTACTGAACAAAACTTTTCAATAATGATTTCTTTTTTTTAATAAACGTACTCTAAAGAAATAGTACTAATATCAAGAACTAACACAATTTCAATTGGATTTTTGACAATGATTTATCATCCTTGTTAAGTTTGTTGGATGACCACTTTGGTTTCAGCTCCATAGCAGTACAGAAAATTTACCTCTATAGTCAAAGTAGATGTTACTGTCTAGATTTTATGTCATGCATAACATGACATCACACATGATAATACACTGATACTAGAGAAAAGTCTAATTATTTAATATTACCTGGTAGTTATCATAGAAAATTTGGTTAAAAGTCAAGATAAGTATTATTTATGATATATGGTAACATCAATTCTGCTGAATTTGTGCATAAATTAACAAAATATCTGATTGTTATCTGGCAGCACTTTCTACTGAATTTTTATTAAATTGGTTTGAAATTAAGATAAATTTTTGAAAAAAAAAAAGATAAAATTTTGGATCAGTTACTTCACAATTGGGCAAATTATTATTATTCCACAGTAAATGATATAGTTGAATATGCTATTAAATTCGATTTCTTGAAATAAATACAGATATATCTACACCATTATGTAAAACTGAAAAAGATACAGTGATTACATAAGGTGTACATAATATATAACCTGTAAGTTCAGACCAAGGACTCTGGAAGTCCAAGGATCTGAGGGCTTTAAAATGTAAAGCTGCTCTATGTAAAATGCAAAATGTAAACCTTACTGTATCAATGTAGAATAATTATACTTTGATTATTTTAAATAGGAAAAAAATCAACCACATACAAAGCTAGTAGGAAGGTTAAAAGACAAAAGTAATAAAACCATCTATATCCATAATAAGTAGTTAAGGGACAAACAAAACAAAAAGATGTAAAATATGTCAAAAACAGTAAACATGGTGAGTGGGTAAAAATGCAGGGTTGTTAAAATGTATTTAAACTTAAGAGAGCAGCAACTTAAAATAATCACACACACATACATGAATCACACAGTAACCACAAATAAAAAATCTGTAATGGATATGCACACAAAAAAGAGAAAAAAATTCAAACATATCACCAAAGATAGTCATCAAAATGCAAGGGAAGAGAGCAAAAGAGGAAGAAAGGAACCACAAAAACAACCCCCAATGAAGAAAATGGCAATAAGTACATATCTATCAATAATTACTTTAAATGTAAATGGACTAAACACTCCAGTCAAAAGACATAGAGTGCCTGAGTGGATATAAAAACAAGACCCATATATATGCTGCCTACAAGGGACTCACTTCAGATTTAAAGAGAAACCTAGACTGAAAGTGACGGGATGGAAAAACATATTCCATGCAAATGGAAATGAAAAGAAAGCCAAGGCAGCAATACCTATATGAGACAAAATAGACTCTAAACAAAGACTGTAGTAAGCGATAAAGAAGGACAGTACAAAATGATCAAGGGATCAACCCAAGGAGATATAACAACTGTAAATATTTATGTACCCACCATAGGAGCCCCTAAATACATAAAGCAAATATTAACAGCACAAAGGGAGAAACTGACAGTAACACAATAGCAGTAGGGGACTTTAACACCCCACTTACATCAATGCGCATATCATCTGGACAGAAAATCAATAAAGAAACACTGACCTTAAATGAAACATTAGACTAAATTGACTTAATACATATATATAGAACATTCCATTCAAAAGCAGCAGAACATACACTCATTTCAAGGGCACATGGAACATTCTTCAGGATTGGTCACATGCTAGGCCACAAAACAAATCTCAGAAAATTAAAGAAGATGGAAATCATACCAAGCATCTGTTCTGACCACAATGCTATGAGACAAGAAATCAACTACAAGAAAAAAACTGCAAAACCCACAAACATGTGTAGGCTCAACAATATGCTACTAAACAACCAATGGATAACTGAAGAAATTTAAAAATACCTAGTGACAAATGAAAATGGAAACACAATAATGCAAAATCTATGGGATGCAGCAAAAACAGTTCTAAGAGGGAAGTTTAAAACAATATACGCCTAACTCAGGAAACAAGAAAAATCTCAAACAACTGAACCTTACAGCTAAAGGTACTAGAAAGAGAAGAACAAACAAAACCCAAAGTGACTAGAAGGAAGGAAATCATAAAGAGTAGACCAGAACTAAATGAAATAGAAGCTTTAAAAAAAAGAGAGAGGGCTTCCCTGGTGGTGCAGTGGTTGGAGTCTGCCTGCCGATGCAGGGGACACGGGTTCGTGCCCCGGTCTGGGAAGATCCCACATGCCGCAGAGCAGCTGGGCCCGTGAGTCATGGCCGTTGAGCCTGTGCGTCCAGAGCCTGTGCTCCGCAACAGGAGAGGCCAGAACAGTGAGAGGCCTGAGTACCACAAAAAAAAAAAAAAAAGAGAGAGAGCAAGAAAATGTCAGGTAAACTAAGAGCTGGTTCTTTCAAAATATATATTTTTTAAATTGATAAACCTTTAGCCAAACTCATCAAGAAAAAAAAAGAGGCCTCAAATCAACTCAGAAGTAAAAAAGAAGTTACAACTGACACCAAAGAAATACAAAGGATCAAACAGATTACTATGAACAACTATATGCCATATGGTCATGTGTGTGGCCAACAGAAAGATGAAAAGATGCTCAACATCGCTAATCACCAGAGAAATGCACAGTCATAATTAGACATTTCCTCACACCTGTCAGAATGGCTATTATCAAAAGACAACAAATAACAAGTGTTGGGAAGAAAAGGGAACCCTCGTGCACCGTTGGTGGGAATGTGAATTGGTGCAGCCATTGTGGAAAACAGTATGGAGAGTCTTCAAAAAATTAAAAATAAAACTATCATATAATCCAGCAATGCCACTCCTTGGAATTTATCTGATGAAAATGAAAACACTAATTGGAAAAGGTATATTCAGCCCTATGTTCATTGCAGCAGTATTTACAATAGCCAAGATATGGAAGCATATCTACTGTATCGCACGTACTGTTGTAAGCAATGGCATTTTATACTGAATTGACCTCAACATTAAACTCTTTGCATATATCTGAAAATGTAAAATAAACAAAATATATGAATAAATTATATTTACCATCTATATTTCATTTATCTTGCATAATGAGGAGTTTTTTGACATAAGATTGACTTGTCCATGGTTCTGTGAAATAAATGCCTAAATTCTTTCTTTTCATGGTACTTTACTCAAAAAGACATGGGTGGTGGCCTTTGGCAGCTTCTGCTCCCCGTTATTCAATGCCCCGCTGCTATGAACAAGATATGGTGTTTTTTCTGTGTTTCAATAAAGGTCCTGGGATTTATTGTGGTTTGACTATGTAGGCCAGATACCCAACCTAATTAATCTCAAGGACAAGTGGAATATGATGGTGTTTAGGACAGATAAGTAGAGTTCACTCCTTCGAGAAACATTTGAACTATTTCGAAGTGTTTCCCAGGGAAAAATCAGGATACAGTTACTAAAGATAGGAGACGTATAAGGAGTAGCTGAAAAACTATTAATGTTCATTCCGAGTGACTCTAAATCACTTGACCTCTTTGCTTCTTTTCAAAAGAAGGATTTAGAAACCTCCTAATAAGCGAGAACTTGTTTTGCCTTTCAGTGTCACTCAGAGTAATTAAAATGTATCCCCCAAGGAAATTACTGTCCTGCGTTTTGTTTATTCCATTACTTCTATAGTAAGTAACCTTGACTTAATTATTACCTTTACTTTATTACTGATACCTCTTTTAAAGAATACTGATACTTTCATCGGTTTTTCAGTGCTGTTAAGTCATACCCATTTTGTTGGTTTTTCAATGGTATTTTTATGTTTCACTAGAACACAGTTGACTTATAAATAAAATTATGGCAGTCAAAAAGCCTTAGTTCTGAGATAGATTTTAGAGTACAACTATTTAAGTGACCTCTTTTCTAGGTATAGTAACTCAAACTCATATAGGCTAAATAGTTGCTTAATTTCATTTAATGGGCAAAATAGGAGTAAAACACATTTTCTTTTCCTATTGTAGTACACTTCCATAATCTCTGAACAGGTGACAATTCTCATACACATTTCTGGTTAAATTTTTTTCTTTTGCTAAATTTATTTATGTTAATTCATAATATTCATGCATCTTGAGGTGGAGGATGGGAATAGATTAAATACAAATAAAACAAAGCAGCAGGAAGTGGAAGGAAAGGGAAGCCCTTGCATGAGTCTAACAAAAGGTCCAGTGTTTGAAATTTTAAAGTGAACTACATGTCACAAGAGCAAGAGGGTCACATCCTCAAACGACAGAGGCTCATGTATTTCCTGTCCTGATGGTAATACAAATGACATTTAAGTAAGTGAAACTGTGGGTCATGTGTTGCTCTGAATTTTAAGAACAGCATCAAGCATGCATGTGCTTCTAAGTGAACGTGGGATCACAGCCTCGTCCTTCACTCCCCGTCGTGCTGCGGCCACCTGAAAGCTCCTCGCGCCGGGAGGCGAGGGTCCTGCTGACTACTTCTCAGCTACACAGGGGGAAACTCTGTTCTCTCATCTGTGGACAGCGTTGACTAGATGTTGATACAAAATTCTTCAGCCAGGAAACCACTGCATCGTCACTCTGTCATGAAAAGGCTGGAAAGAAGCCTACCTGAAGCCAAGGTTGGAAGGCCTGATGCCACTGCATGTTTTGGAAATTTTTGGTTGATCACCCATTAAAAACCATGTGGATGAAAGGCTCTTGGTGCTGCACCCACGGGTCAGTGCTGTGCCTCTGACTTGGGAGAGCCAACTTCAGGACACTGGTCCAAAAGAGACC
Source organism: Phocoena sinus (assembly GCF_008692025.1). NCBI lineage: Eukaryota > Metazoa > Chordata > Mammalia > Artiodactyla > Phocoenidae > Phocoena > Phocoena sinus. The sequence continues at coordinate 81,385,893 of NC_045771.1, read as the reverse complement.
ACCCAGCTCCACATAAAATCAAAGGGCGAAAATCTCCCAGAGATCTCCATCTCAACACCAACACCCAGCTTCACTCAATGACCAGCAAGCTACAGTGCTGGACACCCTATGCCAAACAACTAGCAAGACAGAAATACAACCCCATCCATTAGCAAAGAGGCTGCCTAAAATCATAATAAGGCCACAGACACCCCAAAATACACCACCAGATGTGGACCTGCGCACCAGAAAGACAAGATCCAGCCTCATCCACCAGAACACAGGCACTAGTCCCCTCCACCAGGAAGCCTACACAACCCACTGAACCAACCTTAGACATTGGGGACAGACACCAAAAACAATGGTAACTACGAACCTGCAGCCTGCAAAAAAGAGACCCCAAACACAGTAAGATAAGCAAAATGAGAAGACAGTAAAACACACAGCAGATGAAGGAGCAAGATAAAAACCCACCAGACCTAACAAATGAAGAGGAAATAGGCAGTCCACCTGAAAAAGAATTCAGAATATCAATGCAATCCCTATCAAACTACCACTGGCATTTTTCACAGAACTAGAACAAAAAATTTCACAATTTGTATGGAAACACAAAAGACCCTGAATAGCCAAAGCAGTCTTGAGAACGAAAAACGGAGCTGGAGGAATCAGACTCCCTGACTTCAGACTATACTACAAAGCTACAGTAATCAAGACAGTATGGTACTGGCACAAAAAAAGAAATATAGATCAATGGAACAGGACAGAAAGCCCAGAGATAAACCCACACACATATGGTCACCGTATCTTTGATAAAGGAGGCAGGAATGTACAGTGGAGAAAGGACAGCCTCTTCAATAAGTGGTGCTGGGAAAACTGGACAGCTACATGTAAAAGTATGAGATTAGATCACTCCCTAACACCATACACAAAAATAAGCTCAAAATGGATTAAAGACCTAAATGTAAGGCCAGAAACTATCAAACTCTTAGAGGAAAACATAGGCAGGACATTATATGACATAAATCACAGCAAGGTCCTTTTTGACCCACCTCCTAGAGAAATGGAAATAAAAACAAAAATAAACAAATGGGACCTAATGAAACGTAAAAGCTTTTGCACAGCAAAGGAAACCATAAAGAAGACCAAAAGACAACCCTCAGAATGGGAGAAAATATTTGCAAATGAAGCAACTGACAAAGGATTAATCTCCAAAATTTATAAGCAGCTCATGCAGCTCAATACCAAAAAAACAAACAACCCAATCCAAAAATGGGCAAAAGACCTAAATAGACATTTCTCCAAAGAAGATATACAGACTGCCAATAAACACATGAAAGAATGCTCAACATCACTAATCATTAGAGAAATGCAAATCAAAACTACAATGAGATATCATCTCACACCAGTCAGAATGGCCATCATCAAAAAATCTAGAAACAATAAATGCTGGAGAGTGTGTGGAGAAAAGGGAACCCTCTTACACTGTTGGTGGGAATGTAAATTGATACAGCCACTGTGGAGAACAGTATGGAGGTTCCATAAAAAACTATAAACAGAACTACCATATGACCCAGCAATCCCACTACTGGGCATATACCCTGAGAAAACCATAATTCAAAAAGAGTCATGTACCAAAATGTTCATTGCAGCTCTATTTACAATAGCCACGAGATGGAAACAACCTAAGTGTCCATCATCAGATGAATGGATAAAGAAGATGTGGTACATATATACAATGCAATATTACTCAGCCATAAAAAGAAACAAAATTGAGTTATTTGTAGTGAGGTGGAATGACCTAGAGTCTGTCATACAGAGTGAAGTAAGTCAGAAAGACAAATACCGTATGCTAACACATATATATGGAATCTAAGGAAAAAAAAAATGTCATGACGCACCTAGGGGTAAGACGGGAATAAAGACACAGACCTACTAGAGAATGGACTTGAGGATACGGGGAGGGGGAAGGGTAAGCTGTGACAAAGCGAGAGAGTGGCATGTACATATATACACTACCAAATGTAAAATAGACAGCTAGTGGGAAGCAGCCGCATAGCACAGGGAGATCAGCTCGGTGCTTTGTGACCACCTAGAGAGGTGGGATAGGGAGGGTGGGAGGGAGAAAGACGCAAGAGGGAAGAGATATGGGGACATATGTATATGTATAAGTGATTCACTTTGTTATAAAGCAGAAACTAACACACCATTGTAAAGCAATTATACTCCAATAAAGATGTTAAAAAAAAAAAAGAACAGCATCAATAGTAAATAAATCACATGAAGCCTATATAATTGCATGTGTTCTTTGTTTATTGATTTTTATGTTAGGCATACAATAACATATGGTGAAAGGGGGGTTATATTACCATTTTCTTGTTTACTAATAATGTATGTTATAAGAGGGAGGTTATATTACTATTTTCTTGTTTACTTACCCTGAGGTCTATTACCAGTACAGATCTTCTTTATAGATACATTTCTCTGAGCTGTTTGTATAAATATACTTCACAACACTGTAAAAAACGCATCCATTTCGGGTTTTTCTTTGAGGCTTCTTTTCTTTGAGGTATTTGCTGGTTGTAAATATCAGGGGAAATACTCAAAATCAATTATATTCCATTGCAAGACATAAAAGGACAAAAGATATTTTAGTATGATTTGAAGATGCAGTGATTTTCTTTGGTATGGTGTAAGGCCACTTTTGATCTAGTCATGTATAAATTCAGACTCAAATTCCATCACTCATTTCTATGTACTCCTTGGTCCAACCATACTGAACTACTATTAAGTTACTATTTGTCGTACTTTGCTAAGCACTGCTAGGGACTGTGTTAAGCACCTTACATACATAATAGGAAACTTAACAACAACTCTATGACAGACGTACTGTTAAATAACCCTCATCTCACTGGAGAAGAAATGGAAACTTAGACAAAGTCAGGCAAGGCTGTAGTATCATTGTCGGTAGCAAATGAGAGGATTCCTATCGCCACATGATCCCAAGCCTATGCTCTTCTACTCGGTGCTATATATACAGCCTGCTACTCACTTCTCATAAACCACCATGCTATTTAATACCCTCACGTCTTTATGTCCTCAACGTCCATTGCTGGAAATGTCCTTATTCTTTTCCACCAGAAAAATTCCTGTATATCCTTCCACTGAAGTCACAGATCAAGCCTCCAGTCTCCACCCTGATACTTAACACAGGGAACTGTAATTGCTTGTTTTCTAATAGGATTTTCCTCGGTCTGTGAGTTCCTTGAGAATAGAGATCATATATATCTTTGATCCTGCCGTCTATCACAGAGCTTAGCTCTAGAAAAGGAACACAGAATAAACACTCACAAGAACACTACATCATTATGTATCTCTCTGACACTAAACTCTACTGTGTAAAAAATGGCTGCTATACTTGGTAAGCAAAATAGTTTCTTGTTAGCTCATTGAGCACATAATAAATCTTGCAAATGTTAAATGCGTTCTTTTTGTTTCTTCTTTTCTTTTCCTTTTCTTTTTTGAAAATTTTAGGTGCAAACAATGTAATTCAACCCTTACTGAATCTACAGTGTGGTAGAGATTTGAGAGCAGTTTTTCTAAGATATCAAACTGGTTCCTGTTGGAAAGAGGGCCTTCAAAGGGCACAGAGCTCCATGCCCTAACTGCTTTCTCTCTCTTTTGCTTCTTCTCCAACTTCTCACCCTATAAATCTCCTAAGACCCTGACTTCATCTTGGGTTGGCAGTAAGTCACTACTTGATCCCGTTCTGCTCTGGAAAGAGTGACAGGGGAGCAGTACTCATGGGGCTTCAGGTCCTGAGGATGAGGCCTGAAGGAACAGGAACCTCCATGGTGATCAGGGCTCCAGATGCCATATCAAAAATAAAATTATACTGCTCACACGTTACTGTCCTGTTAGCATAAGTTTTCTAAATTATGTTAAAAGGGTGCCCATATCTAGCCAAGATCTTATACAGGATTGTCTTTTGTATTAGAATTTATGTATGCCAGGTTCCAGAATGTGGGGATAGGAGATAAGAAATCAAATCCCTACACCCTCACAAAATGTTAATACTTATTCTACTAGGTCTCCTCCTCTGAAGATTGCCAAAGCTGGCTAATCATTAGAATCACCTGAGAAGCCTTCTTAATTCTAATTCAGAAGGTATATATTGGTGTTATGAAAAATTTATTTTTTAAATAAAGCTTCCCAATATTCTGGTAATTTTATAGGTTTGGGAAGTATTGTCATAAATCCTAAGAGTGACCAAATTATTCTTATCAGTGTTAACCTCTTCTATCCCTCTATATTAAAACATACTCATTCCATTATTTATTACAAGACTCCATGTCTCTTGCATTATGTCGGTAATAAGGATACAATTTCAGGTGACAAAAGAAGAACTGAAGAGGATGAAGCTGTCACAGTCTTGGAATGTTGAAGAGATTATAATCAGTCAACAAGTATTTACTGAGTCTCAGTAAGACTATTAAATCATGGTAAGTGCTATGACAGAAGTATAATTGCGGTTTGTGGGATACACACAGGATGGGGTGTTAAATTATAGCTGGAGGGATTAGGCGGAGCCTGACGAAGGCAGTAATTTTGAGTTGGATGTTTAAAATGAAGACCAGTTCTTGGAAGGTCATGAATGCTAGAGTAGCGACTTCAGATTTGATATGTAGGCAATAAGTAGCTTTTGAAAGATTAAGCAGGTAATTTAACAAGATGTGTATTTCAGAAAGATTTGTCTAGCGACACGCAGAGTCCATAAAGAGAATCAAGACTGGAAACAGAGAGACTGTTAGGAGACTATTAAAATTATTTGGTCGTAATAAGCATGGACAGCAGACGTTAATGAAAGGCAGTCTTTTTTTTTTTTTTTTCCACAAATGCAATCTGTGAGCTAACAAAAGAATGGTAAGAATGATTTCTAGATTTTCTGGAAGGAGCAACTCGGTGATGATGATGACATTGACACTGAGCATGGAGGAGCAAATTTAGAGAGCAATTTCATGTTCAGGTTTGGGAATTTTAAGAGGATCTGTCTGCTAGATATATAGATTTTGGAAACAGAGTCGGTAGTACAGTACCACTTCCAGACACCAGAATGTAATCTCCTTATAGCTTTTCTTGTGATCTCTGTTCTCTATCAATAATCTAGCAATTTACTAATTAAATTAGTAAATAATTTCGGTTATAGTTTTGAAATCTTTGATGTTGTGAAGTAAGTTACCTTTTCATTTTCAGCACAATCCCTGGCTTACAAATGGTTGAATGCATGAACGTACACTATAATTTTCAATCAATAGTTCAAGGAATCAAGACATACAGACATAAATGTTAAATACCAGATGAAAAGGGGAAATCACGACACACTAGTAAAGATAAGCCTTCACACAGGAGATGACATTTAGCCAGGCTTTGAAGAATGGGTAGGTTCTGAATGAGTATGCTGAAGCAGAAAAAATTCTAAAGCTTGGGAACTTGATATGAGAGCAACATTTTCACATGAATTTATTATCTCAAACTCAGTGATGGTCCAGCTAATAGCCTTCAGGTTTAAAAAAGAAATATCTGATTAAATATTGTCTCTCTGTATGGTTAGGAGTCATCAATCTGGACTGAAAACATTGTATCTGTTTTAGATTTAAAATGACTTTTGGGCTCCCAAATTACATCCAATAGAAGATTCAGTGTATGTGTTATTTCATTAGAAGGAAAAGGAATAAGGAAAAAAAGCAAAAAATACTGTAAGTAGGCATAGTATGGAGAATTGTATGACTGGTAGATGCTAGTGTCTACAAAAGTAGACATTTCATTGGTGAAACTCTGTGTAGAATAAAAAGAAGACTGAACCAGATAAATTCATAGAAGATCCTCCTTTGACATTTGGTTGGAAGTAGGTATTGTGAAATTTCAGTGCCTTATGGGTGTAAGACACTTAATAAGATTAAGCATTGTCTATACAATCAATAGACATAACTTCTATGTCAACAATGAAAATATAAATATGGCACAGAAAAGCAGCAGATAGTGAAAACAGAAGCCTATGAGTTGTATATCTGAGTAAAAATATAAAATGCATTAAACAAGGGAGATCACTGGTATGTTTGTTGGCAGAACTTTTTATACTTTTATCCCAACTTTAAAACACTCTCATTTTAAAATAAGACACAAGGGCTTCCCTGGTGGCGCAGTGGTTAAGAGTCTGCCTGCCGATGCAGGGGACACGGGTTCGTACCCCGGTCTGGGAAGATCCCACATGCCTCGGAGCGATTGGGCCCGTGAGCCATGGCCGCTGAGCCTGTGCATCCGGAGCCTGTGCTCCGCAACGGGAGAGGCCACAACAGTGAGAGGCCCGCGTACCGTAAAAAAAGAAAAAAGAAAATAAGACACAAATAAAAAAATAAGACACACACATACATTATTAAAAAACACTTTCTTATAGTCTCTAAATGTGAGCTTCAGTTAATATCAAATTATCATTACTTATATTTTATGTAGTACCTTTTCTGAGAACAAGCTTCCTTTGCACATGTAATTTATACATCACTCAAAGAGAATTCTAGGCTTTTTAATAATAATTTCTGCTGCTCTTGGTGATATAGCAAACATTGAATTCTTAATAAAGACCTTTCTTGACTTTAATAGTTGCCATAAAAATTAGGAATACTTCAGTTACTGGAGTCCCACTTTTAAGTCTTTCCTTCACAGGTATCAAAAATAAATCTCAGGGCTTCCCTGCTGGCGCAGTGGTTGAGAGTCCGCCTGCTGATGCAGGGGACACGGGTTCGTGCCGCGGTCTGGGAAGATCCCACATGCCGCGGAGCGGCTAGGCCCGTGAGCCATGGCCGCAGAGCCTGCGCGTCCGGAGCCTGTGCTCCGCAACGGGAGAGGCCACAACAGTGAGAGGCCCATGTACCGAAAAAAAAAAAATTATAAAAAAAAAATAAAAATAAATCTGTAAGGCAATCACAACCAAAACCTTTATGTTTTTCTCTTGAAATCCTTATAAGAGCCAGTTATTCCTAAGAGGAGCTGGAATGAGCTTCAAAGGACAGAGCACAGTTGACATGTATATAAGTATTGCCAAGACTCCCTGTGGTTTTTAAAAGAAACTGCAATGGCTGGTATTAATTCTTGACAGTTTCATTTCTAATGTCATCTGGTTGACATAAAAGAGCCACTGTAAATTTTGAAAATGAGGAGAGCAGAATGAGAAGAGAAAACCAGTGTAATCTAAGAGTGAACTCTAAGGCACCTGAAGTGTTTGGGTTTTTTTTTTTAATTGAAAGGAAAAAACAACTTGGTCTATGAAAACACTGACTTTCCAAATTCCCAATTAACAGTAAATACATATTTTACATCCTTTTCTTCCGCACTGCACATAAAAATGCAATAATGCCTTGTTAGAAGCTCTCTTATTGATGAAACATTTTGCACGTTTGATTACAGAAAGTGATGTGCCTGGCAAATTGGTTTCAGCTTCTCTGACATGCACATAGAATCCATCTCTACCTTGCTCTTACACACTTTTTGAAAAGTCATTAAGAGTAAGTGGGGGTGGTCTGAGACACCTTTGGTTTGCAATGAATAGTCAGTGAAACAATATGGGTAGATCATTTAATATAGTTGTAAATCTATGGCTGCTGTTGCCTTTCTGGCCAGGCTGTCGTGCAGGAACAGATTTTTAATTAAATAAATAGCTGGGTCGGCAGGCAGGTGCGCCTGGGCAAGCAACCTGCCCAGGGATTTGGTTTGCAGCAGTTGCTTGGCAACACAACACAGCCGGTCTCCTGAACAACAGCTGCACCCTCTGTTAGCAGCTAGCAGATGCTCACACCTCAGAGAATGGCTTCAGAAATAATGATTTGCAAAGAATAGTTTGTGGAGCTCTCTAATAAATAGAAAAAAAATTAGCCTGAATGATAAAGGTCAAAGATATTCCAGGCTGTTATAATGAATGTGAATTTGGATCTGCTGAAATTATCAGAAGACAATAAAGGTAAAATATTACCATATACTGTAGCTAAAAAATAAAAGAAACTTCTATTATGTATGAAGCAAAGTGAGAGGTGTTTTCATATATCAATACATTATCTCATTGAATTCTCAAAAACTTCTAAGGTCGTGTGACGATATTTCAGCAGATGAGACATTAAATTTCAGAGAATTTATATCACTTATAAATGTAAAGTTTTCACTATTATTTTAGTGTGCTAATTTAAAATTGTGTTAAAAGTAGAAACCAAAGACGGAATGTTTAACATATCGCAAGAGAAAATACGTGTAAATAGTAATTGTTACTACTAGCAACTGGTGGACATGTCTGTTCATAACTACATTTCTCATGCTGTGTCTATAGGCTCATGACTGAATTTAATATAACCAAAAATTTCAGTAATTTGATTTGTTACAGCTAATTTAAAAATATTATAAAAAGCAGGTCTGCAAATTCTTAATTTCTGTACTCATAAAGATGTATAATTAGGTTGTGACAAACCAGAACCTCCTACTATTTTATTCTTATCTGATTATCCCGTGCCATGAACATATGGCCCCCATTTTGATGTTTCTTTTGGTACAAATTCAGTAGAATGGAATCATTAGAGTGTTGTCTACTTGCATTTTGGTAAAATAAAACAAATTGCTTCAACATTCGTTTTAAAATGTGTAATATTTGTATTTTACAAGAGGCTTAAAATTTTTTTCAGGCAGTTTATGAATAAATTATTTTACAGTCCAGCATCCTATGCACATATGGGGTTTGAGGACGAAAGTACAGATATAAATTATGTAATCACACAGAAAAACCCGTCTCCTTTCACAGCAACACCCATACGGACAATTTGCCCTTCTTTTCCCTTAACTTACAAGGGAAACAAAGGTTGAGGAATAATGAGGCAGCTCTGCTATAAAAAATATATGCAGTCAGGGCTTCCCTGGCGGCGCAGTGGTTGAGGACCCGCCTGCCAGTGCAGGGGACACGGGTTCGAGCCTTGGTCCTGGAAGATCCCACATGCCGGGGAGTAACTAAGCCCGTGCGCCACAAATACGGAGCCTGCGCTCTGGAGCCCGTGATCAAAAACTACTGAGCCCACGTACCACAACTACTGAAGCCCACGCGCCTGGAGCCCGTGCTCCGCAACAAGAGAAGCCACCGTGGTGAGAGGCCCGCGTACTGCAACGAAGACGCAACGTAGCCATAAATAAATAAATAAATAAGCAGTCAAATTTTTCATTTGTAATGTTTTTTCAGTGAACAAAGTATATTTTCTTTCGAAGCTATGTTTAAATAAAAAAACACATCTTCACAAGTAGTCTTTGATCATCCTAATATTTTTCTATGAATCTTTGGATGAAAAATATTGATTCATTTTCCCTTTTAAAGCCTTAAAAACTTAAGTTACCAAAACAGCATTTTATGCTTTATCACATTTTTGAACAGCTACAGTTCTTTTAGAAGAAAACAAAAACAAAACCAACAAAACTCCACCCCAACAATTGAATATATAATTTTGTGATATAGCAGTAAGATTAATTTAACATAGCGTAACTATACTAAGTTAATCCTTATCGGGTCAACAAATAAGAAGTTGCAGATAATTTAGATAGTGTTTCTTTCCTGTTCTTTTCCAAGATACAGGCAAGTCTAATAAATGAGATGATACACATATAAAAAATTGGATGCCCTTAAAAGTAAATTCCTAAGGGAAGAAAAGTACTTTTTTTGAAGAGGGCAATGTTTACTGATTAGATACATTGTTGAATTCCAGAAAAAAACCCTCCACTCTCATTTACCCTTAAGACAGACATAAATGCTCAAAAAATTTTCAACTCATACTCAAAAAGCTCTTCACATCATTCACTCATCAGTGTCACGTATGAATTGGGGACAAGGTGTGGGAAATGTTCTCTTCAGGTGCTTGTTCAGGCTGAATTTTTAAATAAAGTAGATCACGTAGAGAACTTTTCAATATCAGAGCTGGGCACTCTAGTTCACTCAGGTAAATTTAATTTGTAAGTGGGTTAACTGTCCTCACAGTCAACCTCCTACGAGGAGATCAGTATGAATCTTTGATTTACAAAACCAACAGAAAAAGTACAGTATCATAAAGGACTTTATTATATAAGGTTTAAAAGGTCTAACATGTGGATAAGACTATCACTGCAAAACAGACAAGTGAAAATTTGTGTTTGTACAATATTATAATTTAAGGACTTCTGTGAGTATATCCTAATATGAGGTAATGAACATACTACTTCACTTCTCTGGTGTTACTGCTAAAAAGACATTGTCCAATTTAATCATACAAAATGTAAGATACACTGAAATTGAGGGATATTTCCAAAATAATTTGCCAGTATCCTTCAAAACTAAGGTCTTGAAATAAAAGAAAGACCAAAGAGTTATTCCAGACTTAAAAGAATATTATGAAGAAATTATAACTAAATGCAGTGCATGATCCTTTATGAGATCCTGGACTAGAAAACAGACATCAGTGGGGCAGCTGAGTAAGGTCTATGATTAGAAAACAGCATCATATCAATATTAATTTCCTGGTTTCTATCATTTTACTGTGGTTTTATAAAATGTTAACATTTAAGAAATCTGGTTGAAGGGTAAACAGGAATTTTTAGACAATTTTTGCAAAATCGTTGTATGTATGATTAATTTCAAAATAAAAAAATGTTTAAACTTAAAAACCATTCCTTAGCATCAAGTCATCGTTGGATACAGGTCAATACCTATTAAGAAACAGTCATATATTAAGCTCTTTTTAACATCATTTTCTTTGTAACGGGTGACTGATGTCATTAAGGATAAAAGGAAACACACACATATACACGTAGATTAAACCAGATTCCCTGAGAGTAAGATGGGGAATTATAAGCACTGGTACAACAGGAGTAAACAAGGACTGTTCAGAGCAAACTGGAGTGTATGGTCATCCTATTTAGAGGAGAATTTCCTGGGTTTACCGAGAAACAGACTATAATAACAATGACTCATCCATCTTATCCATTTTTGTATTCCAACCACTTAGCACAGTGCCTTGCATATACTAAACTATCAGTACATGTTTATTGAACCACACAGGAACCTGGCAAAGAAGTCAAGTTCCTATGGAAGGAAAATGGCATATTTTATCCGTTTCACAGTTTAATGTGGGACTGGCTGGCCCACTCAGTAAAGAAAGTTTGGGAGAATGTCTTTCCCATCTGATTGTTGTATTTTTAGAATTATTAACATCCTTGGTATTTATTACCACACATATGATAAAAATCCAAGACCCAATTGACCCTGTCAACTCAGAAGGAGACTCAGAAAGAAAGGAATGAGCTGTAGGGGGTTCAGTAGAAATGCTAGAAATTTCTGTGTTTAAAAAAAAAGAGATTTTTTTTTTTAAGAGGAAGCATAAGCAAGGAGTGATTATTGAATAGAGAAACTGCTTTTTAGAAGGCAATCTAACTATTGAATGTGCCCGCCGGTGGTGCAAATGAGAAATCTTTGAACACCACTAGTTCCCAAATTCTCTCTCATGATACATAAACAACAAAAGCCTCAACAATCAATCAAACAATTCACTCAGAATCCAGTGCTGTGTCAAAAAGATGGCTAAATGCTACTTGTTAAACTGTATTGTCCTTCAGTAACTAAGAATATAGTTTTCTTATGTTCCCTCTTAGTTAAAAGCATATTTTAATCTATTCCTGCTGTCTTTCACAAATAATACCAACAAATGTTTGGGTTGTTTTAGACTGCATGAAGACAATGCAGTTTATTCCCTCCTGAAAGGTTGTAAGTCTCAAGCATGAATTCTATAAATAACTATTACTAATCTAAAGGAGTGGGTGCCACTTTACCCTCCCTGATTAACTTTCTCGGATTAAGGAATAATTAATAAAACTTACATATTCTTGATAACTTTAAATAATGAGAATGTGGAAAGATTTTGTTTTCTATTGTCACCACTTTAATAACTTTATGTTCTTCTAAGTGTTGAAATTTATTTACTTAAAATACAAAATGATTTATGGAAAGTCTGAGTGAGGATGACAGGGTGCCATTAGCCTGTGGTGAGCTAAGTAAAACCTTTACAAGAATTTTTAAATTTTATTTTGGAAAAGTACCTTATTTAAAAACACACAAAATAAACTAAAATATCTAGACATAGAATTATATTTATCTGAACTACGAACATAGTTGCTGATCATAGATTCTTATTTTAAAAAGCTTCACGATATTTTTATATTTCAGGAAACTGGCTTCCCATTTCCCCCAAAGAAAGAGAAATTAGAAACCAAGCTTAAGTATTTATTCTCTACTTTGAACATGCAGATTTATGAATGACATTGAACAGGAATGGTAATATTTAAAGACATTCTGGAAGTTGGAGCAGAGGGAGGATTAGAGAGTGTTAATTATGCTACACAAATAGTCCAAGATATGAAGGCCATTAATTCATCAGAAGCAATGCAACTGAAAAAATTTTAAAGCAAAGTATTTTATCCATTATTTTTAAGATGTCTTCACAACTTGACTCCTCTCTTATACCCATATATTTCTGAAAAAGTATAATATATCTGTGACCCTAAACACTACTGTCCTAGACAGTAGTTGGGGAATTGAGCATGGTAACAAGGGCGTAGAAAATGGGAAGAAGAGTTAGACATTATTTCTTCCTTCATTTTAGAGTCCAAACACAAAGGAGAGGACCAAGTTTGAAAGAGTCTATATTCCTAGGAGATAGACAACATGCAAATGAACAGTATTTTACTGCTATTAAATTTATCTGGGCCAGGTACGAGTCATGTATGGAAAAAAAATCCCATTTTACTCTCAGTTTAGCATGAAAGAAAAGCTAAGATTGGGTCATTCGTAGTTTTTAAAATTTAAGTACCTTTTGCTTTTGCTTCGGATCCACTTCCCACATTAGGTATAGTCATAGTTTCATGAGCCAGAGTCCCCCCGTTAGTCTTAGCAAATATTATCTATAACTTAAATGTATATCATAATGGATAGTCTTTATAAACCTTTAAAAGCATTAATTGTTCCCTAGTGAGAATAGTATAGAAGCCAGTGAGGCTGTAGAGCAAGTTCCCTTTTAGACACCCAGAACCTGGGACAAGATAATTGGTCTTTTCCGTGAACAGGTGGTTTTTTACACAAATTGCATGTTACAATCACCTATAAAGCTTTCAGAAAACACTCATGTCCAGGTCCCAGTCCAGACCAGTTAAATCAGGATCTCTGGGCTGGAACTTGGGAAATAGTATTGAATATTTTTAATTTTTTAAAAATTCCCCAGATGCTCGTGTTAAGCTTGGGTTGATAAACACTGATGTAAGTAATTTAGTAAGGATTAGGCCCTCTTAGTGGTGGATTCCTGGCTCTCCCCTTGCCTCCAACCCCCAGGTGTACGATCTTGGCCTAGTGTACTCATCTATAAAATGAGGATGAGAAAAGAGTAACTACCTCATGGGATTATTGAACTAAGTCAACGGGTTAATATTTGTAAGGTAGGACAGGAGTCATGACTATGTAAATTTCTATTAAATGTGAAAAATAAATCGGGCTTTGGAGGTAAAGGGGAAGAAATTCTAGGAGAGCAAGGGAGTCAGTGTAGCAGCCTGACGTTCTCAGAGATTTCACTGCAGTTGGAACATCATTAAAGGATTAGCTTGGGCTTGTTCAAGAAATCCAATCAAACAGACAGAAATGGGAATATTTTGACGCTTTATTTAGTTGTAGATGACTAACAAAAACTGACTAAAAAGTACTGATGCACGTAATTGAAAAGACCAGTTGGCTCAAATAAGATGATGAAGATTTGGAAACACTTTCTCCTGTCTTGACCTTACTTTCCTTTCCAGGCTGTATTCTGAGGCATGCTACTCCCCTTTACAGCAAGAGTTCCATCTTACGTGCATTCCACTCAGCGGCTCAGGAAAAGACAGACCTTCCTTCCCGCATAGGTCCAGGCAAAGTCCCGAGACTGAGTTTCATTGGTTCTGGTTTGCCCTGCTCAGAACGTTGTCAATGTGCCTTTGTTTTCCTTACATCAGGGCCTCATGGTTTGACTAATGATAAATAATCACTGAGTCTAGGGGAATCTGATGCCCAGATTAATTCAACTTAAATCATATGCTCATTTTGGGAGCCAGAGTTGGAATTAACCCTACACAAACCAGAGAGGTAGAGCGAGGGATTAACAATCCCTTACAGAAAAATAGGATGCTGTAACCAAATAAGGGAAAATGGATTCAGGGCAGGCTAGCAAGAATAGGTTGCACCATGATTAAGGTATAATTCTATATCCCCTGGAGACCTCTTTAGTGGGCTTCTATGTTCAGCTGGATTTGAAATGTATGGGTTGGTGTGTTTAGAGACCCTAGAAGGATCTTCTCTCAATGTCCAAAGTCTTCCTGCTGTCTAATTCCTGAAATTAACATGCAAAATAACCCGGGGCTGGAGAACACACTTATCTCAACTCAAATTAAAATATAACTGCCTGACATGAGATCCTGACATGAGATCCTCTCTGAAGAAAAGAAAAAAAAATGTCTTGATGAGAGGAGAGGAGAGAGAAGCCCAGGAACAAGAAAACAGGTACGGAAAGGTGAAGCCTTGGACACCCTGGGCAAACAGCCTACTTCCCATGGCTGTCAAGACTGGCCGTGTCCCTTGCCACACCTCTAAAAACCTAGATTCTCAGCACATTACATTCTGGCATTTTCAAGCACTAAATGTAGTTCACAATTTCACAATCTGCCTAAAGTACCTTTGGTTCAAAACCAGTTCTTTGGGGGCTACCCTGGTGGTGCAGTAGTTAGGAATCCACCTGCCAATGCAGGGGACATGGGTTCGAGCCCTGGTCCGGGAAGATGCCACATGCTGCGGAGCAACTGAGCCCACGCGCCACAACTACTGAGCCTGAGCTCTAGAAGCCCGCGCACCTAGAGCCTGAGCTCTGCAACAAGAGAAGCCACCGCAATGAGAAGCCTGAGCACCTCAACGAAGAGTAGCCCCTGCTCACCACAACTAGCGGAAGCCTGCGCACAGCAACTAACACCCAACACAGCATAAATAAATAAATAAATTTATTTTTTTTTAAATCAGCTCTTTGGGTGCTTATAGATGGGATGGATTGTGGATGCCAAAACAATCCCTCAATTCAGTAAAGGACTTGATTGTTTGACATTATGTGGATTAAATATTGTGATTATTGAGTAATTTCTTTCACATTTAAAGATGTTGTTGGACCATCATGCAGACAAGACAGTTTTAGTTCAAGCAACTGCCAGAAATGCTACTGTACACCTTAAGAGTTCAATACTTTTATCTTGGAAACCTGCCCATTAGAAGACTATGACAGATTTTGCTTCCCTTTCCACATACCCACTTTGGGGTGCTGTGTCTGCTTCCCTTTTTATTTGGCTTGCCCCCTTTTGTCCTCTATCTTTATTTATTCCTGGTTAACGAGTGCCTACTAAGTGATTACCATACATACGCACAGTCCTCCACGCAAAGTCATAAAGTGGTTTAAAAAAAATCAGTGTCTTTATGACCTCTGAGGTGAATGTGTTTAAATCTCTGTCTTTAAATTTGGTTTCCATTTTTTCTATGAGTCTAGACTGTTGATTTTATCCTCCCATTTCTCTAACTTCTGCTTCTATTTCCTCACTTTGCTGTCTCGAAATATAGGGAGGTGTCTTTGCTTCCATGACATCAGAGTCTTTGGGTTTTGCCTGACTCCTTTCTGTTGACTCCTTCTCCATCCTCCTCACCTCTTACATGTATGTGCTCTTTTGATCAAATTTCTGTAACCTTCTAAGCTGGGTTAACTCTCCCTTCTATGTGTTCCCATAATACCCTATCAAAGAACGAATGACACTGCACTGAAGCAAGTTGTTTGTGTATGGGTACCCTTACTGAACTTAAACTTGAGAAAAGAAACTGCATACTAATCACTGTTTCAACTCTACTACCCAGCCCAGTGTGTACAACTGCAAATAACCTCTTTGCCCCTGATAAAATATATCCAAGATACTGTGCCTGAAGGAATCACGTAACAGGGAGGTTCAGGCCACTCCAGGCACACATTAGAGTAAAGTTAGATCTGATGCTGTATGGCAACTGTTCCCCAACCTAGAAAATGATGGTGTTCTTCTTCTCTAGATCTATGGAATCAGAATCGTCCATCACCAGATAGTTGTGATGACTTGCAAACCAAGTCAGGTATATACTTATACCTAAGTCAGAGTTAGGATAGCCCCTTTTGCCCCATTTAAAAGAAAGTTAAATCTCAACACAGATGGGTTCTGATACTAAGAGAATAACTACAGATCAGGGGTTTTATGAATGTGCATGAATAGTGATAATTATTAAACCATTTCTGTAATAAAAGGAGATTCTGTGCATCCTTTAAGAAGTACATACTCAAAAAAAAAAAAAAAAAAAAAAAGAAGTACATACTCACCTGACCAACAAACTTACTTCCAGAAATTTGAATGCCGATGACAGTAATAAAATATGGAGAAAACACTGATGCTGGAAGGGAGTACTGCTGAAACGGTATTCATGGATAGTCAGGAGGGGATGGGATCTTGCCCAAGCAGATGGCTTGGCGCAGTTGAGAGCGCAGAGAGTCTCTCCGTGTGACAGGAGACAGGGTACACTCTGGGCAGAGACACAGGTGAGATTGCCTAAATCCTTTTCTATTTCTGTTTTCATATTGAAATAAGTAGCAGGTCATTAGCTGAGAGTGAGAAGAGGTGCTTGAAATTTGAAGAGAATTCTGTAAGTATGATAAAGAATTTTCCAACAGAGCGGAAGAACAGCAAATGACTTCCACCTTGCTAAATCCACTGGTCAATTCCCAGGTGTATAATTTGAATGACAGACAACATTTGACATGGTCTATCACTCCTTTCCTCTTACGATACTTTCTTCACATACTTTCCTGATTTTCTCCCAACTTTCTGACCACTCATCTCAGCCTCCTTTGCTAGCCCTGCAAGTATCTCTATAAACTCTATGAAGTGCCCCGCAGCTCAGACCCTGAAAACCCTTTTTCGACCTACGCTCCCTAGAGGATCTTGATCTTATCCATTCTTCTGACTTAAAAACCATCTATGAGCAGTTGGCTCTCTGATTTATATCTCCAGCCCAGACTTCTCCAGGTTAATATATGCAATTGCCTACTTCAGGTAGAATATATGCAACTGAACTATTTACTGAACTCCAGGCTAGTATATGCAGTTGCCTACTTCATGTCTCCAGTTGGAATTGTGCCCTACCACTCAAGCTTAACGTATTCAAGATGGAATCACTGACATACCTCCACCAGCTACTCAACTGCTCCTCCTGTATTCTTTCCAATCTTAGTAGCTGGCAGCTGCAGTCTTCTGATTATCCATACACAAAACTTGGAGTCGCACTTGACTGGTCTCTTTCAGCTCATCTCATTTCCAATTCACCAATAAATCATTTTGTTTATAATTTCAAAATATATCCAGACATCCAAATACATCACATTTCCCCCAATCCCACTGCCACCACTCTGATCTAAACTACCATCATCTTTAGCTTTCTAATTAGCTACCTTTTTTTTAGTTTACTCTTTCTCTTCATCCATCTACTCCAGTTACATTACCCACCTCAATGCTCCTAGAATACACTAGGCATGTTCCCAATTTAGGGCTTTTGTACTTACTATTTTCTCTGCCTTTAAAACTGTTCCACTGTTCTCTTTGTTAGCCATATGGCCTACTCCCTCACTCTCTTCAAGTCTTTAAAGATGTATAGAAAAAAGTATTCAAGAATGGATACCAAAATGTTACCTTTACAGTCTATAGAATACACACACACACGTTTAACTAGTTCTCTCCACATGGTGGAATTTAAGGTGACTTTTAATCCTCTATTTGTTTTGCTGTTGTTGTTTTTAATTTTAAAATTTTATTTATTTTTTTATACAGCAGGTTCTTATTAGTCATCAATTTTATACACATCAGTGTATACATGTCAATCCCAATCACCCAATTCAGCACACCACCATCCCCACCCCACCCTACCCCCCCCAACAGTTTCCCCTCCGTGGTGTCCATACGTTTGTTCTCTACATCTGTGTCTCAACTTCTGACCTGCAAACCAGTTCATCTGTACCATTTTTCTAGGTTCCACATACATGTGTTAAAATATGATATTTGTTTTTCTCTTTCTGACTTACTTCATGCTGTATGACAGTCTAGATCCATCCACGTCTCAATAAATGACTCAATTTCGTTCCTTTTTATGCCTGAGTAATATTCCATTGTATATATGTACCACATCTTCTTTATCCATTCGTCTGTCAATGGGCATTTAGGTTGCTTCCATGACCTGGCTATTGTAAATAGTGCTGCAATGAACATTGGGGTGCATGCGTCTTTTTGAATTATGGTTTTCTCTGGGTATATGCCCAGTAGTGGGATTGCTGGATCATATGGTAATACTATTTTTAGATTTTTAAGGAACCTCCATACTGTTCTCCATAGTGGCTGTATCAATTTACCTTCCCAGCAACAGTGCAAGAGGGTTCCCTTTTCTCCACACCCTCTCCAGCATTTGTTGTTTGTAGATTTTCTGATGATGCCCATTCTAACTGGTGTGAGGTGATACCTCATTGTAGTTTTGATTTGCATTTCTCTAATAGTTAGTGACGTTGAGCAGCTTTTCATGTGATTCTTGGCCATCTGTATGTCTTCTTTGGAGAAATGTCTATTTAGGTCTTTGGCCCATTTTTGGATTGGGTTGTTTGTTTCTTTAATATGGAGCTGCATGAGATGTTTATATATTTTGGAGATTAATCCTTTGTCCATTGATTCACTTGCAAATATTTTCTCCCATTCTGAGGGTTGTCTTTTCGTCGTGTTTATGGTTTCCTTTGCTGTGCAAAAGCTTTGACGTTTCATTAGGTCCCATTTGTTAATTTTTGTTTTTATTTCCATTACTCTAGGAGGTGGATCAAAAAAGATCTTGCTGTGATTTATGTCAAAGAGTATTCTATGTTTTCCTCTAACAGTTTTATAGTGTCCAGTCTTACATTTAGGTCTCGAATCCATTTTGAGTTTATTTTTGTGTATGGTGTTAGGGAGTGTTCTAAACTCATTCTTTTACATGTAGCAGTCCAGTTTTCCCAGCATCACTTATTGAACAGACTTTCTTTTCTCCATTGTATATCCTTGCCTCCTTTGTCATAGATTAGTTGACCATAGGTGCGTGGGTTTATCTCTGGGCTTTCTATCTTGTTCCATTGATCTATGTTTCTGTTTTTGTGCCAGTACCATTTTGTCTTGATTACTGTAGCTTTGTAGTATAGTCTGAAGTCAGGGAGCCTGATTCCTCCAGCTCTGTTTTTTTCCCTCAAGACTGCTTTGGCTATTCGGGCTCTTTTGTGCCTCCATACAAATTTTAAGATTTTTTGTTCTAGTTCCACAAAAAATGTCATTGGTAATTTGATAGGGATTGCATTGAATCTGTAGATTGCTTTGGGTAGTAGAGTCATTTTCACAATATTGATTCTTCCAATCCAAGAACATGGTATATCTCTCCATCTGTTGGTATCACCTTTAATTTCTTTCATCAGTGTCTTATAGTTTTCTGCATACAGGTCTCTTGTCTCCCTAGGTAGGTTTATCCCTAGGTATTTTATTCTTTTTGTTGCAATGGTAAATGGGAGTGTTTCCTTAAGTTCTCTTTCAGAATGTTCATCATTAGTGTATAGGAATGCAAGAGATTTCTGTGCACTAATTTTGTATCCTGCAACTTTACCAAATTCATTGATTAGCTCTAGTAGTTTTCTGATGGCAATTTTAGGATTCTCTATGTATAGTACCATGTCATCTGCAAACAGTGACAGTTTTACTTCTTCTTTTCCAAGTTGTATTCCTTTTATTTCTTTTTCTTCTCTGATTGCCATGTCTAGGACTTCCAAAACTATGTTGAATAATAGTGGTGAGAGTGGACATCCTTGTCTTGTTCCTGATCTTAGAGGAAATGCTTTCAGTTTTTCACCATTGAGAATGATGTTTGCTGTGGGTTTGTCGTATACAGCCTTCACTATGTTGAGGTAGGTTCCCTCTATCCAACTTTCTGAGACTTTTTATCATAAATGGGTGTTGAATTTTGTCGAAAGCTTTTTATGCATCTATTGAGATGATCATGTGGTTTTTCTTCTTCAATTTGTTAATATGGTTTATCACATTGATTGATTTGCGTATATTGAAGAATCCTTGCATCCCTGGGATAAATCCCACTTGTTCATGGTGTATGATCCTTTTAATGTGTTGTTGGATCCTGTTTCCTAGTGTTTTCTTGAGGATTTTTGCATCTATATTCATCAGTGATATTGGTCTGTAATTTTCTTTTTTTGTAGTATCTTTGGTTTCGGTATCAGGGTGATGGTGGCCTCATAGAATTAGTTTGGGAGTGTTCCTTCCTCTGCAATTTTTTGGAAGAGTTTGAGAAGGATGGGTGTCAGCTCTTCTCAAAATGTTTAATAGAATTCACCTGTGATGCCATCTGGTCCTGAACTTTTGTTTGTTGGAAAACTTTTAATCACAGTTTCAATTTCATTACTTGTGACTGGTCTATTCATATTTTCTATGTCTTCCTGGTTCAGTCTTGGAAGCTTATACCTTTCTAAGAATTTGTCCATTTCTTCCAGGTTGTCCATTTTATTGGCATAGAGCTGCCTGTAGTAGTCTCTTAGGACACATTGTATTTCTGCACTGTCCATTGTAACTTCTCCTTTTTCATTTCTAATTTTATTGATTTGAGTCCTCTCCCTCTTTTTCTTGATGAGTCCGGCTAATGATTTATCAATTTTGTTTATCTTCTCAAAGAAACAGCTTTTAGTTTTATTGATCTTTGCTACTGTTTTCTTTGTTTCTATTTCATTTATTTCTGCTCTGATCTTTATGATTTCTTTCCTTCTGCTAACTTTGGGTTTTATTTATTCTTCTTTCTCTAGTTCCTTTAGGTGTAAGATTAGATCGTTTACTTGAGATTTTTCTTGTTTCTTGAGGTCAGCTTGTATAGCTATAAATTTCCCTCTGAGAACTGCTTTTGCTGCATCCCATAGGTTTGGATTAGCGTGTTTTAATTGTCATTTGTCTCTAGGTATTTTTTGATTTCCTCTTTGATTTCTTCAGTGATCTCTTGGTTATTTAGTAACATATTGTTTAGCCTCCATGTGTTTGTGTGTTTTCCCTGTAATTCATTTCTAATCTCATAGCATTGTGGTCAGAAAAGATGCTTGATATGACTTCAATTTTCTTAAATTTACTGAGGCTTGATGTGTGACCCAGGATGTGATCTATCGTGGAGAATGTTCCATGTGCACTTGAGAAGAAAGTGTAATCTGCTGTTTTTGGATGGAATGTCCTATAAATATCAATTAAATCTATCTGGTCTAATGTGTCATTTAAAGATTCTGTGTCCTTATTTATTTTCATTTTGGATGATCTGTCCATTGGTGTAAGTGAGATGTTAAAGTCCCCCACTCTTATTGTGTTACTGTTGATTTCCTGTTTTATAGCTGTCAGTCGCCTTATGTGTTGAGGTGCTCCTATATTGGGTGCATACATATTTGTAATTGTTATATCTTCTTCTTGGATTGATCCCTTGATCATTATGTAGTGTCCTTGCTTGTCTCTTGTAACATTCTTTATTTTAAAGTCTATTTTACCTGACATGAGTATAGCTACTCCAGCTTTCTTTTGATTTCCATTTGCATGGAATATCTTTTTCCATCCCCTCACTTTCAGTCTGTATGTGTCCCTAGGTCTGAAATTGGTCTCTTGTAGAAAGCATATATATGGGTCTTGTTTTGGTATCCATTCAGCAAGCCTGTGTCTTTTGGTTGGAGCATTTAATCCATTCATGTTTAAGGTAATTATTGATATGTATGTTCCTAGAACCATTTTCTTTATTGTTTTGAGTTTCTTTTCATGGGTCCTTTTCTTCTCTTGTGTTTCCCACTTAGAGAAGTTCCTTTAGCATTTAGTTGTAGAGCTGGTTTGGTGGTGCTGAATTCTCTTAGCTTTTGCTTGTCTGTAAAACTTTTGATTTCTCTGTCGAATCTGAATGAGATCCTTGCCGGTTAGAGTAATCTTGGTTGTAGGGTCTTCCCTTTCATCACTTTAAGTATATCATGCTACTCCCTTCTGGCTTGTAGAGTTTCTGCTGAGAAATCAGCTGTTAACCTTATGGAAATTCCTTTGTATGTAATTTGTCGTTTTTCCCTTGTTGCTTTCAATGATTTTTCTTTGTCTTTAATTTTTGCCAATTTAATTACTATGTGTCTCAGCGTGTTTCTCCTTGGGTTTATCCTGTATGGGACTCGCTGTGCTTCCTGGACTTGGGTGGCTATTTCCTTTCCCATGTCAGGGAAATTTTCGACCATAATCTCATCAAATATTTTCTCTGGTCCTTTCTGTCTTCTCCTTCTGGGACCCCTATAATGTGAATGTTGTTGTGTTTAGTGTTGTCCCAGAGGTCTCTTAGGCTGTCTTCATTTCTTTTCATTCTTTTTTCTTTATTCTGTTCCACAGCAGTGAATTCCATCATTCTGTCTTCCAGGTCACTTATCCGTTCTTCTGCCTCAGTTATTCTGCTATTGTTTCCTTCTAGTGTAGTTTTCATTTCAGTTACTGTATTGTCCATCTCTGTCTGTTTGTTCTTTAATTCTTCTAGGTCTTTGTTAAAAGTTTCTTGCATCTTCTTGATCTTTGACTCCCTTCTTTTTCCGAGGTCCTGGATCATCTTCACTATCAATATTCTGAATTCTTTTTCTGGAAGGTTGCCTATCTCCACTTCATTTAGTTGTTTTCAGGGGTTTTATCGTGTTCCTTCATCTGATACATAGCCCTCTGCCTTTTCATCTTGTCTATCTTTCTGTGAATGTGGTTTTTGTTCCACAGGCTGCAGGATTGTAGTTCTTCTTGCTTCTGCTGTCTGCCCTCTGGTGGATGAGGCTATCTAACAGGCTGTGTAAGTTTCCTGATGGGAGGGACTGGAGGTGGGTAGAGCTGACTGTTGCCCTGGTGGGCAGAGCTCAGTAAAACTTTAATACGATTGTCTGATGATGGGTGGGGCTGGGTTCCCTCCCTGTTGGTTGTTTGGCCTGAGGCGACCCAACACTGGAGCCTACCTGGGCTCTTTGGTGGGCTAGTGACAGACTCTGGGAGGGCTCACATGCCAAGGAGTACTTCCCAGAACTTCTACTGCCAGTGTCCTTGTCCCCACAGTGAGCCACAGCTACCCCCCACCTCTGCAGGAGACCCTCCAACACTACCAGGTAGGTCTGCTTCAGTCTCCCCTGGGGTCACTGCTGCTTCCCCTGGGTCTCGATGCACACACTACTTTGTGTGTGCCCTCCAAGAGTGGAGTCTCTGTTTCCCCCAATCCTGTCTCAGCCCTGTAATCAAATCCCACTAGCCTTCCAAGTCTGATTCTCTGGGAATTCTTCCTCCCATTGATGGAGCCCCAGGTTGGGAAGCCTGATGTGGGGCTCAGAACCTTCACTCCAGTAGGTGGACTTCTGTGGTATAAGTGTTCTCCAGTCTGTGAGTCACCCACCCACCCAGCAGTTATGGGATTTGATTTTACTGTGATTGCGCCTCTCCTACCATCTCATTGTGGCTTCTCCTTTGTCTTTGGATGTGGGATCTCTTTTTGGGTGAATTCCACTGTCTTTCTGTCGATGATTGTCCAGCAACTAGTTGTGATTCTGGTGTTCTCACAATAGGGAGTGAGAGCATATCCTTCTACTCTGCCATCTTGGTTCCTCTCCAACCTTAATTGTCTATTTGAATACCTTGATACTTTCTTAGTTTACTCCAATGAAAATATAATAAATGAAACTCTAACACCCTTCAAAAAATGTGTTTTTTTTCAAATGGTGTTAAATAGTCTCATGAATTATAAACATGCTATTCACCCCCACCCCCACTGATATAACTATTTGTGGTAAATGTTATTTGCTATATCCCCATCACTTCATCTTTCACCCATTACTCAGTTTGACTTTGTACACATTAGTGAGGATTTAGAGATGTAATACTTGAGTTCTACAGTTGTCTTTTAAATTTTGTATTCACCTTCTACTCATTTTATAAATTAGAATAAACCCATCTGGGATTACTTACACTAAAATGACCATTGCAGGGATGATTGGGACAGCAACAATGACAGTAACGACAACTAACACTACTGAAGATTTCCAGACTCCATCATAAGCATGGTATCTTCTTCATCCTCAGACTACCTCCAAAAAAAAAGACAGTTGGCTGTCCCCTTTTAAAGGTAAGGAAACTGAGATGCAGAGAGATTAAATAAGAGATAAATTAATTTGCCCAAGATTATGTAACAGATCATTTTGAATTCAAAATGAGGTCTGTCTGACTTCAATGGCTTTGGTCTGGAGCACTGTACTCTTCCACAACAAAAAGGTCATCTGTATGATAATAGCCTCTAAAAGCTGAGAAACAGATTAATTGAATCCAGAATCAGTCAATAGAGAAACCTATCAGAGGGATTTTTCACTAGACACCACAAGACTCCTCAATCTCCCTAAGGTCTCCTGTTAAAATGAGCTGTGAAGTTGTCGGTTTAAGACACAGAATATAAGGAAATATGAACAAACGTTAACTTCTAGTCCTTATTCTTTTACTAATTTTGTATAAGTTTCAATAAGTTCTTTCTGTATCACAGCTTTCTCATTGTAAAATTAGTGGGTTTTGATTCATTGTTCTCTAATAACACTTTCAGTTGAGCATTTAAAAAAAACTTATGTTTGCCTCAATTGTGGAAATATACACACGGTAATTTTGTATTCCAATTGGAGTCTCAAGAACCAATTTTGACAATAAATTATTAAAAATAGTGAGATTTGATGAATAAATTTTGGATTCCTTTCATGTCAGCAAGACTGATGGTAAAGACTATCAGGGAGATTGAAGTCCCAAGGGATGACCTTACATGTTTCAACAGATAATGCTTAAACAAAAGCAGACCACCTGGACTTTGATGGCTCCTGTTCTTTCCATGGAAATGAGGTTAGAAGAAAAGGGTGGTTTGCCTTTGGAAATGTTTGTCTTATGTAGTCAAAATCTCAAGAAGCAGATTCCTAATAGTTCTAAACAGAAGGTCGAACGTTCAAAGCTTCTTGTAATGTTGATTAAAGTATAGCGTCCTTTGGAGAACTTTGACCGTAATGAACACTGTCAACATCGCACTGCTTGGCTAAGCAACTTCAAGTTGAATGTAGATGGAGATTGGCACTGTTATATTAATACACTGAGTTGATGTACTGGGGGAATCAATCTAAATTGTCCTTAAATTTTTAAAATTACTATTATTAAAAAATTTCGAAAAGTGAATAGAATGGAAAACAAACTCTATCCAGTCTTATGGTCAATAAAAGTATCTGAACATGCCGGTTGCAAAAGACCTTGGCATTGGAAGCCTTAGCTGAAAGGTCAGGAAGTTTCATTAGCCCTAGTAAGGAAACAGCATGTTTAGAAGCAGTGAGGAAGAAGCATTCATTCTTACAGTAAAATCTGCCATATCCGAGAAGTTTGCCTTGAAAATACAACTGAATAAAGTAAAGGGTTGCTTTATTTCAAGTGCCCAGGCCTGACCTACTGAAGCCGGCCCCCAGTTTCCAGCAATTAGGCTGAAGGAGCTAAATCTATCCCTTCCCATCCCTGCTATGGTTTGGCGCCACCTGGTGGAAGTTAAGCTCTCTGTTTTAATAGAGTAGGGTCGAGAGGATCATCACAAGCATCGTTTTCCACTAAATGACTGGTGGGGGTCAGAGGACCCTCTCCAAATACTGAAAAAATGATTTGAATAAGATATGAAAAATTAAGGCATAACAGATACATGGCCTAGGCCAACACTTTAGAAATCTGAAAGAGCAGAGTGTGGATTTATCAGTTTGGGCTGCTATAACAAAATACCATAGAATGAGAGGTTTAAACAATAGACATTTATCTCTCACAGTTCTGGAGGATGAGAAGTCCAAGATCAGGGTACCAGCTCAGCTGAGGGGTTCTGGTAAGAGCTCCTGGCTTCTACACAGCTGCCTTCACACCCTCCAGGGCAGGGGGAGATAGTAAGCTTCTTATAAAGACACTAACTCCATCATGAGGGCCCCACCCTCATGATCTCATCTAAACCTAATTACCTCCCAAAGTCCCCACCTCCAAATACTATCACATTGGGGGCTGAAGCTTCAACATATGAATTTTAGGGAGACACAATCATTTGGTCCCTAACAGAGTGAGAAATAGAGTGAGTGATCCTACTCTATTAAAATACCAAAATTCTCATGCAAACTTTTAGTAGCTTACTAATTGGACTTTTCTGTCTGGACCAAATAGCAGTTATCATAATGATTATTTTTGTTTTATTCAGTTTTTAAGAAAACTTTAGTCAAATACAGAAAGTAATGATTGCCATTTAAAATCTTGTATATATGGTTGAACAATGTACTGGAATACATAGATTCTGGGCAATATTGTGTGTGTCTATTTTCAAACTCCTTTTTTTTTTTTGTGGTACGCAGGCCTCTCACTGTTGTGGCCTCTCCCGTTGCGGAGCACAGGCTCCGGACGCGCAGGCTCAGCGGCCATGGCTCACGGGCCCAGCCGCTCTGCGGCATGTGGGATCTTCCCGGACCGGGGCATGAACCCGTGTCCCCTGCATCGGCAGGCGGACTCTCAACCACTGCGCCACCAGGGAAGCCCTCACATTCCTTTTTATTCCACCTTTACTGGGAATCTTTGTCCCACTTCACTCCTCTATGCCTCAGTTCTCCTATCTGTAAAATTACAATGTTGGATTAAATACTCTGGGCTCTGCCCTAGAATTAACACTAAGGTAACACTACAATGTAACATAGTAACTCTACTGTTATCATAAATAACATATTTGTGCAGCACTTTACCCTTTACAAAATGCTTCCCTATGCTATCAGTTAAACTCCCAATAGCCTCGAATGTCAAACTTTGTAATGGGCCATTTTACAAATAGGAGGAATCAGGCTTTAAGTAATTTGTCTAAGTGAGAAAAATTGGTAGTTTATGGGGCTAAGATTCAAACCTGGAATTTCTGATTCCAAATTTCATTTTTTCACTACCAGGCCACAGTATTTCCTCATCTGGGAGATCAGTGAATGTATCTAATTTTTTTTCCCCATTAGTCTCTTATTTAATGGCTTCTTTTTTTTTTTTTTTTTTGGCGGTACACGGGCCTCTTACTGTTGTGGCCTCTCCCGTTGCGGAGCACAGGCTCCGGACGCGCAGGCTTAGCGGCCGTGGCTCATGGGCCTACCCGCTCCACGGCATGCGGGATCTTCCCGGACCGGGGTACGAACCCGTGTCCCCTGCATCAGCAGGCGGACTCTCAACCACTGCGCCACCAGGGAAGCCCTAATGGCTTCTTTTAAGTCAACTTATGCTCATTCTAAAGTGACACAAAACCCACTGTACCCAGTGCTTTTCTTAAGCCATTTCCGAAAGCTAGTTCCACTCTCAAAAAGATCCTCAATACACACGTGGGATATTCCATTCTGCTCTGAGCCCACAGTCCCTCTCCTTTGAAAGTGGGGAGTTTCTGAAGTATGGAAAAGGTGCCAAGATCGCTACTCAAGAGGGATTCTAAGAAAGTAAAACCAGATTCACATAACAGTATGATTGGTAGATTAGCTTCCTACCTCCGGAAAGGCCCAAACAGCTGTAGAGATGGAGCAGAGATACCAGGAGAGGCAGTCTGGGAATGAGCAGGAGTGTAAGCTTTGATGCCAGATGAAACTGAGCTCACGTCTTGCCCTCCCCTGACAAGCTGAGTTAATATCGGTCAACTTTGCTGACTGATTAGAGTCTAGGTCTTCTTATCTGCAAAATACCTACAACACGTGGCATTGGAGAGGCTACAAATGCCACAAATGTATAAAAAAGCACCTAAGTCAGTGTCAAGAGCATTGATGACATCTGATAACATTATGTCTAATTATACATACCAGACGGTTCAAGTGAAACTAATTAATTAAATTTCCATACCCATTTACAACTCTGTCACCTAAAAATATTGTGGACTATGATTTTTTTAAATGTTTTAATGCAACCAACACAGTAACATGATAATAAATAATGTCAAACTGTATGCTTTGACTTGAGAAACCCACATATGCATTGAACAAATTCATTCAGCAAATATTTATAGATCATCTACTAATGCTCAGTGCTGGGGAACAGGACAGCTATTTTTTTTTTTTTGATATCATGGAGCTTATATTTTATTTACACTTCCACTTGATTGTCAACATATAGTGGGGTTGCACTTTTTAGAAAATCTTGCTATTGATAAGTCCAAATTTACATTTAACTTCGGTATAAACTTCCCTTGACAACTCTAACTCCCACAAGTATAATAAGGCAATAGATATGTTTGGCAGAGCAACTATTTATGTCCTGTCTTCTGTGTTGCCAGGGTGATGACAGCAATATTGAAAACACTGGAGGTGGTTGCTATTGGCAAGGATCCTGACTTTCATTTCCAAATGGAAGGACTGTAAAAAGCAAAATGTAGACTGGGGTGTGGGCTGTAGACTGGTCATGGCTGTACATAAACTACATGAATGGATTATTGGTGATTAACCAAGTGTGGATGCTATTCTTGGAAATGTAATACTCATAGGCCATATTTCCTTAATATTTAAAAATTAATGAAATGTGGTGATTACACCAAATACCTCTTTTTTTTTTTTTTTTTTTGTTGGTACGCGGGCCTCTCACTGCTGTGGCCTCTCCCGTTGCGGAGCACAGGCTTCGGACGTGCAGTCACGGCTCACGGGCCTAGCCGCTCTGCGGCATGTGGGATCTTCCCGGACCGGGGCACGAACCCGTGTCCCCTGCCATCGGCAGGAGGACTCTCAACCACTGCGCCACCAGGGAAGCCCCCAGATACCTCTTTTTTTAAAAGCTAATACCATAACATTACACACTTTCAAATATTACATTTTTCGTCCGCTTATCTTCTTTCAGTGGAAAACAATTCAAAATGTTTACGGCGCTTTTGGTCCCTCAATATAAATTGAAACGTTGCTACAGCTCAAATTCCGCTTCTAAAGGATTTTTTAAACATACTGACTATATAAAAGGAATAAGTGATTATATACCACCCTGAAAGAAAACGTCATCTAATACATTGGCTGAATTCTTTGTCTTATTTGAATGCACGACACATGTCCCAGGAGGTAAGCAATTGGTGACTTTTCTCCCTCACCAACAACTTCAATCAATCTTTTAACTCCACGCCAACTAGTACATTGGCACTGAATTAATCAAAAAGGAAACTTTTCGTGATGGATACAGTGCACTGACCCAAACTCTGCGTCTTCTCCCTGAAAGTGTGGTGACAGAGAGTGTGGTATGGAGAGAGAGAGGGATTGAGATGGCAGAGACAGAGACCAAGACTGCATTTCTTTGATTTCTTTGCTGCTGGATTTTTGTTTGTTGGCTTTGTTTCTTTCTTTAGGTTTCTAATGTATTTTCTTTCATCAATTATGCTATAATGAGCAGCAGAGTGCTTAGATGACAAATTTGTTTTGAAACAATTCTGTATTAGAGCAATTGTAATGGTTACTTATCTCTCTACCCCTTTGGGGTGACTCTACCAGGTTGCATTATATTCCATCCTGTGATTGCATGCACCCACAGAACAACACAGAAAATGGTTCGGCTGGCTAGCACAGCATTACCAAATTTGTCACGAAAATCCAGTGAGTATTTTTTTTTAACATCTTTATTGGAGTATAATTGCTTTACAATGTGTTAGTTTCTGCTGTATCACAAAGTGAATCAGCTATATATATATAGATATATCCCCATATCCCCTCCCTCTTGCGTCTCCCTCCCACCCTCCCTATCTCACCCCTCTAGGTAGTCACAAAGCACTGAGCTGATCTCCCTGTGCTATGTGGCTGCTTCCCACTAGCTATCTATTTTATATTTGGTAGTGTATATATGTCCATGCCACTCTCTCACTTTGTCCCAGCTTACCCTTCTCCCTCCCCGTGTCCTCAAGTCCATTCTCTATATCTGCATCTTTATTCCTGTCCTACCCCTAGGTTCATCAGAACCATTTTTTCTTTTCTTTTTTTAGATCCATATATATGTGTTAGCATACGGTATTTGTTTTTCTCTGACTTACTTCACTCTGTATGACAGATTCTAGGTCCATCTACCTCACTACAAATAACTCAATTTCCTTTCTTTTTATGGCTGAGTAATACTCCATTGTATATATGTGCCATATCTTCTTTATCCATTCATCTGTCGATGGACACTTAGGTTGCTTCCATGTCCTGGCTATTGTAAATAGAGCTGCAATGAACATTGTGGTACATGACTCTTCAGTTTTGGTTTTCTCAGGGTATATGCCCAGTAGTGGGACTGCTGGGTCATATGGTAAGCATTTTCAGCGGCTCTTTCTTGCTGTAGCTTTCTGAATGCTTAGATTTTTGAGACTACTGTTGACCCTTGAACAATGAGGGGGTTTGGGGTGCCCACCCTCTGTGCAGTCAGAAATCTGCGTATAACTTACACTTAGCCCTCTATATATGTGATGTTCCCCACCCAAGGATTCAACCAGTCAAGGATCATGAGTATCATAGTATTTACTACTGAAAAAAAAATCCACATATAAGTAGATCCACACAATTCTAACCTGTGTTGTTCAAATCAACTGTACTTAGTGCATTTCTGGCCAAGGGAAACATCATGAAGGTGTGACAGAACTGCAGTTGATTGCAGCTATAGGTAGACCAGGTAGGATCTCTGAAACCCAAACGTGTTCCTTATAAAGTTCAAGATTCAGCCTCTATTGCCAGTTTATTAAAAAAAAAAAAAGATACATTTCAGGAAAAGCCAAATGGAAGAGACACACAGGACAAGGCACGGTGGGTGAGGGGCTTTCACGCCCGCTCTGGGTGTACTATCCTCCCAGCACCTCACTGTGGTCATCAGCCCGGAAGTTCCACTGCTGGATTTCTTTATGCAAATTAGGTTTTGCCAATTACATGCAACGCTGGGGTATTTGAAAGGCGGGACTAATATGGAGACATTTTGTATGTTTGACCTGGTTTGTTTGTTTCTGTTGCTCAAAGTCATATGGATATGAAGTTTTCCTGCAGCAGTTTTAAAACTTTCCTGGCAGAGTTTTAGTGTTCTACGTCTTAGCTTCTCAGGTTTTGAGAATCATTGTACAGCCACCTCTGAAGACCCAGGCTGGTGCTTACTTCTCAAACTGTTCCAGAAATTTTTGTACCCAATCTTCTGTCAAGTCACTTTCTGCACAAAATACCTAACGTAGTTTTGGTTTTCTATATAAACCTTGTGTATTTTACCTCTCATGTCCTTCTCTGCTTAAAAGCTTTAATACCTGACCACTCTTTGTGGGAATCTAAATAATTAGCATCACACCAAAGGGGCTGTACAATGACAAATTTTTCACAATTATAGATGTATCTTTCATTATTTTTTCATAAATTCCCTTCTTTTCTTTCCCATATTCATTTATTCATAATCCAGTATATTTAGCACACATTCTCTTAAATGTCTCTCCTCTTGAACTTGTTTATTAAATCTACCTACCTTAAAATTCCCATTCTAATCTGCCATTATATGATAAACCTCCTATGATCATGTAACCAGAATTAATCTCATTCTTTCCTAGCTAAACTAATACAGCACTTGTGTTTCTTTAGGATCATGTGAACCTAACATTCAACCCCATTCAATTTCAGCTCAACACTGATAAGTCTTTCCCCCAATTTACATCATTTATTTACCCCCAAATTATCAAGTACTTAACCATAAGCCAGTCATCCAGCTAGGCACTGGAGTAAGATATGAATACACAGTCCCTGTCTTATTAAACCTTATATCTTAATAAGGTAGATAATTATTAAGTAGACATAAAATGAATATGAAAGTGTCAACTCTGATGTGATAAGTGCTATAAAGAGAAGAGTTACCTGCCTATACAGGAGATCTTACCTGGTTTGAGGGTTAGGAAAAGCTACCTGTGGAAGTGACACTGGAGGTGATACCTAAAGAATGATGAGACATTAAATGGACTGGGGAGGAATACTGGCAACATGGCATGTCAGCAAGTCTTTTGCTAAACAGGCATTCAAGAAGGAAATGGAGTCCCTGCTCTTTCTACAGGGAGGCTTCATTGGGTGATTCTAATGAAACCTCCTCCTTATTTTGCTTTGGATGTGGGGGGAACACCTTTTCTCATACAGAAAGAGCGTTATCAAAGAGCACACTTTCCATTCCACAGGGCTTGCTACACCCATGCCTTCAACTGTGTCTCTTCTCCCCTCCAGTCTTTCACACACACACGCACACGTGCACACACCCGGGGGAACAGTTGTATTAACTAAGGACAAAACCACACATTTATTGAGTACTTAATCTAGGCCCTGGTATTTTTCTTGTTATTTACGCCTATGCTGGCATTTAATCGTCACAATAATCCTATGAAGTAGGTATTTACAAAGGAGGACAGTGCAGCAGAGAAAATACCGAGTCGTATTTACTAACCACTAGATATGAGCAGCATTGAGCCTTTACTGTGTGCTAAGCGTAACTGTTGTGAGCACTATTTTTGTAGTTATTATTATTCCCATTTTACTGGGAAGGCTGGGGGGAAGGGAGATTAAGTGACTTGCTCATGGTTACACAGCTAGTGTGGCCGGGCCAGGATTTGAAGCAAGTGGACTCAGTACAGCACCTGTGCTACTAACTACTCCGCAGCTTTCCAGGGCTGGTTCTGATCCTGCCTAGTAAACCCCACAGAGAGGATTCTGGCCTCCATTTTTGGAGTACCTCTTCAGAAGTGAGTATCTAGTACCTCTTTGTTCTAGTCTTTGGGTTCTAGTCACCAATTCTGGGACAACCAGAAAATTCCCACTCATCATCCTGTTATACATGAGAAATTTCCTCCGACATTCAATACACTTCTGGATTTCTGTCTCTTCTAGGGTAATATACACTGAGAAGTGCACACAATTTAATATTAAAGTAATTAAAATATAATTAGGATCTTAACTTGCTTTAAACAAATGTTAAGTAAACAAGTGAGCCTTGTAAATAATGTATTATTTTAGACGATTCACAACATCACTTACTTCCATTAGTTTGTACTGGTGAGAACCAAACTATAGTAGAAAGATAGAGTTAACATATTTGTATCAAGAATGAACAAGAAAATATCACCAAGATGATTTTGCTAGCAAGAAGACCAGCATAATGAAAAAAAGTATCTGTTATAGAAGAAACTTAGAGAAAAATGGTCTTACCACTCTTTTATAGATTCCTTTGCCATTACATGAAAACTCAGAAGCAGGGTTTTAAACAGGTCCTGAATTGAATTCTAAGGATGCCTCTGGAAGAGTATTGAGGTGTCAGTAAACACCCCTAAACTTTATGCAAAACTTGTGTTTATTTGTGTGTGTGTGTGTGTGTGTGTGTGTATATATATATATATATATATTTTTTTTTTTTGGAGGAAAGAGTCCATAGCTTTTACCAAGTTTCCACAGTGGTACCCTGCAAAAGGTTA
Organism: Phocoena sinus; assembly: GCF_008692025.1. Taxonomy (NCBI): domain Eukaryota; kingdom Metazoa; phylum Chordata; class Mammalia; order Artiodactyla; family Phocoenidae; genus Phocoena; species Phocoena sinus. Next base: position 81,352,223 of record NC_045771.1, on the reverse strand, counting down.
AGAAACACTGATGGAACATGGTGGTATAATTATGTAATTATCAATACTAAATAGATCCAAGAGAATGTATTTTATTTATAATTACCAAAAAATCACTCATCATTATCTATTAAATAAGAGAACTGTTGCTTTAAAGATGGACTAGATAAACCATTAAAATAAGCACTGATTTATACACCTCTGCCCTGGATGAAGTCAAGGTTGGCCTCAGGCAGATTGATCCCATGGAATTGGGTTCCCTGGAAGCAAATTTTACCTTCATTCTTATATCCTTTAAAAAAAATTTTTTTGAGGTGATTACAAGTGATATAAAGTTCTCAGAACTAATAATTTTTCAAGTTTAAAATGTTCTGATAAATAAAAAGTTAGTAAAAGTGGATTCTCCTCTCTCCCATCTAACTACCAGAAGGCATAATTGTATGGGTCTCACTGGTTATACCAGAGATACTGCAGTAGAATAATCTGATGGACAGTCATCTTCATTGTCCGGAATTGGTCCTTCTTCCTTAGGCAATGCTAGAAGGTCAGCTTATAATCATATTGTTGGTTTACAAGATTATTATGTTAGCTACTAATTTGTATGAGTCTAAAAAAATAAATCTGTGTGATTTAGAATTTTTAAAAAGTAAAAGCAATATGTACATGTACATACATATAAGAAATTTTTAAACAATACATATATATAGAGTTAATGTCATATTTGTCAGATGACATTTATTTTAAGAACTTTATTTAATAAAATTTTAGAAAAATAGACCAACTTAACCATACACTTGATGGTGTATAATATACTTACATTTTCTTATCTCTGAATAATCTTCCCAGCATTTGTTGCATTATGATGCTAAAAATGTCTTCATATGATTAATGTACCTTGAAGTAAAATTTTCTCTGAAAATCCTAATATTAGAAGATTTTCTAATAGATTCAGAGACTACCCAGAAGGAACATACCTACAAGAAAATTAATTGACTTTAAACAAAATAAAACAAACACCGAAAGGGAAGGAGAAGGACAAACGGGGGAGATGAAGGGTGTAGCCTTTGTGGCAGAGTCTGCTGGTGGTACTCTAACTTGTCCTTTCATCTTCTTGATGTATGACTGGTCTACAGTTCTCCAGGTCTCTAGCAGTTGGGTGTCATATGTGATTGATTTATCTCAAATGGAATGGGCTGGAAGGACAATGTGCCAACGTCTAGGTCTAAGTTTTCAGACCTTCACATTCTCCTTCCACCTCCACTCAGAGTAGACCAAGAACATAACATCAACACCATAGAAAAGGAGCTTTTAACCTGTAACCCAAGGGCCAACACTACATAGAATTCAATGTGCTCATGAAATCTGGATGGTGAAAAATTAATAAAAAATAAAGATAAAATTTAAGATTTTCTTCTGTTGAAAATGTAGACAATAAACTATAGTACTATTAATAGTACATGTGGCTTTGGCAAAAATAGAAATCATAGGGATTTTTGAATCATATTATAGCCATTGCAGATATCTTAAAATATTGCTTTTGTTCCTAATTGCTTCAAACTTATGGTATTTATACCCATAATATACTTTTTATATCTTATAATTTAAAGTGTTAAGGAAGCACACATTTACATATTTTGATCATGGTGTTTTAATGTAATTTGTTTCCTTTTTAATCTGATGCATTTTACTTTATGCATTTACTAAACATTATTCTGAGAAAGTCCATATAATTTAGCAGATTACTAAAGAGGTCCATGGCACAAAAAATTTAAGAACCCTGCCTGCCCTGGAGGATGGGAGAAACAAGAACTTGGAAGGAACTTGAGTCCCTAAATGACCACAAGAGAAAGAACTTCCTGACAGAACTTCCTCACAGCCCAAAAGATGCAACACAAATTTTTTCATGAGAGAAAGAAATAGCTTTGTAATTTAAGCCAACCTACTTTTGAGTCCTTTTTGTGGCAACACGCTACACATAAGTAATATATTCTTTATTACCAACTTCTATTTATTACAGGAAAGAAACACTATTTACAACTTTTTACTAAGAATTAAAAGAATGAAGAAAAAATGTTTTTAAGAATTAAAATAGGGCTTCCCTGGTGGCGCAGTGGTTGAGAATCTGCCTGCCAATGCAGGGGACACGGGTTCGAGCCCTGGTCTGGGAAGATCCCACATGCCACGGAGCGACTGGGCCCGTGAGCCACAACTACTGAGCCTGTGTGTCTGGAGCCTGTGCTCCGCAACAAGAGAGGCCACGACAGTGAGAGGCCCGTGCACGGCGATGAAGAGTGGCCCCCGCTCGCCGCAACTAGAGAAAGCCCTCGCACAGAAACGAAGACCCTACACAGCCAAAAATAAATAAATAAATAAATGAATTAATTTAAAAAAAAAAAAAAAAAAAAAAGAATTAAAATAATAGTTCATTTTTATGTAGAATTAAAGTGTTCAATGCCTTAATACAATAAACTACCTATGTAAACATTAAACTGTTATAAAAACTAAGCAGAGGGGCTTCCCTGGTGGCGCAGTGGTTGAGAGTCCGCCTGCCGATGCAGGGGACGCGGGTTCGTGCCCCGGTCCGGGAAGATCCCACATGCCGCGGAGCAGCTGGGCCCGTGAGCCATGGCCGCTGAGCCTGCGCATCCGGAGCCTGTGCTCCGCAGCGGGAGAGGCCACGGCAGTGAGAGGTACCATAAAAAAAAAAAAAAAAAACTAAGCAGAATCTTTAATCCATTTTATTTTTGTATATGGCATGAGGAAATGTTCTAATTTCTTTTTTTTTACGTGTAGCTTTCCAGTTTTCCCAGCACCACTTAAAAGAGACTGTCTTTTCTCCATTGTATACTCTTGCATGGTTTGTCATAGATTAATTGACCATAAGTGTGTGGGTTTGTTTCTGGGCTCTCTATTCTGTTCTATTGATCTACATGTCTGTTTTTGTGCCAGTACCATACTGTTTTGATTACAGTAGCTTTGCAGTATAGTCTGAAGTCACGAAGCATGATTCTTTCCGTTCTTCTTTCTCAAGATTGTTTTTGCTTTTTGAGGTCTTTTGTGTTTCTATACAAATTTTAAAATTATTTCCTCTACTTCTGTGAAATTAATCTATCACAAAGCAGGCAAGTATATATAATGTGGATAAGAGTTTGTACAAAAAGTGGTCCTGAGAAAACTGGACAGCTACATGTAAAAAAATGAAATTAGAACATTTTCTCACACCATATACAAAAATAAACTCAAAATGGATTAAAGACTTAAATGTAAGACCAGAAACCATAAAACTGCTAGAACAAAACATAGGCAAAATGCTCTTTGACATAAATCGTAGTAATATTTTTCTGGATCTGCTTCCTAAAGCAAAGGAAAGAAAAGCAAAAAATAAACAAATGGGACCTAGTTAAATTTACGAACTTTTGCATAGCAAAGGAAACCACTGACAAAAGGAAAAGGCAACCTACTGCATGGGAGAAAATATTTGCAAATGATATGACCCATAAGAAACTAATATCCAAAATCTATAAACAGCTCATACAACTCAACATCAAAAAAAAAAACCAACTCGATTAAAAAATGAGCACAAGACCTGAATAGATATTTTTCCAAAGAAGACATACACATGGCCAACAGGCACATGAAAAGATGCTCAACATTGTTAATCATCAGAGAAATGCAAATTAAAACTACAATGAGATATTATTTCACACCAGTCAGAATGGCTAGCATCAAAAAGAACACAAATAACAAATGTTGGCAAGGATGTGGGCAAAAGGGAACCCTCTTGCGCTGTTGGTGGGAATGTAAATTGGTGCAGCCATTGTGGAAAACAGTATGGAGGTTTCTCAAAAAATAGAACAACCTAAAAATAGAACGACCATATGACCCAGTAATTTCACTCCTATCCAAAACAAAAACACTAATTCAAAGAGAAACATGCACCCCAATGTTCATAGCAACATTATTTACAATAGCTAAGTCATAGAAGCAACCTAAGTGTCCAAGAACAGATGAATGGATAAAGAAAATATGGTATATATATATATATATATATATATATATATATGTGTGTGTGTGTGTGTGTGTGTGTGTGCATGTATGTGTGTATACACACATACACACACACACAATGGAATACTATTCAACCATAATGGCAAAAAGAATGAAATTTTGCCATTCTTTTTTAACAACATGGATGGAGGGTACTATGCTAAGTGAAACAGGTCAGACAAAGATGAATACTGTATAGTATCACTTATATATGGAAACTAGAAAACAGAACTAGTGAATACAACAAAAAACAGACTCAAAGATATATAGAGAACAAACTAATGGTTACCAGTTGGGAGAGGGAAGGAGGGAGGGGCAAGATATAGGTAGGGGATTAAGAGGTACAAACTACTATGTATAAAATAAATAAGCTACAAGGATATATTGTACAGCACAGGGAATATAGCCAATATTTCATAATAATTATAAATGGAGTATAACCTTTAAAAATTGTGAATCATTATGTTGTACACATGAAACATATAATATTGTATTGAATACATCAACTATACCTCAGTAAAAAACAAAACAAAGTGATAAATAAACTAAGTATATTATTCTAAGAAATAAAAATACAATGAATACTATTGATTATAATTATTAAAAAGTTACAATCAGGTAAAGATCAACAAATGCATACATCTCTGAGGATTTGTCATTAGCAGTCATTGCAAACCCACATCATCTCAATTTCAAGTGCCCGCTCTATTATCAAACAATCTTTCAAACCCAGTAATACAATCTGTTAATCTTACAAAAACTTCACTTTTCTGCGTTTCCCTTACGAACTCATCTCCCTTTTACCAAGTTTACATTCCACAATCAAACCTTCTATTCATTCTCTTACATATACCCAAAATCTCTTCCGTCTTTTGTTGTACTCTCTGCCTCTACCAAAGCATCAGTTTCGGTAGGAGAAAAACATATGGCCATAATCACCATTTTCACTTGAACTTCATGACCACTGACTTCAAGTGGGTCCTTGGAGCTCTCTAGCAATACTACACATTCCTTCTTAGTCTATTCAGACTTCTACTCTCATAAAAAAATATTTTAAGCTCTCTCTTCTTTCGTCAAACTTGTAATTTATTCTCTCATCTTTGCTCTCAGTTAATATCTGTGATTCCTTCGCCATGGAGAAAATTCAAAGAAAGAGTTCTTTCCCCAGCTCCCATAACCACACCAACACATCTACCATCATCAAGCATTCCTGGACTCAACCTTCAATCCTGTAACTATGGATGCTCTGTGCTCCTTTGTAAAGCTTCATTCTCCACTTGTGCACTAGGTCCCATTTCCTCTCCCATCTCAAAGACCGGCTCATACAATCACCCTCTGAACTTGATCATACTTTTTTGCATGTACAATACGCTGACATTTCTCTCATCATTAAAAAAAAAAAAATCTCTGGACCCCATATTCTGTTGCAGCAGCCATCTTATTTTTGTTTGCTTGTTTTTATAGCGAAACTCCAGGTAGTTGTCTATCTTTTCTGATTCCAATTTCTATTTTCTCCCTAAGACCCATTCATATTAGCTTTAGCCCAAACCCCACTCTCACCAGGAAACTTCTCTTATCTTGGTCACTGGTGATTTCCATACAGGTAAATCCAATAGTCAGTTCTTGGTCTCCATCTTACTCAAACTATGAGCAGCATTTGCCAAAGTTAATATCCCTCCCCTGGTTTGAAACATGTCCTGCATTTCCAGGACAAAATTCACTCCTTGTCCTTCCCCATTCCCCATCACCAATCACACTACCTTCCTCTCTTTTGCTGTTCTTTTTATTTGTTCTCCTGATCTTGTAATATCGGAAAACTCCAGGGCTCAGGCATTGTTCCTCTTTTATTTTTTATCTACTCTCACTCCCTTAAGGACCATAAGTACCATATATTTAAGTGACATTTATGTCTTCAGCCCACGCTTTGCCTCTGAACTCCAGGCTCATATATAAATCTCAAACTGAACAATAAACTGAACTCATGATCTTTCTCTCCCAACATGCTTCACTTGCAGTTTTCCCCACCTTAGGGTGGAAAAAGGGCAACTGTATTTTTCAGTTATTCAGGACAACAACACTGGAGTCACCCTTGACTCCCCCTTTCTCTAACAAACCACAGGAATTCTGTAAGCATGTCTTGTCTGTCCTAGCTTCAAAATCCAAAAACCTCACTCCCTGCCTGCTAAAACACGGTCCAAGACACCATAATCACTTACCTGGATTATTGTGATAGCCTTCTGCCTTGTCTTCCTCCTTCTGCCTTGGCCAGCTTCAGTTCCCTGCCACATTCTGCATGATCCTGTTACAAGGTAAGTCAGTAGAATACAATTAGAATACAATTTGTCAGTCTCATTTAAAATAAAAGCAAGATCTCTCATCATAAACTGTAAATTCTAATTTCTTTCCCCAGCTCCCATAACCACACCTACACATCTACCATCATCAAGCCTCTCTAATTTTGTTTCCTACTCTGTTGCCCCTGATGACCCTCTCCATCCATCTATCACTGACCTTGCTATTTCTTGCACACTAGGCATACTCTGGCCTCAGAGCTTGTAACTCTGTTTATTGTTCCCGGATGCTCTTCCCCTTGGATTCCTTTTAACAGTCTCCTTCACCAGCTTCAAGTCATGAGCCAGACTGTCATCTTCTTAGGGATGCCTTTCCTAATCATCCTATTTAAAATTCACCCACCCCCTACCTCGGCACTTCCTTGGCCCTTCTCTGCTTCAATTTTCTCCATATCTGGGATCACCTTCTAACACACACAGCATGTTTATATCATTTTGTTTATTTTCTCTCTCCTCCCATGACAACGTGAGCTCCATCAGGGTAGAGGTTTTTGCCAGCTATGTTCTCTCACCTAAAAAAGTTCCTGACACATAGTAAGTATTCAGCAAGCTTTAACTCTTACTATTATAATTTGTTATGATTGACTCAATTACTTGTGAATACATTCTGGTCTATGCTATGGGGAGAAGAGAGAAAACAATTTTAACCTCTCTATGATAGCATTAACAGCACTTATTTTCTAAAGTGTCCCTGATTTCTCCAGAGAATGTTAAATCTGCCCCATTTAAAACAACAACAACAAAAAAAAACTTGCAAGTTAACTTTTATTCAAAAACAGTTAAGAGTTGCTTAACCTCTGCAAACAAAATATTAGATGGGGTTTCATATATCTACTGTAAAACGGAATGGATAAGATGAACATAGGGCTGAAATTTGATAGTTGAATATATATTCAATTCTTTTAATGTTTACATCATGAAGTATATCTATAAACATATATGTTTGTAATAGCTTAAAATAGACAATGCCCACCTACCCACACTGAAGCTTAATAAATAGAATATTTTAATGCTTGAAGTCCCTATGTGGCCCTCCTCAATTACTTCCCTTCCCTACCTCTAAGAAGTAAACGCCAGGGCTTCCCTGGTGGCGCAGTGGTTAAGAATCTGCCTGCCAATGTAGGGGACATGGGTTCGAGCCCTGGTCTGGGAAGATCCCACATGCCGCGGAGCAACTAAGCCCGTGAGCCCCAACTACTGAGCCTGCGCGTCTGGAGCCTGTGCTCCGCAACTGGAGAGGCCGCGACAGTGAGAGGCCCTTGCACCGCAACGAAGAGTGGCCCCTGCTCGCCGCAACTGGAGAAAGCCCTCGCACAGAAATGAAGACCTAACACGGCCAAAAATAAATTAATAAATAAAAAAAAAAAAGTAAATGCCAGAAGTTGTGTTCATCATACTTTGTTATATTGTTTTGCCATATACATAACTATCCACAAACAATATATTGTTTCCTTTTGCTTGATTTTGAAATCTACGTCAATAGAACCGTACTACAGGCTTTCCACTGTAACTTTTTTTGCATGCTCAGTATTATGCTCCTGAGATGTACTCATGAGGATTTGCTGCACCCTAATTTATTTAAAATGATGATCTGATGAACATTCTTGTTCATGACTTTAGGACCTTATACTCAAAACTTTCGAGGCATCGTGATTTTCTTCACAAAGAATTTATACCACTCTCTACTCCTGTGAGCAAAATATAACAGTATCCATTGTTCCACATCCTTGCTGTTACTTGAAATTTTAAGTTTCTATTTTTGTCAGTCTGAGAAATGTGAAATGATGCTGTGAATTTAACTCAAATTTTCTAATTACTAATACAGTGGATATTCATAGTGAGATTCAACAGTTAAATATAATGTAGCTTCCTTTTTAAATCTTCATTAAGAAATGTTTCCAATTTTAAAATTCTGCTTAAGAACTTCTTTCCTACCTCAATTTCATGAAGGTATTCCCCTCTTACATTACCATCTTGAATACTTTGTCTTTTATATTTAAGTCTTTCATCCATTTGAAATTATTTCTCAGTATATGTGAAGTAGAGTTCTATTCCAGGACCACTTAATAAATAATCCATCCTTTCCTTACGTATATGGCTTCCATAGCTCTTTCGGTATACTTATGAGTTCTGTATTCTGTTCCTTTCTCTATCAGTCACCAATACAATACTACCATATTAGTAAAACTTTAAAATAATCCTAATATCTGTTAGAGAATCTCTCTAGTATGTTTTTTTTCAGTTAATTATTTAGTATTTTTGGCCCATTTGATCTTCCATGTATATATTTTAGAATACAGTTTTTTTACTTAAAGAAAACTCTACTTAAAATAGTAACCAGTCACAATTCCCTCCCCACTACTTCTAATCAATTACTTGTGTCTACTTTCTGTTCATAGTCAAGTATTACCTTCTAAGATACTATATGGTTTATTTATTCATATGCCTATTATTTTATCTCCCTCTCACTTAGCCATCTCCTACCCAGCTAGACTATAAACTCAAAATTGGATTTGTTCATTGGTACATCTCAAGTACCTAAAACAGATCATGCTTGAGTAAAGATAGCTACTCAGTAAATATTTGCTGAGTCAATGAATTTAACTAGAATTTATGGCTCATCTGGGGAAAGCTGACATCTTTATAAAATTCCATTTTTTTTGCTCCATGAAAATAATGGCTCTCTCCATCTATAAATGTTTTCTCTAAAATATTTTAATAAGCCTTTATAAGGTTCCAACATGAAGTTTTCACACATATTAGATTTATTCCTGTAAACCTTACACATTTGCTGTTGTTGACACTGTTGCTATGGACTTAATGCTATTTTTGTCTATTTATTCACTCTATTAAATGTAAATTCTACTTTATATTAATATTTATAATAATGTAAACCACCACAATCAAGATATTGAAAATTTCCCATCACTCCAAAAAGTTCCTTTGATCCTCACTGCAGGCAATTCCATTCCCCTACACCCAGCCTCTGTCAAACTCTGATCCATTTTCTGTTACTATTTTGCCTTTTCTAGAATGTCGTATAAATAGAATCATTATGGTATATAGCCTTTTTTGTCTGGCTTCTTCAGTGTAATGCATCTGAAATTCATCCATATTGTTGCACCTTTCAGTAGTTCTTTCCTTTTTAGTGCCGAACAGATTCTATGGATGTAATGCAATTTGTTAATCCACATTTGACTTGTTTCTAGATTTTGGTTATTATGAATACAGCTGCTATGAACGTTCACTTAATGAATTTTGTGTGGACAGTTTTCACTTCTGTTGGGTAGATTTCTAGAGTGGAACTGCTGAAGCATGTAAGAAATTCTTTAATTTTGTGAGAAATTCCAGAACTGTTTTCCAAAGTATTTGTACCATTTTTTTCATTCCCACCAGCAGAGTGAAAGAATTCCAGTTGCTCTACATTTTCACCAGCACTTGGTATTAAGAGTCTTATTTTTATCCATTCTAGTGGGTATGAAGTGTTATCTCATTGAGATTTTAATTTACATTTCCCTAATGACTAATGATGTTGAGCATCTTTTCATGTTCTAAGTTGTCATTCCTGTCTTGTAAAGTGTCTCTTTAAATCTCTTGCCAATTTTTAAATTGAGTTTTTGGTTTCTTATTATTGAATTGTGAGGGTTATTTCAGTATTCTGGATACAAGTCGTCTTCTTCCCAGCTCCACAGTAGCCTTGAAAATTATCAGCCTCAAAACCTCAGAGCTGTGAGAACCAACAGCCTTGCAGCCACTGGCGGGGGGCAGACCAGGTTTGAAGTTCATCAAAAAGTCCCATGGCCAGAGAACTGTTATTAGCTAACCTTACAGCTCCTTGGCAAATACCTATTTACGGAGTGCTGTCATTATTTGACCTGACATGGACTCACTTGCAGGATATATCTGGTACAAGACTTGCATCTAGAACACATAAAAAATTTACAACTCAAGAGTAAAAAAGGCAAATAATCTAATTAAATTTGGGTAAAGGATCTGAATAGATATCTATTCAAAGATAATATAAAAAGGGTAAAAAAGCATATGAAATGATTCCCCACATGAACCATTAAGAAATACAAACCAAAACCACAATGAGAAAGCACTTCATACCTAGTAGAATGACTATAACCAAAAACACAGATAATAATTGTTGTCAAAGCTGTGGAGAAATTAGAATCCTCATTCACTGTTGGTGAGAATGTAAAATGGTGCAGCTACTCTGGAAAACAGTTTGGTAGTACCTCAAAATGTTAAATAAACAGAGTTTCCATATAACCCAGCAATTCCACTCCTAGGTATACACTTAAGTGAAAACATATGTCCACTAAGAAGCTTGTACACAAATATTCATAGCAGCATTATTCATAACAGCCAAAATGTTCAAACTCAAATGTCTATTAACTGAGGAATGGATAAACAAAATGCAGTATATCCATACAATGAAATATTATTCAGTAATATAAAGAAATGAAATATTGATACACGTGAACAAAGATCCTTGAAAACATTATGCTAAGAGACACCAGTCACAAAAAACCACATATTGGGGCTTCCCTGGTGGCGCAGTGGTTGAGAGTTCGCCTGCCGATGCAGGGGACGTGGGTTCGTGCCCCGATCCGGGAAGATCCCACATGCCGCGGAGTGGCTGGGCCCGTGAGCCATGGCCGCTGGGCCTGCGCGTCCGGAGCCTGTGCTCCGCAGCGGGAGAGGCCACAACAGTGAGAGGCCGGCGTACCGCAAAAAAAAAAAAAAAAGAAAAAAAAAACCACATATTGTATGTTCTCGTGTATATGAAATATTCAGAGTAGACAAATCTATGCAGACAGAAATTGTTACCTACTGCTGAGCAGAAGTTTATGGGGAGTGACTCCTAATGGGTTCTTTCTGGAGTGATAAAAATGTTCCAAAATTAAGTTGTGTTGATGGTCACAAAACTGCGAATATATTAAAATTCACTGAATTGTATTCTTATACACATACACAATGAGATACCATTTTAACTAGATTGGCCTATTTTAGAAGTCTGCTAATAAATACTGCCAAGAACGGGGGATATGGAGCAGTGGGCCCTCCCATTCACTGCTAGTGGGAGTACACATTAGTGGAGTCACTTTGATAAACAGTTTTGCATTTCGCCACGTTTAGCTTAGATATATACTGTAGTGAAACTTCTGCACACATCCACTAGAAGAACTACACTATTCATAAGAGCCTTGTTCTTAAGAGATTAACATGGAAAACAGAAGAGAATAAATAAATACAATAGAACATATTCCTACAACGAAATACTATGCCCCTGTGTAAATGACTGAAATACATCTCACATGTTAACATGGCTGATTACATCTCACATATTAACATGGCTGATTATCTGAAACATATTTCAATGAAAAATTAAGTTACAAAGTACAGATTGAACAGTCATGTAAAGCAAACAGAAAAAAATATTTTTTGTGCAGAAATATGGTAAAAAACAAAGAAAAGCAAATGAAAGATGCACATAAAATTTGGGATAGTGGTTACCTCTGTGGGGTAGGAAGGAGGACACAGGACATTCCACAGTTTTGATAATGTGGTAAATCATTTGTAATTAAAACCCCTGTAATAAACTTCACTGTACATCAAATACCTAGCCATGAAGTGGATGAAAAGTCAATAGGGGAGGGCTTCCCTGGTGGCACAGTGGTTAAGAATCCGCCTGCCAAAGCAAAGGACACGGATTTGAGCCCTGGTCTGGAGAGATCCCACATGCCGTGGAGCAACTAAGCCCGTGCGCCACAACTACTGAGCCTGCACTCTAGAGCCCACAACCCACAACTACTGAAGCCCACACGCCTAGAGCCCATGCTCCGCAACAAGAGAAGCCACCGTTAATGAGAAGTCCATGCACAGCAACGAAGAGCAGCCCCTGCTCGCCGCAACTGGAGAAAGCCCGTGCGCAACAATCAAGACCTGACGCAGCCAAAAATCAAAGAAATAAATTTATTTAAAAAAAAAAAAGTCAATTGGGGAGCAAAGAGTCTATATTTTTTTAAATGGTAAATGGTTAAAAACTGCCAGGAAAACGTCTGTTTCCCAAATTCTTAGTCTCTCTCCATAAATGTATATATGTATGTGTAATATAAAATTTTACATATATAATTTAATGTAATTATATAATATAATTTTATATAATATATAGCAAATATATTCTAGATATATTTGAAGACCATATAATTTACACATATGTATTTGAAAAATATATATGGATATAACACATATTTGAAAAGAAATCTAAAAAGTATTTTTTAACTTGTTTGTGTTAAGAGCAGTGGAATTATCATTTAAATATCTGAGAAAAACAAAAACATTGCAAACTTAAATGCTGAAAGCATTAAGACTATTTTATTATGTAATTTCCTATCACACCTTCAAAGTATTTTTTTTTCCTTCTCTTGTCTTTTAGCAGTTAAGCATTTTCTTGATCTTTACTGATTTTTATTTCCTATTTTGTGGCAGGGAATTAGTATTGTTATATATGGATTTTTCTGTTTTCAGGTTAAAATAACACTTGGTGAAATATTATTTCTCTCCAGAGTTGAGTACAAAAGGGGAAAGATCAGTCTACAATAGAATGATGTACAGAAACCTTGGCTAGAAAATATCTGGCACTAGAAGCAGAAGCACTTCTCTGAGGACTAAAGGTTATCTTTTCTCACCAAGCTATCTATTCTCCACCACAAATGAAACTGAAAAAGAACCTTTTAAAAGTACTTTTCGTCTTTCTGGTATCAAATTATTTACATCGATGTTAATAAACTCAGACATCTAATATATATGTAAATATTACTATTTAATAATTTTGCTATTGGCATAGTGACTCCATGCATAAATTAAAGGTGTACAGTAAGATCTTAAATAATTTTGTCTCTTTCACAGACCTATCCTCTTATTGTGTGATTAGAATCATGGAATTTTGAGGGCTTCCCCATTTCCATTCGTCCATCCATCCATTTAAAAATTAATAATATATTTTTAGTATTATTCATTTATTTACTCATTCATCTATTCAACAAATATTTATTACTTACCTCCTGCCTGGCACTATGCTTATTTCTGGGAATATGGTAAGAGTCAATGGTTAAAGGATCCTTGCCTTCTTGGAACTTAGAATCTATCTACAGAGGCAGATAATCATGATTGCCACTTACATATTGTAATTAGTGCTACATTGCGGTTAGTGGTACAAACAGAGGTGTTTGGTGGTTTGGTTGACGAACTTGAGATAGAAACTGAGATGAGTGAGGGTTAATAAAGGAAGGAGAGAAGAAAAAGCATGTCAAAAGCCATATGACAGAGGATCGAAGATATAAGGATAGGAAGGCTGGAAGAGAGCAAGAAGGAATGTGATAGTGAGCATAGAAAGGCCAGGAGATTTCAAGTCAGGCAGGACTTGATTAGCTATGTGTAAAATAATGGGAAAACATTGAGGCACTAGGCAATAGAGAGACATTGCCTGACTTGTGTTTTCAGATCACTTAGCTGCATTTTTCAGCATGTGTCCTGCAGTTATTCAGTCTCCATCCCTCTCGGTGAGTTGCCATGTATCGTCATAACTGTGCTGCGATGTTCCAAAAACCCTCCATTATCATGCATTCCAGTTTGTGAACTCAGAAGAGAATTTAAGTTATTCTAAGATGCATTAGACTTTAAATTCTTCTAAAGTCTAATGGGCAATAAATAACTATACACATACACTTACCATATGATGGGGTAAGAACTCAAGTAGAGACATAGATCAAAGTGCAAAGGGTAACAGCAGAGGGTGTCAATTACTCTTGCCTGGAGAGAGAGGGAAAGCATACAGAGAAGAGGGATATTTTATTTGGTCCTGAAAGGTATCTAAGAGGTTGTTTTGTTTTGTTTTTAAAGAAAAAATGGAAACAGCATTCTGAGAAAAGAGAATTTTATAAAATCATAGGAGTTTCCTGGGAGACGATGAGAAATTTGATATATGGGAAAGGACAGAGGGAATTTGGGAACGAAGCTCAAGATAGATTCTGAGAGATATGTTATGACAGGATAAAACACAGATTCCAGATTCCATCCTTTAGGCACTAGGGAGCCAAAGCGGGGTGAGGGTGGGGACTAAGCTGGGGAATGAGTCTCTGATGGTTAATCTTAGCACTGTTATACCTACTTACAGGATTAGAATCTACCTTCCTGAATGTCCAATTACTTTACGTAACTGCCCACCTACTTTGTATTGTGTGTGCAGACCACCATGCTTACCTGCTTCAGTTCAGATACCATCAGTTTTGCTCCTCGCATTTCATCTTCATTCCTAGAAGCAGACTAGGCATATGGAACAGACTTGACGTTGTCCTAGAGGCCATGCTTTCTTCTCTAGTTTGACTTCCATGCTCAAATAATTTTCGCCTTCTCTCGAAACCAAACCTTTTCTACTTACCCAAACATCTAACCCAAACAATTCAAACATATATTTATTTCTGTGAGATAATATTTCCTCTCCTACTTAAATTGTAAGTAAACATTTGGCTCACAACCATATATCATTACCTCTTTTATTAAGAAAAACTAATTATAACTTCTAAAAATAAGATGTAGACATTGATAGAATGGGAAAAATCAATGTTCTAGCGCAAGGCAAGTGCCAGTTTTTGAATTATATATAGTGATGATTCACGGGTATAACCGTCAATCTTAAAAAACCGCACATCTGTCCTGGGGGACTGTCAGGGGCATATGGAACCTTCAGGTGCTGCAGTGACTAATGACTACTCGTAGGTAGGAGTGAAATGCAGCTTAATGCCTAGGTTCGCATAAGTACATGATAAAAACTCTCACTATTGGTGCATTTTTTCACTAATTTGTTGTGAGCTCCAAAAGATACAATTATTATTAAATAAATCAGATATCAATTGATTTATTTAAAAATTATTTTCCCCCAAACAGAATGGTCATATTCAAAATTACAGCCTGTGTGCACACGTGTATACACATTTGGCTGTGTTTAAATGTACACACTATAAACCTTGTGAATCTCCCATGCCATTGTGAACATCTGAACCAGCCTTTGTCTGTTGGTTTATTTATAATACACAGAGACGAATTTTTTTAAAGTAATGCTTAATGAAAAGAGGAGGCTGGATAAAGAGTAAAGGATTTCTGATATGGGAAGATGCAATCTCATCCAGTACCTCCAGCTTTGAGCTGTACGGCTAAACATGAGCTCAGTTATACATGAAAGGTTCAACCTGTACGGAGGTGCTGCTAAGGAACTGTGAGCATGGGAACCTATTTAAATCCTTCCACGTCTCCTATGCTCTTAACACGGCTAAGACAGAAAGCCAGTATTTAAAAGCTGATGTAGTATTTTCTCTCTTTGGGAAGCAACAGAGCTCTCTCTAACCGAAGTGAAAAGAAAAATCCCTCCTCACATCTAAGGAAGAGAACCGACCACGGGCTACGGTCCCCGCCGCACTGCTCTGTTCTCGGTAAAACTGAGCTGAGAGAAAGCTGTCTGGTTTTTGTTTCATCAACTCCACTGGATCCCGCTTGCACAAAGCTTTTAATATCTAGCCAGCCTTGGGGGACTCCATTTCTCACAGTTACTTCAGGATCATTCTTCGTGCTAAACCAGCCAGGTTATTTTTAGGTGTTGAGAGCCATCTTACCAGGTGAAGAGCAAAAACACAGTGAAGGGTCAGGCTGGGGGAATTTTCAGCTTCTGCCACTAAAACCCCACTAAGCAGAATCAATTATGTCCTCCCCCTCCTAAATTTAATTTAAAATACGATTTAAAATTTTTTGCTTAAAAATAGACCTTTTGGAGTTGTTTTGTATGCAGAAAAAGAAAGCAGAGAAATTCAGAAAACATGCCAGGAAAAAAAAATTCAAGCTCTCATGGTGGGTTTGAAAGCTCACATCTATCAATTTTAATTCTATCTCCTAGGAGGGAGGCAGGCCATTCTGGCAGGCTAAGCATAGATTTTATTTGGCCTTCTACCATTTTCTTCTATGTGTCTGCAATTTGATTTTTGTTGATTTCTCCCAGGGATTTTTTTCCTGATGAATAATTAATTATAGTCTATGTCAATTTTCCATGGCTATTGAATTCTGTAGAAATCTTCCTACAATAAAACTTTCAGTGTGTAAAAAGTGATTTGCTACATATTCTGCTTTCCTTGCAATTTTAAGGTTGTCCAAATCCATATGAGATTTGCCATTAAAAACTCAATTAGCTTTCACTGTTAATCCCTGATACACTTTCCTTGTTACTCTCTCCCTTTCCTCATTTCAACCATACTCCAGGAAACTTTTGTTATAGCTTGAATAGTTTGTACTTTATTAATTTGGCTATGATTCAGCAACCACTTAGCATCCATGATATATTAATTATAAAAATATGTAGCTGTGGTCTGTTCTTAGGGAATTTTTAACCTTTATTTTATGGAAACATTCTAAGAATTTCTGTACTCAAAAACAGCATATAAATAAATAATTATACAAGTAATGGAATCAAAGAATTAGAAACAAAATTGAGATAAGAAAATACAACATCCATGTATGGTTAATCCTTGCTCTAAAATGTGATGGATGATTCTACAACTTTCCTCAGTCATCTTAAATATTTATCATTTGTATATTAAGAATAGTTTCATTCACAACTAGTGTATTCCATACATTAAAAAAATTCTCCTTCCTCAAAGTTTTTTTTTAAAGTGTTCCTTTTGGGTTCACTTTTCAAAAATTTCTCGATTTTGACTCTAAAAACCATTTAAGGCTTCAACTCCTTCCTTAGATGAGAAATCAAAATCGGGTTCAATATGGGTTCAGTTAATTCTGAGTAGCAGACATTCTGATTCATTTCATCACTACTTCATTGACCCTTCTATAGAGTTGAATATACAGCTTTGCTGACTTGGATTCAGTTAAGTTCATTAAAATATACAGAAACTCATGTGTTTTATTATCATTATGTTTCTTATTTCTGATTATTTCTCAAATGTATTAGTATTGATGACAATCATGATATTGGGTAAAACATTGTAATATGTATTTGGAATTCACAAACGTCCACTCTCTTTTTCATTTTTCCTATACTAATGTACATTAGAAAAAGATGTACTCTCCTCCTTCACCACCACTTCCTCCCTCCTCTTTTTCTTTTCATGTCTTCACCTAAGACACTCTTGCTTTATCTCTATAACCTCTGTAAGGTTTTTCTTTTATTGACCATTCTCAAGCGAAAACTCGCATCTCTGAAATTTCACAGCAATTATTTGGTATGTAAATTAACTTGACCACTCTTTCATTCAACATTTCTTGAGCACCTATTATTTATCAGGCAACACTGAATAAAACAGAAACGAATCCATGTCTCAAGGAGGCTTACATTCTAGTGAGTGAGACAGACCATAAACAAAATAAATTATATAGTATGTTGAAAGGTGAAAAGAAAAATAAAGCAAGGGGAGGTGATATAGAAACACCTGATAGACAGTGAGCTCACAGGGGCGAGGGTTCTGTTTCTACTTTATTCTTTTCTCTTGATTTTCTGTCAAGTGCCACCTTCTCAATTGCGTGATTTTGGATTGAATGTCAGATTACCTATGCAAAATTGTAGAAATAATTTGAGGCTCTAATTATAATCCCTGTGAGGGCTGCTCTGTTTTCATGCCACTCTTATTGATGACTAGGTGGCCTTTTAGGTTGTGAACAAAAGCCTCAGCAAGTCTTGGAGTCCAGTTTTAACTCCTCTGCCCTGTGAGTCAGCCAGGATTTTTGCTCAGCTTTTCAGCATCCCAGCCGCCACTTGCGGACCTCTCGTGGTGCACCGTTGTTGGAAGTGAAATGAGCAGTGGGTGGGAGTCGCCGACAATTTTTAACAGTAGTCAGAGGCACCTGCACCGAGTGTGCTATAAAATGCAGCTTGTTAGGTTTTGAGCAGAAACAGTCGTCTTGGGATACTGTTGAAAAGCTGGGGCTTCCTCAAAGGCCTCATACTTTTTCAGCTAGGTCTTGATCTCTGAGACAATGGTCATCTCCCATCTGCAGCTGTCTCTTTGCTGTCGGTTCAGGCCTTGTGGATAGAGGTCAGCGGCAGGAACTTCTCAGTCAGGAAGTGCTTATCTCATCGAAGTCATTTAAAAGTGCCATTTCACACAACCTTTAGATTTCTGCTCCACACCACTTCAAGTAAAATTAGTATTTAAAATTATCTTCTTCTAGACACCCAGGAAGAGAGGAAAATCCCCTTGCCCATTGTGATTCTCTTACCTTATCTAGTGACCCACCCCCAGTTGGAATCTAGGCAATAGGAGAATAAAACCTATGTACAACTTCCTCCTTTACTCTGGTAATTTTTTTTTTTTTTAAATAGTAGGTGAAGTTTTATTTTATTTACAAAGAATATTTTATTTTTTAATTTAATTTTAGTGAAGTATAGCTGATTTACAATATTGTGTTAGTTTCAGGTGTACAGCACAGTGATTCAGTTATATATATAAAAATATATACGTGTGTGTGTGTATATATATATATATATATATATATATACATATACACGTATTTATTGTTTTTCAGATTCTTTTCCCTTATAGGTTCTTACAGAATATATAGTTCCCTGTGCTATATAGTAGGTCCTTGTTGGTTATCTATTTTATGTAGTATATATATGTTAATCCCAACCTCCTAATTTATCCCTCCTCCACCTTTCTCCTTTGGTAACTCTAAGTTTTTTTTCTATGACCCTGTGGGTTTATTTCTGTTTTGTAAATAGGTTCATTTGTGTCATTTATTTTCTTTCTTTTTTTTTTTTTTAAGATTCCACATCGAAATTGGTATAGCCACTATGGAGAACAGCATGGAGTTTCCCTAAAACACTAAAAATAGCGCTACCATTATGATCCTGCAATCCCACTCCTGGGCATGTATCTGAATAAAACTATAATTCAAAAAGATACATGCACACCAATGTTCACTGCAGCACTATTTACAATAGCCAAGACATGGAAACAACCTAAATGCCCATCAACAGATGAATGGATAAAGAAGATGTGGTACATATATACAATGGAATACTACTCAAACATAAAAAAGAATGACATGGGTTTCCCTGGTGGCGCAGTGGTTGAGAGTCCGCCTGCCGATGCAGGGGACACGCGTTCGTGCCCCGGTCTGGGAAGATCCCACATGCCGCGGAGCAGCTAGGCCCGTGAGCCATGGCTGCTGAGCCTGCGCGTCCGGAGCCTGTGCTCCATAACGGGAGAGGCCACAACAGTGAGAGGCCCGCGATCCGCCAAAAAAAAAAAAAAAGAATAACATAATGCCATTTGCAGCAACATGGATGCAACTAGAGATTATCATACTAAGTAAAGTAAGCCAGATAGTGAACAAGTATCTTATGATATCGCTTACTCTGGTAATCTTTTCTTTCCTCCTCCCACAACTTTCCAGGCCCAGAAGAGACAGACTTCCCTTTCCCTGCAAGTATCTCTTTCTATCACAGACTTTATGTCCAGGGACTTGGATAAGTTCTGTGGAAGAATCCTCTATGCTAGGTCATCCCATTTATTTAGCAAATCACCTCACCACAAAATCAAGCCTTGAAACAATTATCTTGGAAAAGAGGACACATTTTTACTGCCCTACCCCACCCTCTTGTTTTGGAATGATAATACTCAAGATTGGTCTTAGAGATGGGAGACCATAATGGATCCTCATCTAATCAGGGAAGTTAAAACTTTATAAAGATGCAGCTTAAACTTTATAAAATATTGGCTCTGACAAACTAGGAAAGCTCTCTTACTAAACAAAGCCCTCAAAAATGTGGCTTCTTAGGCTTGATCTGATTGTGCATTTGCACTCAAGAGATTATTTCACCAATAAAATCCCAATAACCTATGGGAGGATCTAGCACCAGTACAGAATTTTATTTATCACCAAAGTCAGTCAGAAAGTGGTAGTTTATACCAAACATAAGGTAGATAGCTAGTGGGAAGCAGCCGCATAGCACAGGGAGATCAGCTCCAGTGCTTTGTGACTGCCTGGAGGGGTGGGATAGGGAGGGTGGGAGGGAGGGAGACACAAGAGGGAAGAGATATGGGAACATATGTATATGTATAACTGATTCACTTTGTTATAAAGCAGAAACTAACACACCATTGTAAAGCAATTATACCCCAATAAAGATGTTAAAAAAAAGAAAGTGGTAGTTTAAAATAAGTCATGTGTTAAGTATTCTAAAAAGAATTACTTATTCAAACATTCAATTTTATTTTTTTCCATTTAATTCAAAAAATTTCATCAAACCTCAGTGACTGGGCTTCCCTGGTGGCGCAGTGGTTAAGAATCCACCTGCCAATGCAGGGGACACGGGTTTGAGCCATGGTCCAGGAAGATCCCACATGCCATGGAGCAACTAAGCCCGTGCGCCACAACTACTGAGCCTGAGCTCTAGAGCCCTCGAGCCACAACTACTGAGTCCACGTGCTACAACTACCGAAGCCCGCGTGCCTAGAGCCCGTGCTCTGCAACAAGAGACGCCACTGCAATGAGAAGCCCATGCACTGCAAGGAAGAGTAGACCCCACTCGCCGCAACTAGAGAAAGCCCGCGCAGCAATGAAGACCCAATGCAGCCAAAAATAAATAAATTTATTTAAAAAAAAAAACAAACCTCAGTGACTATAACTTGGTACAAAGGAAACAGGTGCCTTTTACTGATTGGTTTTGTCTTCTAGATTTGCACAACCCCTAGGACTATGGTGACTGGTCACTAGCAGAACTTTGGTGTTGAAAGTAGACTTACCACATCTTTTCTACAGATTTTAATTACAGTGTCTTCCACTCTTGTGCAGTATTAGTCCCTATCTCCACCATCAAGTATTTATTGAGTTTAAACTGGTTATGTGCGACAAATGAGGGGGTAATAAAGCATACACAGGCTTGGACATGAAATAGACTACAGGTAAAGTAGCATCTGGGAAACTGAGAAGTGAGACTTGAAGCAATAGTTCTAGGCTAAAATAATCTTGGAATTCAGTGATTTCTGGGAAGAGAGGAACTCTTCCCATGTTACATTAAGAACATGGACTCGAGGTAGACTGCCTGGGTTCAAATGCCATCTGTGCCACTTTTAGCTGTCACAAAATATTCACTCTGTTACAACACTAGAGATACTCTTAGTGGAAAATACCCTTGTAAACGTGGCTCCTTAGGACTGGCCTGATCATGCCATTTCCCCTTAGGAGATAGTTTCACCAGTTAAATTCCAATAACTTCCATGAAGATCTAGCTTCAGTGCAGACTTTTATTTTTGTATTTCTCTGTTCCCCAGCTCCCTCTTTTGTAAAATGGAGATCATGATAATGCCTGTCTTATTGGGTTGTTCAAAAGAGTAAATGAATCAATGTTTGTAAAGCACTTAGATCAGCTTGGAACCTATTAAACATTGAATAAACAAAAATCAACATATGCCCAGAAGCTATTTTTCTATTAAAAACTCACCATTGTATAAAACACCTTCTAATCCCATAGTGGACAAGATAGAAGAAAACAGAACAAAGCTAAAAACGGAAGACAGAGCTGAAAACTATGCAAGGAATATATACAATTTCTTTGATGATAAACAACTAGAGAAAGTCTTTCTCAAGGGTCCAGTTTGAAAGAGTACACACTTTCTTAAATTCTAGGGGGGCACAGATGTTTGCACAGCTAGAGATAAAACAGACAAATTCTGTAAACAAAGTCTAGACTGTAAACAGTTCTCTCTGCAACCGATAGTAAATGCCATGGCATCAAGCAGCAACTACAATGATGCAGACAGAGCAGGATATGAGGCTCATGGGACTTAGAAGAGGCCAGCAGGTGGTGCAGAGCTGAAAGATGAAAGATTGAAATCTGAGTAGGAATAGCATGGATAGCTTTGTGTTTTCACCGGATCCTTAGTGAAAAGCTTGCAGAAGTTAAAACCACATGTATAGGGACTTCCCTGGTGGCGCAGTGGTTAAGAGTCCACCTGCCAATGTAGGGCACATGGGTTTGAGCCCTGGTCCGGGAAGATCCCACATACCGTGGAGCAACTAAGCCAGTGTGCTACAACTACTGAAGCCCACGTGCCTAGAGCCCATGCTCTGCAACAAGAGAGGCCACTGCAACGAGAAACCCGCAACCAAGAGTAGCCCCCGCTCACTGCAACTAGAGAAAGCCCGCAAGGACCCAATGCAGCCAAAAATAAATAAATAAAATAAATAATTAAAAAAAAAAAAACACATGTATGGGGCTTCCCTGGTGGCGCAGTGGTTAAGAATCCGCCTGCCAATGCAGGGGACACGGGTTCGAGCCCTGGTCTGGGAAGATCCCACATGCCGTGGAGCAACTAAGCCCGTATGCCACAACTACTGAGCCTGCGTTCTAGAGCCTGCGAGCCACAACTACTGAAGCCCACGCGCCTAGAACCCGTGCTCCACAAGAGAAGACACTGCAATGAGAAGCCCATGCACCACAACAAAGAGTAGCCTCCACTAGCCACAACTAGAGAAAGCCCGTGCAACAAAGACCTAACGCAGCCAAAAATAAATAAATAAATTAAATTAAATTAAAAAAAAAAACACATGTATAAGTATTTCTGGTTTGAGCTATATGTATGTATGTATATGTATATATACATACTTAAGCATATATATATGTATATAAAGTGATTAAGGGATTTTCATTTCATATAACCCTTTAGTCACTTTTAGTAAATTCTCTTGAATAACCAACATTCAAGAGTAACTTCTTGTAAATAACTGTATAGATAAGGGTCTGAGTGAGGAGAACTCTAACAATACACAGTCCAGATACTCTTATGAAAGGCTTCATTGTATACAGTGTAACAGTTAATACCATGTGTAATTAAGATTATACATGTTCAGGGACTTCCCTGGTGGTCCAGTGGTCAAGAATCTGCCTTACAATGCAGGCAACGTGGGTTCAATCCCTGGTCAGGGAACTAAGATCCCACATGCCGCAGGGCAACTAAGCCCACACGCCACAACTCCTAAGCTCACGTGCCTCAACGAGAGAGCCCACATGCTGCAAATTACAGAGCCTATGCACTCTGGACCCCCTGCGCCACAACTAGAGAGAGAAAACCCGCATGTGACAAATAAAGAGAAGACCGCACACCACAGTAAAGATCCTGTGCCACAACGAAAGATCCTGCATGCTTCAGCAAAGACCCCACATGCCACAATTAAGACCCAACGCAGCCAAAAAAAGAAAATAAATAACATAAAATAAATATTAAAAAAATAATAAAATAAAATGCCACCTTTGTGTGGCACATATATACAATGGAATATTACTCAGCCATAAAAAGAAATGAAATTGAGTTATCTGTAGGGAGGTGGATGCACCTAGGCTCTGTCATACAGAGTGAAGTATGTCAGAAAGAGAAAAACAAAGACTGTATGCTAACACATATATATGGAATCTGAAAAAAAAAAAGTGGTTCTGAAGAACCTGGGGCAGGACAGGAATAAAGACACAGATGTAGAGAATGGACTTGAGGACACGGGGAGGGGGAAGGGTAAGCTGGGACGAAGTGAGAGAGAGGCATGGACATATATACACTACCAAATGTAAAATAGATAGCTAGTGGGAAGCAGCCACATAGCACAGGGAGATCAGCTCAGTGCTTTGTGACCACCTAGAGGGGTGGGATAGGGAGGGTGGGAGGGAGACGCAAGAGGGAGAGGATATAGGGATATATCTATATATATATAGCTGATTCACTTTGTGATACAGCAGAAACTAACACGCCATTGTAAAGCAATTATACTCCAATAAAGATGTTAAATAAAATAAAATAAAATGCTACCTTCAAAAAAAAAGATTATACATGTTCATGGGAACTTTAACATATGGAGAGGGTTTTGTGGAGAGGGGCACACAGGATGATGTATACAATTCAAATGCTAAATTTATTACTCTGAAATCAAATAAATCGAAGAAAAAAGGAAGTTTTTCTTGAGCATTGAAATATTTACTATAAATTTGATTGACTGTATTCCTTAATTATACGTTGCTATGGTTAGTTCATCAAACCCCTTAAACTGCAGACATGCAAAAAAGACCACAAAGCTCATTAAGTTGATGTACATACACCTTCTTTAACAGTCAGCACCATGGACTTAATATCTTTGTTCTATTTTCCTGTACCTGTTTTTGTATATTTCTTATATTATCATCATTCTTATTGTGATAACAATAAGGGATTCAGTGATATCATTTTGATTCTTTCTGAGGGTTTCAGTAACGCTTGCAGAGCCCCATCTCCCAAATAATACCTTCTCAGACCTGCTGAGGTATAGTTATTGGGTAGAAGATCAATTGATTCTAATAGCTAAATGGGTTTTTGGGGGGTGGAAAAATTAGATTGTGGTGATGGTTGTACAACTCTGCCAATACACGAAAAACCATTACATCATATACTTTAAATGGGTAAATTAAATATATGTGAATTATATCTCAATATAACTATAAAAATGGATCAATTGATTCTTGGTTGCTTCTGCCAAGGCGATTCAAAAATCAAGGCATTAGTCATTCTGAACTTCCTTTTAATAGCTACATTTTGCTTGTTCCATCAATGTGGGTTTTTAAGTCCTCATATATATTATAATTTTGAGCCTGGTGTCTTTCCCACAAAATGATTTTTTAAAAGTCTTCTTTGACCAATGTATGGCATGTAATTATAACTCCTTAAAATAATTTTAATTCATAGGTGCGTCAAAGGTGTTGCCTTCTGGGAAGTCAGGAAGGTGTCCGAGTAGTTAGACTCAAAGGGTCCCTGTGAAATGTATGAGGTTAGAGGTTAAATGCACTGGTCTTACGTCTAACTACCTGGAATTAAATCACAGCTCACAGTACAGAACCTGTGTTTCAGTTTCCTCCTATAACCTGGGAATGATAATAACACCTAATTTACAGGGCTATTAGAGGGATCGAATGAGTTAGTATATGTCAAGCACTGGAACATAGGGCTATTATTACCATGAAATATTATTAATAAATAATACCTTTCTATCCATCACTTTGTTCATTCTTTTCATATTTGGTTTTTTTTTGTGACCACTGATGTTGACTAGCCCTTCCTGTTTTCCACGTAGTATCTACTTTCCCTGCTCTATTTGGTTTACTCATTATTCTTTGTGTTTATTCTTCCATTAAACAGATAGACACATGTTTATTTATGTTTCTAAAAGTGACATAGAAAATAAAACAATATCTATAAAAATGAATACTCCGCTTTACTACATATTAAGGCGAATGAAAGAACTAGTCATTTCCTCTTCTATTCCCTCTAATTTTGCTTGATCATTATCTTCCCACATACTTTAAAATAACATTCCTCTTTTGACTATTGTACGTCCATACCCTTTCATAGATTCACTATGTTCCAGTTGTCATTTTCATCACCATTGTAATCAACATCATTTTTACTATTATTTTATTGCTCAAATTATCAAATTTGACCATTAAGACCTAGTTTAAGTTAGACATTAATTCTTTTTAGCATTGCCCCTGAGATCTTTGAAGGGTCTTCCAGAAAATGATCAGCACCACGTTGATAGTTTCTGCCCTGGCACGGTCAATCAGTCATCCTCCAAGAAGCACTGAATCTTCAGGGGGGTGAGAATAAGATAGAGCCAAAAGTGGACACTAGAAATGCACTGGAGGAACTGGGGTCTGAAGAAGGACATATAGAAAGAAAGATATAGCTCTTGGCCTACTGGTTACAGCACAACTGGGATATAAGTTCCATAAGGTCGTAAGTTCTCTCTATGGTTATGAGTTCATATCGCTCATTCCATTTTTTCCCAATGTTACATTGCTATCCCATACTTCTAGTACATAATTGTATCTACTAACAAAACTTTCTTCTACTCTGATAACAAAGTAAATTTTTTATTTATATTTTAAAAATCCATGCTCTTAGAATATTTATCACCTACAAGGCAGAAGTTGCATGTTTGGCCATCAGCCTACTAGTGATAAGAATTTTTTTTGGATCCAGTTTCAGCTTTAGGAATTAAAGAAGCAAAGTGCAGAAAATGTCCTTTCTAATCAATGAATGTGAAAACCGATTGATCTTATTTGATATTAACATAAAAATGGTTGAACTATATGTTGGATTAAACTTTTTTTTTGCTTCTTTTGCTTCCTTTTTTCACAAGCTCAAACCCTTCCGTGTTCTAACTGTATACACCTATTTTGCCTTATTAAAGCATTCAAGTACTGTTGATGAATAGATAACACACTATTATATACTAAAGTGTACAGATATTAATACGTTCAGTCTCATTGACACATAAGACAGCCCACTGATGTGACAAGCCTTTGGAAAATAAAGTCCCAATTTGGCTGAAACTCTAATTCTTAGTTAACTTCTCACCATTATAGCCCCCTAGAGACAAACCAGCATATGAAATTCATAGATTTTGATTATAAGTTGTAAAATGATATCTATAAGTCAGGTCCTATGAAGAATACTGCCTGTCAAATCTATATCTAACTATTCTCATTTTAAATAAATCACATGAATTCAGAGTAAATGTAACTTTTAGAAGATCTGGTGTAAAAACTACATCATGTTATGCTTCCACTACAAAAATGTACTTTTGCACCATCTTTGAAGGAAAATATAATAAATACAGAAAAATTATTTTCAGTACAACTGTTTGGCAGCAATTAAAGTGATAGTTACATATCAGAAATAAGAGCCCTGGAATCAGATTTTAATTAAAATCCTGGCTCTAGCATCTATGTCCAGTAAGGCTCAGGGCAAGTTTACCTAACTTCTCTAAGCTTTTGTTTTCCTACATTTGAAACAGGATGAATACTTGCCGCTTAGTTGTTGTGAGGATTACATAACATTTAAAGCAACAGTGAACATGACTATCTATAGAAGTTACTACTAAATGGGTTTTCTTCATAGATTTATTGTATGATTCTATAAGGCCCTTCTTCCTTAGAGTAACAGTATTCTTATATGTAGATCTTTCCCTGATGGATAGTGAACTGTGATGATCCTGACATTTTGGAAGCACCTCATGCTCCTGAAAAGAGCAGAGGTTCGGGCTTAGCTGGTGGCACAGTGGTTGAGAGCCCGCCTGCCGATGCAGGGGACACGGGTTCGTGCCCCGGTCCGGGAGGATCCCACATGCCGCGGAGCGCCTGGGCCCGTGAGCCATGGCCGCTGAGCCTGCGGGTCCGGAGCCTGTGCTCCGCAGCGGGAGAGGCCACAACAGTGAGAGGCCCGTGTACCGCAAAAAAAAAAAAAAAAAAAAAAAAAGAGCAGAGATTCTAGGTGGCAGAGGAGGAGGAGTTCGAGAGGTCGCCTATATCTTAGGATATAGCCCGGTCTCTCTAAAAAAATTCCCTGATGTTAATCTGAACCTGACTTCTCCTATTAGGCAGAGTGGAAAGACACATGGGACTCTCTGATCTTCAATCCAGATAAAGCTTCGAACATATAATAGTTCATTAGTCTCATTCAGGGCTTTTCAAAACTTAGACTAAGAATTTCTTGTTTACTGAGATTTAGTAAGATGTTGCTACATGAATTAATTTATGGAAAGCTCTTTAATGATGTTAATAATATTAAGGACAATAAAAGACATTAATTTCTTCAGTGTGGTTCAGTTGGAATTTCAAGGACCGCGATGAACTTTTGCTTGGGGGAAATATTTATTAAACAATGATGGCCCCCATTTAGTGTCACAATGAAGGGCTTATACTGAGAAGTGACCGATACTTGAGGTTTGATAATTAAATTCTTAATTCTAATCAAGAAACGTAGTGTTAAACACGTGGTCCTGGCGCCCCTTAGCGTACAGATGGATTATTACGGTTACACTGATACTCTCCCTTGTCCTCAGTACTGATAAAGTTCCAGATCTTTGAGAAAAGATGCTAATATATAACCCCCCAAAATATACATGTTGAAAATAATATCTGTATCACCACCCACTTTGTGATGTACTTAACAATCTTTGCTGTTTCTGTATCGTCATACATCTCCAATGAACCTGATCAACTCAACTTAGAAGTTCTTGATGCCATATTTTTGGGTTATCATTGCGCCATGTGAGTAGACTAGGATAAAATAGATTTCCTCAGTGTTTTGTTTTTTTTTTTCAAAAAACATCTGGAAAATATACTCTGCCTAAAAAGTAGTGGGGCGGAGAGGCAAAAAAGCGAGAATAATATATGGGGTTGTTTTAGTTTACTAGGGCTGCCAGAATGAGATGGGTTGGCTTAAACAACAGAAATGTATTTTCTCACAGTTCTTGGAGGCTGGAAGTCCAAGATGCAGAGAGAGCTGGCTTCCTCTGAGGCCTCTCTCCTTGGCTTGAAGATGGCCAGCCTGTTGCTCTCCCTTCTAATACCTGTCCCTCTGTATACTTGTCCCTGTTTTTTCTCTTTGTATGTCTATCTCCTCTTCTGATGAATATACCAGTCAGATTGGTAGGGCCCATATTAACAACTTCATTTTTACTTAACTATGTGTCTGAAGGCCCTATCTCTAAATACAGTTATATTCTGAGGTACCAGGGGTTAGGGCTTCAAGATATGAGTTTTGGAGAAAGAAAATTTAATCCATAGCAGGAGTCTATGAAACAAGGTTAGTCTCATGGATGATGCTTTAGTGACCTTCCCAGCATGACAGCTTCAGCAGGTCAGAGAGTAACCAGTACAGCTTGAAACAGGAAGATACAAGACTCCCCCAGTGATTTCCACAAGAGAAACAGTAAACTCATAGATTTACCTGAAGCGTTTGAAAATATTGAGATAATATTTAGTCCGCTGCAGATCTGAGGGTGAATTGGTGATATGTACAAATAAAACTAAGCAAATAAAAAAATGTGGCAGTTATTAACTCCATGGAGAAGAACAGAGTTGTACAAGAAAGGAAACACAAGCATAGCACATTACATGGCTAATTATGAATAAGATTTTCATAGTTACAGTGATAAAAACATGGGTTATTTTTCTAATGAAAACTGTGACATAACTATCAAAAAGATGGGCAGGGTAGGTGTAAAAGGAAAATCCTAAGCTTTTGTAATAGGAAGTCAATATATCATACCTAAAACTGAAAAAAACAAACAATTCAAGAAATGGTTGTAGAGCATGATATTAGATATATGGAGGCAAAGAAGAGAATAAAGAGCTACAGAGTTTAAAAAGCTTACTTCTGGGAGTGAAATAAAGGGGATAGGTAGAGGTGAGGCAGGACACTACCATTTTGCATTAAACTTTGGTAGAAATTTTGACTTGTTAAACTATGAACATATAATAAGTTTCTTAAAAACTAAATGAGAAGATTCAAAATAGAATTTCCACTTAAGAACTCTATGCCGATAACTGCCAAACTAAAATACTAGTTCAAATATCTCTCCGGACCGGTCTGTCTTACCAGTTTTTGACACCCCCATTGCCTGGTCCATAACCAGCTCCTTATTTCCCAGCCTGCCGCTGCTTCCTCCTGTCTCCTCATGTGCCCCTCCCCCTCCCCACCCTCTTGTATTTTTCCAAGCCGGAAGTAGCACTGTAATTCAGCCAATCACCCAAATCAAAAACTAAAAGTCACACTTCTCTGACTTACTCCCAACACAAACACTGAAGTTTTTTCAATTCTACCTCTTTACAATGTCTAGAATCGGTTTTCTTTTCTCCATCCCCGCTGATTCTCACTTAGCTCTGCTATTATTGAACTTACAGTTCTGCATAGATATGTAAAGTATTCTCCTGTCTTTAGTTCTCATCACATACTGGTCCTTCTGCTGGGACCAGTTTTCTGTCTTTCTCTTTTAGGGATCAGCAAAAGCATTGGATCTTCCAGAAAGCTCTCCCTGATATATTCAACTCTTAACTCATTTTTACCTAGGTATTTTATTTATGCCTAACTACTGACACAAAGAAGATATATAATTTTGTTTCAAGAATAAATATTCCATGATCCAGCAATCCCACTCCTGGGCATATATCCTGATAAAACTATAATTCAAAAAGATACACGCACCCCTAGGTTCAGAGCAGCACTATGTACAATAGCCAAGACATAGAAGCAACCTAAACGTCCATCTACAGATGAATGAATCAAAATATTCCGTATATACAATGGAATATTACTCAGCCATAAAAAGAAATGAAATAATGCCATTTGCAGCAACATGGATGCAACTAGAGGTTCTCATACTAAGTGAAGTCAGAAAGAGAAAGACAAATACCATATGATATCACTTGTATGTAGAATCTAAAATATGACACAAATGAACCTAACTGTGAAACATAAACAGAATCACAGACACAGAGAATGGACTGGTGGTTGCCAAAGGGGAGGGGGGTGGAGAGGGATGGAGTGAGAGTTTGGGATTAGCAGATGCAAACTGGTACATATAGAATGGATAAAAAACAAGGTACTACTGTATAGCACAGGGAACTATTTCAATATCCTGTGATAAACTAATGGAAAAGAATATGAAAAAGAATCTCTCCATGTGTATAACTGAGTCACTTTGCTGTACAGCAGTAATTAACACAACAGTGTAAATCACCTATACTTCAATAAAAACATTTTTTTTAAAGAATGAAATGGATCGAATAGATCAGAATTGATAAATTCCAAGAGAACGAGTCTTTTTCTTTTATCACTGGTGAGCAGTCATTTCTAGGTTACTGAGATATAGATAGAAAATTACATATGTGTTCCACCTAAGTTCTACGGTGCGCAGAAAAAATTTTAACTATTTTAATGAGAAGTCCAAATGTTCTATCATCAGTAAATTCAAACATGGCCTTCATGTGAAGTAGGAAACTGCCAGTCAGTGCAGGTGTTTTCTTCTAACACATAGATATTGTGAAAGAAACGTCTTTCTGCTCAAGGAGGTGTCTTCTGCTTGGGAGGTTCAACTCAGTAGAAGCACACTGTCTGCTTAGAAGACATCGGTCAGAGACGTAGCTATGCCTTTCCCCCCTTTCCTCTCTTAGTGGAGCAACTTTCAGTTTGCCAGGAAAGACCTCAACCCTTGCTCTGCTAGGATGTCAGAGAGATGCACATTATCTAAGATGGCTAGGGACAGGGTGAACTTGGGTGGCTGCTTTTATTTTCAGAGAAAATTTATTTTAAGATAAAAAAATTTCTCCCTCCATTACGATGTAATTTTGACAGCTCAGGGGGTAAACAGTCACAAGAGGTTGCTGAGCGGAAAAATTCTAGTACAGCTAACTTTAGGAAGAATTTTAAATGAAACAACTGGTGTATAAGCAACAGAATCACCTTTGTCATCTCCTTCAGCTTTTCAGTACTGGAACTTTACAGGAGCTAAGCACATACCTGGAATGAATCTAATTTTCTCAGACACATTTATTATATAAGAGGTGACAAAATAAAATTATGCTGTTGTGTACTTACCCCATTGTTTTTCTGTGAATGTGATGTGGTAGAAAAAAACTGCACTGGGAAACAGAAGTCATGTGTTCTATCCTGGTTCATTCCTTACTTTGTGACCTTGAACAAATTATTTCAGCAATTCAAAGCTCAATTTCATTTTCTACAAAATGGGGATTATATGTCTTGCCAAATACCAAGTTTTAAAAAATATGTCAGATTTATATGGAAGGGCATTACAGCTATAAAAGTGCTTTACAAATGCAAATTATTATTTCCTGGATAATATATAACATTTATTATTTCAATAATAAGCATTTAAATAACAATTACTATATAATTATGTTATAATCAATTCATAATTTAGTTTCTCTATAAAATATACAATAAATGTATATATAATTTAATACATATCTGTAATTATATTGTATATTATATAATATATATTAAAATGTTAATTATATATTATTAAAATTTTCAAGCATAAGAATAAGCTAGTTAGAGGCATAATGTACTCAATATAGATTTATTGTTTACATGGTTTGTTCATTGTATAAGTTTGTGAACACTTACTCAAAGCAGAACAATACTCTAGAGCAGGCTAGGGTTGTGCTATGAAAGGGCTTAACACTATGGTTAGGAGTTAAGATGTGATTTTTTGCCAAAAAAGAATAGAATCATTTTTATTCATGCTTTTATTCATTCGAAACTATTAGTTCTCTAATATATTTGAGCCACTACTAAATAGCTCAAATAGCTTATGGAGAATTAAAAGATTAATAACACTCAACCTCTGTCATCTAGCCACACACAATCTAGTAGGGGTAAGAAAGAGAAAATTTGCAATAGAATAGTCTATGCATGCTATATAACATGTTATAAAATCATAAAAAAGTAATAATTCTGAATGGAGCAAGGACAGGTCTAAAAATGCTACACAGAGGAGAAAGGTCTAGAATGTGAAGGATAAGCGGAAAAGGTGAGATAAAAAGGAATTTCAAGTGACAAGGCACAGTAGCATAAAGTGACATAACTAAATCTGGGTCTGAGGAGCAAGCTTGTGCCTAAAGATTGGGCAACATGACAAGGAAAAACTGATGATTAGAGAAGAAATGGATGCAGATCACGAAGAGCCTCTAATGCTAAGAGACAAACTTTATTCTGCAGATATTAGACTATCCCAAAGAGTTTCAAACAGACAAGTGTCCGTGTCAAATTGTGTATTTGTGTGTGTGTGTGTGTGTGTGTGTGTGTGTGTGTGTTTGTTCGGAAAGTAGTGTGGAGGATGAATTCCAGTGTGAAGAGGTTAGACTATTGTAACAGATTTAAAACATGTTGAAACTGTGAAATAAGATGATTTTCATGGGGATAAAGACTTGGGGGTGATCTGGGTGAATATTTTAGGATTACAGTGATAAAATACTAATGAAATATGAGGGGAAGTTAATGTCCAAGGTGGGTTTGAGGTATGGGTATTAGTGGTGAACAAAATTACATTTAGGGTATGTTGAGTTTTACCTTTAGATCGTTCAAAAGGAAATTTTTACTAAGTCATGTAACTCTAACCTCTGTAGAGAATTAACAGGTATGAGAGAGGGATAAATATAAAAGCTATTTTACAAAGCTGATTTTCAAATGGGTGCTGGTTAAAGAGCTTAAGAAGACTATTGAATGTTAAGAGCTTACAGGAAGGGGAACTCTTTCTCACAGCTGTCATCAGGTCAAGGAGCAATACTGAAATATTTCATGACATTAAAATGTTATTCTCTATTGAAATGGAATGAATGGTCATTCACTAGTTAGTCATATCTGCATAGCAAAATTATGTCAGGATATACAATAGAATAAAAGTTTTCAATAAAAATCGTTAGGTATAAGTTGTACAGAACTATCTAAATTTCAGGATTTTATTGATCAGAGCACAACTGAAGTATAATACAGGCAATCTGAGACAATGTATTTCTTCCTACATCTTAGGTTCTTCAACTTAAAAATGAGGACTTTTAGCAGCAAAGTATGACAGTGATGAACCGTTCCTTCTTATTCCTACGGACTCAGGCAGGGCTGTATTAGCATCCAGGCTGTGCCATGTACTGTCATGACCCTGTACCACTGGCTTTAACTGTCTTATTACATTTAACCGTTTTATGGTCCTGGTGGTTCTGGTGACCAGGTATGGGGACTTGAGGTATCATCGAAATAACTAGACAAAATAATAAAAGATAGGTGACATTTAGCTATCTAGACATCTTTGTTTAAAATGTTAATAAGGACATTAAATCTTATCTATCCATTTCCATCTTACTAATTTACTTATCATGTGAAATGGATCCCTTACTAAAAAGGAGAAATAACAGGTCACAGTCCTATCGTTTGATCTCTGATTTTAAAATTCGAGCTTAAAAACTGTTTTGTCGTCTTAATTCAGTCTCGCTTTTTGAAGAAAAATGTGTAATGTTTGCATATATTCTAATCACTAAAGTTACTTTAGTTGATGAGTTCTCAAGAATCTAATTACCTTCATGGTACAAAATATATCTTTCTTCATGTCACTGTTTAGAAATGAAATATACAAAACACAATATAAATGCATGTTATTTAAAAACTGAAGGCAAGAAGTAATACTTTTTCCATCTTTAATGACAAGATACCTCCTTTATTATTGTGGTCTATTGGCCATGCTGTAACATTCTATATGACTTCATTGCATCACTAATTTAGTATTTCTGTAAATGTGCCTATTAGTGGATAATTAAAAACTTAAGAATTATGCAACTTGACAAAAAAGCTTTGTCTTTCTATACAATTGATTGTTTTCATTTTTTCTTTATACTTTTGAAAACATTTAAGTTTTCAAAAAATATGATTTACTTCCATTATATTGATATAAAACATTTGCTCTCATTCTCTTTATAATTCTTTTCCATTAATATCCTGTTTTACTAATTTGGTATTATTTGAACTACCTATAGATATATCAAATTTCTTAATATAGTACTAAATATAAGATTTTGATATTAGGGTTTTTTAATTTTAGATTTTGAAACAAAATTCTTTTTATCAATGTGAATGTTTTGAATTATTTAGTAGGACAGAATCTACTAAGCTCAACTATCCTTATCATTTATTTTCTTGCTAATAGAAATAGTCATTAACCAGATTTGCCCTAAATATCAAATATTCTCTTAAAGACTTAAAAGTTGTCCTATGTCTAAATGTATAATGCACAGAAAGCAAACTTGCTTTGATGATTTATAACAGGGGTCAGCAAATTTTTCTGTAAGACTAGATAATATGTATGTTGGGTTTTGTGGAGAAGAGGCAAAACTGAGAGTATTATGTCGTTTCTCATGTAACAGGGAAAACGTAAAGTCCACAATTTTTATTGACAAACTTCAATATAGGAATAATTGAGTATAATATTTTGTAATATTAGTCTACTAATGAGAATAAAATTGTTTTGAGGGAACAATATTTTGCTCAATTTGTGTTCAAAGTTACTGTTCCCCTATCAACAAATCAACTGAAGATGTTCATCAATAAGAAACATTCTTAGATTGAAGTTCATAGAAAATTAGGTGGTAGACTGGATGTGGCCTGAGGGCTGTAGTCTGTCAACCCAACCACTGAGTTAAAAGATGCTTCAGCGAAATTTGAACATCTTTAAAATAGTTAAGAAAATGTGGGAACAATTTTAATTGTAGCTATATGATTTAATGAATAACAAAAATAAAACCCAATACTATTAGCTATAGATGTCTATGCAAAGTTGTGATTCATATATTGTACCTTTTTATAAACTTGATGCTTAATTATCCCAACTACAAGTCAAAGAGTGATTGTTGGCAAATGCAAGAAGACTTACATGCTGATGAATTGCCATACTATTAATGCTACATAGTTTTCACCCTAGAGTGGGAATCATGCTATTGGCTTTTCAGGACTTACAAGGATATGTATTTTGTTTTGCCATCCACAGGCAAAAAATTATATGTAAACATTTTACCCAGTTTTCCAGAGAAATAAGAAGTGACTACAGAGAGGCTTCCCACGAAGCATAGGGTTGGACCACTCCGTATCATCCTTCAATGTAGTGAGATATGAAGAGCCCTGAATCCACAACTCTCTCACTTGGATACCAGGGCAAATGACTGCTACATAAAGATTCTGCTCTGGCCTTAGCAATGGTAATTGTGTCTTTCATTTTCCATAATTTAAAGACTATTCCACATAAAGATTCTGCTCTGGCCTTAGCAATGGTAATTGTGTCTTTCATTTTCCATAATTTAAAGACTATTCCTAAGCCAGAAACTGAGGAGATTCAGGGTTAAGCTTCTCTTTTGTTCCTGCTTTTACGCCAGAACTATTAGCTCAGCTACATGGTTATCACTGACTTTTGCCCTTGCCCTAGAGACTTGGTCTCAATGTGTTGCTCTTCAAATTTGAGTCTGGCCTCAGTAACCTGGCCCGCTCCTGCTTCCTCTAAATCCATGGTGCTGCCCTCAGGCTTGGAGTTGGCCTGTGAACCCCAGCCTTGACACCAAAGTACTGCTGTCTACTTTGGACCTCTGGAAACTGCATTCTGGTCTTGGGTCTCCAGAGTCTGGCCAACAACAGGCTCACGGCCTGTCCACTACCACGGCTGTCAATTATTCTGATAATTGGCAAGATTTCACCTTGTTCTAATGACATGAAGAACTCTCTGTCCCCAACGATGGCTGTTTGGTGAGGGGTTATTTTCTCCATTTTACCAATCTAGTTACTGATGACTACAGGGCTCAAGGGACAAGGCTACCTGGTCAATCAAGGTCAAAATGGGGGCTAAAATGAATGCTAGCAGTTCAGCAAGTGACTACAAATCAGAGTGACTGAACCTACTCATCACATCCAAGTCTGTTACAGGAAATAGGCCTGATGAAATACAGTAACTTAATCCACCAGAAACAACATGCTCTGTCCATCAAGGAAGCAAGACATCACCTTCTTATTTTTCCCTTTAAAACAACTCAACTTCCATATAGAAACTTTCTAGATTTGTCTGAACATCTTTTTGTGCTTCACCTCCCTGTAGACTTGTGTTGGCCTCATTTAGGCATTTAAGAGAGTACCATATTAGACTTCCATCCACCAAGTGTTAACAAGCTATGTAGGTTAACATGCATTTACACGCACTTTTGCATCGTGCTCATTAGGCATGTTTATTAATTATTATCATGATAAGTGTAATATTTAAGCTTGCAGAGGGGTTTCACTGTTATGAAGGCAACTGCAAACAATTTCAACTGGCTGTATTTTGGAACCATCTCTCTGCTACATTTTCCCACTTACGTAAATGCATTATATAACAAGCATCATCTTAGATGTATGTAATGCAACCGGGTCACTACTCAAGAACTGAAAATACCACAGAGATGAAAATAAATTTCAGAGTAAAAAATGCTTTAGGTTGTGCCAACACTTCCAATTCCCCAAGTGCCTGCGCTTAATCATGATAGGCTCTGTAGTAGAAGACTGAAGGACAATCGCAGAAGTGTTGTTTATTTACTTGGGGAGGATTCATTACCTCCAACCTTATTTGACATGAAAATAGATGTACCTCTGTCACTGCTCTGACCTCTCTAATAAGATGAACAACTAGGCTGATACACTTATTGATCAGAGCAAAACCCATTCCACTGGAAATAGACAATAGATGCACAGGAGGGTAAACGAGGATTTAACATCTGCTCCAAGTAGACTGGCTATTAATCTGGAATCTAAAATGACACAACTAGCTGTTTGGCAGTGCTACCTCTTATTGTAGGTATACAGTTACAAGGACTTCTTATATTACTCAGTAGGCAATGTTTTATGAATGTGGGTAATTGTATATGAAACTTGTAAATCAAATATCTCAAACTAGGTCTGCATTCTAAATGTGTTGAATATTGAAAGTGTTTATCATTTTGCAATTAACTTGCCTCTTTTTCTAAAGGTAACAAGAAGTATTTGTGAATATTAGTGGGTATTTACTGAATAACCGATTCAGATGCTCTTTCACTGTTAATATTTACAATATTTATATAATATAATCTTACTAAAAGTGTTACATTAATAAAATGTCAAAACAAAGCTTGCATGTGATGAGGTACAAACAGAGCATTTTGAATGAGTGCTTTAAACAAACAATTTGTTTAAGTTAGCTAGGAGCAATTTTATAAACTTTGACAGTTCTAAACGTTTTTCAAGTTCTTGTATGGGTCTATTTTTCATGGCTCTTAAAAACTAAAAGAAAATAAAAAGCAACTAACAAATATTTAACACAAATTATATATATGACTAGGTAAGGACCAGGAACCATTCAGTAACTACTTTGATGCAACTCAGTTAAGGTAGGTATGTGTCTTGGGGAAAGGATAGTGGGAAAGCAGGACAGAATGATGGGGTCTGAATATTTCTATGTATTTCCATTTCTCCTGAGTTACTCTTTTCTGTCATAATAGAGATAAATTTGTTTTAAACTTTAAGTTGGATGAATATTTATACACACCACACACACACACACCAGACTGGACTTTCTGCCCATTTAGTCAAACTTATAAAAGGGAAGAATAATGATGTGTTTTCTGAAGCAGATAATTTGTACCAGGCATGCCTGAATCAATAGATTTTTTTTTTTTTTTTAGCTGCGTTGGGTGTTCGTTGCTGCTCACTGGCTTTCTCTAGTTGTGGCGAGTAGGGACTGCTCTTTGTTGCTGTGCGCAGGCTTCTCCTTGTGGTGGCTTCTCTTGTTGTGGAGCACAGGCTCTAGAGCACAGGCTCAGTAATTGTGGCACACGGGCTTAGTTGCTCCTCGGCATGTGGGATCTTCCCAGAGCAGGGCTGGTACCCATGTCCCCTGCATTGGCAGGCGAATTCTTAACCACTGTGCCACCAGGGAAGTCCATCAATAGATTTTTTTTTTTTTAATGATCTCAATAGAACAACTTCTGTGTCAACTCATATGCTATAAATATTTTATGTGCCATACTGAAATTGCTTTTTTTCTCCATAGAGATTTACTGACAAATTTAAACCCCTCGACATTCTAAATGTAGAGTTTATGCAATGATAAATGTCATTAACCATTTCTCTATCACTTGGTTCATCCCTTTGTCTATGGACCTATGTATATGCCTTTTCATTAGATGTCATAAAGAGAAAAAAGTTCAAGTTGCTTCTCTTAGAGAGCTCAATTCTTTTTCACACAGTAGAAATGAAAATGGATTAAAAATCCCATATGATGAAGTTGTTTACAAAGTTTTCAATAAAAATATTCAAAAATTATAAAGACAATGCTCTCAGACTCAAAAGGGCAGTGAAATTTGGACACACTTGAACATTTAAGAATAATTTTTGGATGATTTCTCCATCGGTATCAATTATTCTACCTTTTAAAAATATTCCATTAGGGCTTCCCTGGTGGCGCAGTGGTTGAGAGTCCGCCTGCCGATGCAGGGGACACGGGTTCGTGCCCCGGCCGGGAAGATCCCACGTGCCGCGGAGCGGCTGGGCCCGTGAGCCATGGCCGCTGAGCCTGCGCGTCCGGAGCACAGGCTCCGTAACGGGAGAGGCCACAACAGTGAGAGGCCCGTGTACCATAAAAAAAAAAAAAAAAAATTCCATTAATTTGAAAGTATAAAATTTATTACATGAGGATGACAACTGTACAAATGGACTACATGAAGAGATTTTGTCCCTATGGAAGTCAAACTTGCTTTGTAGCATAGCCAAGTTATCCCTATCAATCTTAACTACTGAAATTCTTCTTACAGTTGTTTTAACTATAATATTTGCTAAAAATTTTAGAAGTAGTTAAAATAGAGTAGAAAGAATACTAAAATATTCTTGGTCATTTTCTTTCAGGCAAAGGCATACGGGTCATAAGCAAAATATGGTATCTTGATGTTATCAGGGTTACTACCACTTATAATGATATATATATGTATATGTATATATACATACTATATATGTATATATAGTATACCACTTTAGTGGAGAAACACATTTTCATTTACATTTCTCATTTAAACTTTAAACTGATCTTAATAAACGGTAACATAGGTGGGTAGGTAAATAAAGCGATTCCTCATCATCGATTAACAAGTAAAGAAAATGAATTAGAGACTTGTCCAAGATCTTATTCTGAGCAGCAGTAGAACAGAAACTCAACCACTAGTCTTCTGATTCCAACTCCAGTGTCTTTCTGAATCACACTAAGCTGCTAATACAGTCAGTTCCTAAGTTCAGATCATCTGTTTTATGGTTTATTAAGTGACATTTAGGCACTGCTCTCTCTTCTTCCAGATATTCATTTCAATAGCATTCCACCACCTTTAAATTCAAAAAGTCGTGTGAGAGAATCCACGACATTTGTGATTGTATTAAGCAGAGAAAAGTCAAGGGCAGAGAAAAATCTCAGGATACTATAGTATTACAAGTCTGGATTTGGGGCCAGGAGACTACTACAAAGCTGAAGTATTTAGATTTTATATATTTTCATAATTTTATAGAAACACCTAAATTACTCTCTAAAAAACTTCCTCTCCTCACCCCTTCCCCACCACTTGCTTTTTGGAAAAGCTATCTGTTGATAAAACCCTCTTTTGACTTCATCACCTCCAAAGATAAAGTTTTTAAGCTCTCTTATGTCATTACCTTCCTCACAACAGCTTTGTTAGTGATGCACTACCTGGAAATGCAATACCTGGAAAGGCTAGCAGGGTTGCAGATAATAGGCTGAAATTCAGCAAAAACTTCCCCCATAGACGGCATTTTACTGATCACTAGCATCATAA
The DNA here is from genome assembly GCF_008692025.1 of Phocoena sinus. Taxonomy (NCBI): domain Eukaryota; kingdom Metazoa; phylum Chordata; class Mammalia; order Artiodactyla; family Phocoenidae; genus Phocoena; species Phocoena sinus. Next base: position 81,311,585 of record NC_045771.1, on the reverse strand, counting down.
GTACATTACATTCAATTTATGTTCTCAGTGCCTAGCAGACTGTCAAGCATATAGTAAACATTCACTATTATTTCACTATCAGTGAGTGGATACATAACAACAGTCATGGAAATGGAACTGGCAAGAGTCATTAAGTAACTGCCATACAAATTACAAGATATTTTAAAAAGTACCCATAGAAATATCATACGCAAAATTTGAATTGACCACTTTAATTTTTTCTCCTATGCATATAACATGCGTATGCATCAAAAGATTATATGTATAAATTTTTATCCCAATAATTTTGCTTGTGTTGGGGAAGCTAGTAAAATGGTCTTGTTCAGGTTTCATAGGCAACAACAGGCCTTTGACTGAACAGAGACCCTGGAAAGAGTTACATGCCAAACTGCTGACTGGCAGAAACCACGAAAGTAGGTCTTGAGAACCAACAGATAAGGAAGGGGGCAAGTCACAAAGAAGGGAGTGGGTCACGGAGCTTCCTGGGCCCTGGGAATCTAGCCAGCTCCTGGGGATCAGCGAACATTCTGAGACTTATGATTAGAAATACAAGCACTTAACATAGTAGCCAGAGCTGAACATTTGCACACATAAGCTGATGATTATCAGCTTGTTGCTTGGCAATAAAAGCAGGGTTCCTTTGGATGACACTCTGAAATGTCACCCGTGGGATGGACGCACCGCCCAGGACCTTCCCAACTGGGACTCCAGATTGCTGTCCAAGGGATTTCCCTGCGCTGCTTGGATCTGGATGTAGGTGCTTCCCCAATTCGGTGACGTATAAACCTCTGTCTTTACTATTCTTGCTTGGTTAGTTATACTATTCTTTTCTTAATTAGTATACTGTAATCTTTGTTAATTCAATAAACTATCTCTAAATTCTTGATTAACTGAATGTAGAGTGGTTATTTTGCCAACGAATCCTACGAACATTGAAACCGAAAGTAAGGCTTTTGACAAAACAGCCTGACATTTTAAGAGGTTGTTTCTACGACTGTATTCCTAAACATAATTTTTTATTTCTGCCTAGTGCTCCACTAAAAGGGTACAAGAATTTACCTCCACATTTCTCCATTAGATGCCATTTAGGCTGCTTCAATTATTTTGCACTTTTTAAAATGATTATCTCTTTACATATATCTGTTTTAAAAGTTTGGATTATTTCCTTAGGATAGATTCCTAAAAGAATTTAGAATAGAAGGATATAAATACTTTTTAAGGAGAAAAGTGTTTTTCAAAGACTGGCTCAATTTATTTTTCATAAGCACTGTCTGAATACACCAATTTCTCTGTGCCCTTGCTATTAACATCTTTATTATGTTAATGTGATGAAAAAAGGTTAACTTATTCAGTTAATTGACCTGTCTTTTATACTTTTGAGTTTGAACTTTTTGTTGACTAATCAATGATCAATATTCTCTCTTTTATAATACAATTTCTTTCATGAATTTATTCATTCATTCAATAATATTTATTGAATGCGTATTTCTGATCAAACACTAGTTAACACTAAGAATTTGAAGTTGAAAAGAAAGTCCTTAGTTTCAGATAGTTTGCAGTCTATTCATACAGAAAAGCTAAAGGGAGGCAAAAATTAATTGCTGGTGTTCATCTTTTTCCCTTTATAAATTATTATTAAGTAGTTCCCATTATCTGACAAAATACAAACCAAGAACTTTCTCCTTGGGCCATGATAAAAAACAGATAAAACACATATTGTTAATAGGAGCCACAGTGATAAAGTGAGCACAGAGGTGCTGAAATATAAAGCCCAGGAATTTAATAGATAATGTCAAATGAGTCGCTTAGTAAAACATGAAATGCAAAATGCCTATATACAATTTAAAAATGTAAACGATTAATAACCTCTTCCCTTTTATAAAAGTGCCAAGTCTTATGTGACATTAGATTAAAATAAATTACTTTTTTCTGCACAATATTCTTTCCTTCCACAATTCTTCACTACCATCACATCCACTTAAGATAGCTACCATCAGCATTCTATTCATTTTATTCAATGATCAGTTTTAGGACATTGTCATTTGAAAGCTAGGATAATTATGTACCATATTTAAGTTTATGGACCAATCTTGGAACCCACTGGAGCTAATACTTAACGTTTGTGTCACTGTTTATAATTTACAAAACACATTCAGTATAATAATGGCTTGGAATCTGCAGCAAGACATGGGAGGATAGATGATGCATCAGTCTTCTTTCAGTAATACGGTCATGGAAAGAGCCAGAAGCATCTAGCAAGACATACAACCCCTAAACAACATTTATCGTCAACTTTCTTTCCACCTGTCTTCAGCCTTTCCTCTCTAAATATCTTTGTGCCTTGCAGTTGCTGTTCCCTCGTCAATTAACATCTTTCCTACAATTGACTAATTAGAAAATTTCTGCCAATTTCTAAGGTTCACGTCTAATGCTTTTCCATACTTCTTCTTGTCTCTGCCTTCCTTCATGCTCTGGGCAAACTGGTGTCTTATTTCTATTTGTTTCCCATAGCATTTTGTAACTTCCATTATGCCATCCAGAAATGGTAATACTATTATATATTTTCTGTTTCTCTCTCTGTCCCCATACTGCCCTCCCCCCCGCCAAGAATTCAGCATCTAGGGCTACTCCTCATCTCTGTTGGGTGCTTAGGTGACTGTTGGCAGCAAGTGTGAATAACTGAATTGATTATACAAGTTTGGAGTATTGAAAGTTAGGGTAGAGACAGTACATTTGGACACATCTGTAGTACTAAGTGTACAGATTCTGTGGAAGACAGGGAAAGAAAATGGAGTAGGGTCAACAATAAACTTAATTAGGATTCTACCTTTAGGAGTTTGTTTGAAAAGTTCTAAGGACTTAATTATTAAGTCCTTTTTATTGTAGCTGAAAATTCCATTGTATTAACTTGCACCCCAGGGCATTTAAAATTTTTTTTTTTATTTTTTTTTATTTTGCGGTACGTGGGCCTCTCACTGTTGTGGCCTCTCCCGTTGCGGAGCACAGGCTCCAGATGCGCAGGCTCCAGATGCGCAGGCTCAGCGGCCATGGCTCCCGGGCCCAGCTGCTCCGCGACATGTGGGATCTTCCCGGACCGGGGCACGAACCCGTGTCCCCTGCATCGGCAGGCGGACTCCCAACCACTGCGCCACCAGGGAAGCCCCGCCCAGGGCATTTTAACATCATTTCTCGTAATTGAAACATTTTGTGTGAAGATATAAACTTATAAAATATTTTATTCCCCTATAAAAGGAAATGTAGTTGTTATCCCTGCTTTTAATTTTTGATAAATAGTTGTTTACACTGTTTTTTTTACAACATTTAAAAAGTGGATGAATAAAGTATTTTATAAAACTCTGAAAAATATCTTACCTTAGACTATATCTTATCAATATTAAAGGTAACAAACTAAATCTATCCTATATATATTTGCTCTAAGGAGGTAAATTCTAGCAAAAAGATAGGTTCACAATCCCTTATCAGAAATCCCAAGAGCCAGATGTATTTTGGAATTTAATATGGCTTGGGTTTCTGAAAGGTAGAATACTGATACTCAATATTACCTAAGTCCCCAGCAGGGTCTGAAGCAGCACTCCATAATCAAGTACATTAAAATATCTGCAATAAATCATATGAATATTCAAAATAAATATAAATAAAAACTCAGCCTTTCTTATTTTTTTTCTCACCAAGGTTTGCAGCTGGATGATTTAAGAAAAAATTTTCAATTTTCAGAACTCTTGATTTTTACTACCATGGATAAAAGATTATAAAATCGAACAGTTTCAGCTTATAATATAGACTGTCAAAATCTAAATGAACAACAATGGAACATAATTCTTAAGTTTATATATATATCAAACTTAGTGTCTTAAAATTTCTAACTAGGTACTACATTGAGCAGAGTCTTAGTTTCTGAATTTAAACTTGAATGAATTGCGTTGTTTGTTTTTTTGATATTGAGCTGCATGAGCTGCTTGTAAATTTTGGAGATTAATCCTTTGTCAGTTGCTTCATTTGCAAATATTTTCTCCCATTCTGAGGGTAGTCTTTTCGTCTTGTTTATGGTTTCCTTTGCTGTGCAAAAGCTTTGAAGTTTCATTAGGTCCCATTTGTTTATTTGTGTTTTTATTTCCACTTCTCTAGGAGGTGGGTCAAAAAGGTTCCTGCTGTGATTTATGTCATACAGTGTTCTGCCTATGTTTTCCTCCTAGAGTTTTATAGTGTTTGGCCTTAAATTTATGTCTTAAATCCATTTTGAGTTTATTCCTGTGTATGGTGTCAGGGAGTGTTCTAATTTGATTCTTTTACATGTAGCTTTCCAGTTTTCCCAGCACCACATATTGAAGAGGCTGTCTTTTCCCCATTCTATATTCTTGCCTCCTTTATCAAAAATAAGGTGACCATATGTGCGTGGGTTTATCTCTGGGTTTTCTATCCTGTTCCATTGATCTATATTTGTTTTTGCGCCAGTACCATACTCTCTTGATTACTGTAGCCTTGTAGTATAGTCTGAAGTCAGGAAGCCCGATTCCTCCAGCTCCATTTTTCTTTCTCAAGATTCCTTTAGCTATTCAGGGTCTTTTGTGTTCCCATATAAATTGTGAAATTTTTTGTTCTAGTTCTATGAAAAATGCCAGTGGTAGTTTGACAGGGATTGCATTGAATCTGTAGATTGCTTTGGGTAGTATAGTCATTTTCACAATATTGATTCTTCCAATCCAAGAACATGGTGTATCTCTCCATCTGTTTGTATCATCTTTAATTTCTTTCATCAGTGTCTTATAATTTTTGACATACAGGTCTTTTGTCTCCTTAGGTAGGTTTATTCCTAGGTAAAAGTCCTAGACTCTTTGTTTACTTAACCCACTCAGCTTTCTTTCCTGCTCTATAAAACAGTTCTCCTCCCCTTGCCAAGCAGGGACTTGCACATACCTCGCTATGGCTGCAGACCTCAAACTGCAATTCTCTACTGATCCCAAATAAACTTATCTTTGCCAGAGAATTAAATATCTTGCAGGCTATTTATTTCAGGTCAACGCACAGTGATAGGAACTAATATACACTTCAATAACTAAAAAAAATCCAGACAAAATACATGAAAATAATTTTCAGACACTAGATAACCAGCAGTACAAAGGAATGTGATATCCATAATAAGGAACAAAGTGAGCTATATGATTTGACCAGCTTTCTGCCTGGAGTCAAAGTCTAGGCTACAGTGCAGGGAGGAAGAATCTATAAAGACGTCTGTGGCCTCACTGGGTTAGGGAGGCCCACACAGCTAGATTTGATGGGGTACAGTACTAAAAGAAAATTATTACATGGATTGAGAGAGGGCTCTGGAGATTTGCACAGGGGTCCTTTTGCATCTTTGCCTGAGTGCTAATCTGTTCATATATACCTAGTCTGTGTCCCACAGTGGAAAGACCTTGTAACACATGGACATCAGGTAGACTCCTCTGTAGGGTATCATCCTAGTAGAGGGGCCAAATTACCCCTGGAACAATGGCTACTCTGGACCTTTCCTGACCAAGCTTTAAAGCAAGACTCGAAAGGTTTTTACTGATTTTTTATTAACTTAACTGCTTGCCAAAACACAATCCAAAGTGATTTTAAGGAATACAACAAAGCCAGCCATCAACAAAGTGAAAAAACACAATATCTGGCATCCAGTAAAATAGTACCAGGCAGGCAAAGGAAGCAAGAAAATATATAATATATTCCATAATTAGGAGAAAAATCAGTAATACGAACAAACTATGAAATAACAGACATGGTGGATGTGGCACACAGACAGAGACGCACTAAAGCAGCTATTGTGCATATGATGTGTACATTCAAGAAATCAGACGAAAACATGAGCACAGTGAGCAAAATGAATGATATTTAAAAAGACATATGGAACTTCCCTGGTGGTGCAGTGGATAGGACTCCACGCTCCCAATGCAGCGGGCCCGGGTTCGAGCCCTGGTCAGGAAACTAGGTCCCACATGCATGCCACAACTAAGAGTTTGCATGTCACAACTAAGGAGCCGGCACAACCAAATAAATAAATAAAATGTTTAAAAAAAATATCATCTCTGAAATGAAAAATACACTGAATCAGACACTGTAGGAAAACACCTATCAGTAACTTGAATAAATAGAAACTGCCCACAACTAAGCACATGAGGATCTGGTTCCTGGTTAAAAACCTATGTGTGACTTTTGAGCCCTGACCATAGGCCATTATAGAGACTTTATCTGATAGGCCATACTGGAAAAGCTGCCCTCCCTGCATTGGACTCAGGCACATTTGTTTCTGAAGGGAGCTGAGGTCAAGGACTCAGATGGCTGGCCATGCTCTTTGCATATTTGCATCCATGGCCCAGGCACCTTCATTCTCGGATTTCTTTAACTGCGGCCTTGAAAAGAGGTGTTCAAGTACATCTGCTCAGTCCTTATGGGGCAGGGGGGAGATCAGGCCTTGAGGACAGAGGGAAACACTGAAAATACTTCTCCCCACTCAGATTCAGTACACAGTCCTTCTCCGCCCCAGCCTTTCCCCCTTGCCTTCTCTCTGACCCCAGTGAACACAAAACTGCCCAGGTCTTTTGTTGGGGTGTGAGGTGCGGGTGCTCAACAGTGGGAAGACTCCAAGAGTCTGCACTGATCCACTTTCCCCTCTACCAGGTGTGTTCTATGGAGGACAATGAAGAGGGGAAGTGGAAGCTATCTCTGGTTTTATCCTCTTGCTTACACCATCACAGTAAGTGATGAAGGTTTAACTCTTTTATTTTGGGCTAGTTGCTTTCACCAGCTACTCCAACACCTGGTAGCTCAGCTCAGCTCTTTCAGCTCAGCTGAGCTCCTGACTGCATAGAAATAAAGACTGAAAAATAATAAAGAACATCCATGACCTACGAAAAAATATCAAGTAGTTTAACATCATAAAATTGGAAACCCAGAAAAAGGGGAAGAGGGCAGTATGCAGAAAAATAATTGAAAAATAATGGCCAAAATTTTCTAATTTTGAAGAAGATTATAAATCCACAGATCCAAAGAGTTTGAGTCCCCAAAAAATTTGTAAAGGAAGATACAAAATTTTCAATAAATAATTTTATACTTAAACATTTGATGAAAATGTATTTTAAGAACATAATCCAGTAAATACGGCAGGTTATACAATTAACAAAATTAATAGCCATATATTTGAAAGAAAAATATTTATAGTAGTAAAAAAAAAGTATCTAGAAATAAGATTTGTAAGATCTGTACAAAACCTAACTTCTGAAAGTGAGGAGATAAATATTGATTTATTCTAAATGTATACTTTTCTATTCTATAGAATATTATTGAATAGAAAATCTCAATTATAAAGTAATATCAACTTTCCCTAATTTTTTTTTTGTGTGTGTGTGTTACACGGGCCTCTCACTGTTGTGGCCTCTCCCGTTGCGGAGCACAGGCTCCGGACGTGCAGGCTCAGCGGCCATGGCTCACGGGCCCAGCCGCTCCGCGGCATGTGGGATCTTCCTGGACCAGGGCACGAACCCACGTCCCCTGCATCGGCAGGCGGACTCTCAACCACTGCGCCACCAGGGAAGCCCCCCAAGTTTCCCTAAATTAATTGCAATAAAATACCAACAGGAATTTTAGGTGACTGGAGAAGATTACTAGACTTCATAAAAAATATGGAACACAAAGAGAAAAAAAGTAATAAGACTAGTTCTATGATTGCATAAAGCCATATGAATTAAAAAACAGTTTGGTACTGAAGCATGAACATACAGACAGAAGTGAAGATTTCAAAAACAGACATAAATTTTTAGTGTATGGTAAATATGGCATTTCCGATTAGTAGAGTAAATATTGATGAATACATAGTCTTAAGGCAGTGTAATAACTCTTAAAGGTTGAGGGGAATGGCTATGAAACAAGCTGAATCTCTTCCACATTCCCTTTACCTATGAGAATTCCAGAAGAATCAAAGATTTAAATGTGAGAAAATGCTCTAAAATATTTTTTAAAGAATAAAAAAATAATTGTGAGTACAAAGGTCTTTCTAAGCATGACTCCAACCTTTAAACTATTAAAGAATTAATAAATTTGACCACCCAAATTTTAATGTCTGTATAAAAGGTTTATTATAAACAAAAACCAAGCCTACCATGTGTTTTGGAAAAAGCATGTATTCACAAAAAGCACAGTTGACAGCAAGAGCATGTGAAATGATGCTCAACCTCAGTCTTAACTAATGAAATGTAAATCAAACTAACCATGTGGAGATACTTTCCACCTACAGGATTGACAAAGGTAACATGTGAAATGTCCATGCAGTATGCAGTGTGCTGATTTCACATTCTTTGTTAGAGGGCAAGGTGGCAAACTCTTTGGAAAAAGATTTTGTAGCAATTATTAGTTATAAAGATGCACCTATTCTTTGATACACCAACTCAATTTTTTAAATTATTTAACAAATATTATCAAATATGTATGTTATGGTATTTTTATAAGAATATCCATCACTGTATTTTTTTTTTTTTTTTTTTTTTTTTTTATGCGTTACGCGGGCCTCTCACTGCTGTGGCCTCTCCCGTTGCGGAGGACAGGCTCCGGACGCACAGGCTCAGCGGCCATGGCTCACGGGCCCAGCCGCTCCGCGGCATGTGGGATCCTCCCAGACCGGGGCACGAACCCGCGTCCCCTGCATCGGCAGGCGGACTCCCAACCACTGCGCCACCAGGGAAGCCCCATCACTGTATTTTTATATTAGTGAAAGACTGGAGCTGACCAATACCTAACGATGTATGGAACACTGTGTGGCTTATAAAAAGAATAAGACACATATGGAATAATTTCCAAGACATTTTAAAATGAAAAAAGAATTTAAATAAGGGGCAGAAGATGGTCTATACTACGTATCAAAACTATAAAGGGTGTGTGTTTATGTAGCACATCCACAGTCATATGAACTGGTATATGCATAGACTATGGCTGGGATAGGTACACTTGCATCTGGTCAGGGAAATTAGGAGCCTAGAAATATATATCACCACACTCCCTAAATGTATACATATATATTTATACATATATCACCATATGCCTTAAATTGTTAAAAGATCTTTTAAAACTTTGTAAATCAGTAACTTTCAGGTTAATAAAACTATTCAATATTAGCCAGCACAAGGGAAATTTTTTCCTCAAGTAAAATAGAGTTTCTTCTTTCCAGGCATAAAGGCTGAGAGTCATTCTTATAAAGTAGTTTTCAAAATATAGTAGAACTTTGTTTTTCAACAATTGAATAATTATAGTTTTAAATAGGAGTTATCTGGAAGGCCCACTGAACATGTAATTTATAATCTGAACTTTTAGTTTCAATCAATTAACATTACATTGAGCCTAGCCATCTGCACAGCATTTACAATTTTTATTTTGATGTGTTGATTTCTAATTTAGTTTACCTAGTAATCCTAATAATGGGATAAAATTATATGAAATATAGTGTGTGTTTGTATAAGCCATTGCCAATGACAGGGAAGAAATCAAAGAAGCTGCAACTGGGCAATTTGATTTTCAAAAATCAAGGAGAGGAATTTACTCCCTAAACAAAGTTTATTAAACCTATACAAGGAAGCACAAGTGTATGTGAAAGGACAGAATTACCTGAGCATTTACTCCTGAGTGCATATGAGGTCTTGGATAAAACTTTTCCAAGTCCTCATGCTATTCATATCATTGTCTACTCATAAATTTGGAGGGTTCACAAAGGTCTCTAATACATCTTTAGCACTGTTAATTTTTTGTCCTTCCTGCACCAGGCACTGTTGTATTCCTTAGTTCTCTGAAGTTATCAAAACAAAACCTGGACTTCCCTGGTGGCACAGTGGTTAAGAATCCGCCTGCCAATGCAAGGGACACGGGTTCGAGCCCTAGTCCGCGAAGATTCCACATGCCGCGGAGCAACTAAGCCCATGCGCCACAAGTACTGAGCCTGCACTCTAGAACCCGCAAGCCACAACTACTGAGCCCATGCGCTACAACTGCTGAAGCCCACGCACCTAGAGCCCATGCTCCACAATAAGAGAAGCCACCTCAATGAGAAGCCTGCGCATCGCAACGAAGAGTAGACCCCGCTCGCCGCAACTAGAGAAAGCCCGCGCGCAGCAACAAAGACCCAACACTGCCAAAAATAAATAAATAACAAAATTAATTAATTAAAAAACAAAACAAAACGAAACCTGTCAGGGCCTTGTCCAGCTGCCTATAGAAGGAATGCTTCTGAAGGAAGCACCATGCTTTTCATTATATAGTTTGAGGATTATTTAATGGAAGCAATAGAGTATCTCCCTGGAATAAATTATCTGCAAGTTTAGATGTTTGATGGTAATGACACGTTGCAGATAGATAACCAAACACATAGGTAAAAGACCTGCTATCTTAAGACTCTTTTATATACACCAATTTAGCAAGAACAAATTCTGAAGGACAATCTCCCAGTGCTGCCATACTACAGTACAGTGATCAGGGTCTATACCAACCACTGTTGTGGCACTGTGATAACTTCAGCTCTAGCAATATGAAGGATGTAACTGTGCAGAATTCTTAGCCGTATGAAAATAACAGTACCGAGCATTTATGTATTGAGTCAAAATAAAAACAAGTTTATAAATAAAGGTACCCACTGCAGTATTACCTATACTATTTTTTTTTAAGTTGAAATAATCTACAAAGATGATTCCGTAATCGTGGAACCTCAGTATAAGGCAACATTCTGTAAGTCTCTTAACATGGAAATATTTATTATGAAATATTAAAGCAAAAGCATACACAATGATATTGATCATAACTCATAAAAAATTGAGGCATTTCTGGGTCTGAAACTTGTGCCTTGCTTTATTTTCAGACCTCATCTCCTTCAAGATCCATGGCTTCTCAAAGAGTTGGTGTATTAAGCAAAACTTAACTATGAAGAAAAATGTCTTATAAAATGGACACAGATTAGACAGCTTATTTTGTCTTCGGGTTATTGGTGTGATCTAGTGCTTTGAAGAGGTACTGCTGAAGGTCTTCCCTGGGAATGGAATATACTCCATTTACTTTCCAAATGTGAACAGCTGCAAGACTAGATGGCTACACAGACTACTGATGATGTAATCCTACCTTTACCTTCATACCACTTTAAATGGGCCAAGTGGCAAAAAACAGTGTACAGGTATCACCTGAAGTAATGTCATCACTGACACAAAAATTTAAATTGGTTCAGATAAATTTGGATCCAAAAATACGTTTTACCAAATTAATGATTTTTCCCAAGGAATCCTCAGGTCTTCCTTAAAAGGCAAACTCAACCAATGCATTTATTATTAATTCATTGGGAAAATTTGGTTTACATAAACTCTTAAACTGAACCTTTATTTCATATGTTATGACATATTGTGGGGCCTTTAGGGACTTTCCACCCCCTCACTTGTTCCCGTAAACCAATTCTTCTCCCTATCGTGCGCCACTCCTTCTCCCTATCGAAACCAATTCTTCTCCCTATCGTGCGCCACTCCTTCTCCCTATCGAAACCAATTCTTGGAGTTTTTCAGTTGACGGGGACTTGCCAGACAGCGGGTAATTTTCCAGTTGCCCGTAACAGGTATACGCCCTAACCGCCACAATGAACAGACAACTATAACGGCCAGAAGGTGGGACAAAAGTTCCTAAGCCAATGAATTCAAAAGTCACCACATTTACCCAATCATTGTGAGAATATACCCGCCCTATGAGTAAATAAACCTATAAAAAGTATGTGATTCCGCTTTTAGGGGTTCCCCATCGGCCTCCTGCGTGAGGTTCAGGGAACCCCGGTGCATCGGCTCCTAATAAACCTCTTGCGTGTTGCAGCGGCTCTCGACTCTTGGCGGTTCTTGGGCGAGTTGGAATCCCTCGTAGACCGTTTGGGTCTAACATTTGGGGGCTCGTCCGGGATCCCCACTCGCCCCCGGGTCACAAGAACATCGGGAGTCGGAGGTATCAGGTAGGCTCGAGCCCAATTGTCTGTTTGTTTGTCGTTTGTTTGTTGCCAGCCGCCATTAGGAAAAAGCCGTGCGAAGCGGCTTGCTGTGGAATCTGTATTGGACTCCTGGCTAGGCAGACGTGCCGAAAGCTGGTGTCCACGGGCCCCGGGGGACGCCCTGGTGGTCCATCTGGAAGGAGAAACAAATTTTGTCTCCCCTTCATCTGGTTCTGGCAGGTTATATAAGCTGCCATCTGAATTTGAGTTGGTTTCGGGTTTAAGTTCGCGGCGGCTGGTTCTGGCAGGTTATATAAGCTGCCATCTGAATTTGAGTTGGTTTCGGGTTTAAGTTCGCGGCGGCAATATCAATGTGTGTCTTTTGAAATTTTATTGTTTTTCTGTACTATTATCTTTCTTTTGACGGACGACAATGGGACAAACTATGACGACTCCTCTTTCTCTTACCCTAAGCCACTGGACCGAAGTTAGGGCTAGGGCCTAACAACCTTTCGGTAGAAGTAAGGAAAGGAAAATGGCAAACGCTGTGTACCTCTGAGTGGCCTACATTTCAGACAGGGTGGCCACCCGAAGGATCTTTTTTGTTAGATAAGGTTGGGCTAGTCAAGTCTAGGGTCTTTAACACAGGACCCCACGGACACCCAGACCAGATACCATATATCTTGGTCTGGGAAGATCTAGTTCTCTCCCCGCCTCCGTGGGTCCGGCCCTTTGTTTCCTCAACAGGCACGTCTGCATGCGCTCCAGCACAATCGGAGATATTGGCCCTGAAGAAAACCCCAGACACGGAAAAGTCATCTGCTGCCCCGGACCCGCCAAAGGCGATATATCCTGACCTGCAGTCTGATTTGCTTCTTCTAGATTCCCCACCTCCTTATCCTCCGGCCCTAAATCCCATGTCGCCCCTAGGACCCCCAGCTTCACAACCCTCCGCACCAGTAGGGCCACCTGTTATGGCGGAAAGGGGGGGTCCCTCGGCGGGCACCAGAAGCCAGAGGGCTGTTTCCCCAGATTCTACTGCTTTACCCCTTAGAGAATATGACCCCCCCGATAACCACGGGAATAGACCCCTTCAATACTGGCCCTTTTCCTCTGCAGATCTTTATAATTGGAAGATGCATAACCCTACTTTCTCTAAAAACCCACAGGCTCTTACTGCTTTAATAGAGTCTCTTGTCTTCTCCCACCAACCCACCTGGGATGATTGTCAACAGCTCCTCCAGACTCTCCTCACAACTGAGGAGAGGCAACGGGTTCTCCTGGAGGCTAAAAACAATGTGTTAGCCGCCAATGGACAACCTACCCAGTTGCCTAACGAGATTGATGCCGGGTTTCCACTCGTCAGGCCGAATTGGGACTTTAATACCCCGGAAGGTAAGGAGCACCTGAAAATGTATCGCCAGGCTCTGGTGGCGGGTCTCCATGGAGCGGCCAGGCGCCCCACGAATTTGGCTAAGGTAAGAGAGGTAACTCAGGGGCCCCAGGAATCGCCAACCGTGTTCCTAGAACGCTTAATGGAGGCTTTTAGACGATTCACTCCTTATGATCCAACCTCTGAGGAACATAAGGCCACCATAGCAATGGCCTTTATTGACCAGGCGGCCCCTGATATTAGAAAGAAGTTACGAAGGCTGGATGGCCTACAAGGTTTCTCCCTTCAGGACTTAGTAAAAGAGGCAGATAAGGTATATAATAAGAGGGAGACAGAAGAAGAAAGAGAAGAAAGAAAGCAGAAGGAACAAGAGGCTCGTGAGGTAAGATGAGATAAGAGGCAAGAAAGACATTTGAGTAAGATACTGGCCACTGTAGTCAGAGGAGGAAACAGTAGAGACAGAAATAGACAGGAAGGGCGAACAACGGATAGAAGGCGGCCATTAGACAAGGACCAATGTGCCTACTGTAAAGAAAAAGGTCATTGGGCAAGAGAATGCCCTAAAAAAAGGAACGGGGGAAGGATCACTAAGCCTTTTCATCTGTACGTGGCCGAGAATAAAGGTATTGCAAAGGGAGTACTAACTCAGAAACTGGGCCCCTGGAATCGCCCGGTTGCGTACCTATCAAAGAAATTGGATCCTGTGGCAGCAGGATGGCCCGCCTGTTTAAAAATAATCGCCGCGGTGGCCGCTTTGGTCAAAGATGCTGACAAACTGACTTTGGGGCAGAACCTAACGATAACAGCCCCCCATGCATTAGAAAGTGTAATTCGCCAGCCACCCGACAGATGGCTAACAAATGCCAGGATGACTCATTACCAAGCCCTGCTGTTAAACTCAGATCGTATTAAGTTTACCTCAGCCACAGGACTCAACCCGGCCACCTTGCTACCCGACCCTGACCTGGAAAGCACTACCGTCATCCATGATTGTCAGGAAGTACTGGCTGCAGCACACGGTAGCAGACCAGACTTGATGGATCAGCCCCTCCCCAACGCCGACGTTACCTGGTTTACTGACGGAAGCAGTTTCCTAGAGGAAGGTAAGCGTCGGGCGGGAGCTGCCGTGGTAGACGGGAAAGAGGTCATCTGGGCAGCCGCATTACCGCAAGGGACATCGGCCCAACGGGCTGAACTAATCGCCATGACTAGAGCATTGGAACTAGCAGAAAACAAAAAGGTAAACATCTATACGGACAGTAGATACGCATTTGCTACCGCCCATGTCCATGGGGCCATTTACCAACAAAGAGGGTTGCTCACCTCGGCGGGCAAAGAAATTAAAAACAAAGAAGAAATAGTGGCACTGCTAGCTGCCCTCATGCTCCCCACTAAAGTCAGCAGCATTCATTGCCCCGGACACCAGAAGGACAATACCCCGGTGACAAGAGGCAACAAATTGGTAGATAGGGTGGCACGAGAAGTGGCTCTACAGGAAATCATACTAGAACTATCAGATGAGAGTCCTGGGAAACCAAATGATAGGGGAACAATTACCCCAGCCATAACTAAAGGAACATTATCTCCTCAACAAGCAAAATCCATGCTACAACAGATTCACAGATGGACACACTTGGGAACCAAAAAGATGGTGTCCCTACTACACAAGACAGGTTATGATACCCCTGGACTAACTAAATTAGCTGAGCAGATTGCACGAGAGTGCATTCCATGCCAACAGGTAAACTCCCATAAAGGAAAACTTGAGGTCGGAAAAAGGCTCAGAGGAGACCGCCCAGGAGCCTATTGGGAGGTCGACTTCACTGAAATACGCCCTGGAAGGTACGGTAACAGGTATCTTCTAGTTTTTATAGATACCTTCTCAGGATGGGTAGAAGCTTTCCCGACGAAGAAGGAGACAGCTACTGTGGTGGCCAAAAAGATCTTAGAAGAAATTTTCCCCCGGTTCGGGGCACCAAAGGTAATAGGATCAGATAATGGTCCCGCCTTCGTCGCCCAGGTAAGTCAGGGTGTGGCCAAATACCTGGGGACTGATTGGAAATTACATTGTGCCTATAGACCCCAGAGTTCAGGATAGGTAGAGAGAATGAATAGAACTCTAAAAGAGACCCTAACTAAATTGTCCATAGAGACTGGCGGTACAGATTGGACGGTGTTCCTTCCCTTAGCCCTGTTCCGGGCTAGAAATACCCCCTCCCGCTATTATCTTACTCCATTTGAAATACTATACGGGGCCCCACCTCCTCTTTTTACGCTAAGGGAGAAATTAAGTCCTGACTGCCAGAATAACACTGACTTATATGCTAGGCTGTTGGGACTCCAGTTGGTCCAAAAGGAGGTGTGGTCCCAGCTGGCAGAGGCTTACCGACCAGGAACACCAGCAGAGGCTCATCCCTTCCAAGTCGGAGATTCCGTGTACGTCCGTCGGCACCGAACCCAGACTCTAGAGCCTCGGTGGAAAGGACCATACATCGTCCTGCTCACCACCCCCACGGCTATAAAGGTAGATGGCATCGCTGCGTGGATCCACGCTTCACACGTGAAGGCCGCACCAGCATCTGCAACATCGGAATGGCGAGCCCAAAAGACCAGCAACCCGCTCAAGCTCAAGCTTCTGCGATCATCAGATTTATAACTTTAACTTTGTTACCCCTACTGACTGTGAGTAATTTTAGTCCTCACCTGCCCCAGCATTTAACCTGGCAGGTAATTTCCCAAACTGGAGATGTAATATGGTCTGTTAGCCATACTGCTGCTCCTTGGACCTGGTGGCCAGACCTTTTCCCCGATGTTTGTAAATTAGCCATAGGAGCTCCCAATTGGGACACAGCACACTCCCATGATCGTCAAAATGCCCCATCCATACCCGGTCGGGCCGGCCAATACGGCTGCCAAAACTCGGGTACGCGACAGAAACTTAGCAACCCTACCTTTTATGTATGCCCGGGATTTCATCGCCATAGGTCCCTAAATTATCAATGTGGGGGAAAGGAACATTTTTATTGTAAAAGCTGGGGGTGTGAAACCACAGGAGACACCTATTGGAAGCCCACCTCTGGCTGGGACTTTATTAAGGTGACAGCCAATTATACACACCCAACCAACCCCTTAACTTATAGGCCTGAATGTACTAAATGGTGCCATCCCCTTAAGATCTCTTTTAGTGAACCAGGAAAAAAGGATAAAAACTGGATAAATGGCCATTCATGGGGAATCAGGTTTTATAAAGAAGGATATAATGATGGATTACTAATGACCATCAAACTAAAAATTGAAACCCCTACTCCAGTTCCTATAAGCCCCAACCCTGAGATAGGGCACTCTTCGCTACCTTTGGCCCCTCCCACAGCGTTACCAGAGATAAGAAACCAAACTTCTGAGCCAAAAGGAATAACAATCAAGCCCAAGACCCCCCGGGACCGAATGCTCTCATTGGTCCAGGCGGCTTTTGAGGTTTTAAATGCCACAAACCCGGAGGCTACCAAATCATGTTGGCTTTGCTATGCTGCTCCTCCCCCTTATTATGATGCTATAGGATATAATTCTAATTATAATAATGTTAACACTCCAGATCAATGTCGATGGAAACAAGAAGGAAATAGTAAATTGACCCTGGCCTCAGTATTAGGAAACGGTACACGTGTAGGAACGCCCCCCTCGTCCCACCGACATCTTTGTGCCAATTTAAGCCTCCCACAGGGCTCAGGGTATCTCCTCCCTCCTCCGGATGGATGGTGGGCATGTAACACAGGATTGACCTCCTGCATTTCTTTAGAGGTCCTTAAAGCTTCAACCGATTTTTGTGTGTTAGTTCAGCTGGTCCCCAGACTCATTTATCATTCAGATTCATCCTTTCTAGATGAATATGAGGGCAGAGGAAGGTTTAAGAGGGAACCCATAACACTCACCCTGGCTGTACTCCTAGGACTAGGAATGGCAGCCGGGGTAGGAACGGGTACAACAGCCCTCATCCAACAACCCCACTATTATGATGCCTTAAGGCAAGCTGTAGATGTTGACCTCCGGGCATTAGAAAGTTCCATAACTCAGTTAAAAGAATCCCTCACCTCGCTTTCAGAGGTGGTAATGCAAAACAGGAGGGGATTAGATCTGCTGTTCCTTAAGGAGGGCGGACTATGTGCTGCACTAAAAGAAGAATGCTGTTTTTATATTGATCATTCTGGGGCTATTACCAAAACTATGGACAAACTTAGGGAGCGCCTGGACAAAAGACAACAGGAAAGGAAAAATCAAAAAGGATGGTTTCAATCGTGGTTTGATAAATCTCCCTGGCTTACTACTTTAGTTTCCACCTTGTTAGGGCCCCTCATTATTTTATTGTTGCTCTTAACTTTTGGACCATGCATTCTGAATCGCCTGATAGACTTTATTAGAGAACGCATTAGTACGGTACAAGTTTTAATGCTAAGGCAACAATACCAAAACTCGCAAAAAGAAACTGAAATTCCATGATTGAAATTAGTTACAAAAAAAAAAGGGGGGAATGTGGGGCCTTTAGGGACTTTCCACCCCCTCACTTGTTCCCGTAAACCAATTCTTCTCCCTATCGTGCGCCACTCCTTCTCCCTATCGAAACCAATTCTTCTCCCTATCGTGCGCCACTCCTTCTCCCTATCGAAACCAATTCTTGGAGTTTTTCAGTTGACGGGGACTTGCCAGACAGCGGGTAATTTTCCAGTTGCCCGTAACAGGTATACGCCCTAACCGCCACAATGAACAGACAACTATAACGGCCAGAAGGTGGGACAAAAGTTCCTAAGCCAATGAATTCAAAAGTCACCACATTTACCCAATCATTGTGAGAATATACCCGCCCTATGAGTAAATAAACCTATAAAAAGTATGTGATTCCGCTTTTAGGGGTTCCCCATCGGCCTCCTGCGTGAGGTTCAGGGAACCCCGGTGCATCGGCTCCTAATAAACCTCTTGCGTGTTGCAGCGGCTCTCGACTCTTGGCGGTTCTTGGGCGAGTTGGAATCCCTCGTAGACCGTTTGGGTCTAACAATATCTGTGCCAGGAAACAGTTTGAGTTTATCCAAATTATTCAACTGACCATTTTTCTGTTCAAGCTCAACGAGTTTATTAATTTCTCCACAATAGTGTGTTTCTTCTAAGGGAAGAAATAATGACAAGAATCTATGCTATTCCTTCAACAGGTACCCTCAGTGCTGAATCTGTGATTTACATTTCAGTCTTCATTCTCTGACCTCTTTTAAGAATAACCTGCTCCTGAGAATAAAGATCCTTCCTGTTCCCCGTGGGCCAGTGTCTCATAGAACACTTTATCATAGGAAATCTGTGAACCACCAAATGGTCTGGCCTTAGAACAACTTCAGTACAACTCAAAGGTACTCTTTCACCTTTGTCCTTCACCAGAGCAGGGTTGCAAGGGCTGCCGTAGAGTCTCACGTGAATGAGGCAGCAGAGGAATCCAGATCTGACTTTTCAGTTGAAAAATACGTGCCTTAGCCTCTTAGCTGCTTAGTTACAGAGGCACAGATGCCTCCCTGAAAGCTTAACAGAAGGTGGGAAACTTTATTTGAAAGCTTCATCTGTGCAGGAAAACAAAGAAAGCATACCCCTTAGCTTACTGTTTATTAAACTAAGAGTGGCAAAGGGCTGAGTTAAAAATCCTACTAGAAGTTTGCATTTTACTTACCAATTATTTATAGGTAGGTAGTTCATTAAACCAAAGGAAAATAGGATCATAGATTTAAGAAAGATGGTCTCCATTTAACTTATTAGGTATAAATTATCCATGTAATAATATTTTATTACCTATGTTATAATAGAATAAACTGAATTTGTCTTATTTAACTATACCTCCACTATATATATCTCAATCATTGAACTATAGTCAAAAGGCATGGACATTTTTTTTTACTGCTCTTTCAAAAATTATTAGATGTCTAAGTAAACTGCAAGTAAATATTTGTTTTTGATAGAAAATGGTATGAATTTTATCCCCTATGAATGATTATGAAATTTAACTTTTAGTGTAAACATTCATAATATTCTGCCCATACCAACTTTTCTGTGTTTGAAGTTTAGGAATGATATATATGGAATGAGCAGCTGGGGGAGAAGGACATCTGCCTGGCCAGATGGATCAGATAAACACATTCTAGCCATAAATAAATAGAATAAAATTTCACAACTGGATTATCTCACCTTTTAACCAGCTATGAGATCTCTAGAGTAATAATGTACAGGCTGGCATATTTATTCCATGTATTTTATTGAGCATCTACTCTATTGTAGACACTGAATAAGGTAAAGATTTTGAAAGACCACATTCCTTTCCCTAAGCAGCCCAGAATCTAGGAGACCTAAGAAAATCTGCCAAATAATCATGAAAATTCAGTATCACTGGCAAGGCAATAGAAGTAGGTACAATTTGCCAGAGGTAAGTTAGGAAATTACTGCCAGCCTCCCATGATTATTTGTTTTGGGATCATAGATAGAGACATTTCCACGTGAACTAAGGAAGAGATAGTCATTTCACATTGAGGACACAATTTATGCAAAAGCGCAGGGACAGGAAGGGCCACAGGCTGCCCCAGGGCCTGAGTGCTCATCGTTGCCTGAGTGCAGAGTCCCTCTGTGAGTATGGTGAGGGGGAGGTTCTTCCCTAAAAGGTTAATGATTAAATGGTCTTAAACACCATGTCAAAGAAATGGAATTCATCTTGTAGGGCAATTTATAAGTTTGTAGAATGACGTGATCAGAGCCTCCTTTTGAAATGTGTTTGGAAGATCGCAGAAACAGCTATCAGAGTGGGACTGACTCAGGAGAGGACCTAAGAGTTAATATTTGGCAGGATCCCAACAGCCGGCACACTCACTCAACGTAGGATAAACCAGAGAGGGTGTGCACGTGGAATACTTCCAAAGGCATGGACAGACGGTAGGGGAATCACAAAGGATGGTGCATGAACCAGGCACTAAGGGCAAAAGGACAGGAGAATGAAAGGTTATAGAAACGTGGACAAAGAGTCACGCAGACTGGTTGGCTTCAAAATGAACAGTGACCTGCAGCCACAACACAGGTATCCTTAAATACCTCACATGGAAGGAACCAGGAGATTCAATACCCCCAACCTCGCTCTCTTCCCTCACTCTCATCTCCTGCTAAGGCTTGCCACTGGCCAATCCCAACTGAAACTAGGGCGCATAGCCTCCCAGGGCACAGGGCCAGGTAGAGAAGGCAAGCTAGTGGATCTTGAAGGATAAACCAAAGATACCCATTATTGCTGTGATTCTAATTTAGTAACATAAGCAAAGGTCTTGGGAATAGAGAAGATGGTAGGATTTGAAAAATAGGTAAAAAGCATGATAACCAGGAAGTGGCCTAACTGTACCAAATGAATGGCAAATAATAGTCAAACAAGGCTCTGAGATTTCTAGCTTGGGTAACTGAGGAGATTTAAGGGATGTATTTCCCCCCATTTTACTACCTCTGCTGATATGGACCATTTCACTCCCCATTCTGGACCATTACTCTCCCATCCTCATCTTTAGGCTCATCCTCTTTTGAAGTTCATACTAGTAACCCAACTGTAACTCTTCTTGTTCTATAATCTAGTAACCCTAATGACCTCCCAGTCGCTCCTATGCGTCACTGAACTCTGAATTCTAGCTTGCACTTAAATCTGCATCGATTAGACTCATCAAAAACTAAATTTATAAATAACATCAGCTACTCCATCTCTGGATGATACCTGGATCTTGGCATCATCCTGTACTTTTGTACTAAAAAAAACTTTAATTACTTCTTCTTAATTACATCTAAGAAATATTGTACATCAGCACTAACTCTGACAAGCTCTTATTCTTCCAGCCCTCTCCTTGCATACGTCTTATGTATTTGTCTAAACACATTAAACTATGTACATGATACACAGGTATCTCAGGGGAAAGAGTTTTTTCTGCCTTTCAAGGTTAGGCTTCACAAAGAATGTCAATGTAGTATGTAACTCAGACACTGGAAGATTACAAGTTTGTTAGTTCCACAGAAGGCAAAAGGGAATTCTATGAAGAGAACATTTTGCTCAATCATATAAAGGTATAAAATATTATGTATGCTAGGAATTGCAAATGGTTCATTGCTAGATAGGAAGATAAAGTGAGAGATGGCAGAATCTTAAGGTAGAAATAGTTAGGAAAATTTATACTAGGTAAGTATTATTTCTTTTCAATATAAGGGCTACTAGAACAGTATATTTGGAAAAATAATTTACATTATCAATGAATCAATTCAATAATAGATATTAATTTCCATTAATAATAGATAGTAATTTCCATTAATATAGATGGGTGTATATAATAGTAACATATAGGAACATGGTCTTATCTACTGTATTTTGTCAGCTCATAGGCTGGGTAGTTTAAAAACAGAAATTTATTTCCTCACAGTTCTGGAGGCTGGGAAGTCCAAGATCAAGGTTTTGGCAGAATTTGGCTCCTGCTGAGAATCCTCTTCCTGGCTTGTAAATAGATAAAGTTTATGTGGCCTTTCCTCTGAGCATGCACCGAGAGAGCAAAAGCCAACTCTCTGGTGTCTCTTCTTATAAGGACACTAATCCTATGGGATCAGGGCCCAGCCTTATTATCCTATTTAACCTTAATTATTTACTCTAAGCCACATTGGAAGTTAGGGATTCAACATATGGATTTTGGAGAGACACAAACATTCAGTCCATAACATTTCATTCCAACCCCTAATTCATGTCTTTCTCTCAAGCAAAAGACATTCATTCCATCCCAACAGCCTCAAAAGTCTTAACTTATTCCTGCAACAACTCTGAAGTCTAAGGTCCAAAGTATCATCTAAGTATCATCTAGATCAGATAAGGGTGAGACTCCAACTATGATTTAACCTGAGGCAAATTCTCTTTCAGCTGTGAGCCTGTGAAACCAGACAAGTTATGTGCTTCCAAGATACAATGATGGGACAGGCATAGGGTACACATTCTTATTCCGAAAGGGAAAACTTAGAAGAAAAAAGGGGTGATAGATCCCAATCAAGTTGAAAACCTAGCAAGAGAAATTCCATTAGATCTTAAGGCTCGATAATATTTCTCTGGCTTGATGTTCTGCTCTCTAGATCCACTGGAGTGCCACATCACCCCTCTGGCTGTAGAGCAGCTCTGCCTTTCTAACACTGGGCCAAGGCCTTGCCCCTGAGGCACTAGAATCTAGCCCCACTCTTCAAAATGGAGGAACCAGCCTTGTCCTGTGGACCTGGTAGAAGTGGTAGAGGTGGCAGCCCTGAGATGATATAATCACCTTTGGGGTCATTCTTCCTTTGTCTTGAAGGCTAAAGCATGTTTAAAGCTGAATAGCTCTATGGTCTCATCCAGTAGAATCAAAGCAGCTGACAACCTTTCCTTTGAGCACGCACATGGAGTGTGAGCTCTGTCATCTCTCTTTCAGAAGGACACTAATCCTAGCAGATCAGGCCCCACCCTTAGCTCCTCATTTATCTTCACTTCCTCACTCTAAACACAGCCAGTCTGGAGGTGGGGGCTTCAACATTTGGATTTGGGGGCTTCAACATTTGGATTTGTGGGGTATACAACCATTCAGTCCATACATCTATGTATATGTAAGCTACTGAAATAGTGAAGACAATTATTCTACAAAAATAATCAGCCACTTAATTGGATACATCAGCCAATTCTGTCAAATACTAAACCTGACTCTTTATAGGTTCAATACTAAATAGAAAGTATACTTTTTATTGTTTATGATCAAAGCATATAGAGTTGATTTTCAAATTTCTTGCATTCCTTTTTGCACAGTCTGTTCAATTCTGAATGCTTTTATCTTTTTTTACTCAAAATGTTTCCTTAGCAGATGTCCACGACAGATTGTATAAAATGAGACCACTGATAGGTGCAATGCTATTGAGCAGGGTGCTACTCTTCCTAAAGAATTTGCCAGACCAGACAGCAGCTGAACAAGTCCATTATGAACAGTTTAAACCTTTCAAGTGCTCAGCAACGCTAACAGTCTTAGAACTTACGGCATATAGTCTCACAAATCACTGAAGTTTTATAAAATGCCAGAAGAGTTTTCATTTCTCTCTTTGTACCAGAATCATTTAATTCTAAATCAGACACGTAGCATCACTATTGCATTATTCCCTTCATCTCACAGATTTAACCGTGGAGTGCTGCGGGTTCTTCAACTTGTGTTTATTTCTCTTTGTAAATTCACAAAATTTACTTGAAATGAATGAAAAATTCTCTGTTGTCTACTATAGTCTGGTCATTCTGTCTTGCAAGCCAAGCACAGCATTTAATGTCAAATGCAGAGTCTTAATTGGCACTCTGTAGCTTCAACGTCAGCTGTCTAGTTTATCCAGATGGAGCTGGTTTCACCCAATGTGTCATTTTTATATTAAATGAACCATTTCACCATTAAGTGCCAAAGGAAAATGAATTTGTTTTTATTCCCTTGTGAATGAATTCAGGCTATCCATAATGTACTAAAAAACGTGTGTAGAAAAATTGGGGGGTATAGCTGATTCACTATTATAAAGCAGAAACTAACACACCATTGTAAAGCAATTATACTCCAATAAAGATGTTAAAAAAAAAGAAAGAGGGCTTCCCTGGTGGCGCAGTGGTTGAGAGTCCGTCTGCCGATGCAGGGGACATGGGTTCGTACCCCGGTCCGGGAAGATCCCACATGCTGCGGAGCGGTTGGGCCCGTGAGCCATGGCCGCTGGGCCTGCGCGTCCGGAGCCTGTGCTCCACAACGGGAGAGGCCACAACAGTGAGAGGCCCGCATACCAAAAAAAAAAAAAAAAGAAAGAAAGAAAAACCGTGGGGTAGGGGGGTTAGGCAAGATATCCACTTTTGGAGAATATCTATTCTAATATGTCATCACAGAATATTTAATTTCTTACTTTTCTTTTTTTTGCTATTTTTGTTTATCCAGTACAGTAACTTCCCTGAAACTGACCATAAACATCAAGGTTTTCTAGTCAAATTAAACTAACTGGGGGCTTCCCTTGTGGCGCAGTGGTTAAGAATCCGCCTGCCCATCCAGGGACAGTAGTTCGAGCCCTGGTCTGGGGAGATCCCACGTGCTGCGGAGCAACTAAGCCCGTATGCCACAACTACTGAGCCTGCGCTCTAGAGCCCGCAAGCCACAACTATTGAGCCTGGGTGCCAGAGTTACTGAACCCCGTGCGCCTAGACCCCATGCTCTGCAACAAGAGAAGCCACCGCAATGAGAAGCCCGTGCACCGCAACAAAGAGTAGCCCCCGCTCGCCACAACTAGAGAAAGCCTGCACGCAGCAACGAATACCCAAAGCAGCCAAAAATAAATAAATTAATTTTAAAAATAATAAATAAAATAAAATAATTGAGGACAATTTCTCCTCCCTCCGGGAGGTAAATCTTGTATTCATGTAGTCTCTCCCGTGGTGCTCCCTGGCAAAGGAAGAGTGGAGATTCTGGAGTTCAGAAGTGTGGGTTGATGATTAATGATCATTCAGGAAGTACTTCTAATTGCTGCTAATGAGCCCTCCAAGCCTCTTTCTGAGCACCTTAATTACGGCACTGTCATCTTTACACTTGCCTCCACCATTAAATAAAGCTCCTCGGGGCGAGAGTATTCTTATACATCTTTACATTCCCAGGTAGGACCTAGGACATTGATTAGCACACAGGGAAAAGCAAACATATTTAAAGAAGTTGTATTTAACAGCATTGTCTTCCCAGTCAAACAGATCTGGCTTTGAGGCACAGCTTTAACCACTGGATACCTAGACAAATGTACTAAAAAAAACCGAACAGTCAACATCTGTTGTTTTAATTCCTACATGATTCCCCTTCTTTCTGTTGTGGAACCCTGAGTTTTCCCCTTCTTCGGAAGAAAGAGGATGTAGATCAGGTGGTCTGACCCCCATCCCAGTTTGGAAAGATGGTCACAGGACCCAGGCTAAATAACCTGTCTTCAAGACAGGTACATCATCCATCAGACTTTTTCAGGTAAGCCTGGAGCTTGTTAAAACTACAGGGGAAGAGAAAGCCTCTTGTCAAATGACCAAACTAAAACAACTTAGTAACAAGTTTGCTGTCCTTTATTCCAGGAAAAACAATCCATGGACTGGGGCAGTACAGTGCCGTACAAGCAGTAGAACTCGGTTCCCAAGAGATTAGGGGCAAGAGTGAGTGTTACAGAGAGTTAGAAGAGGCAATGTGGAAACGGCATGACTGGCCAGGAGTTTGGGGATTTTCTTGTAAGACTAGCAGGTCCTGTTTTCTATACCAAGGGAAGGTAGCTAAGTTGGAAGATTGTGACTAGCGTACGGTATGATGCCTTGGCAGGTGTTTCCCATTAGTGTAGGCTGACTTGGGTTTAGAGTTGTGATGTGGGCCAGGCCACTGGGGCAGTCTCCCTTTTGTGGGTCACAATTTAAGAATTAACTTTATCACTCTTTTCAGCTAGGAGTTAGCAGAATGGGTGAGGCAGAGCCAGGGTAAACAGTTGTCTTCCCGAGGAAATAATATGGAGAGAACACAGGTCTTGCTACCATTATTTGAACGCCATGAATACAGACCTTTCCTGGATCTCTCTCTAGAATTTTCAGCTATGCAAGTCAATAGAATCCCTCAAAGGAAAAAAAAAAAAGCACCTTGATTAGATCTGATACTCGTAATTGAAAGGATCCTAATTCAAGTTTTTTAAACTCTTGAAGATGCAGTATTTATATGTACAAAAAAGAGATAATGCAAAGCTTACAATTGGAGTAAGGAGTCTTAATAATATAAAATTATACATTATATTGATAAATGTAAACATAATAGCCAAGACATTTAGAGCTCTGTGTTCCAGACACCGTTTGAAATGCTTTACACATATTAATGCATTAATCCCCCTAACTCTTTGAGTTAGGTATTTTGCAGATGAAGAAATTAAGGCAAAGAAATTAAGGCACAGAATTTAAGGAACTTGTCAAAGCGAGAGAGAGGCATGGACATATATACACTACCAAACGTCAGGTAGATAGCTAGTGGGAAGCAGTCGCATAGCACAGGGAGATCCGCTCAGTGCTTTGTGACCACCTGGAGGGGTGGGATAAGGAGGGTGGGAGGGAGGGAGATGCAAGAGATATGGGAACATATGTATATGTATAACTGACTCACTTTGTTATAAAGCAGAAACTACACACCATTGTAAAGCAATTATACTCCTATAAAGATGTAAAAAAAAAAGAATTTAAGGAACTTGTTTACAGCAATAGAGCTCTTTAATGGTAATGGTGGGGATTCAAGCCTATAAATCTGGTTCCAGAGTCTATGCTCTTAATCACTGTACTACACTGTCCCTGATTAATAAGTATAAAGCCTAGTGCTTGTCACAGAGTCACGGTTCTGCAGGCTTATCATTGCCCCTATTCTGTAGGTGTCCACTGAATACTGTTTCTGCAGCAACCGTTGTACCTCTCCACAGCTGATGTTATTTTAAAGCAATGCTTCTCACATTGGAGCCTGCATCCAAATCACCTGCAAGGCTTGCTGAGGCTCTGACTGCTGAACCCACCCCCAGAGCTTCTGATTCCAAGTAATCAGCAGTTCTGACTGGTGTCGGGTGATGCTGTGGCAGCTGACCCACCCACCACCACCTACACCCTTTGAGAACCACTGCTGCAAAGTTACCTTGCAAAGACTTCTGTGTTGATTGTTCCCAAGCAAAAGGAAGGGTGCAGGGAGATAGCTCATTTCACAACCGCAGGGGACATATTTTACTGTTTCTATGTTTTGAGGGACTTAAGCAGGTTCCTGAAGTCTCCTAAGTAACTGAATTCCTAAAATTTCACAGGGAGCTGCATCAAGTGTGTGTGTGTCTAAAATACTGAAAGTGAGATCAGGGTCCATGCAGAAAAAAGGACTCATTTTGTTCAATAGCAAGTGAAGATTTTTTTTGTTTTTTGGTTTGTTTATTTAATGTGGGACTCCTTTTTTTTTTTTTTTAAGGCTCATTTTTCCCCACTAGAGTGTTCCTCTGGAAACGGTATAACTCACCTGACTCATATAATCTAGATAGGGATGTCTTAAAATCCCATACCATATGCTCAGAACAAATTCTTATTCTGAATTTTAGCAAGTTTATAAGGGCTTACACCTGTATTTCATTTCATGTTTGTGCTTTCTGAATTCCTCAATTCTACTTTATATCCTCCAGCTTCATTTTGGCTTTAACCTAAATGTGGGACTCAGTCTGTTTTCCTGAGATTGACCAAAACCAAACAAACAGTCACACAAATGTATGTGTGGACCTGACCAAAGATTTAGAGACATGGAGGAAGTTTTACATTTTAACCAAAGAACCAGTTTGTTTACCAATTGATCACTGACTATCTGACCCTCTCCACTAGGATGAAATCAGAGTTCTTTGTGCACTCTCGTTACTTAACCAATTTCTATTTTATTTTCTCCAGCTCTGAGACACAAGTGAGCAGATTATGAGAATGAAGAAGGATGAAGAAGCTTGAATAGGGACTTCCCTGGTGGTGCAGTGGTTAAGAATCCACCTGCCAAGGCAGGGAACACGGGTTCGAGCCCTGGTCCGGGAAGATCCCACATGCCACGGAGCAACTAAGCCCAGGAGCCCCAACTACTGAAGCCCATGCGCCTAGAGCCCGTGCTCCGCCACAAGAGAAGCCACTGCAATGAGAAACCCGAGCACCACAATGAAGAGTAGCCTCCGCTTGCAGCAACTAGAGAAAGCCTGTGCACAGCAACAAAGAGCCAACGCAGCCAAAGATAAATAAATAAAATAAATTAAAAAAAAAAAAGCTGGAATAATGGCAAATTATTCTCATTCTCTTATGCAGCTTTTGGTACCCCCTGCATCAGCTCTGGCCTCAGTGTTCTCTACAGACTATAAATGCTTTGAAATTCTTTCTTGTATTGATAAGATAATGCCCCTCAGGGAAGGTACCGCCCTGTCCTGCTCAGAGTTGTTGGAACGTGGAGTATAATGTACTTTGTTCTTCCAGTTACACGTATGATTTTAAATTACTGGAATGAGATGGAGAAAGCAACTAATATTGCCTTTCCCACTAACCCCCAACACTAAAACTCCTATAATGGGAACTTCGACTTTAATTTCTGAATAATACGTATTATTATTGGCAAATCAGCTTAAATTCATACAAAGATATAAGTGACTACACGCCCAGACTCTACAATGCTATAACTGAAAAAAATCTAGTCACATAAATAACCCCACATCCCAGTTTTAGCTCAAACCTACACCCTAAGACCTCCCATTCTCCCTGCAAAATTCGTGAGTCTTCCCAAGAGCAAAAATAACATACATGCCAAGACATAGCACCTTCTGAGAACTCTCACATGCTTCCTGCTGTCCCACATATGTCCCTAAGATGCAGTTCTCTCAGGACCTAAGGGAAATAAAGGGAGTCCATGTAGCAAAAGGTAGGTTTGCCTCTCATTAAACACTAAGCCAACTGTTATCACCTGAGCACCAAAGTAACAACAACACTGGTCTCAAAAAGCCTCTCATGAAAACAACAGCCGTATCTTCTGCCCTAATACTTCTTTACCTTACACAGTGATTCCCGATGGGAACAGAGAAGAAATGACACATTAGTCTAGGAAACTTTGCAAGCTGGGCAGACTAATATCCTTACCCAGAGGACTCTGCTAACTGAGAAGCTTCTGTGGGTACTGTTACATCCCTCGGGAGTACAAGAACTGAAAACAAAAACAGACTCCTTCCCAAGACAGTACTTCTCACACCTGGCTGCACATTAAATTCACCTGAAGGAGTTTTAAAACGATACAAATGCCCTGAAGACAAGCCCAATTAAATAAGAATACCCGGAAGTGGGATTGGGTTTGAGATTTTGTTGTTGGCTTTTAAAAATTCTCTTAGCTTCTGTATTAGTCATCTCAGGAGCCATAACAAAATACCGTAAACAAGGTGGCTTAAACAACAAAAATTTAGTTGCTTACCATTCTGGAGGTTGGGAAGTCCAAGATAAATGTGCTAGCAAGGCAAGTTTCATTCAGAGGTCTCACCGCTCGGCTTGTAAGTTGCTGCCATCTTGCTTTGTGCTCGCGTGACCCCTATGCAATGTGCGCATGGCAGGAGAAATACGCGCTCTGGTGCCTCTTTTTATAAGGGCACCAATCCTATTATGCGGGCCCTGCCTTATGACCTCATCGAACTCTAATTACCTCCCAAAGCCCCAGCTCCCAATACCATCACATCGGGAGGGAAAGCTTCAACATATCAATTGGGGGAGAAAACACACATTCAGGTCATCACAGCTTCCCAGGTGATTCCAGTATGCTGCCAGAAGAAAATGACCCTTGTAGGGACTACAAACCAACTATTAAGTTGTTTTGCTGTTTTGTTTTTAACTCTCCGTTGGCCCCTCAAAACATGCAGTACAAAGATTTGCCTGAGGAAGGTACTTCATAAATATTTGCTAAATAAATGAGGCCTTACAATATTCTTGGCATGCCTTTACTACTTAATGAGGATCACTAGAATAGAATTTTGAATCTTACTCTGGGTTGCTCTACTTGCACTTCCTAATTTCCAAAAAGGTAAGGTTACATCACTATGACCATAAACAGAAATATCAAACAAAATTATCGACCTTATAGAAGGCAAATGTAATTAGTGTTTGCAAAAATCATGCCAGTTACACACATGTCAACAGTGACATGATCTACAGATTAGTGAAAAAATAAATTTCAAAATCATGCTCTCATCCTTGAGTGGTCTAAGAAATACCACATAAATAACATATAGACCACAGTTGTTACAACAAAACGGAGGAAAAGAGAGTATCCATTCAATTTATTTCTCAAATAAGGATTTTGGGGGTATATACACAAACGAGAGTTGGCTTTTAGTATATGAAAGAGTTTTTTGAACTGTTTCCCAACACCACATATTGAGTGATACTATACTTTAAGTCATGTCCATTAAGTAACTAGGGATGGATTAGTGTGTCTCTCAGTCATAGAGGGGAGGCTTATAAGATGTTAGTTATTCTTTCCTGACCCTAGCACTGTTGTGATGAAGAAATGACAGTAAGATTCAGGTACTTTATGGACCCAGTATTTTGGTTCCTGGTTTCAAACACTTTCTGATGCAAAATATTACCTTCCTCCAATTGAAAAGAAATAGAAAACTATTAAAAACTTTGGATATGAATTTAAGCATTATTGTTAGCTTCCTAAAAATTAAAATTTTGTTTTAATAATCTCTTCCTACTACTGAATGCCACTATAAAGAATCATCTGCCAGTGTTCACACGTTCAGAAGAATGTATTAACATTTATTACCACAAATGTCCTCATTAATATTTTATAGAATGGCTGGCAAAGAAAGTGACATTAAATCTCTGAGAGACTGCTGTCTTTTTTATTTTACGCCTTTACTTGAATTTTGTAGTAGCAGTAGAGGATCAAAGTTTGTAGGTGATTCCATTGAATTTTAGACAATAGAGTACAGTCACTTTTTAATTTATCCACTGTTACCTTCCCCTTTCT
This sequence comes from Phocoena sinus, assembly GCF_008692025.1. Lineage (NCBI taxonomy): Eukaryota > Metazoa > Chordata > Mammalia > Artiodactyla > Phocoenidae > Phocoena > Phocoena sinus. Next base: position 81,280,615 of record NC_045771.1, on the reverse strand, counting down.
AAATATAAAATGTTAGTAAGGAGATAAAATATTTGGGTTTCAACAAAAATAGACAAATGATTATTAATCTTTTAAAAGAACACTTGCACATGGATCTGCTCTATATTAGCCATGCTGGCAGTATGGAAGTTTCGCAAAACTTCTTCCCCACTACATGTCTTTACTATAGAGCAGCAGTTTCCAACAGAATGTTCTGTGATGATGAAAATGTCCTATACCTGGTGCACAGAGGACTATGGTAGCCACTAGGCACATACAGCTTTGAGTACTTGAAACCTGCCTACTGAGACCACGGAACTAAATTTTAAATTTTATTTAACTATTTGCAGCAACATGGATGGATCTAGAGATGGTCATACTAAGTGAAGTAAGTCACACAGAGAAAGACGAGTATCATATGATATTGCTTATATGCAGAATCCAAAAAAAAAAAGGTAAAAATGAACTTATTTACAAAAGAGAAACAAATTCACAGACTTAGAAAGCAAACTTATGGTTACCAAAGGGGAAAGGTGGCGGGGCGGGATAAATTAGGAATTTGGGATTAACGTATACAAACTACTGTATATAAGATAAATAACCAACAAGGACCTACTGTATAGCACAGGGAACTCTGCTGAATATTCTGTAACAACCTAAATGGGAAAATAATTTGAAAAAGAGATATATGTATATGTATAACTGAATCAATTTGTCGTACTCTAAAACTGACACAACATTGTAAATCAACTATAGTCCAATATAAAAAATTAAATTTACATTTAAATAATCACTTGTGGCTATAAAATTGGACAGAGTGGCTATAGAAGTTAAAAAACGAAGAACTCATTTTCTCTGTATCCCTTTGCAGTTGACTGTGGCCATGTATCACAGTTATGATCGATGAGGCTGTATCTCAGAGTGTAGTCATGAGAACAGAACCACTTGATATATAATAGCAATAATGATAATGATATGATAATAATAATAAGATGATGATGACAATAATGGATACACAGTTCTTGGAAGGGCTGAGTGTCCTGATTTATCAGTTAGGAATGTATTCTGTAGCAAGAAACAGCTTTCAGAAAATCTATAAAGGATGGCATTATTATCAATGGAATAGATCCACCCAGCCCCAATGAAAAAATGACAAAATGACAATGATTCCTTATGAATCCCACATAGGGAGAATTCAAATAATGAAGAGATGAGTCTTCCATTTCCAGAAACCTTTTCAATGACAACTTTGCATTTCTATTTTGGACTTGCTCAGTATTGTGTTTTTGTTGTTGTTGTTATTTCTCTTGCTGCTATTATCTTTCTCCCTGAAACACTACCTTAGTGCACCATCACTGGCAACATTTCAACAGGAAGTAAACATCTAATGATATTCAATAAGTGAATTTTCCAGATTACTTTTAGGATCATAATCTCTCAAAGTAATAACTTCAATCTTAGAAAAGTTGAATGTTGGCTCATTAGAAGCACGTATATTCTTTGAGTTGGCTCTGAGAAATAAGATATTCAGACACAGATGAACATCTGTAAGTAATGTTGCAAGGGCATTAAGTCTTCTAAAGAGGCAATAAGTAGGGACAGTCAATGATCAAATTGATAATTTAGGACATTGTCATTTTCCTGATTAGAAATGTTTGATGGGGGGTTTCCCTGGTGGCGCAGTAGTTGAGAATCTGCTTGCCAACGCAGGGGACGTGGATTCAAGCCGTGGTCCGGGAAAATCCCACATGCCGTGGAACAACTAAGCCCGTGCACTACAACTACTGAGCCTGCGCTCTAGAACCCGCGAACCACAACTACTGAGCCTGTGTGCTACAACTACTGAAGCCCACGCGCCTAGAGCTTGGGCTCTGCAACAAGAGAAGCCACCACAATGAGAAGCCCGGGCACCGCAGTGAAGAGTAGCCCCCCCTCACCGCAACCAGAGAAAGCTCGCGTGCAGCAACGAAGACCCAATGCAGCTAAAAATAAAATAAATAATTTTTTAAAAAATTATTTTAAAAAATGTTTGATGGTTTCCCTTTGACTGAAAGATAAATCTCAAATTTCAGAACATGGGCGTCAATATGTCTTTAAACTATCTGTGGCATCTCCGTTTCCTGTTCTGATGCATTGCATGCTCCGTTCCCTCCCAACTCTTCACCATTAAAGGAAAATGTCCCATGCTCCCACGCTTCTCTGCCTTATACTTCCTTTAGCTTGATTCTTTTTCTGCCTTTCTGTTCAGGGTTTCAACTCAAAGAGGCTCTTCCCTGTCCCCTATCGGTAGCTGCCTCCATCACAGTGTGTTATGTTTAATACCATTTTTTCTCTTCTCTACCACTGAAATCTATGTTCTAAAACAGCATGGAGAGTTTTGCTAATCGCTTTATCCATAACATAATGTCTGGCATGTGATATACGTTCAAGAAATGTTTGATAAATAATTTTATCAATTACCTTAGGCCAGGACAGGCTGCAGTTAAAAACAGAAACAAAAAACTTACGACTCATTCCTTCTGGACAACCAAGGTTTATTCCTAGTTCAAGTTATATGTCTATCACAGGCTGTTGTTCTGTTCCATGTCATCTTTCTTCTGGGGGAACAGGTCCTAGGCTGAAGGAACAGCCCCTATCTGAGACATCGCTGGTTTCAGGAGAGAGCCAGGGTAGAGGTAGTAGACCATTACAACGGTTCTTAAAGCCTCTTCTTGAAAGTGGTTACTTTCACTCACAACTTATTGGCCAAAGCAAGCCATACAGGAAATTCATAAGATGAAAGTATAAAATATTTTTATAGGGAAGGAAAAAATATTTTTAATCATAATACAGTTTAATATAATCATCCATAATAACCCCAAATTGTTAATCACTTAACATATATCAGGCATAGTGCTAAGTACTTTATATTATTCCTGTCAGAAGAAACTTGAAACCCCCTAGAGGTCAAGCAATTTGTCAAGCCATACAGCTAGCAAATGGCAGAGCCTAGTGGTAAAGATAGTTTAATTTGAAGATTAAACATTTGAGTCTTCACATTGCTTCCCCATAAAAGATGAATAAATAAATATAATTCTCAAGAAAAAGAGCACAAGAGGAGCAGCACGCTGCCTATTTAAACCATGGTTTTTATGACTAACTAGATGATAAAGTACAGGTTCTGATACAGGTTTTCACACATCTTTATCTAGGGCAGTGTCTCAGCCAGGGCTAATTTTGCAAGGGGCCCGGGGGTTGCTACTGCCACCCAGTGGGTAGAGACTGGAGAATCTGGAAAACATCCTGCAATATACAGAACAGCCTCACATCCAAAAACCATCTGGCTGAAAATGTCAACAGTGCCAAGGATGAGGAACTTTGGTCTAGGGTACGGATAAAAATATAGGTTGCCTTGAAATATGAAAAGCTTTATTCTTCAAGTAAATAATGATAGGAAGTCATTTTTACCCTGATTAGAAGCATATTATTAATTTTTACTCCTTATCAATTTAAATAAGCCCTGAATTTTTGTGTTCACATTTTTCTAAAAATTATTCACAATTGATTTAAACGCAATTCAAGCTCTATACAAGTTCAGAAGGAAGAGGTCATTCAGCAGGAAGGTGACATTTGCAGGAGACGCTTTGAGTACCACAGGATGTGGTCGCCAGTCAAGGAGCTGAAGAGGCAGAGCTGCTGAGAGCTCAGTTGGCTCTCGGAATCAAATCACTTTGGATATACTCTAGCGACATTTTCCCTCTCCCACATCTCACAAATTGCACTTTATGTTAATTGGCTAATGGCTCAAGTATTTTAGCAATGAAAATTCAAGTAAATAATCAGTATCATTAATGTCTATTTGGCCTCCTCTTAAATTTGCATAGTATATAGACAGTACTATTTCCTTATTACATTGAACTCAGTTTTTTATTCTTGATGTATCCCTTGAATATTTCTAAAATTTTTCATATTACTGCAAAGCTTAAAAGAGTGTTCTCCAAGGTATTTTATGACATATCTAGGCCTTATAAATATCTCCACTGATCAATTTACCTTCTGAAATTTTATTCACTTTTCTGAATGACATCAATGAGTTGAACGGTTTCATCGTATAGTGACAAAATTAAATAAGTACAAGTTTTAATATAAATGGTGCCTCAAGCATTTATACAAGGTGACGGGAGTTGAAGAATCAGTCAATATTGAATCAATGTTGAAAATTCTTACCTGGCATTTTGTTCACATAAACAAAGTTGATCTGTTTATGCAGGGCAACCATAGTGTGGTTTTGAGAAAATACACTAGTACAAGGGTTGTCAGGCTTTTTCTATAAAGGACAGATTTTTAGACTTTTCATGCAATATGAAGCTACTCAGTTCAGCCTTTGTAGCACAGAAGCATTCACAGATACTATGTAAACAAATGGCAGTGGCTCTGTTCCCATAAAATTTATTTATAACAACAAAAAATTGTCTGGTAGAAATTGCTCTGCAATTGACTCTGTCAAGTATTTTCTAGTATTTTCAAGTGCATCTAACACTGTAGGGTGTGGAAAAAGCATGGGCTTTAGGGTCAGACATATATAGTTTGAATCTCAGCTTTGCCACTTGTTAGTTATGTGACTTTGCACAAGATACATGACCTTTCTGAAGTTTATTTTTACCATCTGCAACACTGGATAATTAATACCTGCATAGAAGTATGATGGTTAGGAATAAATTAAGCAATTCAATGAGATAGCAAATACAGGCGTTCAGGGAAAGTCAGGTGTACCACACCTCCTCTCACTTCTAGGGAGTCATAGTCCTAAAATTAATTAAATAACTAAACACACAAACAAACAAATGAAAGTGTTTCAAGGCAAAGTCACTCAATAAAGTGTACCTATTCTTACTGAAAATACTTAAGATAGTATGATAGAGGGAGAAATATGTCAGGGCCATGAAGCAGAAAAGAGATTTTTTTTTATATAGACCTAAACACCTAGAAGAATTAGATTGATGGTAATTGTGGCATATCAAAATTTCAAGTACAATACAAAATGTATCATTCAATAAGTGGTGTAAAAATGACTGAAAATTGGAACAAACAATCAAACAAGATAAGTTTCCAATAGCACAAAGGAGTAAGCATTTTAAAAAATGAGGCCATATGGGCTTCCCTGGTGGCGCAGTGGTTGAGAGTCCGCCTGCCGATGCAGGGGATGCGGGTTCGTGCCCCGGTCTGGGAGGATCCCACATGCCGCGGAGCGGCTGGGCCCGTGAGCCATGGCCGCTGGGCCTGCGCGTCCGGAGCCTGTGCTCCGCAAAGGGAGAGCCACAACAATGAGAGGCCCGCGTACCACAAAAAAAAAAAAAAAAAAAAAAGAGGCCGTAAATAAAAGTGAGGAAAATGTGAGTGAAGCTAGTCACAATATTGGAATATAAAACGGCTTTTGAGTAGCTGTTAATTAAAAGATTGAAAAATTGATCTTATAAAATTAACAACAAAACTTCTGGATGATAATACATTTCAAAATCAAAACTGAAAAATTAATAACAACTTGAAAAATAACAAAATGGTAATTTTCTTAATTTACAAAAAGCTTATGCAAATCAATAAGAAAAAAATGAACCAATTTCTTAAAAGAGCAAGGCATTTTTAAAAAAATACAAATGACAATAAATGGCATGTAAATGATGCTCAACCTCAGTAACAGTGGTAACAATGGAAAAATGCAAATTATGAAAAAAGTACATTATTCTCCTATTAAACTGTCAAAAATTAAAATACTTTGATTTTTCCAGTGCTGGCCAGGGTGTGGATAAATGGGCTCTCTCATACTTTGCTGTTAGGAATATAAATGTTGCTCCATTCTGTCTGGAGGACAATTTCACAGCATCTATCAAAATTTAAAATATTTATACCTTTTGCTCACTTCTTGAAATTTAATCTATCAATAGCCTTACAAAAGCCTGTCAAAATTTATGTACAAGCATGCTCAGTGCAGAAATTTTCATAAGAGCAAAATGTTAAAAACAACCAAAATGCTGTTCATCAAAAGGGGACACGTTAATACATTACAATGTATGAATATGATGGTATACTCTACCATAATGATAAATAATAAAATATTAATATACATGCTAGTGCAAACAGATCTCTAAGATCTATGTTAATGGAAAAACGAAAAATACAGAATAATATAAGATCATTTTTGTGAAAGTAAATTTAAAACTAGCTACATGTATGTGAATAAATGTATATTTTGATGAGGGAAAGGAATCATAAGAAACTGTTAATAGTGAATGTTTTGAGGAGAGGAACTGGTGGTAAGCATTTTGCAATTTCCTGGAAAATATAAATTTTCTAACTTTATGTAATACTTTATTTGTCATAGGAGTCAAGAGGGTAAGGATATGGTACTTGAAAGTTACTGAGAGTAGATCTTAAGCGTTCTCACCACCAAAAAAAAAAAAAATGTTAACTATGTGAGGTGCAGGATGTGTTCATTATCTTGACCTTGGTAATCATTCCACAATGTATATGTATATTAAATCACCACATTGTATACTTTAAATATATATACTTTTGTCATTTATCCCCAATTGTTACTCAATAATAAAAGAGAAAATGGTAAGAATTGGGACTATTTTATATATTATTCTGTATTTTGAAAAAAAATCAATATTTTGAATATGAATATAGACACACACATACATGTTATTCTTATTATTATTATTATTTTTGACTGTTGGGTCTTCATTGCTGTGCACAGGCTTTCTCTAATTGCAGCGAGCGGGGGCTACTGTTTGTTGCAGTGCACAGGCTTCTCATTGCGGTGGCTTCTCTTGCTGTGGAGCACAGGTTCTAGGCGCGTGGGCTTCAGTACTTGCAGCATGTGGACTCTGTAGTTGTGGCACACAGGCGCTAGAGCATGGGGTTTCAGTAGTTGAGGCACATGGGCTCAGCTGTTGTGGCATGTGGGTTCTAGGGCACGTGGGCTCAGTAGTTGTGGCTCGCAGGCTCTAGAGCGCAGGCTCAGTGGTTGTGGCACACGGGCTCAGCTGCTCTAAGGCATGTGATATCTTCCCAGACCGGGGATTGAAACCATGTCCCCTGCACTGGCAGGCAGATTCTTAACCACCACACCACCATGGAAGACCCTATACGTGTTTTTAAAGCTTAAGCTAGTCTCAAGAAAAGTGTTTCCAATGAAAGTATGTGGTTTCTCTCAGAGTATGTTAAATATAAGGTAGATAAAGAGAGAACAAGATGCTAAAATATAAGCAAATGATCATTTAACAGCTTGTAGATAAATATATCTTAGTTTCTTGGTCAGTTTTTCTGCTCTCAACAACTATGTCTTAAAATATTTATGAACTCCTAAATGTATGCTATTGAGGAATTACTAGTTCTACATTCCCTTTTCGTTTTTGTTTGGTTTTGTAGAACTCCATTGAGGAAGTGTGGCCTTTTATTCTTTTCATTTACTTATTTATATTTATTCCATGTTTTCTTCCAGAAAACATTTAAGGCAAGATTTGAGTGTCTATATGGTCAACACGATAATGGTAAGGGTGGAAATAACCTGTTCATTGATGTGTACAGTGTATTTTTAACCAATAAATGGATTGGCTAGTTTAAAACGTCAGGTTGGTACTGTGAATAGAGACAGAGTCCCAAAAGATAATTCTTCATTGCTTACTGGAAATCTAACTACCTTTCATACGTGTAATCAACATTGCTTTCAAAATATTTTTAAAGGCCAGTTGTATAGTTTGTAGTGATGTTGTAAGAAAATTATAGGACAGATGCACCCCTATTCACACCTTTCCTTAGTGCTGGTCCATAACTATTATATCTGTCTTAAGTCACCTTTTTTTTTCCACTTTCTACATCAGCTTTCCTAAAGGCCATTATATTTCTTAAAATCTGTATACTAACACTGGTTACTTTTTTCCTCAGAAAATGGGCAATCTTCCATCAAGGGGACTAAAAGTGGGGGTAGGGTTAGATGAAGTCTATATGAAGTTTAAAATATTGATGAAAAATATGACTTCAACTCAGTATGCTAAAAATATTTTTTGTAATAGAAATTATTTTCCAAGACCAAAAATTTTTGTCTAACAGTTGTACCTCATTTCCAAATTTTCTTTGATCAAGAAAACTCCTTTCATTGTTGTCCTAGAAGTTTTCATGCATGATTTCATTTTCTTTGTTGCACTTGAAAATAGAAATTGAGGGTATAAAGTCATAACCTTAAGATACATTGATGCTGTCAAACTGAAAGCCACATAATTTATTTTTTGCATTCTTCCATGTTTCTTAGCATGTCAAGGATGAACAGTCACTTTCATTAAGCACTATGACCCGGGTATAAAAATCCAAAGATATTGCAGGGTTTCTCAAAATAGCTTAGCTCATTTAGCATCTTCTGTGCCATTTATTTTAAAGTTTAAGAAGTAGAAAACAAAGAGTTACTGAATAATGACATAATTATAGTTAATAATTATAAACAATAATAAATTATAAATGGTATTTACGTGTGCTTATATGAAAAAAAGTCAGCTTGGAATAAGGGGGACAAAATTAAATGTCTGCAGGAATGGGCTAGGTTATGTAGTCAAGTGAGTTGGACCAGGGTGAACTCAGTAACTAGGGAGAACAAAGGGAAATAAGGTCATATTCATAATCTAAAGGAGTTATCGTTGCTCAGTAGGAGCGAATTGTTGCCTTGAAAAAAGATGGGCTCAGTGGCCAGATCTGATTATTAAAAGGGAAAACAGAAATCAGAGTTTGTATGAATTCTCCTTCATTTTAAATGTTGCCAAATATATCAAATTTACATAAAAACAAACCTAAACCCAAACTGTGTGAGTCAGTGTCAGCTCACTGGTTACTGAGTGCCAAGTCTGGTTAGAATCTATTAAGAGAGGAGCTCAGGGCTTCCCTGGTGGCGCAGTGGTTGGGAGTCCGCCTGCCGATGCAGGGGACGCGGGTTAGTGCCCCGGTCCGGGAGGATCCCACATGCCGCGGAGCGGCTGGGCCCGTGAGGTATGGCCGCTGAGCCTGCGCGTCTGGAGCCTGTGCTCCGCAACGGGAGAGGCCACAACAGTGAGAGGCCCAAAGAGCGGAGTTCATCCCCACAATATGGTTTCCATACAATACATTTGCATTAAATTTCCAGGAATAAACATTTATTTTTAACCACATATGTAGTTAACTACATATTTTTGCAAGAACAAATGGACTTTGATCAGTGATTACTGTGTTTTCTTTACATTTAGATAAATATTTAGAAACCTAATTAATATTTTAGTCAGTCTTATTAAATAAATTAAAAAATGATTGAGAGAATGAACAGCATATAGGGTAAGAAAGTACAGGTGAAGGAAGGCCTTATTATTTTTTAAAGCATTGATTTTGTTGTCAGGGATTTTACAAAGCCATTGGAAAATGAGTATTTAAGCACAAGGGTTAATTTAATATAGAAAGCAATCCATCACTGCAAATTAGTAAAATGTAATTAACCATTAGGGTAGGCAGGTTTTCATTAGTATATCAAAGCAAGTCCATTTTTAAGGAACATAATGCTAGTAATAAATAGCAAATATAACAGGGGAAATAATTCACAATGTTCTGTATATATAGATATACACTTGTGGTTTTGTGTAGATGTGTGTTATGTATCCATGACTGACTTTTATATTCATCACCAATGTAATATAAAATGACATCAGGTTAATCACTCAGGCTGCAGTCATACTTCCTGGCCTCAAATGTCAGCTTTACTGTTTGCTAGCAGTGGACTTAAGCATCTTACTTGACCTAACCCTCAGTTTCCCCATATCATAGGGTTGTAGTAAGGTGTAATAAGAAAAGCACTTGCAGCAGGGAATGTCACAACATAAGCATTCAATAAATATTAGTAATTACCATTATCAAGCATTTCTCTAAAAGATGTATTGTGATTGGCTGATGTACTACTTTATCTCTTGATTCCCCAAAATTTTCATCTACTGAATAAATATTTTAAGTACTAGGTATTAAGGCAAGAATGAGAGAAAGATGTTGGTTCTATCCTGGAAGTGCTTAATTACTAGTAGAGGAAATAGAAATATATGCGTGCCCAAAATTGCCAATGTGGCTTATGTTAACAGAGAACTTTTACAAAATATTAAGGAATATATATGGACCTGGAGGGGTTAAAGAAAATTTAATACAGAGGAGATGTTTTAAGCTAAGTGAGTCTTACAGGATAAGCAGAGGTTTTCAGAGGTAATTATATTGATGACCTTACCATTAAGATTACCAATAACATATTTCATCACAAAATACATGAAAAAATGGGGTTTACAGTCAGCAAAGTACCAATACCAGTGTTAAATATAATGAAATATTAGCAAGTGTCTCTCCTTTTACTTTCTTAATGTGAAGGACTTCACCACGCAAGCAAAACCAAATACCAAAAACAATGAGGTCAGGGGCTTCCCTGGTGGCACAGTGGTTGAGAATCCGCCTGCCGATGCAGGGAACATGGGTTCGTGCCCCAGTCCGGGAAGATCCCACATGCCGCGGAGCGGCTGGGCCTGTGAGCCATGGCCGCTGAGTCTGCGCCTCCAGAGCCTGTGCTCCGCAACAGGAGAGGCCACAACAGTGAGCGGCCCGCGTACCGCAAAAAAAAACAACAAAAAAACCCCAATGAGGTCAATTTAGCTTCACACGCAAGGCTCCACTTTTTTCTCTTTCCAGAATAAACAGTATGTTGTATCACATTAGTCCTTCTCTTCTACAGCAACTTCCTTAAAAAGTTCGGTCTTAGTAATAATTTAATTGTCTTGCTGTTCTCTCCCTATTCCAGATTGCTGGGCTTTAAGAGAAAATATTACAAAAGTATGCATTTAGGAATCATTACAAATGTGTGGGCTACAGTCTCTCCTGGAGCCTCTCTCCAGCCTTGCGTGATAAGTTCAGATTTTCCTTGGTTCTTAAAGCTATTCCTCACTGAAGCTATTTTCTTCCCTATTTCTTCAAGTGCCACCATCTCTCCTCTCACCGTCAGAATTCTTGACCAAGAAAATAAGATCTTTAGGCATGAAGTTTCTCAACTTTCAAATCACTTACCTACAAATTCTCATGCATCCACAGTCACCTCTTGCCTCCACAGGTGAAGCACCGGTCTCTGCCCCAGGGGTCCAGTGTCCATTTTCTCTGGCATGAGCAAGTTCTCTGCCCAGTTCTCCAGGCTCTGTGGTCCACCATCCACTCTGCCTTCCATGTCGACCTGTTACACCTGGGCACAATCCATTTGATGGTCTGCTTCTCTTCATCATCAAAGAGGTGGGTGTGAGGCAGATTTCCGTCCTCTTTTCTGCCCAGTGCATTTAGAATCTTTATCATCACCATATAAAGGTGAATATGAGGATAAGCTATTCTGTAAGGAAAGATCAGAGCAATGAGAAGGAACTATAACATAGGAGAGGAAATTGTGTCAAATGTGACATTCCCCCCCAACCCACAATTTAAAGGGAAAGCATTTAAGAAGTATAATTTGCTAAAGAAGATCCTAATTCAAATAGAAGCACTGTTTCTTCCAGAAATCTAAAATTTGGAATTGTGATGTATGCAGGCTTTGGAAGTGAGTCATTTAAATGTCAACTCTGTAAGAAACGGATCTATTTATATTTAAATTCATACTAAAGGATACCTGCTCCTGTTTCTTCTTCACCCAAGGATTGACTGTACAACTTTTCTTAGTTTCTCTGGTATTTTGTGAGTAAAGTGCCTTTTTGGTCAAAACCATCCAGTGAGTTTCTTTTGCTTACATATGAAAGATGCCTAAATACTAGCATGTGATATAGACATGTAGAAGAAAAACTAGGGGTCAAAAGAGAAGACAAACAATCAGTACGAGAAAAGATGACTAGTATCATTAGTCATTAGGGAAATGCAAATTAAAACTAAAAAGAAATATTACTGCAGACCCACTAGAATATCAAAAAGTTTAAAAATCGGACAATACCAAGTGTTGGGTGAGAATATGGGGTAATCAGAAATCTCATATATTGCTTGTGGGAGTACAAAATTGCACAGCCACTCTGGAAGATGGTTCTGCAGTTTCTTATAAAATTAAACATACACTTAATATGTAACTGAGCAATTTACTTCCTAACTACTTTCCCAAGAGAGATGAAAGCACGTCTTACCAAAGAATTGCACACTTGTATTCAAAATAACCCCAAACTGCAAACAACTAAATGCCCATCAGTAGGTGAATTCAATGAACTCCTGATATATGTATGTAACAATAAGATAATGTAAAATTATTATGCTGAGTGAAAGAAGCCAGATACAAAAGAAGCCAGATCCAGTGTATACACACTGTATGATTTCATTTGTTTGAAAGTTTAGAAAAGGCAAATTAATCTACGCTAGAAAGCAAGTGATCATTTGGACTAGAAATCAAAGAATTAACTTCTAAAGGGCAAAAGGGAACTTTTTATGGCGATGGAAATATTCTATATCTTGATTGTGATGGTGATTACCTGACAATATATATTTGCCCGAAACTCATCAATCTGTATACTTAAAACAGGTAGATTTTACTGCATGTGAATTATACCTCAATAAAGGAAAAAACAGGTAAAGAAAAATGGGAGCACAATATATGTCTTTGGGTTAATTGCCTAAGATGTACTTGCTGGCTTTGCATCATTTCAGCATGAAAATAATTATAAGCTTCTCTGTGGATGTCTGTGGTCATGTCTTACTACTCCCAATAACACTTAGTAAAATGCATTATACATTGTGATTATTAAACAAATACACACAAATTAGACTAATATAACTTTTTTCTTTCAACCAACTCATACAGAGAGATGTCTTACCTTACGTTATATGGATAAAACTTTTTATCAAGCTATTTGTTAACCAGAATTTCTGCTTTTTGGTTGATAGTGTTGTTCTAAATACTACTAGCTCAGATACTCTAAAAGAAACTCTAAAAGGGAATAGCAAATCTACCTGTTGCTCTACATTTGGGAAGGGTAATTTTGAGGATTCCACAGGTAAGTAGGGAATCCTGGTAAGTTGTATGAATTACATTTATCCATTATGTTTAGTTTTTATTAATGAGAATTTTCCTTATCAAACAAAAAATAAAGGGAAACAAGTCTAGGTTTTTCTATGAGCCCCAAATATTACCACCAGAATAAGATGACCTAATAATTCTCTCAAAGGCAGTTTGAATGAGATTAGGAGCTAATGTTTTCTGAATTGCTTATTTACCAAGATAAGTAAAAAAGTTTTCTCTGATTTCTATGCATATTCGTTTAGAGAACATTCTTGGTTTTTTCTTGGATGAAAATCTACTTTTTCTGTAACTGAAATTCTGAGTACGACCTGAATTATAAGACTGTGTAAATATTCTATTCAGATTTCTCAAAAGCTTTAGCTGAAATTTTACCTATGATGACAGATGGGATAAGAAAGACAGAGCAAGTCTTTACTCTGACCATATTCTGAGCAGAATGGATTTATGTTCTTGCTTTCTACCAAGGACAGAAGATACCAGGCTTCTATCATAAATCTACTTACATTTACTGTGGAATGAGTATTACAGCCAAATGTTTGAGTGGATTTGAAAGAGTCATTCGGTTTCAAATGGGAAAAACACAGGATGTTGGAAAAATGGTATCAGTGGTGTGCTGGCAAACGCTTAAAAGCCAACTCTCTGAAAAAAGAAAGCAAACCCAAAAAACCCAACCCTAATTTGTAGCATTTGCTGATATTCTTGATGTAAGAACTCCTACCGTTTACAATTTCAAGTCACCAACGTCATGTCAACTGGCTTATAGATTCCTAAAACGTCAATGCTTGTGAAAGCCATTACATGCTGACCTCAGCACACAAGTGAATTAAACACTGAAATTTATTTTTAGCAATGAGTTTCAAGGTCATGGATGACCTGATCAAAGAAGAATGACAGTTCCCCTTTTAAGTAAAAGTGGAAAATAAATTTTAGCCCTTATTGCACCAAACTGATGTTACTTTATTATTGCTTTAGCATAGAAGAAAAAAATATAATCTTTGGGAAAATGATACAAAATAGCTCCTTTTTCATATCGTGCATTGTTTTGGGTGTGGTCTTCCTGCAAGTACCTATTTCCTTTGAGATCTACATTTAGAAAAATAAATCATGGAATTTAGGAAGTGAATGGAAACAGTCTTTAAGGTGATTGCACTGGTACATAACAACTTCCTGGATCAACATTGTAATAGTGTGTCAAGTGATCAGAATAATTCTTATCTATAGACAAGGCCAGAAGTAAAAGAACGTTAGAACACACATATCTCTCAAAATATACAAAATGCATATAAAAATTACTATTCATAATACATTTCATTTATTTATTTTTAAAATAAATTTATTTATTTAATTTATTTATTTTTGGCCGTGCTGGGTCTTCGTTGCTGCGCGCAGGCTTTCCCTAGTTGCGGCGAGCGGGGGCTACTCTTCGTTGCGGTGCGCAGGCTTCTCACTGCGGTGGCTCCTCTTGCAGAGCACATGCCCTAGGCGAGCGGGTTTCAGTAGTGTGGCACGCGGGGTCAGTAGTTGTGGCTCGCTGGCTCTAGAGTGCAGGCTCAGTAGTTGTGGCGCACAGGCTTAGTTGCTCCGTAGCATGTGGGATTTTCCCTGACCAGGGCTCAAACCCGTGTCTCCCTGCACTGGCAGGCGGATTCTTAACCACTGTGCCACCAGGGAAGCCCCATAATACTTTTTAATTTTATTATCAAATTTATCCCATAATACTTTTAAAATTCCTATAAATCAAAAGAAAAACACAAAATGCCCATTAGAGAGAAGAAATTCCAGTCATATAATCAGAAAATTCTCATGAGGTAAGTCCTATTATCATCATTTTACACATAAAGAAACTGAAGTACAGAGAGGTTAAATGATCTGTCTAAGGTCACACAGCTGGTAAGTGGCAGAGCCAGGACTCAATCCAACTATGCTTATCACCATTAATGCCCATTTGATACAGTGCTTGAACAATACCCTTTAACATTTATGGTTTAGGATCATCTATGCATTGGTTGTTAGCAGAAAAGGCGTGCTCAGGCTTCCTCAAGTAATTTGAGAATATTAAAAACAGGAATTGTATTTTGTGGCTAAATCTCACTGGGACCTAGTAAAAGCTACACGCTCAAGTTTCAGGGAAGACACAAGAATTGCTGCAGACACAACTCATTGGATGCAACACCATTCTGAATTCAATGCCACTCTGGCTTTCACATGACCTTGCTGCCCTCTCTAGAGCAAGAGTTCATTGATTTCTACAAGAGTGTGCTAGAATTGATTTGACTCCACTGATCTTGTGTTCTTCTAAATTCCTTGCTCAAACTGTAGAAAAAGAAACTCTGAAAAAAAAAAAAAAAAAAAAAAAAAGAAACTCTGATGAAGCCAGTCAATTAGCATTGTCCCTGTGTAGGCAGAGCTGTGTGCCAAGGTGTCTTCATAAAAGACACTGATTATTAAGGAGAAGGAGGGAGTAGGAGACATTAGGGCTTCAAGCTTTCGTAACTAGAGGGATGTCAGTGTCATTCACCACAAGAAAAAGTATAGGAGAATGATGGGATGATGATTTTAATGTTGGCTGACTTGAGCTTTAGTGCCTGCAAAATACATAGGAGGGGCTATTCATTAGCAAGACAAATTTAGTGATCCATAGGTCAGAAGCGTGCCCTAGACAGTGACCCATCAGTGTACCTGTCATGGTTAAATCAAAGTGTCTCTTAGTCAGGCAGTAACTTAGTCTCAAATCCCTCCTTTGTTATTTTCATTTAAAAGCTGTGTTTTGATTAAATATTGAAATTCAATCCCAATGCATTTTGGGTGTGAAGTTTTTTTTTTCTTTCTTTTTTTGCAGTATGCGGGCCTCTCACTGTTGTGGCCTCTCCCATTGTGGAGCACAGGCTCCGGATGCGCAAGCTCAGCGGCCATGGCTCACGGGCCTAGCTGCTCCGCGGCATGTGGGACCTTCCTGGACCGGGGCACGAACCCGTGTCCCCTGCATCAGCAGGCGGACTCTCAACCACTGCGCCACCAGGGAAGCCCCGGGTGTGCAGTTTTAATTAAGTTAGTACACTATGGTTTTCTCATGTAAGTTTGTTGCTTGAAGGCTGCTTAGCAAATAAAGGATAAAACAGAAAATATCTTTGAGGTAAACTCAGCAGAATCATAGATGCAGTTTCTCTAAGTACTGCTACATTGAAAATCCCTCCAGAGATAGGAAAAAAATATTCCAGTCTGCAATGCTGCACATTCCCTAAGCTATAGTCTTTTGAAGCAGTCATTAACATCTGCATCCTCGGCATATATATAGCATTTTATGGCTCACTGTATATGACAACATTAAACATCATTAAAAAGTGTAATTAGAATACAATTGGAAAGTTCCATATGTCTTTTGAAATACATCAGATGTAGTCTGTCCTTAAAACAGAAAAAGGGCACAGTAATAAAGTTAGCTTTTCTCCCTTCTAAAATATGTACATGGATAGAATAAGAAGTCTCTAGATTGCTAAAAGACACAGTTAATAACTCTAAAAAACTGTTAAAAATAGGAAATTTCAGTGCTTTATAAGATCCTTAAGTGAAAAAATGTTTTAAAAAATATCTCTAAGCAATATAGTAGAAAAATAAAGCAATACATAAATGTCTTTTGAAGAAACCATACGGTCAAGCAGACAAAATTTATTGCTAAAATTAGTGAAAAACTAGGGAAAAAATAAGGAAAAAATGTCCAAACTGAATGTAAAAGCATCCACATAATGACAAACTATACAAACATTATCAGATGTTTTCAAAGTGTAGTTAATAATAGAAAAATACTCACATTTTAACTTTAAGTGAAAAAATCCAAAATACCCAACTCCATAGAATGATTGAAAATCTTAAGGTCAAGTATTTAATAACAATTATCTCACTATACATTCTCCTCCAGAACCATTAACTGGGAAGCAAATAATATTTTTTAAAATTATTTAAAATAATGAATTCATTTTCTACATGGTCTCTAGAAAATTTTCCTATCAAGTAACTATATACTGAACAGCATAAGAGTTCTACAGGAATACTGGGTATGAAATGTAAATCTTGGAGAAATGGTTATCAACTGTGACTCAATTTAAAGAGATCCATCTGCTCCAGCCATGGGAGATGGAGTTTTCATTAAATAGATCTTTCTTATTTTGTTCAGGATACACGCATGCTTTAGCTTTGAGTTTAGGGACAGCTGAACTGGTACATGTTTTTTTTTTTTTTTTTTGCGGTACGCAGGCCTCTCCCTGTTGTGGCCTCTCCTGTTGCGGAGCACAGGCTCCGGACGCGCAGGCTCAGTGGCCATGGCTCACAGGCCTAGCCACTCCACGGCATGTGGGATCTTCCTGGACCGGGGCATGGACCCGTGTGCCCTGCATTGGCAGGCGGACTCTCAACCACTGCGCCACCAGGGAAGCCCTGGTACATGTATTTTTATTGATTATGCTCGAGTCTACATTTCAACGGCATGCTCTAAACAACCTCCACTGAAAATTACTATACAGTTAAAGGGATGCACTACTTGTAAACAGCTTTTTACAAAATACATAAAACTGTATTATAAAACAAAAAATTTAAATTAAAAGCATTAAAAATTCCAGGGAAAAAAATTAAATATGTTTCTGATAAATAGACTGGTTATTGTGAGAAATACTTCCTAAAGTGGTTCAAATATTGACATGCTAGAGATGATATACGAATTCACTAATGTACTTAGAGATTGAAAGCCATGATTTCCATTAGGCATGAATTTACATTCTGCTTCAGGGGAAAAAGATGTCTTTCACTTCTTCATCATTCAGTGTTAAGTACTTAGTTAGTCACAACTTTAGCCTCAAGCCTCTATGGGGATTAATGAGCAGGCGCTAGAAAAGATTGACAAGGCTAAATTCAAAGATTGACAAAGTCCTGACTCAATAAACAGAAACTCTTTTTTTTAACACTAAAGTTAAATTTGTAACCAGGACCATATTTTTATATCAATGAAATAAAATTCATATTTTATAGCAAGACAAGAAAAATTTAAACAAAATTTTCTCTGCCCCTTTGGGCCTTCCTCCTCTTTTTTTTTTTTTTTCCTACCCCCTCCTCTTTGGTGTGTATTGTGCATCTTCCTTAACCAGACGTCCTTAGGAGATAACATTCCTTCTTCATCTTGTAAAGGGTCAAGATGACCCACTACTGCCTTTGCATATGCAGATCTGGATTGTGTAAACTGTCAATATGTCATTTGACACATAACCCTTTGTCTCAAAAACTGTGTATAATAACTGTGACCTCAGAGCTTTCTTTTTTTTTTTTTTTTTTTTTTTTTTTTTTTTTTTTTTTTTTGTGGTACGCGGGCCTCTCACTGTTGTGGCCTCTCCCGTTGCGGAGCACAGGCTCTGGACGCGCAGGCTCAGCGGCCATGGCTCACAGGCCCAGCCGCTCCACGGCATGTGGGATCTTCCCGGACCGGGGCACGAACCCGTGTCCCCTGCATCGGCAGGCAGACTCTCAACCACTGCGCCACCGGGGAAGCCCCAGAGCTTTCTTTTTTTTAAGTTTTCTTTTTTTTTTTAACTGAAGTATAGTTGACTTACAATGATTCAGGTGTACAGAAAGTGATTCAGTTATGTTTATATATATATATATATATATTCTTTTTCAGATCCTTTTCCATTATAGTTTATTACAAGATATTGAATAAAGTTCCTTGTGCTATACAGTAAGCCCTTGTTTATTTATTTTATATATATTAGTGTCTATCTGTTAATCCCAAATTCTGAATTTATCCCTCCCACCCTTTTTCCTTTGGTAACCATAAGTTTTTCTATGTCTGTGAGTCTATTTCTGTTTTGTAAATAAGTTCATTTTTATTTTTTTTTTAGATTCCACATATAAGTGATATCATGATATTTGTCTTTCTCTGTCTGACTTACCTCAGTTAGTATCATAATCTCTAGGTCCATCCATGTTGCTGCAAATGACATTATTTCATTCTTTTTTATGGCTAAGTAATATTCCATTGCATATAAGTACCATATCTTCTTTATTCAGTCCTCTGTTGATGGACATTTGCATTGCTTCCAAGTGCTGGCTATTGTAAATAGTGCTTCTATGTACATTAAGGTGCATGTATCTTTTTGAATTATCATTTTCTCCAGATATATGCCCAGGAGTGGGATTGCTGGGTCATATGGTAACTCTATTTTTAGTTTTTTAAGGAACCTCCATACTGTTCTCCATATGACTGCAACAATTTACATTTCCACCGACAGTGTAGGAGGGTTCCCTTTACTCCACACATTCTCCACCATTTATTATTTGTAGACTTTTTGATGACAGCTATTCTGACCGGTTTGAGGTGGTATCTCATTGCAGTTTTCATTTGCATTTCTCTAGTAATTAATGATGCTGAGGATCTTTGCATGTGCCTGTTGGCCATTTGTATGTTTTCTTCAGAGAAATGTCTATTTAGGTCTTCTGCCCACTTTTTGATTGGTTTGTTTAGTTTTTTTGATATTGAACTGTATAAGTTGTTCATATATTTTGGAAATGACGCCCTTGTTGGTTGTGTCATTTACAAGTATTTTCTCCCATTCTGTAGGTTGTCTTTTCATTTTGTTTATGGTTTCCTTTGTTATGCAAAGCTTTTAAGTTTATTTCTGTACACTAACAACAAAATATCAGAAAGAAAAATTAAGAAAACAATCCCATTTACCACTGCATCAAAAAGAATAAAATAGCTATGAATAAACCTACCTAACAAGGCAAAAGACCTGTAATCCGAAAACTGTAAGGTGCTGATGAAAGAAATTGAAGCCCACGCAAACAGATGGAAAGATATACATACCATGTTCTTAGGTAGGAAGAATCAACATTGTTAAAATGAAAATACTATCCAAGGCAGTCTTCAGATTCAATGCAATTCCTATCAAATTACCAATAGCATTTTTCACAGAACTAGAACAAATGATTTTAAAATTTGTATGGAAACATAGACGATCCCGAATAGCCAAAACAATCTTGAGAAAGAAGAATGGAGCTGGAGGAATCAGGCTCCCTGACTTAAGACTATAATACTACAAAGCTGCAGTAATCAATACAGTATGGTACTGGCACAAAAAACAGACACATAGATCAATGGAACAGGATAGAAAGTCCAGAAATAAACCCACATACTTATGGTCAATTTATCTACGTCAAAGGAGGCAAGAATATACAATGGAGAAAAGACAGTCTCTTCAATAAGTAGTGCTGGGAAAACTGGACAACTACATGTAAAAAAATGAATTTAGAACATTCCTTAATGCCATATACAAAAGTAAACTCAACATGGATTAAAAACCTAAATGTAAGACTGGATACTATAAAACTCCTAGAGGAAAACATAGACAGACACTCTTTGCCATAAATCACAATTTTTTTTTGGATCTGTCTCCTAGAGTAATGGAAACAAAAGCAAAAATAAATCAGACCTAATTAAACTTAAAACCTTTTGCACAGCAAAGGAAACCATAAACGTAATGAAAGACAATCTCAGAGTTTTCTGAAGACTGTCTCTCAGGTTAAAATCGTCAAACTGGCTTGAATAAAATTTTCCATTTCTTTCTTCAATCAACTATTGATTAATTTTTTTTCATTGACAATATAAAAACCACCTTGAGGGTTAAAGAATAAAAAAGAAATTTAAATTTTAGTATTCACAAGGAAGAAATCCTTAAACATGCCTGCTTGACACATGCCGGTACTATACAAATCTCCGTCTCACTGAAGAAAACTTGCAAAGATCCTTACAAAGGATTCCTTTTATAAATCCAGATGGAGCTTAGCCATTCAGTTGATGATCAGGGGCTACACTTCCTGGTACCATTTCCTTGTTACTGCTGAACATCTCTGTCTTTGGGGTGTGCCTTGTGACATTCTACAGGGACTTGGCTACTCAAAGTGTGGACCAAGGACCAATAGTACGAGCATCACTTGAAAGCCTGTTTCAAATGCAAAATCTCAGGCACTACTCAAGACCTAATAGATAAAAATCTGCATTTTAACAAGATCTCTAGGTGATTTATGCGCACATTACACTGAGAAGCACTGCTTTAGGTTCTTGAGGAGCTCACAGACCACCCACTTCTCACAGCGCTTTGTCTTTTAAATCAACTATTTCCGGAAATCCTACTTCACTCCCCCACTAAAATTACTGAGTTTCAGGTTCCCTTCTGCGTTTTAAAGTTCTCCTTCTAAAGTTCTGGTGTTTAAGTTTCTTCTGCTTCTTCAGCTTAAGTTCAAGGTACCTTGGAAGGGGGCGAAATGACCCTTGGTTCCTTAGACTCCCAAGTTGCCATTATTTTTTTTCTCAAGTACCTGTAATAGTAAACATATCTTGGACTTTGAGAATCATTTTCCTGTTGAAACCCTCAGTTGGTCTACGTTAGATATGAGATTCCCATTTTGCATATAACTCTGACCCTATTTTACTAAAAGAGAATTCCCACCTGGCCTTACCCTTAAGAGAGGTATGTTTTGGAAGGGCTGCTTAGTTACATGATAGTTTCTTCAAATGCTTCCTTTTCTTAAAGGAGGTCATGTTTCTTCCAGTTTCATCATAATAAAGTGTGGAAAAGCCCTCTTGAATAAAGTAACCTGTAATTATAAAAACAAATCAAGTTTTAATGACTTACTGCCTCAAGGAAGAACACCTTATACTGACAATTCCAAATGGCATCTCATTAGGAGAAGGAGAGCAAGTTTGTATTGCTTATTGCATTGAGCTATGGAGTTGCTCAGGCAGGACATCAGAAGCAGAGTGTGCTTGTGGATTGGCTAATTTCTTAAAAGGAGAATGGATGGAAGTGAGGTGAGATTCTAAGGGAAGAAAAAGCATCATGAGAGTCATCAGACATTGTGCAGGTGTGCTCACAAGATTGATGATAGTGCTTATTCTGTTTCTCAGGAAGATGGAGAAGAAAGGCAATTAAACTAAAATGTTACACTTTAATGTTACAAATTAAAATCTCTATTTTTGCAATCATTTACTATATGAATTATACTTCAACAAAACTTCAAATGCCCAAGATAAAATACCCAATGAAATGCCATTTTGCCCTCAACAGTTAAAAGTTTTGTTAAATCAATTCCATCCATATACTATGTGTTTGTGTAAACAACCTGTTTTCACAAAACTAAAATATTTCAGAATAGGAAGACAGCTCTATAAATCCTTCATTTAATGTATGTGGAAAAAAAGAAGTAAAATTTCTACTGACTATTCTGAAACCATTTGTTCATTCTTTCCTTTTTATACTATGACTACTAGTTAGTATTCAGAATGCCCAGCTCTGAGGTTATAATTGTGTGCAGCAAAAATAGACTCGGCCCATGTTTTCCTGTAACATAATTTCATGGGTGAGACATACAAAAGTCAGATAGTCATACTAATGAATGTATAATTACCAAGTGTGACACTGTTGAACTTTACTGGATACCTGTGATACCAGAAAAGAGCACTGGTTAAAGAAACCCCCTACCTTGTGTCTAGGAAATGGCTTACTGCAGAGAACCATACTTCCTTATATGAGTTAGATAAGATTCATGGATTCACCCCTGTGTTTACCTACATCAAGGCCAAACACAGACGCTCCAAATTCCCATTCTTTGCCTCAGAAATAATTAGTGAGCTTGGTGCAATGACTATTAAACGTTAAGCTTCTCTTCTTCTTCCAGACACATGAACTTTGACCCATCCTCAGCCTCATCCAGCATACAGCCTGTCTTGAGTATACATGGGCCTCAAGGTAAATATTCTTTGATGTATTATCCAACCAAGCCACCTTTTCACTCTGCTTCCCCACACTGCTTTTTTCCAGGCTTATTTCTTCCTCATTGTAAAACAAAGACCCTTTTTGCCTAACCCTAGGAAGCTTCCAGAATTTATGGGCAGAGCTTTCTTTACTGTAATAGTACCTCCTTCCACACTCCCTCTCCACCCCTTGCAATAATCCTTTCAAATAAAGTCTCTCCTTACTCAGTCCAGATTTGTTTTTTATTTGACAAGTGAGATAAGGGGTTCAATGAAAGAAAAGCTGCTCATGAAATCTGCCTGAAGGACGACATCAGGCTTCCTTGAAAAAGGAACTCCAGCGGAGGAAGAGTGAAGGTGGGGAGTTTCTAACATTTAGTGGAGAGACCCTGGGGCTGAGTTCTCAGGGCAGAGCCAGGCATGACCTGGGCAGAGAGAAAGGGAAAGGGGAGGAAGGCTAAGCTGCCTTGGTAGAGTGGGCAAGCATTATTTTAAAAAACTACAGGGTATTGTTTTATAATCATCAAACTTGCTAAGAACCTAGAACTTAATTATTCCCACCACAAAAAAGAAATGCTAACTTACACCGTGATAGAAGTGCTAAAATTCCTTAAAATGGCAACCATATACAATATATAAATGTATCAAATACACATGCTATATCCCTTAAATTTACATAATGTTATATGTCAAATATATTCAGTGGGAAAAAATGTCTACCCGTTGACCAACTTTATTACACATCTTGGGATATTGCTTTCACTCTACTTCCTCTGTTTTTTCATTATTGTCATGACAAATGTCATATAAAACTGTGGGGCCTTTAGGGACTTTCCACCCCCTCACTTGTTCCCGTAAACCAATTCTTCTCCCTATCGTGCGCCACTCCTTCTCCCTATCGAAACCAATTCTTCTCCCTATCGTGCGCCACTCCTTCTCCCTATCGAAACCAATTCTTGGAGTTTTTCAGTTGACGGGGACTTGCCAGACAGCGGGTAATTTTCCAGTTGCCCGTAACAGGTATACGCCCTAACCGCCACAATGAACAGACAACTATAACGGCCAGAAGGTGGGACAAAAGTTCCTAAGCCAATGAATTCAAAAGTCACCACATTTACCCAATCATTGTGAGACTATACCCGCCCTATGAGTAAATAAACCTGTAAAAAGTATGTGATTCCGCTTTTAGGGGTTCCCCATCGGCCTCCTGCGTGAGGTTCAGGGAACCCCGGTGCATCGGCTCCTAATAAACCTCTTGCGTGTTGCAACGGCTCTCGACTCTTGGCGGTTCTTGGGCGAGTTGGAATCCCTCGTAGACCGTTTGGGTCTAACATTTGGGGGCTCGTCCGGGATCCCCACTCGCCCCCGGGTCACAAGAACATCGGGAGTCGGAGGTATCAGGTAGGCTCGAGCCCAATTGTCTGTTTGTTTGTCGTTTGTTTGTTGCTAGCCGCCATTAGGAAAAAGCCGTGCGAACCGGCTTGCTGTGGAATCTGTATTGGACTCCTGGCTAGGCAGACGTGCCGAAAGCTGGTGTCCACGGGCCCCGGGGGACGCCCTGGTGGTCCATCTGGAAGGAGAAACAAATTTTGTCTCCCCTTCATCTGGTTCTGGCAGGTTATATAAGCTGCCATCTGAATTTGAGTTGGTTTCGGGTTTAAGTTCGCGGCGGCTGGTTCTGGCAGGTTATATAAGCTGCCATCTGAATTTGAGTTGGTTTCGGGTTTAAGTTCGCGGCGGCAATATCAATGTGTGTCTTTTGAAATTTTATTGTTTTTCTGTACTATTATCTTTCTTTTGACGGACGACAATGGGACAAACTATGACGACTCCTCTTTCTCTTACCCTAAGCCACTGGACCGAAGTTAGGGCTAGGGCCCACAACCTTTCGGTAGAAGTAAGGAAAGGAAAATGGCAAACGCTGTGTACCTCTGAGTGGCCTACATTTCAGACAGGGTGGCCACCCGAAGGATCTTTTTTGTTAGATAAGGTTGGGCTAGTCAAGTCTAGGGTCTTTAACACAGGACCCCACGGACACCCAGACCAGATACCATATATCTTGGTCTGGGAAGATCTAGTTCTCTCCCCGCCTCCGTGGGTCCAGCCCTTTGTTTCCTCAACAGGCACGTCTGCATGCGCTCCAGCACAATCGGAGATATTGGCCCTGAAGAAAACCCCAGACACGGAAAAGTCATCTGCTGCCCCGGACCCGCCAAAGGCGATATATCTTGACCTGCAGTCTGATTTGCTTCTTCTAGATTCCCCACCTCCTTATCCTCCGGCCCTAAATCCCATGTCGCCCCTAGGACCCCCAGCTTCACAACCCTCCGCACCAATAGGGCCACCTGTTATGGCGGAAAGGGGGGGTCCCTCGGCGGGCACCAGAAGCCGGAGGGCTGTTTCCCCGGATTCTACTGCTTTACCCCTTAGAGAATATGGCCCCCCCGATAACCACGGGAATAGGCCCCTTCAATACTGGCCCTTTTCCTCCGCAGATCTTTATAATTGGAAGATGCATAACCCTACTTTCTCTGAAAACCCACAGGCTCTTACTGCTCTAATAGAGTCTCTTGTCTTCTCCCACCAACCCACCTGGGATGATTGTCAACAGCTCCTCCAGACTCTCCTCACAACTGAGGAGAGGCAACGGGTTCTCCTGGAGGCTAGAAAGAATGTGTTAGGCGCCAATGGACAACCTACCCAGTTGCCTAATGAGATTGATGCCGGTTTTCCACTCGTCAGGCCGAATTGGGACTTTAATACCCTGGAAGGTAAGGAGCACCTGAAAATGTATCGCCAGGCTCTGGTGGCGGGTCTCCATGGAGCGGCCAGGCGCCCCACGAATTTGGCTAAGGTAAGAGAGGTAACTCAGGGGCCCCAGGAATCGCCAACCGTGTTCCTAGAACGCTTAATGGAGGCTTTTAGACGATTCACTCCTTATGATCCAACCTCTGAGGAACATAAGGCCACCATAGCAATGGCCTTTATTGACCAGGCGGCCCCTGATATTAGAAAGAAGTTACAAAGGCTGGATGGCCTACAAGGTTTCTCCCTTCAGGACTTAGTAAAAGAGGCAGATAAGGTATATAATAAGAGGGAGACAGAGGAAGAAAGGGAAGAAAGAAAGCAGAAGGAACAAGAGGCTCGTGAGGTAAGACGAGATAAGAGGCAAGAAAGACATTTGAGTAAGATACTGGCCACTGTAGTCAGAGGAGGAAACAGTAGAGACAGAAATAGACAGGAAGGGCGAACAACGGATAGAAGGCGGCCATTAGACAAGGACCAATGTGCCTACTGTAAAGAAAAAGGTCATTGGGCAAGAGAATGCCCTAAAAAAAGGAACAGGGGAAGGCCAACCAGAGATAAAATCTTAACATTGGAAGAGGAAGATTAGGGAAGTCAGGGCTCGGACCCTCTCCCCGAGCCCAGGGTAACTCTTAAAGTGGAGGGGGAACCCGTCCAGTTCTTGGTGGACACCGGAGCCCAGCACTCAGTCCTCCTTCATTCAAAGGGCCCCCTTTCAACTAAAAGGTCATGGGTCCAGGGGGCCACTGGAAATAAGCAGTACTCATGGACCACCCGAAGGACAGTAGATCTTGGGGTGGGACGAGTAACCCACTCATTCTTGGTCATACCTGAGTGCCCATACCCTCTGCTAGGTAGAGACTTACTCTCTAAGGTGGGGGCCCAAATCCACTTTCAACCAGAAGGGCCCACCATAACTGACAACCAAGGGAGATTACTCCAAATCTTGACCATGAAACTGGAAGATGAACACAGGATATATGAAACACCCTCGCCTCCACAAGCTGACATGCAGGATTGGATGACTAGGTTTCCACAGGCTTGGGCAGAAACTGCCGGTATGGGAATGGCAAAATATCGGCCCCCTGTGGTGGTAGAACTTAAAACAACCGCCACCCCAGTAACGGTCCGCCAATACCCCATGAGTAAAGAAGCCCGAGATGGCATCCGTCCTCAAATACAAAGGTTACTGGAATTAGGGATCCTGGTAAGGTGCCAATCTGCATGGAATACCCCTCTTTTGCCAGTTAAAAAGCCAGGAACTAATAATTACCGACCGGTACAAGACCTACGAGAGGTAAATAAGCGGGTGATGGACCTCCACCCCACGGTACCCAACCCCTACAATCTCTTAAGTACTCTTCCACCTCAGCACACTTGGTACACTGTTTTGGATCTTAAAGATGCTTTCTTCTGCCTGAGACTTTCTTCTCTCAGTCAGCCTTACTTTGCCTTCGAGTGGAAGGATCCAGCCTCTGGGATGTCAGGCCAGCTGACATGGACTCGCCTGCCACAAGGATTCAAGAACTCCCCCACCATTTTTGATGAGGCTCTCCACCAGGATTTGGCATCTTATAGAGAATCCAATCCCCAGGTAACTCTACTTCAATATGTCGATGATATTCTTTTAGCTGCTGAAACCCAAGAAAACTGCATCAAGGGAACCGAGAGGCTGTTAACAGAACTGGGAACATTGGGATATCGGGCTTCAGCAAAGAAAGCACAAATATGTCAACGACAGGTTAGTTACCTGGGGTACTTGTTAAAAGGAGGACAGAGATGGCTTTCGGAAAGCAGGAAAGACACTGTTGCCCGGATACCGGCCCCCAAGAGTCCCAAACAAGTTAGGGAATTTTTGGGGACGGCCGGATTTTGTAGGCTATGGATTCCGGGGTTTGCTGAATTAGCAGCCCCTTTATATCCCCTGACCAAAAATGGCATCCCTTTTGCTTGGGGTGATAAAGAACAACGGGCTTTTGACCGAATTAAACGAGCCCTACTATCAGCCCCGGCTCTGGGGCTACCAGATGTTACTAAGCCTTTTCATCTGTACGTGGCCGAGAATAAAGGCATCGCAAAGGGAGTACTAACTCAGAAACTGGGCCCCTGGAATCGCCCGGTTGCGTACCTATCAAAGAAATTGGATCCTGTGGCAGCAGGATGGCCCGCCTGTTTAAAAATAATCGCCGCGGTGGCCGCTTTGGTCAAAGATGCTGACAAACTGACTTTGGGGCAGAACCTAACGATAACAGCCCCCCATGCATTAGAAAATGTAATTCGCCAGCCACCCGACAGATGGCTAACAAATGCCAGGATGACTCATTACCAAGCCCTGCTGTTAAACTCAGATCGTATTAAGTTTACCTCAGCCACAGGACTCAACCCGGCCACCTTGCTACCCGACCCTGACCTGGAAAGCACTACCGTCATCCATGATTGTCAGGAAGTACTGGCTGCAGCACACCGTAGCAGACCAGACTTGATGGATCAGCCCCTCCCCAACGCCGACGTTACCTGGTTTACTGACGGAAGCAGTTTCCTAGAGGAAGGTAAGCGTCGGGCGGGAGCTGCCTTGGTAGACGGGAAAGAGGTCATCTGGGCAGCCGCATTACCACAAGGGACATCGGCCCAACGGGCTGAACTAATCGCCATGACTAGAGCATTGGAACTAGCAGAAAACAAAAAGGTAAACATCTATACGGACAGTAGGTACGCATTTGCTACCGCCCATGTCCATGGGGCCATTTACCAACAAAGAGGGTTGCTCACCTCGGCGGGCAAAGAAATTAAAAACAAAGAAGAAATAGTGGCACTGCTAGCTGCCCTCATGCTCCCCACTAAAGTCAGCATCATTCATTGCCCCGGACACCAGAAGGACAATACCCCGGTGACAAGAGGCAACAACATGGCAGATAGGGTGGCACGAGAAGTGGCTCTACGGGAAATCATACTAGAACTATCAGATGAGAGTCCTGGGAAACCAAATGATAGGGGAACAATTACCCCAGCCATAACTAAAGGAACATTATCTCCTCAACAAGCAAAATCCATGCTACAACAGATTCACAGATGGACACACTTGGGAACCAAGAAGATGGTATCCCTATTACATAAGACAGGTTATGATACCTCTGGATTAACCAAAATAGCTGAGCAGATTGCACGAGAGTGCATTCCATGCCAACAGGTAAACTCCCATAAAGGAAAACTTGAGGTCGGAAAAAGGCTCAGAGGAGACCGCCCAGGAGCCTATTGGGAGGTCGACTTCACTGAAATATGCCCTGGACGGTACGGTAACAGGTATCTTCTAGTTTTTATAGATACCTTCTCAGGATGGGTAGAAGCTTTCCCGACGAAGAAGGAGACAGCTACTGTGGTGGCCAAAAAGATCTTAGAAGAAATTTTCCCCCGGTTCGGGGCACCAAAGGTAATAGGATCAGATAATGGTCCCGCCTTCGTCGCCCAGGTAAGTCAGGGTGTGGCCAAATACCTGGGGACTGATTGGAAATTACATTGTGCCTATAGACCCCAGAGTTCAGGACAGGTAGAGAGAATGAATAGAACTCTAAAAGAGACCCTAACTAAATTGTCCATAGAGACTGGCGGTACAGATTGGACGGTGCTCCTTCCCTTAGCCCTGTTCCGGGCTAGAAATACCCCCTCCCGCTATTATCTTACTCCATTTGAAATACTATACGGGGCCCCACCTCCTCTTTTTACGCTAAGGGAGAAATTAAGTCCTGACTGCCAGAATAACACTGACTTATATGCTAGGCTGTTGGGACTCCAGTTGGTCCAAAAGGAGGTGTGGTCCCAGCTGGCAGAGGCTTACCGACCAGGAACACCAGCAGAGGCTCATCCCTTCCAAGTCGGAGATTCCGTGTACGTCCGTCGGCACCGAACCCAGACTCTAGAGCCTCGGTGGAAAGGACCATACATCGTCCTGCTCACCACCCCCACGGCTATAAAGGTAGACGGCATCGCTGCGTGGATCCACGCTTCACACGTGAAGGCCGCACCAGCATCTGCAACATCGGAATGGCGAGCCCAAAAGACCAGCAACCCGCTCAAGCTCAAGCTTCTGCGATCATCAGATTTATAACTTTAACTCTGTTACCCCTACTGACTGTGAGTAATTTTAGTCCTCACCTGCCCCAGCATTTAACCTGGCAGGTAATTTCCCAAACTGAAGATGTAATATGGTCTGTTAGCCATACTGCTGCTCCTTGGACCTGGTGGCCAGACCTTTTCCCCGATGTTTGTAAATTAGCCATAGGAGCTCCCAATTGGGACACAGCACACTCCCATGATCGTCAAAATGCCCCATCCATACCCGGTCGGGCCGGCCAATACGGCTGCCAAAACTCGGGTACGCGACAGAAACTTAGCAACCCTACCTTTTATGTATGCCCGGGATTTCATCGCCATAGGTCCCTAAATTATCAATGTGGGGGAAAGGAACATTTTTATTGTAAAAGCTGGGGGTGTGAAACCACAGGAGACACCTATTGGAAGCCCACCTCTGGCTGGGACTTTATTAAGGTGACAGCCAATTATACACACCCAACCAACCCCTTAACTTATAGGCCTGAATGTACTAAATGGTGCCATCCCCTTAAGATCTCTTTTAGTGAACCAGGAAAAAAGGATAAAAACTGGATAAATGGCCATTCATGGGGAATCAGGTTTTATAAAGAAGGATATAATGATGGATTACTAATGACCATCAAACTAAAAATTGAAACCCCTACTCCAGTTCCTATAAGCCCCAACCCTGAGATAGGGCACTCTTCGCTACCTTTGGCCCCTCCCACAGCGTTACCAGAGATAAGAAACCAAACTTCTGAGCCAAAAGGAATAACAATCAAGCCCAAGACCCCCCGGGACCGAATGCTCTCATTGGTCCAGGCGGCTTTTGAGGTTTTAAATGCCACAAACCCGGAGGCTACCAAATCATGTTGGCTTTGCTATGCTGCTCCTCCCCCTTATTATGATGCTATAGGATATAATTCTAATTATAATAATGTTAACACTCCAGATCAATGTCGATGGAAACAAGAAGGAAATAGTAAATTGACCCTGGCCTCAGTATTAGGAAACGGTACACGTGTAGGAACGCCCCCCTCGTCCCACCGACATCTTTGTGCCAATTTAAGCCTCCCACAGGGCTCAGGGTATCTCCTCCCTCCTCCGGATGGATGGTGGGCATGTAACACAGGATTGACCCCCTGCATTTCTTTAGAGGTCCTTAAAGCTTCAACCGATTTTTGTGTGTTAGTTCAGCTGGTCCCCAGACTCATTTATCATTCAGATTCATCCTTTCTAGATGAATATGAGGGCAGAGGAAGGTTTAAGAGGGAACCCATAACACTCACCCTGGCTGTACTCCTAGGACTAGGAATGGCAGCCGGGGTAGGAACGGGTACAACAGCCCTCATCCAACAACCCCACTATTATGATGCCTTAAGGCAAGCTGTAGATGTTGACCTCCGGGCATTAGAAAGTTCCATAACTCAGTTAAAAGAATCCCTCACCTCGCTTTCAGAGGTGGTAATGCAAAACAGGAGGGGATTAGATCTGCTGTTCCTTAAGGAGGGCGAACTATGTGCTGCACTAAAAGAAGAATGCTGTTTTTATATTGATCATTCTGGGGCTATTACCAAAACTATGGACAAACTTAGGGAGCGCCTGGACAAAAGACAACAGGAAAGGAAAAATCAAAAAGGATGGTTTCAATCGTGGTTTGATAAATCTCCCTGGCTTACTACTTTAGTTTCCACCTTGTTAGGGCCCCTCATTATTTTATTGTTGCTCTTAACTTTTGGACCATGCATTCTGAATCGCCTGATAGCCTTTATTAGAGAACGCATTAGTACGGTACAAGTTTTAATGCTAAGGCAACAATACCAAAACTCGCAAAAAGAAACTGAAATTCCATGATTGAAATTAGTTACAAAAAAAAAAGGGGGGAATGTGGGGCCTTTAGGGACTTTCCACCCCCTCACTTGTTCCCGTAAACCAATTCTTCTCCCTATCGTGCGCCACTCCTTCTCCCTATCGAAACCAATTCTTCT
Organism: Phocoena sinus; assembly: GCF_008692025.1. Classification (NCBI taxonomy): domain Eukaryota; kingdom Metazoa; phylum Chordata; class Mammalia; order Artiodactyla; family Phocoenidae; genus Phocoena; species Phocoena sinus. The sequence goes on along the minus strand of NC_045771.1, from coordinate 81,248,910 downwards.
CCCTATCGTGCGCCACTCCTTCTCCCTATCGAAACCAATTCTTGGAGTTTTTCAGTTGACGGGGACTTGCCAGACAGCGGGTAATTTTCCAGTTGCCCGTAACAGGTATACGCCCTAACCGCCACAATGAACAGACAACTATAACGGCCAGAAGGTGGGACAAAAGTTCCTAAGCCAATGAATTCAAAAGTCACCACATTTACCCAATCATTGTGAGAATATACCCGCCCTATGAATAAATAAACCTATAAAAAGTATGTGATTCCGCTTTTAGGGGTTCCCCATCGGCCTCCTGCGTGAGGTTCAGGGGACCCCGGTGCATCGGCTCCTAATAAACCTCTTGCGTGTTGCAACGGCTCTCGACTCTTGGCGGTTCTTGGGCGAGTTGGAATCCCTCGTAGACCGCTTGGGTCTAACAAAACTATCATATCAACTTAATACTTTAAAAATCAATCATGTTACCACTGAAGAGTCACTTGGTTTTAGTTACATTTTCACATTCATTTTTATTACATTTCTTGAAAAGAAAAGAGCTGGAAGAAGGAAAGCCACATTGATATCCTGAGTTTAATTTTACAACTTAAGCTTTCCATATTTGTACATTTGCATTCTTTGTCCTCATTTTAACTTCTCTCAATTATTAGATTGAGCTTCTTGATCCATCTGTACTTTTCTAACATGAAAATCTTCAAAAGAAAAATTGAAAGAATTGTGCATTGAGCACCCAAATACTTATCAACTAGATTCTATAATTAATATTTTATCACACTTACTCTTTAGCATATGCCTATGCATATAATTAGCTAGAATTGTTAGACCCAAACCGTCTACGAGGGATTCCAACTCGCCCAAGAACCGCCAAGAGTCGAGAGCCGTTGCAACACGCAAGAGGTTTATTAGGAGCCGATGCACCGGGGTTCCCTGAACCTCACGCAGGAGGCCGATGGGGAACCCCTAAAAGCGGAATCACATACTTTTTATAGGTTTATTTACTCATAGGGCGGGTATATTCTCACAATGATTGGGTAAATGTGGTGACTTTTGAATTCATTGGCTTAGGAACTTTTGCCCCACCTTCTGGCCGTTACAGTTGTTTGTTCATTATGGCGGTTAGGGCGTATACCTGTTACGGGCAACTGGAAAATTACCCGCTGTCTGGCAAGTCCCCGTCAACTGAAAAACTCCAAGAATTGGTTTCGATAGGGAGAAGGAGTGGCGCACGATAGGGAGAAGAATTGGTTTATGGGAACAAGTGAGGGGGTGGAAAGTCCCTAAAGGCCCCACAGAATGTTTGTTTACAGTTTCTTTTTCTGGTAAAATTTACATATGATGAAGTACACAAGCTTATTTATTTACTTATTTATTTACTTACTTAGGCCACGCTTCACTGCATGTGGGATCTTAGTTCCCTGACCAGGGATCAAACCTGTGCTGCAGAAGTGTAGAGTCTTAACCACTGGGCCACCAGGGAAATCCCAGATGAAATACACAATCTTAAGTGTAACATCACTAAAGGTCTCTGAAAGTTCCATGACGTTCCTTTCCAATCACTGCCCACCCCCACTTCCACAGTTAAATGATATTCTGATTTTTCCCCCATAGCTTAGTTTTGCCTGCTCTAGAACTACACATAAATGGAATTATTCATGTGTTCTTCATATAAATAGAATTACTTATATGTCCATGGTACAAGGCTTAAAAAAAAAATACTAAAGGGAACCCTCTTGCACTGTTGGTGGGAATGTAAATTGATACAATCACTATGGAGAACAGTATAGAGTGTAAGGCCAACTGGCCCGAGGCAGGGAAACACAATCAGATTCACAGGTTGCATCAGACCGAAATTCTCCGGACCGCCCAGTTCCAGAAACTGCCCTGGAGACATTCCGGACCACCCAGTTCCAGGAACTGACCTGGGGACTTTGAACCCAGCCCAGCCTTCCCGCCTTTCGAGGGGCGGGACTAACAGTCCCCCAGGATACCCGAAAAGACCACCAAATAAGGAATACCCTGCGCCCTCCCAGATTCACCACACCCCTTTCCCTTCTTCCCCTATAAAATCTTGCCCAACCCTCGCCCGGGTGCGACTTCTCTGGCCCCTTTTTCTCGGACCAGTGAACCTCGCCCGGGAGCGCTCCCTAATAAAGCTCACTTGAAGCTTTCCTCTGTTTCGTGGTGCCGTTTGTTAAGATCCGACCTTACATAGAGGTTCCTTAAAAAACTAAAAACAGAATTACCACATGAACCAGCAATCCCACTACAGGGCATATACGGAGAGAAAACCATAATTCAAAAAGACACATGCACCCCAATGTTCACTGCAGCACTGTTTACAACAGCCAGGTCATGGAAGCAACCTAAATGCCCATTGACAGACGAATGGATAAAGAAGATGTGGTACAGATATACAATGGAATATTAGCCATAAAAAGGAATGAAATTGGGTCATTTGTAGAGACGTGGATGGATCTAGAGACTGCCATACAGAGTGAAGTAAGTCAGAAAGAGAAAAACAAATATCGTATATTAACGCATATATGTGGAACCTAGAAAAATGGTATAGATGAACCAGCTTGCAGGGCAGAAATAAAGACACAGATGTAGAGAACAAACGTATGGACACCAAGGGGGTAATGTGGTGGTGGTGGGAAGAATTGGGAGATTGGGATTGACATAGATACACTAATATGTATAAAATAGATAACTAATAAGAACCTACTGTGTGGGGCTTCCCTGGTGGCACAGTGGTTGGGAGTCCGCCTGCCAATGCAGGGGACACGGGTTCGTGCCCTGGTCTGGGAGGATCCCACGTGGCGCGCAACGGCTGGGCCCATGAGCCATGGCCGCTGAGCCTGCACTCCGCAGCGGGAGAGGCCACAGCAGTGAGAGGCCCGCGTACCGCAAAAAAAAAAATGTGATGTAATAAATGACATGATTTTTTTGCTATAATATTGGTCACCATCAGGAAGATGTATTTTTTCCCCAGGATAAATAATGGCAGAGAATTGATTTTACTGAAATTGTAGGGAAAACACAATGGGAAATGATGGATGTGAAGATGTTACTTTGAGAAATGAGAAACAGTTTAGGTCTAAATGGTAAGAGAGGAAAGGCGGCAATGGGAAATTTGTAATGGGGCAATGGGGCAATGGGAAAAAGAAATCTGCATTAGACAGAAACCAATCAGGATGACTCCAGTCTGAACTCAGATCACATGAGACTTTAATCATGAACAAACAGACAATTAATAGCAGTTATACCATGGACATGTCGTGATCCAGCATCAAGGTCATAAACCATATTGCCGATATGAACTCCAGAATACAATTACACTGTTATCCCTAGTAAAACTTGTTCCGTTGATCAGTGTTTTAGAACAGGTGATAAAGCATTTTGACTAGCTGGTCTAAATTTTAATCACTCAGAGGTGGTTTTATTCTCCAAAAAATGAAGGGCACACGGGCTCAAGGCACACTGGCTTCAGTAGCTGTGGTGTGCAGGCTCAGTAGTTGTGGCCCACTGGCTTAGTTGCTCCGTGGCACGTGGGATCTTCCTGGACCGGGGATCGAACCCGTGTCCCCTGCATTGGCAGGCGAATTCTTAACCATTGCACCACCAGGGAAGTCCCAGAATTGCAGTCTCCCTTTTAATATACCTTAAGCCCAAAGAATCCATGAAAAATTGTTACAGAAAATAAGACAATAAAATATTGTAAGGACTATAACAGAAGCATATAGTACACAGTTCATAGAGACACATCCCAAGCAGTTAAAAAATATATTAAAAGGGAGGCTGCAATTTTAAAAGAATAAGATAAATTATACCCACAAACTCCTAATCTTTCCCGAAACGTTGCAATCTGAAACCCTATTGTAGGAAGCAGAAGATTCCGGGAGACATTCTACAAATGAAGGACTCTAAACGCTGTGGTTGGATAAGGAATTCTGGAAGGAAGGTATCCTCACCCAAGGAGAGCAGGTTCCTATACTTCTCTAAAAACTCGTACCTGTACAATTCCCACTGATCTTGGTCCAGGCATTCTCACACCTCTTGAGAGAAATCTATGGCCATATCCTGGAATGTCAGCAGTCCCTGAAATTAAAAGTACACATGCCATGTGGCCACGGGAAGAGTTCATAATGTGACCCAAGAAGAAAACAGCAAGTTAAGAGAATTGGTTTTAATTTAGAAGAGTGTCTTCAATTATCCACTAATATATATATATATTATATATATATATATATATATATATATATATATATATATATATATATAGCAAAGTAACTTTCTCTACCTTATTTCTAGCTACAAGAAAAGAGTATGGCATGTGATCCACAAAACCCGTAACAGAGACTATACTTATCTGGAAAAGAAATGGTAAAATGATGGTTTCAACCCAGGCATATGCATTTTTGAGTGTTTTATTTATATCTAATTGGATAAAATGTGTGTATTTCTCAGACATAAAAGACATGTCGAGGTAGCAATGTACCTTTCAACTATTCATGGGTACACAAGTACACTGGGGAGATTGTAAAAGTGCAGATTGTGATTCAGCAGGTCTCGTGGGCCTGAGTTCTATTTTTTTTTTTTGCGGTACGCAGGCCTCTCACTGTTGTGGCCTCTCTCGTTGCGGAGCACGGGCTCCGGACGCGCAGACTCAGCAGCCATGGCTCACGGGCCCAGCCGCTCCACGGCATGTGGGATCTTCCCGGACCGGGGCACGAACCCGTGTCCCCTGCATCAGCAGGCGGACTCTCAACCACTGCGCCACCAGGGAAGCCCCTGAGTTCTATTTTTTTAACAAGCTTATTTTTAACTAGTGATGCCACAGACTCTGATTCATTAACGACAATTGTGAATAGCAGAGACATAATTAGAAAGGTAAAAGTTCATATTTAATTTTGAACTTAAAGTGTTTTATGGATTTTACACCGTTAATTGGATAGTAAGCACAGCAGCAACAATCATTTGTGAATATTTACTGTAGACCATGTATCTTTCTCACTTTTTTGTGTAGGATTCTAGGAATAAGGAAAAAGGCCTGGGCTGCGGTCACAGTGGGCGGGGCCCCCAGGCCGGGTCGCCCCTCCAGGACCCCTGACGGGACCCTGCGTGCCTGGCGGCTCCCTCCCCCGACGCCCCTCTCCCTCCCAGAAGGCCTCGGGGCAGAGCGGTCCCACCCCCTCCGCCCGGAACAGAGCCGGCGTTTCCGCAGAGTTGTAACTTCCGTCTCGGGGTCTCGTTTTCTTCGCCGTCACGGAAACTAACCAGGAGCCCGAGGGGATGGCGGCCTCGGTGAGGCTGCCGGCTCTGGAGGGGCCCCGGAGGCCGAAGCCGCGACAGTCGTGGGGACGGCGGGCCGGGTAAGTGGGCGCCGACCCTCCGCCTGGTGCGGTGCCCGGGCGGCAGCGCAAGACCAGCTTCTGAGGGGCGGGGGTTCGCTTCCACCCACCGCTGTTGTGCAGAAAGGGCGGCCCCCAGCGTCTGGTCCCGGGGAACTTCGGTCCCTCCTCTCGCCCCTGCCCTTGGCCTGGCTCGCGGGGCCTTGGGGGCGTGGGGAGGGGGTCGGCCTGAGCGTCCTGAGGGGAAACGTGGCAAGCGAGGCGCAGGGTCCGGCTGCAGCGTCAGCGCCCCTCCTCCCGACTTTGGGGAAAGCGGCTGAACACTCCTCCCAAGGCTCGCAGGCCCCTTATTCCGCCGAGTCCCTCTGCGCTCCTTCCTTCCTGAGCTAAATTTCTGGGGGGAGGGGATAGGGCAGGGGACTGGCGCAGGTAATGGGGAACATCAGAAGGTGATTGTTAACTAAGGAAAACCAGCTTTCCCAACGTGAGGAATGTAGCGCTTTTCTTTGAATGCGAAGATGCCAGAGTCTGGGCTCACTGAAATCCTTCCTTTGATATGCACCTCAGCTCTCTGGGGCCTGCATTCCGTATTTTCTTATCCTGAGTTCCTCAGGGCTCGCGGCTCACACTGGAGGGCTGCAAGTGCTGATGACTGTGACATCCTTTGTTTACTGATATGGCAAGAAATATTCCATTTCTCACAGGCTTGAGGGGCAGACAGTGAAAAAGAGTTGGAGAATCTCACTCGGCATGTACTTTCGTTTACATATAGATAATATTTATACTTAACTGTGCTAATAGAGGTTCTCAAGTCCAATCAACTTGTACTACTGCCCTCTATGTATTAATTTCATCAATATCATAAGATAAATGCCTATAGACTTAATCCATTTAAATAGGATAATGATTTTTTAAGGGAAACATAATAGAAATATAACAAGAAAACCTTTACCACTAAAGGCTGGGTCTGGAACAACCTAAATAAATGTTCCATTGTTAAAATATTGAAAGATGTGTTCAATAGAAATATCAACAAAAATGACAAATAAGGGCAGCAGAATGTTGAAATGTTCTATCTTTATCATTAAAGTGGCAGAAAATCATTTATTAGTAGGCACTGGGGGCAGAAGATGCCTGACTTTATATCTTTGTCATATTTGTGCAGTTTTTTCAACAAGTAACTTAAAGACAAAATGGAAGAACAAGGAGGTTTGTGCCTGAGATCATGTTGATGTGAAACCAGGAGTGGCCAACTTGTGCCAGGTGTGTTAAGTTTACCTGGCCAGGTAGACCGCAGAGCTCCTGAGAAGCAAGGGTTGGAATGTTTCTGCTGGGTGCCCCTTAGGTTCTGTGACTTGATTGATTGTGAATCATGTTTTGGGAAAGACCTGATCACAGGAAAAGGGTGGAAATAGAGTGATTTGGGGAGCAGCTAACAACATTCATCACGGCTCACGGCCTGAATGAATTTTAAAGAAACAGGAAAACAAATGTTTCTTATAGAATCAGAGAATGTGGGGGCTGGACAATCCCAGAAAATGAGAAACACCCGTCCCATTTTCCAGATGAGAAAACAGAGGCCCAGCAAGGTGAAATCCCTCACCCAAGTTGCACCCGTCTCTCCTCCCCACTACATGGTTCATGAAAGCAGGACTCTTCCTGTCTTGATCACTGCTGAACCCCCAAAAGGGCCAGGCATCTAGCAGCTGCTTGACTGTAGGAACAACGCTATTTCTTTCTTTCTCACTCTTATTCAGGATTATGCCAAGAACTCCCCAGGTTGCAATGTAATTCGATAAATGTAAATATTAATTGAGTTTTGTTGTGATGAGAACTTAGGCTTTGAAGGTAACAGACTTGGTTCAGATCTTGGTTCTGCCACTCAATATGTGTTTGGCTTTGGGAAAATTACTAAACCTCTCTGAGATTATTTCCTCCTTCGCAAAGTGGGGATAAATCTATCTGAGCCAGCAGAGCATCTGCATGAGAGATGAGCACTAAATATTGGTCTTTCTCACTCTCCCACACTATCTCTCTGTTCTTCCCAGAAAAGTTGTACAGAAGGATATAGTACTTTTAAAAATTAATTAATTAATTAATTTATTTTCGGCTGCGTTGGGTCTTCGTTGCTATGTGCGGGCTTTCTCTAGTTGCGGTGAGTTGGGGCTACTCTTTTTTGCAGTGCGTGGCTTCTCATTGTGGTGGCTTCTCTTGCTGCGCTTGTTGTGGAGCACCAGCTCTAGGCGAGGGCTTCAGTAGTTGTGGCCTGCAGGCTCAGTAGTTGTGGCGCATGGGCTTAGCTGCTCCGTGGCATGTGGGATCTTCCCTGACCAGGGCTCAAGCCCATGTCCCCTGTTTTGGCAGGCAGATTCTTAACCACTGTTCCACCAGGGAAGTCCGATATAGTACTTTTTATAGAGGGGTTTTAATTTATTTCAGATAGTGTACATTTTTCTTGTAGAAAAGATTATTCCACTATAGAAACATTAACACGCAATGCCACTACAAATGCAATATTCTGTGGCTTAGATATTATCAGTAAATTTTATCAGTAATGGGGCAAATGCCAAAGCACTAGGTACTGGGGAGTAAGAAGATTCAAATCTGGGGTGCCCCCAGATGCCAATTCCAAGAGCACGGTGTGTTTTTCAAATCCATATTTCATCTGGTCTTTGTTTCTCATCCATCCTCTGTGTCTGCCTCTCTCAAGAAGTCTCACATCCTCTGCTTTCACACCCTCCCGGCTGGCTGTGCCCCACCTCCCATCCTGGAACCTCTGCATACCTGCGTGTGCCTGCTCTCCCTGTTCATCACCAGCTTTGCCAGGGAGCTGCTGCGTCGTGCACTGCTCGCTGTACCCCAGAGTGCCTAGACCGTTCTGGTACATGAAGTACACCCTCATCACCATGTGTGCACGCCCATCCCCTTACCTTATATCCTGCCTCTAAGCCAGGCTTGGGGGTGACTACAGTGTGCATTCAGCTATGTTAGGTGCCGGGATCAAAGTGAAGTTCCCAACTTTTGAAGTTGCAGGCTTGAGGGGCACACATTGATTTAAAGTCGGGTCACCTGACTTAAAGGGGGGACTGATTGATTTAAAGCCAAGGCAGCTGACTTAAAGCCTGAGTCCCTCAGCTGCAGGACGAGACCAATTTTGGTGGTGCACAGGTTCACTCTAAGCTAGCACTGCTGTTGAGGAAGAGCTTCCAGTAGCACCTTAGTGCAGGGGGACTTGGTCTGTTGTCTTGCCCCTGCCCTCAGAGGGGGGCCACCTGCACTTCTTGAGGAGAATCAGGGAGCGGGAAGTGCAGAGTCCCGGCTGGAGTTCGGCACCCCCTCTGATGGCAGGGAAAGGGGGCCGGGCCTGTGTGGTGTCTTGGGTCTGGACTCACCAGGTTGACTCAGCCTCTCAGCCTCCTAACCTCCCTCCACACACCACAAGAGTTTCCAATAATATGTAATTGCGCCTTAGGTTCTCGGTCTTCAAACTCATACCCAGCCTCCCAGGTCCCTTGATTCAGCCAATCCCTCTGTGCTCTTTCTTTTATTAGATAGGGTCCCAGAGGGAGGGGCTGGGGGATGGGACTGGAGGGACCCCGGCATCGCTGGCCTCAGCTGACTAAAGAGAGCCTCTGCGCTCTCACATATGTGCGAGGACCCTTAAGGTGGAATCGAGGGGGCCAGTTAGAGGCAGTCCTTGTTGCCTCAAATGAGTATGGATCACCGTCGGGTGGGGAGCATGCTGAGCCCTGAGAAGTACTGTTAGGAGGATGTGTTCCTCCCACGGCTTCAAGGACGTGGGTGGGCTTCAGGGCTCCAATTCCCCTCCAGGCCTCCAGGTCCGACTGCACCCCAGTGGCTTTGCAGACCTGCCTTCCTGTCCCAGAATTGCCAGGCTCCAGGAAGAATCCAGATAGCAGAGATTGTGCCTGAGCGCTCCAGCTTAAGAAGTGCTGTCCCTGGGGACCCAACAGTGGAGGGAGGAAGGGTGAAGGGAGTAGGGGCGTGGGGTAGGGAGAGGTGGCTGCCCTGGGAGACGTTGAGAGAGCAATATTGCCCCCCACACCCCCTGCCCCCTGCAACTGACCCATTGATGCCATAGGATCTCAGGGCCTTTTAGTCAGAGATGCCACTGCTTCTTTACTCCTGTGTTCAGAACTACACAAAACCAACTCTTCATCCTCCTGCTGCCTTGCCAGGACTTTTAAATCACTGTTCTTTTGAAGTGCTCATTCCCTAAACTGCAGTTTGGAGCTGTCCCAGCTATTTAAACGTGTTCTCCTTAAACTGATACTAAATCCTACTCTTTTGGAAAAACGACCTTCACTTCCGAGGAGATCGTCTTTTTTGCCCATTCTTTACTTCTACTGCCCTCTTAAGAACCCCTGTGCTCAAAGAGCTTGGTGATTTATTTTTTGCTTGATGTCAAAAAGAAACCTTCCCCATGACACCCCAAAAAGCTTTCCTGGAACATAGGTGTTTCAAAACCATGACAGTGTTTTGCAGTTAGTATATACTGGGTAGACTGTGTAGCAATCCCTCCAAGAGCCAGAGGTGAGCAACACCATTACTTATTTGATTGGATGCCCTTCAAGTTTAGGAAGGTTCCATTCTTAAGACCCAGCAGATAAGACAGAGCCCTGGATGGCTGTGGCTGTGATTAGATAATGTCTGGTGATTTTATTTCCCTTACTGATCTGCTGCTTCTAGGTTAATTTCATTTTATTACCTGTCCATTCTTTTTTTTTTTTTTTTTTTTTTTTGCGGTACGTGGGCCTCTCACTGCCGTGGCCTCTCCCGTTGCAAAGCACAGGCTTCGGTTGCGCAGGCTCAGCGGCCATGGCTCACGGGCCCAGCCGCTCCGCGGAATGCGGGATCTTCCCGGACCGGGGCACGAACCCGTGTCCCCTGCATCGGCAGGCGGACTCTCAACCTCTGCGCCACCAGGGAAGCCCTACCTGTCCATTCTTTTTTTTTTTCTTTTTTTTTTTTTTTTTTGCGGTACGCGGGCCTCCCACTGCCGTGGCCCCTCCCGCTGCGGAGCACAGGCTCCGGACGCGCAGGCTCAGCGGCCATGGCTCACGGGCCCAGCCGCTCCGCAGCATGTGGGATCTTCCCGGACCGGTCTACCTGTCCATTCTTAAAGAAGGACTGACAAAGTCACTGTAATAGGTCAGGAGTCTGAGCTAAGGGTTGGTCAAAGGTACTTACAGGGAGGAAGCTGGATAAAAATGGGTGGGTAAAATAGGAGGGTTGGCAAGTACAGCCAGGACACCCGTGTTCATCGTGCATACTAATAAAGGCCAGAATCTCCTCATTTATCTCTGGTGGGAAGTTCTGATGGTTTCACAGGAGCAAACTCAAATCATATTCAAACTAGAGGATTTCCTTGAGCATTAAAGGAAGTATCCATCCCTAGCAGGAGTCACTGCAGAGGAATAAAGACACAGATGTAGAGAAAGGACTTGAGGACACAGGGAGGGGGAAGGGTAATCTGGGATGACGTGAGAGAGTGGCATGGACATATATACACTACCAAAGGTGAAATAGCTAGTGGGAAGCAGCAGCATAGCCCTGGGAGATCAGCTCAGTGCTTTGTGACCACATAGAGGAGTGGGATAGGGAGGGTGGGAGGGAGATCCAAGAGGGAGGGGATATGGGGATATATGTATACGAATAGCTGATTCACTTTGTTATACAGCACAAGCTAACACAACATGGTAAAGCAATTATACTATAATAAAGATGTTAACAAGTACAAAAAAAAAAACCCCAAAAAACTAAGGCAATCAAGCCAGTGGAGACATTGTATGCGTTTACAGTTCAGGAAATCCACAAGAGAATCCTATATTCTGTATGCAATGAATGGTCCATTTGAAAAGAAGAAAACTTTCTAAAATGTTGTTTTTCCATTTATTGTTCAAACATCATTTTTATACCTCTGCATTTCTTACTATTCAAAGCCAAGTCACGTGAGTTACAGGGAAGGAGCTGATTGATTTAAAGTTGGGTCATGTGATTTAGAAACCAGTGGCAGTTGACTGATTTAAATCCCGGTCATATGACATGAGGAGGGCGTGCTAAAAACGGCCTTTTCATCTCTGGCTCAGAATACCGTATTTACCTTGGTTTTTCTTATGATTTAGAAAACTTGAGCTGTGTCTCCTTGGAATCATCAGGAGAGAAATAGAGTATTTCAGGTTCATTCTTGAAACCAACTTCTCACGGTAAAGGTGTATTGACTAAAAGATCTTCCTTCTTCAAGAGATTCCAGACCTCTGTAGGACACTTCATTGTAATTGGATAAAAAACAAGAATGAAATCATGTCAGCAGCTGCAGGAGGCCAAGGCAGCCCCCAGGACTAGGGAAGGAGGAGGACAATGAGCAGAGAGGAGTTGATTAACGGTCTCCTCTGACTCTCTGGTCCAAATTGCCTGGCTTCACAGGGGGGACAAAGTTTTGCTTTCAGCAGCTGATGGGGCACTTCCAGGCTGGTGGGGTTGCCAGTGGCCCGACAGCCTGACAGGCTGACTGCGGTGTGACCGCCCTTTGTTTCTCCAGACTCTACATGGGGAGGTGCATGGTTGCGGGAGCCCATTCACCGCCACCCAATATATATTTATATATAGTGGGATTTACTCTAATGGAAGGACATTATAAAGAACAGGTAGAAAACTCACCTGTTGGTCTCCACGTAGGAGTTTTTTTTTCATGAATCCCTCCTACATGAGTAGATAGCAGAGGTTATTTTTGTTCCCGTGTATGTAGTTGTGGCAGAGGATATAGGTATGGTATTTTGAAGCCCTCAAAGAAATATTCTCAGAACTCTCAAGACTTCTCCTGATTGGAACTGAAAGAGACCTGGAAAAGGAGGAAAAGAAAAGGAGGAGGAACGAATGACTGTTTCTTAGTAAATTCACCTTCCTGGTTGATTGTTCTGTCTTCTCATTTCTTTTAACTTCTATGTATGTCTAATGGAATAATGTAGAAAGGCAGATTTTTATGCTTTAAAATTTTTTACATCACAAAGAAACTAGAAGTGGCTAACAACTTATTCAAATCAGTTTTACATAGAGACTTTGATATTAAATTTGTATACTAAAAGGGGTTAGTCCAAATTTTTTCTTTCTTTTTGAGTGAATATCTGTAACATTTTGTAGATAATAATTTATCCTAGATATACAAAATTGTGAGAATGGGTACCATTTTTCACCACTTAAATGATTTGTTTTAAATGAATAGATTGTACACTTTAAATGCCAATGCTGTGTCTTACATGTTGTTTTTTAATTCCTTGATTTCCAAAACTTGTGTTTATTTAATTGATTTCTATCTAATAATCTGTGTCTCCCCTTTATTGTTTCTTAGTTTATATTTTATTGATCTATAGTTAATTTACATTATTATATTAGTTTCAGAGGTACAACGTAGTGATTCATAAATGTTTAGGTTCTTATCCATTTACATTTATCATAAAAGAGTGGCTCTATTCCCCATGCTACACATACGTCACTGTAGATTATTGATTTTATACACAGTGGATTCTTCCTCAGAATCTCCTACCACTATTTTGCTCCTCCACCCTGTCTCTCCCTGCTGGTAACCACTAGTTTTTCTTTAATCTGTGAATCTGTTTTGTTGTTGTTGCTGTTGTTGTATTCAGTTGTTTAGATGCCATGTGTAAGTGATAACCTACCATGCTTGTTTTCTCTGCGGCTTATTTTGCTAACTGTAATACCCTCCAAGTCTATCCATGTTCTTGCAAATGGCAAAATTTCATTTTTTGCTGAAGTCATCATAAAAAATCTTTTTTATCCCCTAACCTACTTATGAACACTTAGTTTGACTCTGTATCTTGGCTATGGCACATAACACTGTTATGTACATTGGTGTGCAGTTATTTTGTTGAAATAGTGTTTTTGTTTTCTTCTGATATACCCAAGAGTGAAATTGCTGGATATTATGGTAGTTCTATTTTTAGTTTTTTGTGGAGCCTCCATTCTGCTTTCCACAGTAGCTGCACTACTTCACATTCACATCGAGAGTGTACAAGAGTTTCCCTTTCTCCACATCCTCACTAACCTTTGTTATTTGTGATCTTTTTGATGACAGCCTTTCTGACAAGACTGAGGTGATATATCTCATAGTTTTGATTTGCATTTTATTGCTGATTAGCTGTGTTTAGCATCTTTGTGAGTTCTGGGGGTGTATCTGTATTTTTTCCTTGGAAAAAATGTCTATTTATGTCTTCTCATTTTTTTAAAAAAAGATTTTGGGTGTTGTTCTGAACTTGAGTTGTATGTGCTGTTTCTGTAGTTTAGATATTAACCCTTGCTTGGTCATCTTTTTGGTGTTAACCTCTTATCATGTGCAAATATTGTCTCTCCTTCAGCAGGCTGTCTTTTCATTTTGTCTTTGGTTTCCTTTGCTGTGCAAAATCTTTTAACTTTAGTGAAATCCCATTTGTTTAGCTTTGGTTTTGTTTCATTTGCCTTAGTAGACTGAACCTAAAACTGCTGCTATCATTTATGTTATAGAATGTTCTGTATTGTCCTCTAAGGGTTTTATGGTCCTACATTTAGGTCTATATTCAGTTTTGCATTTATTTTATATATGGTGTGCTAAAATACTCTAATTTTATTCTTTTTTATGTAGCTTTCCAGTTTTCCCAGTACCACTTATTGAAGAGACAGTTTTTTCTCCATATTGCATGCTTTGTCATAAATCAATTAAATATAAGTGTCTGGGCTTATTTCTGGGATCTCTATTCTGTTCCAGTGATCTTTGTTTCTGTTTTTGCTCCGGTTCGATTCTCTTTGATTACTGTTGCTTTACAGTATAATCTGAATTCAAGGTGCGTGATGCCTCCAGCTCTGTTCTTTCTCAAGATTGTTTGGCTATTTGGGGTCTTTGTGCTTCTATACAAATTTTAAAATTACTTTTTCAAGTTCTGTGAAAATGCTTTGATATTCTGATAGGGATTGCATTAAATCTGTAGATTGTCTTTGGTAGTATGGTTATTTTAACAGTATTAATTCTTCCAGTCCATGCACCTGCTATATTTTCCCATCTTTTTCTGTTGCCTTCAACTTTTTTCACCAATGGCTGATAGATTTCTGAGTACATGTCTTTTACCTGCTTAGGTGTGTTTGTTCCTATGTATCTTATTCTTTTTGGTGTGATTGCATATGGTATTGTTTTCTTAATCTTTTTCTTTCTGACAGGTTTGAGTTTTGTTTTTTCTTCTTTTTCTAATACCTGCAGCTGTAATGTTAGGTTGTTCATTTGATATTTTTCTTGTTTCCTAAGAATAAGCTGGTATCACTGTAACTTGCCCCTGTGAACTGCATGGGCTGTGTGTGTCCCATAGATTTTCGATCATTGTGTGTTCATTTTCATTTGTCTTGGGTATTTTTAGAATCCCTCTTTAATCTCTTCAGTGTTCCTTTCTTCCCCTTTTATTCCCTTCATCTGTGATGTGAGGACTATCTTTACTATTATGTTTGGATTTCTTTCAGTTGTGTGTGTGTGTGTGTGTGTGTGTGTGTGTGTGTGTGTGTGTGTGCGCGCGCGCGCGCGTTGTGTGTGATTATTTAAGTTGCTGAGCTCTTAATTTCACATGGGCACTAACAACCCTGCACTGTTACTCTGCTCCCCCACAGTTACTGAATTTGACCTTATATTTTACATCTACTTGTTTTGTGTGTCCCTTAACTTCTTATTGTGAATATAGATGATTTTATTACTGTTTTCTTTCATCCTTCCTATTAGCTGTGTACATGGTTGATTTACTACCTTTGTTGAATATTTGTCTTATCCAATGAGGTTTTTCCTTTAGTAAGTTTCCTTTCCTAATTTTTATGTTTCAGTCGTGGCCTTTTCTTTTTCACTTAGAAAAGCACCTTTAAGATTTCTCATAAAGCTGGTTCGGCAATGCTGAGCTCTTTTAGTTTTGCTTCTCTGTAAAACTTTAGATCTCACCATCAAATCTGAAGGAGAGCCTTGCTGGGTAGAGTATTTTTGTTTATAGGCTTTTCCCTTTCATAACTTTAAATATACCATGCCACTCCCTTCTGGCATGCAGAGGTTTTCCTGAAAAGTCCGCTGATAACTTTATGCAAGTTCCCATGTTTGTAAGTTGTTGCTTTTCCTTTGCTCCTTTTTTTAGTGTCTTTTTATCTATCTTTATTTTTTTGCCATTTTAATTACAATGAGTCTTGGTGTGGTCTTCCTTGTGTTGATCCTGTTTTGGCCTTACTGTGTTTACTGGACTTGGATGTCTGTTTTCTTTCCCAGCGTATGGAAGTTTTCAGCTCTTATGTGTTCAGGTATGTTCTACACTGCTTTCTCTTTCCTTTTTGCTTCTGGGACCAGTATAATGCAAATATTAGTACACTTGATGTTGTTTCACAAGTCTATTCAGCTTTCCTTATTTCATTTTTATCTATCGTTTTACTGTTCATCTTCAGTGATTGCCAGTACTCTGTCCTTCAGTTTTCTGATTCATTCCTCTGTATCATTTAGTCTACAGTAGTTCCCTTTTAGTGTATTTTTCATTTCAGTTATTGTATTCCGCATCTCTGTTTTGTTGTTCTTTAATGGTCTAACTCTTTTTTAAAAAATTCTAACTTCTTGCTCTGGTCGTCCATTCTTCTCCTGAGTTCTTTGATCATCTTTACAGTCATTACCTTGAACTCCTTTTTGAGGAGACTGGCTTTAGATCTTCTTCTGAGTTCTTATCTTGTTCCTTGATTTGGATCGTGTTTCTGTGTCACCTCATTTTTCTTAACTTGCTGTTTTTATTGCTATGTATGTAGTAGGTTCGTTATATTTCCTGACCTTGGAGAAGTGGCCTTTTGTAGGAGAGGTCCTATGTGTCCCAGCAGCCCACTGTCCCCTGGTCACTAGACTATATGCTCTAGCTGTACCCCCTATGTGGGCTGCTTGGGCTCTTCTGTTGTGGTGGGCTGACTACTGGGGGTGGTCTGGTAGGCTTGGCTGCCCCCAGAGTGCTTGTTTGCCAGATTCTCCTTGTATGGAGGCTGTCTGTGCTGCTTGGTGAGGCTAAATCATAAGGCAGCTGGCTGCACAACTCTGGGGGACAGCACATCTAGTGCTGGTTCACTTATGGGTAGAATTGCAGTCTAGGTGATATCAGGGCTAGTGCCCAGTCACTGGTCCTGGGGCTATGCTGGCTACTGGGAGGAAGACACAGGTCCTGAGTTCTGGCTTCAGGGCCCAGGAGTCGCAGAGTTGGGGTTGGATCACTGTTCCTGACACAGCTCTCTGCAGGGTCTGGGGTATCCCTAATCTTGTGTTGGCATTCTGATGGGCAGGGTCAGGACCCAGCTGAGTCCATGGCTCCTTGTGGCCTGCAAGTGAGTGTTCTGGTCACACAGGCTGCTGGGCTATGGTGTGCCTGGAGCTGGTATGTGCCTGTTGGTGTATGATGCTGATCCCACTGCTAGAGCAGGTTTGCTCTTGGGTAGGTCCAAGCTCCATTCAGTCAGTCCCTGTGCAGTAATCACCTGCCGACGGTGATTACTCCAAGAGCGATTCACCTTCCACCGGGAATGTAAAGGTCAAAGGGTTTAGCTAAATTAGGGAGTTCCAGGGCAAGGGTCTGAATTGACTGCTCTTTCCATTCTTGAAAGGCTGCTTCTTGATTCTATTCAAAAGGATCATCATCTTTTCCTTTCAGTGTTTCATATAGAGGCCCAGCTATTAGACTGTAGTTAGGGATCCTGATGCAGCAAACCCTGGCCTCTCCAGGAACCCCTAAGCTGTCTTCTAGTTTTAGAAGGGGTAAGGCTGCAAATGGCTTCTTCCCTTTCCTTGGATGGGCTTCTCCGACCTTCTGTGAGAATGAAGCCCAGGTAGGTCACCTTAGCCTGTGATATTTGAGCCTTTTTCTTGGACACCTTCTATCCTTTATTGACTAAGTAGTTCAGAGGCCTCCTTAGTAGGGCTGGCGATCAGAATGTCATCTGCATGTTGAAGGAGGGTTCCATTTTCCAGAGGTAGAACTTTTAGGTCTTTAGCTAACGTTTCCCCAAAGATGGTGTGGGAATTTTTGAACCCTTGGGGCAGGACGGCCCAGCAGTATTTTTGTTGTATGTTGAGTCCTGCCACTCACAAGCCAAAATTTCTTGTGACTCTGGGACTAATGGAATACAGAAGAAGGCATCATTGAAGTCTAATACAGAATACCATGTCCTGGTGAATGGTAGAATGACCAGCAGGGTGTAGGAATTAGGAACTACTGGATGTATATCCTCGGTGGCTTCACTGACTGTCCTGACATCCTTTACCAGGTCCCCAGCAGCCCGCGGGGCTCTCGTGGTCAGGCCCCTACCAGGGTATGGAGCTTACCTGTGCAGCTACCCAGCACCCCATGGGGCTCTCGTGGTCATGCCCCTCCCAGGATACGGAGCTCCCCTGGGCAGGTACCCCGGCAAGACTGGGCACACAGGAACCGTGCACATAGCCCTCATTGCAGAGCACCCCCAGCTCACCTGTCATTCAGAGCTGACACAGAGCACCTCAGAGCAGGACTTGAAATAACAAACAGCAGCTCAGACAGGTCTGTGACCCTGGGCATCACTCTGTGGGGCCTCCCTCCACCAGGTCTTCCAGAGACTTCCACTGCAGCTGGGGCACCAGGCCTCTGTCTCCACCCACCACCCCTCCTCTCCCTGACTCCTGGGTTCCTCTCATTAGGAGAGGGTCTTCTTGAAGTTGTCTCCCAGTCATGGGCCAGATAAAATGATTAGAAAACAAGCCAGAGCTGCAGCCCCTTGTCTATGCTGACTCTCAGGAGCCCATACCTGTTCCTTGGACCTGGCCGGTTCAGCAAGGTCCATTTTCTGCAGCTGGGAGCCCCTGAGGGGTGAGGATTGGCTGACCTGGGCAGTCTGACCCTGCTGGGCAGCCCTCCCCAGGTGTGCCTGGTTTGAGGTCAATATAAACGCTGCTCCAGGCAGCAAGAGCCCCTGCAGCTGTGCCTGACGCCGTATTCTCTGCCCCGTCAGCAGTGTCGGGGCTGGGCTGGTGGGAGGGAGTGAAGGGCCACGGCTTTTTGGGTGGCCCGGTGTGAGTGGGGCTCTGCTGGACTTTCTGCAGGAGTTTCCAGGCTGCCACCTTCTAAAGAAGGGGATGTGTCACCCATACCTGCTGCTGGGATTTTTTCCCCGGGCAGAGGTGAGGAAGGAAAAAGTACTGGGGGCTGGGACAGGAGGGGTATCTCAGGCAGGGAAATGGAAAGCTTCCAGAAGAGCGCCCAGGGCCAGGACCATCCTGGCTGGCCTGCAGGCACCAAGTCGTCCTGTGTGCTGTGGCTGGTGTGGCTCCACGGCCCTTCCTCTAGGCTTTCAAGTCCTTGCACACATTCAGGTGTTTTACCTGGGAAGGGTGGGAAAAGTTCAGCAGCAGCTGGCCTGGGGCTCAGCTCACGTTTACTCAGAGACGCCTCGGCACGGTCCCCCAGCTTTGCAACGAGGACGCTCCTTGCAGGGGGGCTGCTGGCTGCATGGGAGATGATTCCCCAACTTCAGAATTGTTTACCACTGGAGCAAGTGCCCTGATAGGGTTTTCCTCTCTATAACTGGTTTTCTCTATAACAGAAACTGGTGGATTCTGTTTTTTTTTTTCTTTTTTGGTTCAAGGTAGATTTTATTCCTCTTTTTTGTATTTATAGATATAAGCATGGAAATAATTCATTCATATAAATACATCTATGCGAAGGGAAGAACTTTTTTTGTTTTATTTTTATAATTTTATTTAAAAAATTTTTAATTTATTTTTTTATACAGCAGGTTCTTATTAGTTATCTATTTTATACATATAAGTGTATACATGTCAATCCCAATCTCCCAATTCATCCCACCACCACCCCGCCATGGCTTTACCCCCTTGGTGTCCATATGTTTGTTCTCTACATCTGTGTCTGTATTTCTGCCCTGCAAACTGGTTCATCTGTACCATTTATCTAGGTTCCACATATATGCATTAATATACAATATTTGTTTTTCTCTTTCTGACTTACTTCACTCTGTATGACAGTCTCTAGATCCATTGACGTCTCTACAAATAACCCAATTTCATTCCTTTTTATGGCTGAGAAATATTCCATTTTATATATGTACCACATCTTTATCCGTTCGTGTGTCTGGGCATTTAGGTTGCTTCCATGACCTGGCTATCGTAAAAGAGCTGCAATGAACATTTTGGTGAATGTGTCATTTTGATTTATGATTTTCTCTGGGTATTTGCCCAGTAGTGGGATTGCTGGATCATATGGTAATTGTATTTTTAGTTTTTTAAGGAACCTCCATACTGTTCTCCATAGTGACTGTATCAATTTACATTCTCACCAGTAGTGGAAGAGAGTTACTTTTCTCCACACCCTCTCCAGCGTTTGTTGTTTGTAGATTTTCTGATGATGCCCATTCTAACAGGTGTGAGGTGATACCCCATTGTAGTTTTGATTTGCATTTTTCTAATAATTAGTCATGTTGAGCAGCTTTTCATGTGCTTCTTGGCCATCTCTATGTCTTCTTGGAAGAAATGTCTATTTAGATATTCTGCCCATTTTTGTATTGGGTTGTTGTTTTAATATTGAGCTGCATGAGCTGTTTATATATATTGGAGATTAATCCTTTGTCCGTTTATTCGTTTGCAAATATTTTCTCCCATTCTGAGGGTTGACTTTTCATCTTGTTTGTAGTTTCCTTTGCTGTGCAAAAGTTTTTACATTTATTAGGTCCCATTTGTTTATTTTTCTTTTTTATTCTATTACCGTAGGAGGTTGATCGAAAAAGATCTTGCTGTGATTTATGTCAGAGTATTCTTCCTATGTTTTCCTCTAAGAGTTTTATACTGTCCGGTCTTACATTAAGGTCTCTAATCCATTTTGAATTTATTTTTGTGTATGGTTTTAGGGAGTGTTCTAATTTCATTCATTTACTTGTAGCTGTCCAGTTTTCCCAGCACCACTGATTGAAGAGACTGTCTTTTCTCCATTGTATATCCTTGGCTCCTTTGTCATAGGTAAGTTGACCATTGGTGTGTAGGTTTATCTCTGGCCTTTCTTTTTTTTTTTTTTTTTTTTTTTACTTTTACACCTTTATTGGAGTATAATTGCTTTACAATGGAGTGTTAGTTTCTGCTGTGTAACAAAGTGAATCAGCTATACATATATCACCATATCCCCTCCCTCTTACATCTCCCTCCCACCCTCCGTATCCCACCCCTTTAGGTGGTCACAAAGCACGGAGCTGATCTCCCTGTGCTATGTGGCTGCTTCCTAGTAGCTATTGATGTTACCTTTGGTAATGTATATATGTCTATGCCATTCTCTCACTTCGTCCCAGCTTACCCTTCCCCCTCCCTGTGTCCTCAAGTCCTTTCTCTACATCTGTGTCCTTAATCCTGTCCTGCCCCTAGGTTCTTTGTAAACTTTTTTTTCTTTAGATTCCATATATCTGTGTTAGCATACGTTATTTGTTTTTCTCCTTCTGACTTACTTCACTGTGTAGGACAGACTCTAAGTCCATCCACCTCACTACAAATAGCTCAATTTCATTTCTTTTTATGGCTGAGTAATATTCCATTGTATATATGTGCCACGTCCTCTTTATCCATTCATCTGTCGATGGACACTTCAGTTGCTTCCGTGTCCTGGCTGTTGTAAATAGAGTTGCAATGAAGATTGTTATACATAACTCTTTTTGAATTATGGTTTCCTCAGGGTAAATGCCCAGTAGTTGGATTGCTGGGTCATATGGTACTTCTATTTTTAGTTTTTTAAGGTACCCCCTTATTGTTCTGCCTAGTGGCTATATGAATTTACATTCCCACCAACAGTGCAGGTGGGTTCCCTTTTCTCCAATAAATGCCTCTCCAGCATTTATTGTTTGTAGATTTTTTGATGATTGCCATTCTGACTGCTGTGAGGTGATACCTCACTGTAGTTTTGATTTGCATTTCTCTAATGATTAGTGATGTTCAGCATCCTTTCATGTGTTCGTTGGCTATCTGTATATCTTCTTTGGAGAAATGTCTCTTTAGGTCTTCTGCCCATTTTTGGAATGGGTTTTTTGTTTTTGTGATATTGAGCTACATGAGCTGCTTGTAAATTTTGGAGATTAATCCTTTGTCATTTACTTCATTTGAAAATATTTTCTCCCATTCTGAGGGTTGTCTTTTCGTCTTCTTTATGTTTTCCTTTGCTGTGCAAAAGCTTTTAAGTTTCATTAGGTCCCATTTGTTTATTTTTTTATTTCCATTTCTCTAGGAGGTGGGTCAAACAGGATCTTGCTGTGATTTATGTTATAGAGTGTTCTGCTTGTTTTCCTCTAAGAGTTTTATAGTGTCTGGTCTTACATTTAGATCTCTAATCCATTTTGAGTTTATTTTGTGTATGGTGTTAGGGAGTGTTCTAATTTCATTCTTTTACATGTAGCTGTCCAGGTTTCCCAGCACCACTTACTGAAGACACTGTCTTTTCTCCATTGTATACCCTTGCCTCCTTTGTCATAGATTAGTTAACCATAGGTATGTGGATTTATCTCTGTGTTTTCTGTCCTGTTCTATTGATCTGTATTTCTGTTTTTGTGTCAGTACCATATTTTCTTGATTACTGTAGCTTTGTAGTATAGTCTGAAGTCTGGGAGTTTCATTCCTCTAGCTCTTTATTTTCTCTCAACACTGCTTTGGCTATCCTTGGTCTTTTGTGTCTCCCTACAAATTTTAAGATTTTTTGCTCGAGTTCTGTAGAAGATGCCACCGGTAATTTGATAGGGATTGCATTGATTCTGTAGATTGCTTTGGGTAGCATAGTCATTTTCACAATATTGATTCTTCTAATCCAAGAACATGGTATATGTCTCCATCTGTTTTTATCATCTTTGATTTCTTTCATCAGTGTCATATAGTTTTCTGAGTACAGGTCTTCCTACAGGTTTATTCTGAGTACAGGTCTTCTACAGGTTTATTCCTAGGTATTTTATTCTTTTTTTTACAATGGTGAATGGGATTGTTTCCTTAATTTCTCTTTCTGATCTTTCATTGTTAGTGTATAAGAATGCAAGAGATTTCTTTGCATTAATTTTGTATCCTGCAACTTTACCAAATTCATTGATTAGCTCTAGTAGTTTTCTTGTGGCATCTTTAGGATTCTGTATCTATGGTATCATGTCACCTGCAAACACTGAGAGCTTAACTTCTATTCCAGTTTGGATTCCTTTTATTTCTTTTTCTTCTCTGATTGCTGTGGCTAGGACTTCCAAAACTATGTTGAATAATAGTGGCGAGAGTGGACATCCTCGTCTTTTACCTGATCTTAGAGGAAATCCTTTCAGTTTTTCACCATTGAGAATGATGTTTGCTGTGGGTTTGTCATATATGGGCTTTATTATGTTGAGGAGGTTTCCTTCTATGCCCACACTCTGCAGAGTTTTTATCATAAATGGGTGTTGAATTTTCTCAAAATCTTTTCCTGCATCTATTGAGATGATCATATGGGTTTTATTCTACAGTTTGTTAATGTGGTGTATCACATTGATGGATTTGTATATATTGAAGAATCCTTGCATCCCTGGGACAAACCCCACTTGATCATGGTGTATGATGCTTTTAGTGTCGTTCGATTCTGTTTGCTAGTATTTTATTGAGGATTTTTACATCTATATTCATCAGTGTTATTGCTCTCTAATTTTCTTTCCTTGTAGTATCTTTGTCTGGTTTCGGTGTCAGGGTGATGGTGGCCTCATAGAATGAGTTTGGGAGTGTTCCTTCCCCTGCAATTTTTTTGAAGAGTTTGAGAAGGTTGGGTGTTAGCTCTTCTCTAAATGTTTGATAGAATTCACCTGTGATGCCCTCTGGTTCTGGGCTTTTGTTTGTTGGAAGATTTTTTTTTTTGCGATATGCGGACCTCTCACTGTTTTGGCCTCTCCCGTTGCGGAGCACAGGCTCTGGATGCGCAGGCTCAGCAGCCATGGCCCATGGGCCCAGCTGCTCCACGGTATGTGGGATCTTCCTGGACCAGGGTATGAACCCGTGTCCCCTGCATCGGCAGGCAGACTCTCAACCACTGCGCCACCAGGGAAGCCCTGTTGGAAGAATTTTAATCAGAGTTTCAATTTCATTGCTTGTGATAGGTTTGTTCTCATTTTCTGTTTCTTCCTGGTTCAGTCTTGGAAGGTTTACCCTTTCGAAAAATTTGTCAATTTCTTCCAGGTTGTCCATTTTATTGGCATAGAGTTGCTTGTAATAGTCTCTTATGATGCTTTGTATTTCTGTGGTGTCTGTTGTAACTTCTCCTTTTTCATTTCTAATTTTATTGATTTGAGTCCTCTCCCTCTTTTTCTTAAGTCTGGCTAAAGGTTTATCATTTTTGTTTATCTTCTCAAAGAACCAGCTTTTAGTTTTATTGGTCTTTGCTATTGTTTTCTTTGTTTCTATTTCATTTATTTCTGCTCTGATCTTTATGATTTCTTTCCTTCTACTAACTTTGGGTTTTGTTCTTCTTTCTCTAGTTCCTCTAGGTATAAGGTTAGATTGTTTATTTGAGATTTTTCTTGTTTCTTGAGGTAGGCTTGTACTACTGTAAACTTCCCTCTTAGAACTGCTTTTGCTTCATCCCATAGGTTTTGGATCATCGTGTATTTGTTGCCATTTGTCTCTAGGTAGTGTTTGATTTCCCCTTTTATTTCTTCAGTGATCTCTTGGTTATTTAGTAACGTATTGTTTAGCCTCCATGTGTTTGTGTTTTTTACATTTTTTTCCCCTGTAATTGATTTCTAATCTCATAGCCTTGTGGTCAAAACAGGGGCTTGATATGATTTCAGTTCTCTTTTCTTAAATTTACTGAGGCTTTATTTGTGACGCAAGATGTGATCTATCCTGGAGAATGTTCCATGTGCAGTTGAGAAGAATGTGTAATCTGATGTTTTTGGATGGAATGTCCTATAAATATCAATTAAATCTCTCTGGTCTTTTGTGTCATTTAAAGCTTGTGTTTCCTTATTAATTTTCTGTCTGGATGAACTCCATTGGTGTAAGTGAGGTATTAAAGTCCCCTGCTATTATTGTGTTACTGTCGATTTCCTCTGTTATAGCTGTTAGCAGTTGCCTTATATATTGAGGTGCTCCTATGTTGGGTGCATATATATTTATAATTGTTATATCTTTTTCTTGGATTGATCCCTTGATCATTATGTAGTGTCCTTCCTTGTCTCTTGTAACTTTCTTTATTTTAAAGTCTATTTTATCTGATATGAGTATTGCTACTCCAGCTTTGTTTTGATTTTCATTTGCATGTACTATATTTTTCCATCCCCTCACTTTCAGTCTGTATGTGTCCCTAGGTCTGAAATGGGTCTCTTGTAGGCAGCATGTGTATGGGTCTTGTTTCCATATCCATTCAGCGAGCCTGTGTCTTTTGGTTGGAGCATTTAATCCATTGACGTTTAAGGTAATTATCGATATGTATGTTCCTATTGCTATTTTCTTAATTGTTATGGGTTTGTCTTGGTGGGTTCTTTTCTTCTCTTGTGTTTCCCACTTAGAGAAGTTCCTTTAGCATTTGTTGTAGAGCTGGTTTGGTGGTGCTGAATTCTCTTAGCTTTTGCTTGTCTGTAAAGCTTTTGATTTCCCCATCGAATCTGAATGAGATCCTTGCTGGGTGGAGTACTCTTGGTTGCAGGTTCTTCCCTTTCATCACTTCAAATTTATCATGCCACTCCCTTCTGTCTTGTAGCTTTTCTGCGGAGGAATCAGCTGTTAACCTTATGGGAGTTCCCTTGTATGTGATTTGTCATTTTTCCCTTGTTGCTTTCAGTAATTTTTCTTTGTCCTTAATTTTTGTCAGTTTGATTACTGTGTCTCTGCATTTTTCTCCTTTGGTTTATCCTGCCTGGGACTCTGCGCTTCCTGGATTTGGGTGGCTATTTCTTTTCCCATACTAGGGAAGTTTTCAACTATAATCTCTTCAAATATTTTCTCGAGTCCTTTCTCTCCCTCTTCTCCATCTGGGACCCCTATAATGCAAATGTTGTTGAGTTTAATGTTGTCCTAGAGGTCTCTTAGGGTGCCTTCATTTATTTTCATTCTTTTTCTTTATTCTGTTCTGTGGCAGTGATTTCCACCTTTCTGTCTTCCAGGTCACTTATCCGTTCTTCTGCCACAGTTATTCTGCTACTGATTCCTTCTAGTGTATTTTTCAATTCAGTTATTGTATTGTTCATCTCTGTTTGTTTGTTCTTTAATTCTTCTAGGTGTTTGTTCCTTAATTCTTCTAGGTCTTTGTTAACTATTTCTTTAATCTTCTCCATCTTTGCCTACATTCTTTTTCCAAGGTCTTGGATCATCTTCACTATCATTATTCTGAATTCTTTTTCTGGAAGTTTTCCTATCCCCTCTCATTTCGTTGTTTTTCTGGGGTTTTATCTTGTTCCTTGATCTGGTATAAAATCCTCTGCCTTTTAATTTTGTCTGTCTTTCTGTAAATGTGGTTTTCCTTCCACAGGCTGCAGAATTGTAGTTCTTCTTGCTTCTGCTGTCTGCTCTCTGGTGGATGAGTCTATCTTAGAGGTTTATGCAAGCTTCCTGATGGGATGGATTGGTGGTGGGTAGATCTGGGTGTTGCTCTGGTGGGCAGAACTTTAATCTGCTTGTCTGTGGATTAAATAAAACTTTAATGAAAAGTTTAATCCTCTTGTCTGCTGATGCATGGGGCTGGGTTCCCTCCCTGTTGGTTTTTTGGCCTGAGGCAACCCAGCACTGGAACCTACCTTGCTCTTGGTGGGGCTAATGGCGGACTCTGGGAGGGCTCACGCCAAGGAGTATTTCCCAAAACTTCTGCTGTCAGTGTCGTTGTCCCCATGGTGAGCCACAGCCACCCCCCGTCTGTGCAGGGGACCCTCTAAAACTAGCAGGTAGGTCTGGTCATTCGCCTACGGGGTCACTATTCCTTCCCCTGGGTCCTGATGTGCACACTACTTTGTGTGTGCCCTCCAAGAGTCTATTGAAACTGTGAGTCTATGAGTGCAGTTGAGACTCTGAGACTGAGTGGAGTCGCACAGACTCTGGGTCCTATGAAGCTTTGATGCTTTGTGGTTCTAGATATCCTATAGGAGACGGTCCACAGCAGGTAAAGCTAATGCTGTCACTAGATGTGGTGAAGCCAAAGATCTGCAGTTCCGACTAGAGGTGCCGATGTACATACAGGACAAAATCATCTCGTGTGAATGTAGTTCAGGCACGTTTAAGATGAATGCAGTAATGTTAATGCCTAACATCTATCTTGTGCCCCTCCTCAGGGACCCCATCGTCAGTTCCTGAGGCTCTTGTAAGTTATGTACAGGGGAATGGAGAGTGGGCTCTGTCCAGTCTGAGCCCTGAGTTACCTTTGTGTATCTTAGGATACTTTGTATTTCTGTGATGTCTGTTGTAACATCATCTCTTTCATTTCTGATTTATTTGGGCCCTCTCCTTTTAAAAAAAACAATACTGTTGTCTTTTATTCTTTACAGAAGTTTAATAAGTGCTTGATCTACTACCCTTACTCTATGTATACTTTTGCAGTGAGATTTTTACTTTTGTTTGTTTTCTTGTTAGTATCAATAATTAGTGAGACTTCTTTTAAGCTACCTTCAGCATTGCTTCTAAAGCTGCTTTATAAGTGATGACAGAGCCTTAATGGAAGATGTGTTCTGGTTGTAAATTAGAATGTAATGTGCCAGCAAAAAGCCCCTTAAGTTTGTATCTCATTGCTTCTTGTTTTTTAATTTAATTTTTATTTTTTATCAGAGCAGATTTGATTACAATGTTTTGTTTGTTCTAGGTGTGCAAGATGTGATACTTTTACACATATACATATCTCTATACTTCTTCGGATCGTTTTCTCATGTAGGTTATGACACAGTGTTGAGTAGTCTTCTCTTGGTGTTCTGTATGTTTTTGGTGATTATATATTTCACATGTATTTCTATATCTATGTAACCCCAATATCGTAATGTATCCAATCCTCACACCTTTCCATTTGGTGAACCATAAGTTTGTTTAATGAATCTGTGATTGCCTTTCTCTGTGGAAATATCTTCATTACTATTAAGTTTTAGCTAACACCTATAAGTGATATAATAGGATATGTGTCTTTTACTGTCTGACTTAGTACAATTTGCCTGATTACCTCTAGAATCGTCTATGGTGCTGCAAATGGCATTGTTTCATTTTTTTCCCTAGCTAGTATTCCATCTGTACATGTACCAGTTCTTCTTTGTCCATTCACCTCTTGATGGACTTTTTAGTTGCCTCCATGTCTTGGCTATTGTAATACTGCTACAATGCACGTTTGCCTGCCTGTGTCTTTCCAATTCTATCTTCTTAGGTTATAGGCCCAGGAGTGGTCCTACTGTATATCATATGGTAGCTCAGTGTTTACCTTTTAAGGGCACCACCATTCTCTTCTTATTAGTGGCTCTTTCCAGGTTATATCCCACTTAAAGTTGAGGGTATGCATTTCTCCACAACACCTTCAGCATTTATTGTTTGTAGTTTTCTTCCTGATGAATATTATGACAGGTGTGAGCTGATACAACTTTGTGGTTGAATTTGCATGTGTCTCATAATCCGTTGAAATTGAACTTTAACGCATGTCCTTTTTATTTTCCAAACTAATTACAGCTTAGTTCTTCAAAGAGTTTTCTTAAAGTATGAGTCACATTTTGAAATTTTTTGGCCATTACCTCCCTCAACACATTTGGAGGGCAGGATTCACATGAAGTGACCATTACCACAGGCTTTAAAGCTGCTTCTTCAGGTAACGACCAGAGGGTGGCAGCCTTTCTACGTTCCCCACGCTGGTACTATGGAAACAGATCTTCTAGCCAGTGGTGTTCTTTGGTTATAAATTAGAGTGGAATGTGCCCGGATAAACCCACAAAAGCTGATATCTCCTTATTTTGTTTTTTAAATTTAATTTATATTTTTTACTGAAGTAATATTCCATTGTGTACATGGACCACTTCTTCTTGGTGCATTCCGCTGTTGATGGACATTTTCGTTACTTCCAACGTTGTTGGCTTCCAACATTGTTGGCTATGGTGAATATTGCTGCAGTGCAGGATTGCCAGCCTGTGACTTTTTGATTCTCACTTTCTGAGGTGGTACCCCCAGTAGTGGGTGTGACTGATGTACTAGTAGCGCAATGTTTCCCTTTGAAAGCATCTCCAGTGTATTTTCATTAGGTGGCTTTTACCACGTCCCCCTTACAACGAGAGTACGCATTTCTCCACAATCTCTTCAGCATTTATTGTTTGCAGCATTTTTGCTAATGGCTATTCTGACTGCTGTGAGCTATAGGTTTTTGTAATTTGGGTTTGCATGTCTTTAAAAATTTGTAAAATTCATCAATTTTCAATGCCATTTTCTTTCTTCAAAAAAAAAAGAAAAAGTGTGAGTACAATATACCTCTTTAAATTGTTTTCTTGGAAGGTTGCCCTCTTTGAATTTTTGGTCGATTTTTGACCCCAGGATTTTTTTGGAGGGCAGGTGTAATGTACAGACCTGCAAGTTTGGTGAATATTTAGTGACCATTTTGCACTGGGTTTAAAGCTGCTGTTTTGGGAAATGGCACAATGAGGAAGCATTTCCCATTACCAAATCTGGATACTAGGGCAGCAGAGCCTTTCTGAAGTCATGCTCCTAGGTGGTAAATTAGAATGGAATGTCCCTGGAGAAATGAACATAACTTTATGTCTCATTACTTATTCTTGTTTTTTAAATTTTTTTGATTGGTGTAATGATTAGAATATTGTTTCTCCTAGGTGTACACAATCTGGTTCATTTGTACATTATATATATCTATTCATGTACAGATCTTCTTCTTCCCATGTAAATTATTACAGCATGTTCCATACACCTCCCTTGCTATATGGTCAGTCTTTTTGATATATGTATATAATTGTATTGCTATATGTATCGTAACGCTAATCTTAATTTATCCATTCCCCCCACCTTTGCATTTAGATAAGCATAGCTTTTTTCTAAATCTGTGAGTGTCTTTCTCTGTGGAAGTATGTTCATTTGTGTAAGTTATTAGGTAACGCCTGTAAGTGATATCATAGGATATAGATCTTTTGCTTTGCAACTTACCTCATGTTCCGTGATTATCTCTAGGTTCATCTACGGTGCCTCAAAGAGCAGTGTTCATTGTTTTCCATGGCTAATATTCCATAGTGTACATGGACCACTTTTCCTTATCCATTCATCTGTTGATGGACATCTAGGTTGCTTCCATGTCTTGGCTATTGTGAATAATGCCGCAGTGCAGGTTTTTGCAGCCTATGTGTTTTCGATACTAGTCTTGTCAGGTGAGAGGCCCAGCGGTGGGCCAGCTGCATCGAATGGTAGCTCCATTTTACTTTTAAACGCAGCTCCTTTCAGTTCTCATTATTGGCTCTTACCATTTTACATCTCACCAGCAGCTAGTGGTACACAGTTCTCTAAACCCCTTCAGCATTTACTGTTTGAAGACTTTTGATGATGGTCATTGACTGGTGTGAGTTGAAACCTTTTGGTAGATTAGATTTTGCATGAGTCTAATATATCCTGATTGTTGAGCTTTATCCATTTTCCTTTTCCTTTTAAAGAGAGTGAGTAAAACTTACCTCTTCATGTTATCTTCTTGAACATTTTGCCTGTTTTGAATTTTCTGGCCATTTCCTACCTCAGGATATTTTTTGAGGGCAGGTGTCCTTTACAGCCCTGAGTCCTTGTGAATGTTAAGGGACCGTTAGCTGTGGGCTTAAAGCCGCTCTTGCGGGAAACGGCCACAAGGCGGCAGCATTTCTACCTTTCCAACTCTGGGTTCTTGGGCAACAGAGTTTTTCCTGGAAATCGTGGTTAGTCGGCTGCAAATTAGAGTGGAATGTGCCAAGGCAAATCCCCAAGAGCTTATATCTCCTACTTCATGTTTGTTTTTTAATTTAATTTTTATTATCAGCAAATTTGATTAAAAATATTTTGTTTCTCCTAGGTGTACAGAATCTGGTTCATTATATCAATGTATCTGTCTATTCATCCTTTGGATGCTTTCCCCGTGTATGTTATTACAGAGTGTTGAGTAGACGTTTCTTGGTATTCATAGGTATTTGTGATTATATATTTCATATATATTAGTACATGTCTGTTAACCCCCATATCTTTTTTTATTTTTTATTTATTTATTTTTTTTGTAGCACGTGGGCCTATCACTGTTGTGGCCTCTCCCGTTGCAGAGCACAGGCTCCGGATGCACAGGCTCAGTGGCCATGCTCACGGGCCTAGCCACTCCGCTGCATGTGGGATCTTCCCGGACCGGGGCTCGAAACCGTATGCCCTGCATCGGCAGGCAGACTCTCAACCACTGCACCACCGGGGAAGCCCCAACCCCCAGATCTTAATTCATCCAGTCCTTACACCTTTCCATTTGGCTAAACGTAATTTTGTTTTCTTAATCCATGCTTTTCCTTCTCTTGGAAATAAGTTCATGGGTATCAATTTTTAGGTAACACCTATAAGTGACCTCATAGTATATCTGTCTTTCAGTTTCTTTCGTACTTCAAGTTGGGTGATGATGTTTACGTCCTTCTATGGTGGTGCAAATGGCACAGTTTCATTCTTTAACATGGCTAATATTCCATTGTGTCCATGGACCACTTGTTCCTTGCACATTTTTCTGTTGATGGACATTTTGGTTTCTTCCAAGTCTTGGCTATGGTAAAGGTTCTTGCACTGCAGGATTGCCAGCCTGTATATTTTTCATTCTGGTCTTCTCAGGTGATAGATGCATCAAAGGACCTCGCTGATCACATGGTAGCTCAATTTTAACTTTAACGCACCGCATTCTCTTCTCACTACTGGCTGTTACCAGTTTATCTACCCCCAGCAGCTAGTGGGTACACAGTTCTCTACAACCCCTTCAGCATTCATTCCTTGTAGACTATTCTCCTGATGATCATTCTGACGGCTGTGAGGTGAAGGTTTCTGTAGATTGGATTTGCGAGGCTTTATTAATTGATGATGTTGAACATTTTCCATTCCCGTTTTCTTTTTTAAAGATAAAAACGCAAGAAAAGGCAAAATGCGTAACATATGCCTTTTGAAATTGTCTTCTTGAAATGTTGACGTCTATTGAATTTTGTAGTCGCTTTACAACCCCAAGATTTTTTTTTGATGGCACGTGTCATTTACAGGTCTGCAATTATTTTGAATATGAAGTGACCATTAGCACAGATTTTCAAGCTGCTGTTGCAGGTATCGGCCAGAGGTCGGCAGCATTTCTACGTTCCCCACTCTGGTACCTAGGGAAACAGAACTTGCTGCCAGTGGTGTTCCTCAGATATAATTTAGAGTGCAATGTGCCCTGATTAACCCCCAAATGCTTATGTCTTCTTACTTATGTTTGTTTTTTAAATTTGATTTATATTTTTTAGTGGAGTAATATTCCATTGTGTACATGGACCACTTCTTCTTTGTCCATTCCTCTGTTGATGGACATTTTCGTTGCTTCCGAGTGTTGGCTATGGTTAATATTGCTGGAGTGCAGTATTGCCAGCCTGTGACTTTTCTTTTCTTTTTCTTTTTTTGCTGTACGCGGGCCTCTCACTGTTGTGGCCTCTCCCTTTGCGGAGCACAGGCTCCGGACGCGCAGGCTCAGCGGCCATGGCTCACGGGCCCAGCCGCTCCGCGGCACGCGGGATCCTCCCGGACCGGGGCACGAACCCGCGTCCCCTGCATCGGCAGGCGGACCCTCAACCACTGCGCCACCGGGGAAGCCCCCAGCCTGTGACTTTTGATTCTCATTTTCCTCAGGTGATAGGCCCAGCAGTGGGTGTGATTGATTGACTGCTGGCTCAATGTTTCCCTTTTCAAAGCACCTCCATTGTGTTTTCATTAGTGGCTCTTAGCACATCCCAATTAGCACCAAGGGTATGCATTCCTCCACAACCCCTTCAGCATTTATTGTTTGCAGAATGTTTGCTCGTGGCCTTTCGGACTGGTGTGAGCTGATAGGTTTCTGTAATTTGGATTGTATGTCTCTAATAATCCCTAATGTTTCAGCATCTTTCCACACCTTTCTGTTTTCTTTAGGAAAAACAAAGAAAAAAAGTGTGAGAACAATATACCTCTTGAAATTGTCTTCTTAGAAGGTTGCCATCTTTGAATTTTGTGGTCGATTTTCCACCCCAGGAATTTTTTTTGAGGGCAGGTGTCATTTACAGGCCTGCAATGAGTGTGAATATTTAGTGACCATTAGCACTGGGTTTAAAGCTGCTGTTGTGGGAACGGCCACAAGGCGGCAGCATTTCTCCATTCCCAAATCTGGTTACTAGGGCAGCACAGCCTTTCTGGAAGTCGTGTTCCCACGTTGTAATTACAATGGAATGTGCCAGGAAAAGCCCCTGTAGTTTATGTCTCATTACGTCCTGTTCGTTGTTTTAATTGTTTAATCGGGGTAATGATTAGAATACAGTTGGCCTTGGGTGTACAGAATCTGGTTCATTTGTACATCATGTATATCTATTCATGTACAGATCCTTTTCCCATGTAAAAGATTACAGAATGTTTCATAGACCTCCCTTGCCATGTGCTTGGTCTTTTTAGATATATGTACTTAATCTGTATTTGTATAGGTATGGTAAATCGAATCTTAATTTACCCATTTCCACCACCTTTCCTCTTAGATACACAGTTTGTTTTTTAAAGTCTCTGTGTGTCTTTGTCGGTGGAAATATGTCCATTTTTGTCAGTTGTTAGGTAACACCTATAAGTGATATCATAGGATATCTGTCTTTTGCTTTCCAGTTTATCTCATGTTCTGTGATTCTCCCTAAGCTCATCTATGGTGCCTCAAAGTGCAGTGTTTCATTGTTTACATGGCTAATATTCCACTGTGTACATGGACCACTTCTTGCGTATCCATTCATCTGTTGATGGACATCTAGGTTGCTTCCATGTCTTGGCTATTGTGAATAAAGCCGCAGTGCAGGTTTTGCAGCCAGTGTCCTTTGGATTCTGGTCTTGTCAGGTGAGAGGCCCAGCGGTGGGCCAGCTGCATCGAATGGTAGCTCCATTTTTACTTTTAAACGCAGCTCCTTTCTGTTCTCATTATTGGCTGTTACCACTTTACATCTCACCAGCAGCTAGAGGGTACACAGCTCTCTAAAACCCCATCAGCACTTATTGTTTGAAGACTTTTTGATGATGGTCAGTCGACTGGTGAGAGTTGAAACCTTTTGGTAGATTAGATTTGCATGAGTCTAATATATCCTGATGTTGAGCTTTTATCCATTTTCCTTTTCCTTTAAAGAGAGTGAGTAAAACTTACCTCTTCATGTTATCTTCTTGAACATTTTGCCTGTTTTGAATTTTCTGGCCATTCCATACCTCAGGACATTTTTGAGGGCAGGTGTCCTTTACAGCCTGAGTCCTTGTGAATGTTAAGGGACCGTTAGCTGTGGGCTTAAAGCCGCTCTTGTGGGAAACGGGCCACAAGCCGGCAGCATTTCTCCATTTCCGACTCGGTTTTTGGGCAGTAGAGCCTTCCTGGAAATCGTGTTAGTAGGCTGCAAACTTGAGTGGAATGTGGCAGGGCAGACCCCCAAGAGATTATATCTCCTACTTCGTGTTTTGTTTTTTTAATTTAATTTTTATTAATATCAGAGCAAATTTGATAAATCATGCAGTTTCTGCTAGGTGTACAGAATGTGCTGCATCATATCAACGTATCCGTCTATTCATCTTTGGATCCTTTCCAAAGGAAAGGTTCTTATACCGTGTTGAGTAGACCTCTGTTGGTATTCCATAGGATTTTGTGATTATATATGTCAGATGTATTAGTACATGTCTGTTAACCCCCATATCCTAATTCATCCATTCCTTACACCTTTCCATTTCGTTAAAGATCATTTTGTTTTCTTAGTCCGTGCTTTTCCTTCTCTTGGAAATGAGTTCATGAGTATCAATTTTTAGGTAACACCTATGAGTGATGTCATAGTATATCTGTCTTTCAGTTTCTTTCTTCAAGTTGGGTGATTATCTCTACGTCCTTATATCGTGGTGCAGAGGGCAATGTTTCATTGTTTTACATAGCTAGTATTCCATTGTTTGCGTGGACCACTTCCTCTTTGTGCATTTTCCTGCTGATGGACCGTTATCAGGTTCTTCCAGGTGTTGGCTATGTTAAATGTTCCTGCAGGGCGGGATTGCCAGCCTGTGTCTTTTCCATTCTGCTCTGCTCAGGTGATAGGCGGGGCATCAAAGGACCTACCAGATCACACGGTAGCTCGATTTTTACCCTTAAACGCACTTCCGTTATGTTCTCACTACTGGCTGTTACAGGTTTACATCCCCCCAGCAGCTAGAGGGTACACAGTTCTCTGAAACCTCTTCAGCATTTATTCTTTGTAGGCTTTTTGTTGAAGGTCATTCTGACGGCTGTGAGGTGAACATTTATGTAGGTTGGATTCTCATGGCTTTATTAATTGCTGATGTGAGCATTGTTCAATTCCCTTTTATTTTAAAGAAAAAAAAGCAAGAAAAGACACAATGTGCATAAAATATGCCTCTTGAGATTGTCTTCTGTGAAATGTGACGTCGTTTGAATTTTCTGGGATCCTCCCGGACCGGGGCACGAACCCGTGTCCCCTGCATCGGCAGGCGAACTCTCAACCACTTCCCCACCAGGGAAGCCCTGTAATGCTAATCTTAATTTATCCATTCCGCCCACCTTTCATTTTAGATAAGCACAGTTTTTTTTCCCCTAAGTCTGTGATTTCCTTTCTCTGTGTGAATCTCTGTGTAAGTATGTTCATTTGTGTCAGTTATTAGATAACGCCTGTAAGTGATATCATAGGATGTAGGTCTTTTGCTTTCCAGCTTACCCCCTGTTCTGTGATTATCTCCAGGCTCATCTATGGTGCCTCAAAGCGCAGTGTTGCATTGTTTTCCATGGCTAATATCCATTGTGTACAGTGGAGCTTTTCTTTATCCATTCATCTGTTGATGGACATTTTGGTAGCTTCACTCTCTTGGCTATTGTTAATAGGCTGCAGTGCAGCCCGGGTCTTCTCGCTTTGGTCTTCTCAGGAGAGTGGCCCAGTGGTGTGACTGCTGGATTGAATGGTACCTCAATTTTTACTTTTAAAGCAGCTCCTTTCTGTTCTCATTATTGGCTGTTACCACTTTTACATCTCACCAGCAGCTAGAGGGTACACAGTTCTCTCAAACCCCTTCAGTATTTATTGACTGTAGACTAAGATCTTGCTGATCGTCATTCGACAGGTGTGAGTTGAAAACTTTTTGTATATTATATTTGCATGAGTCTAATAATTCCTGAGGTTGAGCTTTTATCCATTTTACTTTTTTTTTTTTTTTTTAAGAGAGTGAGTGAAACTTACCTCTTCATACTATCTTCTTGACACATTTGCCTGTTTTTAAATTTTTTTGCCATTGCCTACCTCAGCACATTTTTTAGGGCAGCTGTCCTTTACAGCACTGAGTCGTGAGTGTTAAGTGACCATTAGCTGTGGGCTTAAAGCCGCTCTTGCGGGAAACGGCCACAAGGCGGCAGCATTTCTCCATTTCCAACTCCGGGGTTTTGGGCAGCAGAGCCTTCCTGGAGATCGTGTTAGTAGGCTGCAAATTAGAGTGGGATGTGCCAGGGCAAACCCCCAAGAGCTTATATCTCCTTGTTTACTTTTTCAATTTAATTTTTATTAATTATGAGAGCAAATTTGATAAAAAATATTTTGTTTCTCCTAGGTGTACAGAATCTGGTTCATTATATCAATGCATCTGTCTGTTCATCTTTGGATGCTTTCCCGTGTATGTTATCACAGAGTGTTTAGTAGACCTTTCTTGGTATTCCATAGGTATTTTGTGATTATATATTTCATATAGATTAGCACATGTCTGTTAACCCCCGTATCTTTTTTTTGGTTTTCTTTTGCGGCACGCGGGCCTCTCACCGTCGTGCCTCTCCTGTTGCGGAGCGCAGGCTCAGTGGCCATGGCTCACGGGCCCCCGGCCACTCCGCTGCACGTGGGATCTTTCTGGACCGGGGCTCGAACCCGTATCCCCCTGCATCGGCAAGCAGACTCTCAACCACTGCCGCCACCCGGGGAAGCCCCAACCCCCAGATCTTAATTCATCCATTCCTTACACCTTTCCATTTGGCTAGACGTATTTTGTTTTTCTTAATCCATGCTTTTCCTTCTCTGGGAAGTAAGTTCGTGGGTATCAATTTTTTGGTAACACCTGTAAGTGATGTCATAGGACACCTTTCAGTTTCTTTCGTACTTCAAGTTGGGTGATGACGTTTACGTCCTTCTATGGTGGTGCTAAACGGCAGTTTCATTCTTTAACATGGCCAATATCCATTGTGTCCACGGACCACTTGTTCCTTGCACATTTTCCTGCTGATGGACATTTTGGTGTCTTCATGTCTTGGCTATGGTAAACGTTCCTGCAGTGCAGGATGGCCGGCCTGTTCCTTTGTTCATTCTGGTCTGCTCAGGTGATAGGCGCATCAAAGGGCCTCCCAGATCACATGGTAGCTCAATTCTTAAGTTTACACGCACCACCATTCTCTTCTCACTACTGGCTGTTACCGTTTTCTCTCCCCCCAGCAGCCAGAGGGTACACAGGTCTCTCAAACCCTTTCAGCGTTCATTCTTGTAGACCATTCTCCTGATGCTCATTCTGACGGCTGTGAGGTGAACGTTTCTGTAGATTGGATTTGCAAGGCTTTTTTAATTGCTGATGTTGAGCATTTTTCCATTCCCCTTTTCTTTTTGATGGCAGGTGTCATTTACAGGCCTGCAGTTATTTTGAGTATTCAGTGACCATTGGCGCTGTTGCGTGAAACGGCCAGAAGGCGGCAGCACTTCTCCTTACCAAATCTGGTTACTAGGGCAACAGAGCCATAATGGAAGTTGTGTTGTAGCTTGTAAATTAGAACGGAATGTGCCAGGAAAAAGCCCCTTAAGTTTATGTCTCATTACTTGCTGTTCGCTTTTTTAAATTTAATTTTTATTTTGTATCAGAGAAAATTCGATTACAGTGTTTTGTTTGTTCTAGGTGTGTGCAAGATGTGCTTCTTTTACACATACACACATATCTAGTCTTCTTCGGATCCTTTTCCCACGTAGGTTATGACACAATGTTGGGTAGTCTTCTCTTGGTATGCCGTAGGTCTTTGGTGATGATACATTTCACGTGTGTTTGCATAGCTCTGTTAACCCCAACGTCCTAATGTATCCCGTCCTCACAGCTTTCCATTGGGTGAGCCATAGGTTTGCCTGATGAACCTGTGATTACATTTCTCTGTGGAGACATCTTCATTGGTATCAGTTTTTAGGTAACACCTGTAAGTGATACGGTAGGATATGTGTCTTTCGCTTTCTCACTTACTGCCAGTTGCATGATTACCTCTAGACTCATCTACCGTGCTGCAAATGTCATTGTTTCATTTTTTTCCTTGGCCAATTTTCCAAATGTACACGTACCACTTCTTCTCGCTCCACTCGTCTCTTGATGGACTTTTTGGTTGATTCCGTGTCTTGGCTGTTGTTATACTGCTGCAGTGCATATTTCCTGCCCGTGTCTTTCCAATTCTGTCTTCTTAGGTTATAGGCCGAGGAGTGGGCCTGATGGATCATATAGTAGCTCAGTGTTTACCTTTTAAAGGCACATCCATTCTCTTCCCATTAGTGGCTCTTACCAGGTTACGTCCCACTTCAAACTGAGGGTATGCCTTTCTCCACAACCTCTTCAGCATTGAGCGTTTGTAGTTTCTTTGCTGATGGTTATTCTTGGCGGGGTGAGCTGATACCTCTTTGTGGTTGGATCCGCATGTGTCTCCTAATCCCTTGAAGTTGAGCTTTCAGGCATGTCCTTTTATTTTTCCAACTGTTACCACAGCTTACTTCTTCAAATTGTTTTCTTGAAATACGTGCCACGTTTTGAAATGTTCTGGCCTTCACCTGCGTCAGGACATTTTGAGGGCAGGTTTCATTTGCAGCCCTGCAGTACTTGTGCATATGAAGTGACCATTAGCAGAGATTTCAAAGCTGCTGTTGCAGGTATCAGCTAGAGGGCCGCAGTATTTCTACGTTCCCCACCCTGGTACCTAGGGAAACAGACCTTCCTGCCGGTGGTGTTCCTCAGAGTCAAATTAGAGTGCAGTGTGCCCTGATAAACACCCAAAACCTTGTGTCCTTGCTTACGTTTGATTTTTAAATTTAATTTATGTTTTCTAGTGGGGTCAGATTCCATTGCGTACGTGGACCACTTCTTCTTGGTGCGTTCCTCTGTTGATGGACATTTTCATTGCTTCCAAGTGTTGGCTGCGGTAAGTATTGCTGGAGTGCCAGCCTGTGACTCTTTGATTCTCATTTTCTCAGGGGATAGGCCCGGCAGTGGGTGTGATTGATTGACTGCTAGCTCAGTGTTTCCCTTCTCAAAGCACCTCCAGCGTGTTTTCATTAGTGGCTCTTACCACGTCCCCCTTAGAACGGAGGGTACGCATTGCTCCCCGATCCCTTCAGCATTTATTGCTTGCAGCATTTTGCTAATGGCTTTTCTGACTGCTGTGAGCCGAGAGGTTTTTGTAATTTGGGTTTGCGTGTCTTTAGAGACGCCGAAAATGCATCGTTTCTCCACGCCTTTTTCTTTTCTGTTAAAAAGAGAGAGAGAGAAAAGTGTGAGTACAATATACCTCTTGAAATTGTCCTCTTGGAAGCTCTTGCCGTTTTTTGAATTTTTGTGGTCGATTTTCGACCCAACGATTGTTCTGGTGGGCAGGTGTCATTACAGAACTGCAGTTTGGTGAATATTTAGTGACCTTGAGCACTGGGTTGAAAGCTGCTGTTGTGTGAAACGGCCACGAGGGCGGCAGCATTTCTCCATTTCCAGCTCTGGGTTTTGGCAGCAGAGCCTTCCTGGAAATCGTGTTAGTCGGCTGCAAATTCGAGTGGAATGTGCAGGAGAAACGCCCCTAATTTATGTCTCATACTTCTTCTTGGTTTTTAAATTACTTCTTCTTGGTTTTTAAAATTTTTTGTAATCGGGGTAACGATTATAGGTATTGTTTGTCCTAGTGTACACAGTCTGGTTCATTTGTATATTATATATGTCTATTCATGTACAGATCCTCTTTCCCATGTAATATATTAGAGTGTTCCGTACACCTCCCTTGATACATTGGTCAGTCTTCCTTATATACGTATATAATACGTATTTGTATACGTATCGCAACGCTAATGGTTTTTTTTCCCCCCCCCCCGTACGCGTCCCTCTCACGTTGTGGCCTTTCCCGTGGTGGAGCGCAGGCTCCGGACACACAGCTCAGCGGCCACGGCTCACAGGCCCAGCCGCTCCGCGGCATTTGGGATCCTCCCGGACCGGGGCACGAACCCGTGTCCCCTGCATCGGCAGGCGAACTCTCCAACCACTTCCCACAGGGAAGCCCTGTAATGCTAATCTTAATTTATCCATTCCGCCCACCTTTCATTTTAGATAAGCACAGTTTTTTTTCCCCTAAGTCTGTGATTTCCTTCTCTGTGTGAATCTCTGTGTAAGTATGTTCATTTGTGTCAGTTATTAGATAACGCCTGTAAGTGATATCATAGGATGTAGGTCTTTTGCTTTCCAGCTTACCCCCTGTTCTGTGATTATCTCCCAGGCTCATCTATGGGGCCTCAAAGCGCAGTGTGCATTGTTTTCATGGCTAATATCCAATGTGTACGTGGAGTCTTTCTTTATCCATTCAATCTGTGATGGACATTTTGGTAGCTTCACTCTCTTGGCTATTGTTAATAGGCTGCAGTGCAGCCCGGGTCTTCTCGCTTTTGGTATTCTCAGGAGAGTGGCCCAGTGGTGTGACTGCTGGATTGAATGGTACCTCAATTTTTACTTTTAAAGGCAGCTCCTTTCTGTTCTCATTATGGCTGTTACCACTTTACATCTCACCAGCAGCTAGAGGGTACACAGTTCTCTCAAACCCCTTCAGTATTTATTGGACTGTAGACTAAGATCTTGCTGATCGTCATTCGACAGGTGTGAGTTGAAAAACTTTTTGTATATTATATTGCATGAGTCTAATAAGTCCTGAGGTTGAGCTTTTATCCATTTTCCTTTTTTTTTTTTTTTTTAAGAGAGTGAGTGAAACTTACCTCTTCACAAGGCGGCAGCATTTCTCCATTTCCGACTCGGTTTTTGGGCAGTAGAGCCTTCCTGGAAATCGTGTTAGTAGGCTGCAAACTTGAGTGGAATGTGCCAGGACAAACCCCAAGAGCTTATATCTCCTTGTTTACTTTTTCAATTTAATTTTTATTAATTATGAGAGCAAATTTGATAAAAATATTTTGTTTCTCCTAGGTGTACAGAATCTGGTTCATTATATCAATGCATCTGTCTGTTCATCTTTGGATGCTTTCCCGTGTATGTTTATCACAGAGTGTTTAGTAGACCTTTCTTGGTATTCCATAGGTATTTTGTGATTATATATTTCATATAGATTAGCACATGTCTGTTAACCCCCGTATCTTTTTTTTGGTTTTCTTTTGCGGCACGCGGGCCTCTCACCGTCGTGCCCTCTCCTGTTGCGGAGCGCAGGCTCAGTGGCCATGGCTCACGGGCCCCCGGCCACTCCGCTGCACGTGGGATCTTTCTGGACCGGGGCTCGAACCCGTATCCCCTGCATCGGCAAGCAGACTCTCAACCACTGCGCCACCGGGGAAGCCCCAACCCCCAGATCTTAATTCATCCATTCCTTACACCTTTCCATTTGGCTAGACGTAATTTTGTTTTCTTAATCCATGCTTTTCCTTCTCTGGGAAGTAAGTTCGTGGGTATCAATTTTTTGGTAACACCTGTAAGTGATGTCATAGGACACCTTTCAGTTTCTTTCGTACTTCAAGTTGGGTGATGACGTTTACGTCCTTCTATGGTGGTGCTAAACGGCAGTTTCATTCTTTAACATGGCCAATATTCCATTGTGTCCACGGACCACTTGTTCCTTGCACATTTTCCTGCTGATGGACATTTTGGTGTCTTCCATGTCTTGGCTATGGTAAACGTTCCTGCAGTGCAGGATGGCCGGCCTGTTCCTTTGTTCATTCTGGTCTGCTCAGGTGATAGGCGCATCAAAGGGCCTCCCAGATCACATGGTAGCTCAATTCTTAAGTTTACACGCACCACCATTCTCTCTCACTACTGGCTGTTACCGTTTTCTCTCCCCCCAGCAGCCAGAGGGTACACAGGTCTCTCAAACCCTTTCAGCGTTCATTCTTTGTAGACCATTCTCCTGATGCTCATTCTGACGGCTGTGAGGTGAACGTTTCTGTAGATTGGATTTGCAAGGCTTTTTAATTGCTGATGTTGAGCATTTTTCCATTCCCCTTTTCTTTTTGATGGCAGGTGTCATTTACAGGCCTGCAGTTATTTTGAGTATTCAGTGACCATTGGCGCTGTTGCGTGAAACGGCCAGAAGGCGGCAGCACTTCTCCTTACCAAATCTGGTTACTAGGGCAACAGAGCCATAATGGAAGTTGTGTTGTAGCTTGTAAATTAGAACGGAATGTGCCAGGAAAAAGCCCCTTAAGTTTATGTCTCATTACTTGCTGTTCGCTTTTTTAAATTTAATTTTTATTTTGTATCAGAGAAAATTCGATTACAGTGTTTTGTTTGTTCTAGGTGTGTGCAAGATGTGCTTCTTTTACACATACACACATATCTAGTCTTCTTCGGATCCTTTTCCCACGTAGGTTATGACACAATGTTGGGTAGTCTTCTCTTGGTATGCCGTAGGTCTTGGGTAATTCTTTATTTCACAAGTGTTTGTATATCTCTGTTAACCCCAATGTCGTAATGTATCAAATCCTCACAACTTTCTTTAGGTAACACCTCTAAGTGATGTGATAGGATATGTCTTTCACTTTGTCACTTACTACAAGTTGTGTGATTACTTCTAGACTCTTCTATGGTGCTGCTAGTGGCTTTGTTTCCTTTTGGTGTATACATTCGTTTTAATGTATACACAGATATGTGTATTATATCTCGAAACATACAAAATATTTGTATATAATGACCAAACAATGAAAGATATATGTAGCAATGAAACAGATTCTGTACACCTAGAACAAACACAACAGTGTAATCAAATTTGCTCTGATAAAAGTAAGGAGAGATAAGTTTTGGGGGATTTGTCCTGACACATTCCACTCTAATTTACAACCTACAAACACCACTTCCAGGAAGGCTCTGTTGCCCTAGTAACCAGCATTGGGAATATAGAATTGCTGCCACCTTGTGGCCGTTTCCTGCAACAGCAGCTTTAATCCGAGTGCTAATTGTCACATAATATTCACAATTACTACAGGGTTGTAAATGACAACTGCCTTCAAGTAATGCCCTGGTGTGGGGCTTCCCTGTTGGTGCAGTGGTTGAGAGTCTGCCTGCCCATGCAGGGGACACGGGTTCATGCCCCCGTCCGGGAGGATCCTACATGCAGCGGAGTGGCTGGGCCCATGAGCCATGGCTGCTGAGCCTGCACATCCAGGGCAACGGAAGAGGCCACAGCGGTGGGAGGCCCGCGTACCACACAAAAAAAGATTAGGGTTACCATACATAATATATCAAAAAGACCAACCATATACCAAGGGAGGTCTACTGAATGCTCTGTAATAATTTACATAGGGGCTTCCCTGGTGGTGCCATGGTTAAGAATCTGCCTGACAATGCACGGGACACGAATTTGGTCCCTGGTCCAGCTAGATCCCACATACTGCAGAGCAACTACAATCGTGCACCACAAGTATGGCGCCTGCGCTCTAGAGCCCACGAGCCACAACTACGGAAGCCTGCACGCCAGAACCGGTGCTGTGCAACAGGAGAAGCCACTGTAGTGAGAAGCCCATGCACCACAATGAAGGGTAGCCCCCGCTCATCGCAACTAGGGAAAGCCCACATACAGCAATGAAGAGCCAACTCAGCCAAAAATACATGAATAATTAAAACAAATAATAATAATTTACTTTGGAAGAGGACCTATACATGAATATATATATATAATGTTTAACCTAGAAAAAACAATATTCTAATCATTACCCCAACCACGAACAACAATTAAGACATAATCTTACTGGGGTTTTTCCCAGCAGATTCCTTTCTAATTGACAACCTAGGAACACGACTTCCGGGAAGGCTGTGCTGCCCTAGTAACCAGATTTAGGAATGTAGAAATGCTGCCACCTTGTGGCCGTTTCCCACAGCAGCAGCTTTAAACACAGGGCTAACAGTCACTTAATATTCACAGTAATTGTAGGGCTGTAAATGACACGTGTCCTCAAAAAATTTCCTGGGGTAGGTAATGGCAAAAATGTTAAAAACACAGAAAAAATTTCAGGAAAACAAAAATTTCAGGAAAACAATTTGAAGAGGTAAGTTTTACTCATTTAAAAAAAAACAGAAGAACATGGATAAAAGCTCAATATCAGGAATTATTAGTTGGATGCAAATCCAAACTACAAAAAGATTTCGCCACCCAGTATTCAAAATGCCATCAGTAAAAAGTCTATAAACAATGAATGCTGACGGGTTTGTGGAGAAATGCATACCCACTGTTGGTTGGATGTAAACCAGTAACAGCTAATCATGAGGACAGAATGGAGCTGCATTTAAAAGCTAAAAGTTGAGGTACCATATGATGCAGCCGATCCCCTAATGGGCCTATAACCTAAGACCAGAATCAGAAAGACACAGACAGGCAAACATGCACTGCAGCAATATTTACAATAGCCAAGACATGCAAGCCAACAAAATGTCCATGAACAGATAAATG
Organism: Phocoena sinus; assembly: GCF_008692025.1. Lineage (NCBI taxonomy): Eukaryota > Metazoa > Chordata > Mammalia > Artiodactyla > Phocoenidae > Phocoena > Phocoena sinus. Next base: position 81,204,677 of record NC_045771.1, on the reverse strand, counting down.
GACAAAGATGAAGTGGTATATGTACCGAATGGAATATTGGCCCCGGAAAAAAATGAACAATGCCGTTTTCATGACTACAGATGAGCCTAGGAATAATCATATTACGTTAAGTAAGTCAAAAGGGAATGACAAATATCCTATGATATCATTTATAGATGTCTACCAGTGAGCATATTTCCACAGAAAACGACACTCACAGACTTATAAAACGAACCAATGGTTAACCAAAATGAAAGGTGGGAGGATGGATAAATTAGGATTATGGGGGTAACATACATATACTAATGTATGTTAAATGTATATAAACATATAAACTATAAGAATTATATAATCACTAATACATACAAAATATATAATGACCAAACACCTACCAAATACCAAGGGAGGTCTACTCAACACTCTGTAATAACATACATGGTGACAGGATCCAAAGATGAAAAGATATATATATGAATAATTGACCAGATTCTGTACAGCCAGCCAGTCACAACACTCTAATCAAATCGACTCCGATAAGGAATATAAATTAAATTTAAAAAACAAACCTAAGTAAGGAAACAAACTTCCGGGGGTTTCTCCGAGCACATTCCACTCTAATTTACATCGGAGGAACATCCAGGAAGACTCTGTTGCCCTAGTAACAAGAGTTGAGAACGTAATGATGCTGCCGCCTTGTGGCTGTCTACCACAACAGCAGCGTTAAACACAGTGCTAATGGTCACTTAATATTCACAAGGACTGCAGGGCTGTAAATGACACCTGCCCTCAAAAAATATCATGGGGTCAGGGATGTACATTAATATCCAAAGCAGGCAAACTCTTGAGAAGACAATTTCAACAGGTAAATTTGCTCACAGTGTTTTTCTTTTTTTTTTAAGGGACATGAAAAAATGTTCACCATCAAGAATTATTAGTCATGCAATTTTAAACTACAGAAAGGTATCACCTCACAGTAGTCTGAATGGCCATCAGAAAAAAAATGTCTGCAAACCACAAATGCTGAATGGGTTTCTGAGAATGTGTACCCTCCTGTGCTGTTGCTGGGATGTAAACTGGTAACAGCCACTAATCAGAACAGAATGAAGGTGCCTTTAAAAGGTAACAATTGAGCTATCATATGATCCTGCCGAACCTCTAATGGGCCTATAACCCGAGAAGACCAGAATTCAGAAAGACCCAGCACCCAAACATGCACTGCAGTGATATTTAAAATAGCCAGGCGTGGATGCAACCAAAATGTCCATCTACAGATGAATGGACAAAGAAGAAGTGGTACATGGACAGAATGGAATATTAGCTATGGAAAAGATGAAACAATGCCTTTTGCAGCACCACAGACGAGCCTAGAGATAATCATACTACATAAAGTAAGTCAGAAAGAGAAAGACAAATATCTGATGATATCATTTACTGGTGTTATCTGAAAATTGATACCCATGAACATATTTCCACTGAGGAAGACCCGTACAGACTTAGAAAAAGGTGAAAGGACTGTAAAAATTAGAAGGTTGGGGTTAACATACATTTAATAATACATATAAAATATATAATCAGGAAGGAGCTACTGGATGCCAAGGCAGATCTACTCAATGCTCTCTGATGACCAAGATGGGAAAGAATCTAAACCTGATTAGATATGTGTATATGTAGGAATGATCCAGATTCTGTACACCTAGTATAAACAAAACATTGTAATCAGATTTACTCCAATAAGAAATAAATATTAAATTAACAAGAAGTAATGTGACACAAGCTTTTGGGTATTTGTCCTGGCATTTTCCACTCTAATTTACAACCTAGGAACAGGAGTTCCACTGAGGCTGTGTTTGCCCTAGCTATCAAGTTGAGTATGAATAAATTTTGCTGCCTTGCTGCCCTTTCCTGCAACTGCAACTTTAAAACCAATGCTTATGGGTTCTTAATATTCACAAGGTCTGTAGGGCTGTAAATGACACCTACGATCAGGAAATGTCCAGGGGTAGGTAAACAAAAAAAAAATTCAAAAGAAAGAGACTTTCAGGATCCTATTTCACTAGGTAAACTTTACTCACACTGTATAAAAGAACACTTGAAAATTAGCAGCATGGAAATCAAAACTACAATGAGGGATCACTTAGCAGGAGTCAGAATAGCCATCATCAAAAAGTCTACAAACAATAAATGCTTGAGAGTTTGTAGAAAAAAGGGGACCCTCCTATGCTGATGTTGGGATCTAAGGCGGTAACAGCCACTATAGAAAACAGTATGGAGGTGCCTACAAGGTAAAATTAGAGCTGCCATATGATCCAGCAGTCCCACTCCCAGGCGTATATCGAGAGAAAACCAGAATTGGAAAACCCACATGCGCCCATATGTGCACCGCAGCACAATTTACAATGTCTACGACATGGAAGCAACCCAAATATCCATCAGCAGGTGGATGGATAAATAAGTCGTACATGTTCACAGTGAAATATTACTCAGAAATGAAAAAGAATGAAAGAATGCCATTTGCAGCATAATGGACGGACTAAGTGAAGTCAGAAAGAGAAAGTCAAATATCATATGATACCACTTATAGGTGAAATTTAAAAATTGATACCAATGAACTAATTTACAAGAGAAAAACAGGAACTTTCCTGGTGATCCAATGGTTAAGAATCTGAGCTTCTGCTGCAGGGGGTGTGGTTTCGATCCCTGCCTCGCAGTGCAGCCAAAGAAATAAAAGAGAGAGAAACAGACTCACAGACTTAGAAAACAAACTTATGGTTACCTACTGAGAAAGGTGGGGGGAAGGAATAAATCAGGATGTTGGGAATAAACATTTACACACTAATACATATAAAATAGGTAATCAACAAAGGCCTACTGTATAACGAAGGGAGTCTAGTCAACACTCTCTAATAATCTAAATGGGAAAAGAATCTGAAGATGAATAGACATGTGAATATACACAACTGAACAAGATTCTGTATGCCTACCACAAACACACTATGTTAAATCAGCTTTACTCCAATTAAAAAGAAACATTAAATTAAAAGAAACCCAAGGTGTTTGTCGTGGCACAGTCCACACTCATTTACAATCCAGGTGCCCATCTTCCACAGTGGCTCTGGTTACCAAAGTAATCAGAGAGGGGCATGAAGGAAATCCAACTGCTTGTGCCCATTTCCACAATAGCAACTATAAAACATGTGCTTATGGGCACTTAATATTCACAAGGACTGCCAGGGTGTAAATGACACCTGCTCTTAACAAATGTCCTGTGGTAGTTACAGAAAAAAAATTCAAAATAGACTTTCAAAAAGCCAATGTCAACTGTAACGTTTTCTCACAGTGTTTAAGAAAACACATGCAAAGATGCTCAACATCTCGAAATATAAGACACATGCAATCAAAACTACAGCAAGGTATCACCGGCACAGTCAGAATGGCCATCATCAAAAAGTCTATGAACCATAAATGCTGGAGAGGACATGGAGAAAAGGGAACCCTCCTATGCTGTTGGTGGGATGTAAGCTGGTAACAGTCACTATAAAGCACAGTAAGATGCCTTTAAAAAGTAAAAACACAGTTACCATATCATCCAGGAGTCCTGCTTCTGGGAGTACATCTACAGAAAACCAGAATTCAAAAAGACAAATGTACGCAAACCCAAACATGCACTGCAGCACTATTTACAATATCCAAGACATGGAAGCAACCAAAGTGTCTATCAACAAATGAATGGACAAAGAAAAGGTGGTACATGTACACAATCGATTATTACTCAGAAATGAAAAAGCATGATCATCCCTAGGTCCATCCCTGTTGCTGCAAATGGCATTATTTCATTCTAAGTTTAGTAAGTCAGATAGAAAAAGACAAAATATCCTATGATATCACTTACAGGAGTCTAAAAAATGATAGAAATGAACTAATTTATAAAACAGAAACCGACAGATTTCAGATATCCTTTAGGGAGAAAAGTTTTTTAAAACGTCACCCTGAAAAAAGCAATAAATAACGCTGTAAAGGTATTACTTCTCCTCAAATTAACCTATGCCAGGTATTAGCAAACTAAACCTGCAGATCACATCCAGCCTATCACCTTCTTTTGTAAATTAAACTTAATGAATGACCCACAAAAAAACCCACAGTGAGACATCACGTCATCCCTCTCAATGTGGCTGTTATTCCAAAGTCTACAAATATGAAATGTTGTTCCTGACATGGAGAGAAGGGAATCCTAGTACACTGTTGGTGAGATTGTAAATTGGTACAAGCACTATGAAAACAATATGGAGGTCCTGAAAAAAGCTAAAAGTAGAATTATCATATTAGCCAACAATTCCACTGCTTGGTATATGTCCAAAGAAAATGAAGACACCAATTTGACAAGATACATGCATCCCAGTGTTCATAGCAGCATTATTTACAATTGCCAACATATGGAAGCAAACTAAATGTCCATCAACAGATGAGTGGATAAAGAAGATGTGGTATGTATACACAATAGACTATTACTCAGCCATTAAGAAGGATCAAATTCTGCCACTTGCAACAAAGTGGATAGGCCTACAATATTTATACCTACTTAAATAAGTTAGAGAAAGGGGAATACCCTACATTCTCACTTCTCTGTGGAATCTAAAAAATATAAGAAAGGAATGTATGGAACAAAATAGAAATAGACTCATAGAGAACAAATTAGTGGTTACTGGTGGGGCGAGTGAAGTGGGGAGGGAAAGATAGTAGTTTGTTTCTCTAAATCTAATACTCCTATGTATGAAATAAACAAGGATATATAGTACAACACAGGGAAATATAGCCAGTATTTTATAATAACTTTAAGTGGAGCATGCTCTATAAAAATATTAAATCCATATGTTGTAGCACTGAGACTCATGTAATATCATAAATCAACTATACTTCAATTTAAATAATCCCTAGGGTGACTGAATGGATTAAAGAAAGTTCAGTTATGTACTGTGTACAAGAGATTCATGTTAACTTTAAATCCATATATAGCATAAAATTGAATGATTGGAAAAAAAGATTACTCCATGAAAAATGATACTTGCCTGACTAGTCTATTATCAGGCAGAAAACACCTGAAGTCAAACCTCTCAAAGGAAAGAAGGTTATCATTCATCAAGAAATTATCACAATGATAAATATGTATGTATCCAACACTGGAGCCTCTCAGCATATAACAATTGATATCAAATGAACCTAACAGACATATACAGTACATTCCACTTGACAGCAGCAAAATTTCCATTTTTCTTAAGTACACAAAGAAGATCTCCTAGCGTAGATTATATGTTAAGCCACAAAACAAGTCTTCTTCAAAATCCAAGACTACTGAAATCATATCAAGTATCATTTCCAACCACAATGGTATGAAACTGAAATTCAATATTAAAAAGAAAAATGGAAACTTCAAGAACACTTAGAAATTCAACAATAAGCTCCTGAATAGCCAATGCATACAGGAATAAATCAAAAGGGAAATTTTAAAAAATTCTTAAACAAAATTGAAAACACAAAGTACCTAAATTTATGGAATACAGGAAAAACAATGCAATTCAAAGAGTTATGTTTACAGTAATAAATGCATATATTTAAAAAAATTCTTGAGAAGGGATCAAGATGATAGAGTAGGAAGATACTGAGCTGCCCTCCTGCCATGGACACACCCAAATTACAACAATGTACAGGGAAATTATCTCTGAGAATGACCTGAAGACTAGCAGGGAAAATTTCCGCAACTAAAGATATAAGGAAGGAGAAACCACAAGGCAGGTAGGAGCACTAGAAACACAGTCTAATTGGAACCCACACCTCGAGCAAAGTGACCCACAGCTGGAAGATACCACAATTGCATAGGTTCTCCACACGAAGGGAAGGGTCTGAACCCTGCATCAGGCTGCTCAGCCCAGGGTTCCTGCACTGGGAAGAAAAGAACACAGCAGGTGTGGCTTTGAAAACCTGCAGGGCTTACTTTCAGGAAAACTGGAGGCTAAAGAAAACTGAGACTTTGCTCTCATAGGGCACACACAAATCTCACATGTTCTCAGTCCCTATGCAGAGCCAACAGTGTGAAAGACACCTGGGTCAGACCCACTTGCTAATGTCGGAGAGCTTCTTGGAGAGGCAAGAGGCAAGAGTCAGCTGAGATTCCCGCTAGGAACTGAGACATTGGCAAGCAACATTTTAGCATCTTCCCTGGAACTGATTAGAATCAGGGGCCTGCCCCATCAACCAACATGCCCATAGCACTCCTGCACCACAAGGCCTCACAACCAGACACACTGGGGGCCTACCCTGTCCATCTGTGCACCTGGAGCACCACACAGCCACCCATAACGGAGGGCTTCCTTGGCTACCAGCACACCCACAGCAATCACATACTGCAGGGGCTCACAGCCATTTAGGCCAGGGTCCAACACCGCCTACCAGCTTGTCCACAGTAGTTGGTCCTGCTGTAAGAGAAAGGTGTGTGCAGCCCACACAGGGGACACCCCTGGAGCATGTGGCTCTGCTGGCCAGAGGACAATGTGCTGCTGGGCCCTATGAGTCATCTCCTATATAAGGCCACTTCTCGGAGACCTGGGAATGTAACAACCTGAACCTCATGAATAGAAATGCACAGAGAATTACGAAACATAAGGAAATAGAGGAATATGTTACAAATGAAGTAACAAGACACGACATCAGAAAAAGAACTGAGTAAAACAGGGATAAGCATTCTACCTGATAAAAAAAGTGTTCGCAGTAATGATTATAAAGACGCTCACCCAAGTCAGGAGAAGGATAGATGGACATAGTGAGAATTTCAACAAAGAGTAATAACATGTCATAAAGAACCAAACAGCTGAAAAATACAGTAAATGAGATTAAAACACACACACACACACATATGAGGGAATCAAAGTTATATGATACAGAAGAACAGATCAGTGAAATGGAAAACCAAGTAGTGAAAATCACCCAAGCTTAATAGCATGAATAGAAAAAAGAATAGAAAAAAGAAGTAAGACTATAGGTAAAGGGACCTCTGAGACAACATCAAGAATATTCACATGAGCATTACAGGGGTGCCAGAAAGAGGAGAAGAGAGAAAGGGGCAGGGAGCTTATTAGAGGATATAGTAACTGATAACTTTCCTAACCTAGGGAAGGAAACACACATCCAGGTCCAGGAAACACAGAGTCCCAAACAAGATGAAGACAAACAGGTCCAAACCAAGACATAAAGTGCCAAAAATTTAAGGTAAAAAGAGACCATAGAAGCAGTGAAATAAAAGCATCTAGTTATGTTCAAGGTATTCCCATAAGACAGCTGACTTTTCAGCAGAATTTGCAGACTAGGAAGGAATGACAGGATATATTCAATGGGCTAAAAGGAAAAAGTCTACAATAAGAATACTGGCAAGATTATGATTCAGAATTGAAGGAGAGGGCTTCCCTGGTGGCACAGTGGTTGAGAATCCGCCTGCCAATGCAGGGGACACGGGTTCGAGCCCTGGTCCAGGAAGATCCCACATGCCACAGAGCAACTATGCCTGTGCACCACAACTACTGAGCCTGTGGTCTAGAGCCCGTGAGCCACAACTACTGAGCCCACGAGCCACAACTATTGAAGCCCGCATACCTAGAGCCCGTGCTCTGTAACAAGAGAAGCCACCGCAGTGAAGCCCGCACACCACAACAAAAAGTAGCCCCTGCTGGCCAAAACTAGAGAAAAGCCCGTGCGCAGCAACGAACACCCAACGCAGCCAAAAATAAATAAGTAAATTTATGAAAAAAAAAGAATTGAAGGAGAGATCAAGAGTTTCCCAGACTAGCAAAAGCTAAAAGAGTTCATCACTAATAAAACAGCCTTATAAGCAATGTTGAAGGAATTTACTTAGGCTTAAAAGAAGTCTCACTAATTATTGATAGTAACAAGAACACAAAAGTAAAAATCTCACTGCAAAAAGTATACATAGAGTAAGGGTAGTAGATCAAACACTTATTAATCTTCTGTAAGGAATGAAAGACTGTAGTAATATGTTTTTTTTAAAAAGATAGGGCCCAAATAGAAATCACAGAAATGATAGAGATGAAGTTACAACAGACACCAGAAAAATACAAAGTATCCTAAGAGATTACAACAAACAATTATACACCAACAAATGGGGCAACCTAGAAGAAATGGATAAATTCCTAAAAACATAAATCTTCCACGATTGAGTTAGCAATAAATAAAAAATCTAAACAGATCAATTACTAGAAATGAAATCAATCAATTATCAAAAAACTCCCAATAAATAAATGTCCAGGACCAGGTAGCTTTACCAATAAATTCTACCAAACATTTAAAGGACAGTTAACATCTATCCTTCTCAAACTATTCCAAACAATTGATGAAGGAATGCTTCCAAACTTATTTTCTGAGGCTAACATCACCCATATATGAAAAACAGAGAAACACACTATCAAAAAAGGTAAATTACAGACCAGTATCCCTGATGAACATAGATGCAAAAACCCTCAACAAAATATTAGTAAACTGAATTCAACAATACACTAAAAGAACCATACTCCATGATCAAATGGATCATCTGAGTAATGCAGAATGATTCAGTCTATGCAGATCAATTAAGTGACAATCTAGATTAGCAGAACAAAGGATAAAATCATATGATCAACTTCATACCTCCAATAGAGGATTTGGCAAAATTAAACAAAATTCAGTATTTGAATTATGATAACTCTCAACAAGGTGGGTATAGAGGCAACATACCTTTTTATAATAAAGGACAGGGACTTCCCTGGCAGTCCAGTGGTTGGGAATTCGCGATTCCACTGCAGCAGGTGTGGGTTCAATCCCTGGCCAGGGAACTAGGGTCCCCCATGCTGTGTGGTGCAGCCTGAATGAATGAATAAATAAATAAATAAATAAATATAAAGGGGATATAAGACAAAAGCAGACCTAATATCGTACTTAATGGTGAAAAGCTGAAAGCATCTCCTCTAAGAAGAGAAACAAGACAAGGATGCCTACTCTCACCACTTTTATTCAACACAGGATGAATAGTTCCAGCCACAGCCAAAAGACAAAAATTAAAATAAAAAATAGGATCTAACTTGTAAAGGAAGTAGAACTGTCACTGTTTGCAGATGACATGATAATATTTAGAGAAAACCCTAAAGATCTCACCATCAAACTATCAGCATAAATAAACTCAGTAAATTTGAAGTATACACAATTGTTTTCTTCTTATTAAGTTTTTTGGAGTATAGTTGCTTTACAATGTTGTGTTACTTTCTACTATACAGCAAAGTGAAGTACCTATACATATACATATATCCCCTCTTTTCTGGGTTTCCTTCCCATTTAGGTCACCACAGAGCACTGAGTAAAGATTTCCCTGTGCTATACAGTAGGTTCTCATTGGTTATCTATTTTATACATAGTATCAATAGTGTATATCTGTCAATCCCAATCTTCCAATTTCTCCCATCCCCGTTTCCCCCCCTTTGTGTCCATACATTTGTTCTCTACATCTGTGTCTCTATTTCTGTTTTGCAAATTAGATCATCTATACCATTTTTCTAGATTCCACATATATGCGTTAATATATGATATTTGTTTTTCTCTTTCTGACTTCCTTCACTCCGTATGACTCTCTCTAGGTCCATCCACATCTCTACAAATAACCCAATTTCGTTCCTTTCTATAGTTGAGTAATATTCTGTTGTATATATGTACCACATCTTCTTTATCCATTACTCCGTTGATGAACATTTAGGTTGCTTCCATGTCCTGGCTACTGTAAATAGTGTCACAGTGAATATTGGGGTGCATGTGTCTTTTTGAATTATGGTTTTCTCTGGGTGGGTATATGCCCAGTAGTGGAATTGCTGTATCATAACGTAGCTCTATTCTTAGTTTCTTAAGGAAGCTCCATACTGTTCTCCATAGTGGCTGTATCAATTTACATTCCCACCAACAGTGCAAGAGGGTTCCCTTTTCTCCACACCCTCTCCAGCACTTACTGTTTGTAGATTTTATGATGATGGCCATTCTGACCGGTGTGAGGTGATACCTCATTATAGTTCTGATTTGCATTTCCCTAATAATTAATGGTGTTGAGCATCTTTTCATGTGCCTGTTGGCCATCTGTATGTCTTTTTTGGAGAAATGCCTATTTAGGCCTTCCACCCAGTTTTTGATCGGGTTGTTTGTCTTTTTTGATATTGAGCTACATGAGCTATTTGTATATTTTGGAGATTAATCCTCTGTCAGTTCCTTCATTTGCAAATATTTTCTCCCATTGTGAGTGTTGTGTTTTCGTCTTGTTTATGGTTTCCTTTGCTGTGTAAAAAAGCTTTTAAGTTTAATTAGGTCCCATCTGTTAATTTTTGTTTTTATGTTCATTGAAGTATACACAATTAATATATAGTTTTTCTCTGCTCTAATAACAAACTATCAGAGAAATTAAGAAAAAAATTTACAATTGTACCAAAAATAAATTTACCACGGAGGTGAAAGATTTTTATATTAAAAATTATAAGACACTGATGAAGGAAATTGAAGATGACACAAATAAGTGAAAAGATATCCCATGCGCTTGGATCAGAAGAATTAATCTTTTTAAAATAGGCTTATCACTCAAAGCAACCTGCAGATTTAAAGCAGTCCCTATCAAAATACCCATGACATTGTTCACAAACAGAACAAATAATCCCCAAATAAATATAGAACCACAAAATGCCCACACTGCCAAAGCAATCCTGAGAAAAAAAGGCCAAAGCTGGAGATAGCATGCTCCCTGAGTACAAAGCTACAATAATCACAAAAAAAGACACATAGATCAAGGGAATAGAACAGAGACCTCAGAAAGGAACCCACACACTCATGGTGAAAATATCTACCACCAAGGATGCAAGAATATACAATGGAGAAAAGAAAAGTCTCTTCAATAAGTGGTGTGGTGAAAACTGGAGGGCTACATGTACAACAATGATTTTAGAACATTTCCTCAAACAGACACAAAATTCAAAATGGATTAAGGATGTAAAGGTAATACACCAAACCATAAAACTTCTAGGAGAAAACATGGGCAGAACACTCTTTGACATAAATTGTAGCAATATTGTTTTGGGATCTGGCCTCTAAGGCAAAAGAAATAAAAGCAAAAATAAACAAATAGAAGCTAAATAAAACTTAAGAGCTTTTGCACAGCCATGAAAACCATCAACAAAATCAAAATTCAAAGTGCAAAGTGTAAGAAAATATTTGCAAATGGTCTGACAAAAAGTTAATATCCAAAATATATAAATGGTTCATACAACTCAATAACACATACATAAAAAATGAACAAACACAATCAATAATGGTCAGAAGACATGAACAGACATCTTTCCAAAGAAGATACAGATGGCCAAAAGGCAGATGAAAAAGTGCCCCACATCACTAATTATTAAAGAATTTCAATTCAAAACAACCATGAGATATCAAAATAGCTCTCATCAAAATGTCTACAAATACCAGATTTTTGAGAGGATGTGGAGAAAAGTGAACCCTTGTATACTGTGGGTAGGACTGTAAATTGTTGCAGGCAACATGGAAAATAGGATGGAGCTTTCTCAAAAAACTAAGAATACAACTACCATATGATTCCTCAATAACACTCCTGGGTACCTATCTAGGAAAAAAATGAAAACACTAACTCAAAAAATATGTTAAGCCCCAATGTGCAGAGCAGCACTATTGACAATGGCCAAGATATGAAAGCAACCGAAATGCCCATGAACAGACAAATGGATAAATAAGATATGGTATATATGTACAGTGGAATATTACACAGCCATAAAAAGAATGAAATTCTGCCATTTGCAGCATCGTGGATGGACCTCAAGAATATTATGCTTAATGAAGTAAGTCAGAGAGAGACAAATACTCTGTGATATTATTTATATGTGGAATCTAACAATAATACAAATGAATGTATATGCAAAACAGAAACAGACTCACAGACCTATAAACAAACTAGTGGTTACCAGTGGGGACAGGTAAGTGGGAAGGGGCAAATTAGGCATATAGGATTAAGAGGTACAAACTACTATGTATAAAATAGATAAGCAACAAAGATATATTGTATAGGATGGAATTATTGCCATTCTCTTGTAAAAACATTTAATCAAGTGTAATTTGTAAAAACTCCCAGATCACCTGAAACTGTTATAATATTGTAAATAATCTATACTTTTAAAAGATAAAACAAAAATAAAAACAATTGGGTAGAGGAACTGAATATACATTTTGCCAAAAAAAAAGAAAAAAGAACATGGCTTATAAGGCACATGGAAACATGCTCAACATCACTAATCATCAGGAAGGAAATGCAAATCAAAACCACAAAAAGAGATCACCTTAAACGTATTAGAATGGCTATCATCAAAATGACAACAATTAATTACTGTTGCTGAGGATGTGGAGAAAAGAGCACTCACCTGCACTGTTGCTAAGAATGTAAATCAGTGCAGCCACTATTGAAAACATTACGAAGGGTTCTGAAAACAAAAAAATAAAACTACATATGAGTTAGCAATTCCACTTTTGGCTATTTATCCAAAGAAAATAAAACAAAGCAAAAAACTAAAGAGATACACGCACCTGTGTTTATTGCAACATAACTTACAATAGCCGATATAGGATAGAAACCTAAATGTTCAATGATAGACAAATGGATAAAAAAGTGTTTTTTATATATATATATATATATATATATATATATATATATACATACACACATACATGTATACACATACGAATATACACAACGCACATACACATATATACACATGTATCTATACATATGTAGATATACATATAGATACATATATGTATATATGTGTATACAAATGTACATATACAGTTATGTATTAGCCATAAAAAGATAAAATCTTGCCATTTTTGACAACATGGATGGACCTAGAGAGTATTATGCTCAGTGAAGTCAGTCACACAGAGAAAGACAAATACCACATGATCTCACTCATATGTGTAATCTAAAAACAAACACAACAAAACCAGTTTTACATACACAGTGAACAAACTGGTGGTTGCAAAAGGGGAGGTGAGTGGGTCTTGGACAAGGTAGGTGAAGGGGTGTAAGAAGTACACAATTTCAGTTATATGATAAAAATTGACAAGAATTTAATATACAGAATAAAGAATATGGTTCATGATATTGCAGTAACTGTGGGTGGGGACAGATGGTTACTAGCCTCATCCGGTGATCGTTTTGTAATATACTTAAATCCTAAATCATTGTTGTGCATATGAAACTAATGTAATATTATGTCAATTATTCTTCAATTAAAAAAAAGAAAGAAAGAAAGAAAAAGAAAGCATGCCCTGACAGAATTTCCCCTGAGCCATTTCTTGGGAGTGTGTTTGCAATGAACAGCCTTGAAGAATGAGCTAATGTCTCTCCCTCAGACACACAGGAACCTGCTAACCTCTCATTTTAAAAGCAGTGGAGTCCTCAAATACAGGATTCCTCAGTGTAACACAACCGAGTGCATGCATAGCACTCAACTGGATCCCTCTCTGTCATCCCAGTGGGAACTGGGGTATAGGGAAGGAGAACCAACACAAATTATGCTCACGCTTGCTGTGCCATAGGTAATAAAACTTTTTGTCTCTGAAAAAAACCTCAAAGAACCTAACTTTACAATGAAAGGAACTAGGAAAAGAACAAACTAAGCCCAGTATTTGCAGAATGAAATAAATAATAAGGATTAGAGCAGTTACAAAAAGGGCCTACTGTCTAGCACAGGGAACTCTACTCAATACTCTGTAGTGATCTATATGGGAAAAAAATCTAAGAAAGAGTGGACACACATATAACTGATTCACTTTACAGAACACACATTGTACATCAACTATACTCCAAAAAAAATTAAAAATAAATAGAGACTACAAAAACAATACAAGGATACATAATATTGGAGTTTCTTTTTGAAAAGATAAACAAAATTGACAAACTGTTAGCAAGAATAAGAAAAAGAGGGACTGAATAAATGATGAATAAACAAATAAACACACACATGCATATAAAGACATTGGAAATCAGTAAGAGGCGAGGATTTCATTTGGCACAGTGTTGAGCACAGGAGTAAAGAAGCAGAGCCATCACCTCACAAAATACACTGAAATCCCATGGCACCATTGGGTCAGCTGCAGGGACAGGGGTTTTGGATGGAAGGTATTTCTCTCAAAATCTCCCAGGGCACTCACCCTTCTCTATGCCACCCCACTACTCCATTCACTTTTCCTTTCTCAATTTCTGGAACCTCTGGGGCAGCACTTCTTAAGCTGGAGGCCCCAGGGACCACCTCTGCAGTCCAGATTTTTCATGGATCTTTACAAGGTTTTGACTGAAAGCCAGGTGGCAAGGTCCCTGTGTGTGTGGCTGGACCGGGAGTAGAGGGGGGAACTGGAGCCTTAAGGCACAATGAATGATCAGAAAGAAAAATGAAGGAAACAATCTTATTTACCAACACATCAAAAGAAATAAATACCTAGGAACAAACCTACCTGAGGAGACAAAGGAACCATACTAGGAACATCATAAGATGCTGATTAAAGAAATTAAAAATGATACAAACAGATGGAATGATACACTATGTTCTTGGACTGGAAGAATCAATATTGTTAAAATGATCATATAATGCAAGACAATCCACAGATTAAATGCGATCCCTATCAAATGACCAATGGCATATTTCATACAACTAGAATAAAAAAATTTAAGTTTGTATGAAAACACAAAGACCCCTAGTAGCCACACTAACCTTAAGAAAGAAAAACGGAGCTGGAGGTATCAGACTTCCTGACTTCAGGCCATACTACAAAGTTACAGTCCTGAAAACAACAGGGTACTGGCACAAAACAGAAATATAGATCAATGGAGCAGGAAAGAAAGCCCAGAAGTAAACCCAATCACCTATGGTCAATTAATCTATGACAACAGAGGCAAGAATATACAATGGAGAAAAGACAGCCTCTTCACTAAGTGGTGCTGGGAAAACTATACAGCTACATGTAAAAGAATGAAATTCGAACATTCTTTAACATCATACACAAAAATAATTTTAAAATGAATTAAAGACCTAAATGTAAGAGTGGATACTATAAAACTCCTAGAGAAAAACACAGGCAGAAGACACTTTGACATAATTGCAGCAAAATCTTTTTGGATCCACCTCCTAGAGTAATGATGATACAAACAAAAATAAACCAATGGGACATCCATCCAAAATAAACAAATGGATTAAACTCTAAAAACTACAAACAGCTCATGCAGCTCAATATAAAAAAACACAATGAAAAAAATGCAGAAGATCTAAATAGACATTTTTCCCAAGAAGACATATAGATGGCCAACAGGCACATGAAAAGATGCTCAAATTACTAATTATTAGAGAAATGTAAATCAAAACTACAATGAAGGGAGAAAATACAAGAAACGTTTAACAAGGACCTAGAAGAACTAAAGAGCAAACAAACAATGATGAACAACACAGTAAGTGAAATTAAAAATTCTCTAGAAGGGACCAATAGCAGAATAACTGAGGCAGAAGAACGAATAAGTGACCTGGAAGGTAAAGTAGTGGAAATAACTACCATGGAGCAGAATAAAGAAAAAAGAATGAAAAGAATGAAGGACATTCTCAGAAACCTCTGGGACATTAAACACACCAACATTCGAATTATAGGGGTCCCAGAAGAAGAGAAAAAGAAAGGGAATGAGAAAATATTTGAAGAGATTATAGTTGAAAACTTCCCTAATGTGGGAAAGGAAATAGTCAATCAAGTCCAGGAAGCTCAGAGTCCCATACAGGATAAATCTAAGGAGAAATGCACCAAAACGCAAATTAAACTATCAAACATTAAAAAGAAAAATTATTGAAAGCAGCAAGGGAAAAGCAACAAATAACACACAAGGGAATCCCCATAAGGTTAACAGCTGATCTGTCAGCAGCAACTCTGCAAGCCAGAATGGAGGGGCAGGACATATTTAAAGTGATGAAAGGGAAAAACCTACAACCAAGATTACTGTACCCAACAAGGATCTCTTTCAGATTTGACGGAGAAATTAAAACCTTTACAGACAAGCAAAAGCTAAGGGAATTCACCACCAAACCAGCTTTACAACAAATACTAAAGGAACTTCTCTAGGCAGGAAACACAAGAGAAGGAAAAGACCTACAGAAACAAACCCAAAACAATTAAGAAAATGGTAGGAACATACATATTGATAATTACCTTAAATGTAACTGGGTTAAAGCTTCAACCAAAAGACACAGACTGGCTGAATGGCTACAAAAACAAGACCAGTATATATGCTGTCTACAAGAGTCCCACTTCAGACCTAGGGACATATACAGACTGAAAGTGAGGGCATGGAAAAAGATATTCCATGCAAATGGAACTCAAAAGAAAGCTGGAGTAGTAATTCTCATATAAGACAGAATAGACTTTAAAACAAAGACTATTACAAGAGACAAAGAAGAACACTACATAAGGATCAAGGGACC
This sequence comes from Phocoena sinus, assembly GCF_008692025.1. Lineage (NCBI taxonomy): Eukaryota > Metazoa > Chordata > Mammalia > Artiodactyla > Phocoenidae > Phocoena > Phocoena sinus. The sequence continues at coordinate 81,188,115 of NC_045771.1, read as the reverse complement.
AATCCTAGAAGATGTAACAACTGTAAACATTTATTCGCCCAACATAGGAGCCCCTCAATACACAAGGCAAATGCTAACAGCCATAAAAGGGGAAATCGACAGTAACACAATAATAGTAGGGGACGTTAACACCCCATTTTCACCAATGGACAGATAAACCAAAATGAAAATAAATTTAAAAACACAAGCTTTAAATGATACATTAAACAAGACGGACTTAATTGATATTTATAGGACATTCCATCCAAAAACAACACAATACAATTTCATCTCAAGTGCTCATGGAACATTGTCCAGGATAGATCATATCTTGGGTCACAAATCAAGCCTTGGTTAAGAAAATTGAAATTGTATCAAGTATCTTTTCCGACCACAATGCTATGAGACTAGATATCAGTTGCAGGAAAAAATATGTAAAAAATACATACACATGGAGGCTAAACTATTCAATAGATCACTGAAGAAATCAGAGAGGAAATCAAAAAATACCTAGAAGCAAAATAAAATGAAAACACGACAGCCCAAACCTATGGGATGCAGCAAAAGCAGTTCTGAGAGGGAAGTTTATAGCAATACAGTCCTACCTCAAGAAACAAGTAGGGCTTCCGTGGTGGTGCAGTGGTTGAGAGTCCACCTGCCAATGCAGGGGACACGGGTTTGTGTCCCGGTCCAGGAGGATCCCACGTGCCGCTGAGCGGCTAGGCCTGTGAGCCATGGCCGCTGAGCCTGCGCGTGTGGAGCCTGTGCTCCACAATGGGAGAGGCCCACATACCACAAAAAAAAAAGAGAGAAACAAGCAAATAAACAACCTAAACTTACACCTAAAGCAATTAGAGAAAGAAGAAGAACAATAACAAAAACCCCCAAAGTTAGCAGAAAGAAAGAAATCATAAAGATCAGATCAGAAATAAATTAAAAAGAGGGAAATAATAGCAAAGAGCAATAAAATTAAAAGCTGTTCTTTGAGAAAATAAACAAAATTGATAAACCACTAGCCAGACCCATCAAGAAAAAAAGGGAGAAGACTCAAATCAATAGAATTAGAAATGAAAAGAAGTAACAACTGACAATGCAGAAATACAAAGGATCATGAGAGATTACTACAAGCAACTATATGCCAATATAATGGACAACCTGGAAGAAATGGAAAAATTCTTAGAAAAGGACAACCCTCTGAGACTGAACCAGGAAGAAATAGAAAATATAAACAGACCAGTCACAAACACTGAAATTGAAACTGTGACTTAAAATCTTCTAACAAACAAAGGCCTAGGAACAGATGGCTTCACAGGCAAATTCTATGAAACATTTAGAGAAGAGGTAACACCTATCCTCAAATTCTTCCAAAATATAGCAGAGGAGGAACACTCCCAAACTCATTCTATGAGGCCACCATCATCCTGATACGAAAACCAGACAAAGATGTCACAAAAAAAGAAAACTACAAACCAGTATCACTGATAAACATAGATGCAAAATTCCTCAACAAAATACTAGCAAACAGAATCCAACAGCATATTAAAAGGATCATACACCATGACCAAGTGAGGTTTATCCCAGGAATGCAAGGATTCTTCAATATATGCAAACTAATCAATGTGATACACCATATAAACAAAGTAAAGGATAAAAACCATATTGTAATCTCAATAGATGCAGAAAAACATTTTAACAAAATTCAACACCCCATTTATGATAAATACTCTCTAGAAAGTAGGCATAGAGGGAACTTACCTCAACATAATAAAGGCCATATATGACAAACCCACAGCCAACATCATTCTCAATGGCGAAACACTGAATCCATTTCCTCTAACATCAGGAACAAGACAAGGTTGTCCACTCTCACCACTATTATTCAACATAGTTTTGGAAGCTTTAGCCACAGCAGTCAGAGACAAAAAAGAAAGAAAAGGAATCCAAATCAGAAAAGAAGAAGTAAAATTGTCACTATCTGCAGATGACATGACACTATACATAGAGAATCCTAAAGATGCCACCAGAAAATTACTAGAGCTAATCAATGAATTTGGTAAAGTACCAGGATACTAAATTAATGCACAGAAATCTCTTACATTCCTATACACTAATGATGAAAAATCTGAAATAGAAGTTAAGGAAACACTCCCATTTACCACTGCAACAAAAAGAATAAAATACCTAGGAATAAACCTACCTAAGGAGACAGAAGACCTGTAGTCAGAAAACTATAAGACACTGATGAAAGAAATTAAAGATGATACAAACATATGGAGAGATATACCATGTTGTTGGATTAGAAGAATCAACATTGTGAAAATGACTGTACTACCCAAAGCAATCTACAGATTCAGTGCAATCCCTGTCAAACTACCAATGGCATTTTCCACAGAACTAGAACAAAAAATTTCACAATTTGTGTGGAAACACAAAAGACCCCAAAGAAACGAAAGCAATCTTGAGGAAGAAAAATGGAGCTGGAGGAATCAGGCTCCGTGTCTTCAGACTGTACTACAAAGCTTTTGTAATCAATACAGTATGATACTGACACAAAAACAGAAATATAGATCAATAGAACAGGATAGGAAGCCCAGAGATAAACCCACGCACATATGGTCACCTTACGTTTGATAAAGGAGGCAAGAATATACAAAGGAGAAAAGACAGCCTCTTCAATAAGTGGTGCTGGGGAAAATGGACAGCTACATGTAAAAGAATGAAATTAGAACACTCCCTAACACCACTCACAAAAATAAACACAAAATGGATTAAAGACCTAAACGTAAGGCCAGACACTATCAAACTCTTAGAGGAAAACATAGGCAGAACACTCTATGACATAAATCACAAGATCCTTTTTCACCCACCTCCAAGAGAAATGGAAATAAAACAAAAAATAAATAGGACCTAATGAAACTTAAAAGCTTTTGCACAGCAAAGGAAACCATAAACAAGATGAAAAGACAACCCTCAGAATGGGAGAAAGTATTTTCAAATGAAGCAACTGACAAAGGATTAATTTCCAAAATATACAGGCAGCTCATGCAGCTCCACATCACAAAGACAAACAACCCAATCCAAAAATGGGCAGAAGACCTAAATATACATTTCCCTAAAGAAGATATACAGATTGCCAACCAACACATGAAAGGATGGTCAGCATCATTAATCATTAGAGAAATGCAAATCAAAACTACAATGAGGTATCATCTCACACTGGTCAGAATGGCCATCATCAAAAAATCTACAAACAATAAATGATAGAAAGGGTGTGGAGAAAAAGGAACCCTTTTGCACTGTTGGTGGGAATGTAAATTGATATAGCCACTATGGAGAACAGTATGGAGGTTCCTTAAAAACTAAAAATAGAACCACTATATGACCCAGCAACACCACTACTGGGCATATACACTGAGAAAACCATAATTCCAAAAGAGTCATGTACCACAATGTTCATTGCAACACTATTTACAATAGCCAGGACATGGAAGCAACCTAAGTGTCCACTGACAGATGAATGGATAAAGAAGATGTTGCACATATATACAATGGGCTATTACTCAGCCATACAACGAAACGAAACTGAGTTGTTTGTAGTGAGGTGGATGGACCTAGAGTTTGTCCCACAGAGTGAAGTAAGTTAGAAAGAGAAAAACAAATACCGTATGCTAACACATATATATGGAATCTAAAAATAATAATAATAATTCTGATGAACCTAGGGGCAGAACGGGAATAAAGACGCAGATGGAGAGAATGGGCTTGAGCACACAGGAAGGGGGAAGGCTAAGCTGAGATGATGTGAGAGGGTAGCATTGACATATGTACACTAACAAATGTTAAATAGGTAGCTAGTGGGAAGCAGCTTCATAGCACAGGGAGATCACCTTGGTGGTTTGTGACCACCTAGATGGGTGGGATATGGAGGGTGGGAGGGAGACGCAAGAGGGAGGGGATATGGTGATATGTGTATAAGTATAGCTGATTCACCTTGTTATACAGCAGAAACTAACACAACATTGTAAAGCAATTATAGTCCAATAAAGATGTTAAAAATATATTAATAAAAAAACACATGCACCCCCAGTGTTCACTGCAGCACTATTTACAGTTGCCAAGGCATGGAAGCAACCTGAATATCCATTGACAGATGAATGGACAGAGAAGATGTGGTATATATATACAATGGAACACTACTCAGACATAAAAAAGATGAAATAATGCCATTTGCAGCAACATGAATGGACCTAGAAATAATCATACTAAGTGAAGTAAGTCAAACAGAGAAAGACAAATACCGTATGATACCACTGGTATGTGGAACCTAAAAAAAAATGATATACATGAACTTATTTACAAAACAGAAATCAACTCACAGATAAAGAACACAAACTTATGGTTACCAAAAGGGAAAGATGGGGGGGAGGAATATAGTATATTAACTATACTTCAATAAAAAATATAAAAAATAAATTGCATTAAAAAAGATATATGAGTGCAAGGATAGTTTGGAAAAGGAGTAATTTTTCACCGCAGAAGATTTGCTTTAACATTATACTTTAACTGGTGAACTCTGTTGTAATGCACGGTATGTTTCAGAATGTTATTGATAATTTGTTGATTAAATCTAAGGTTGTTTTTAAGTATAATACATTCCATAATTGAATGTTTCACCAGGCTGTATTCAGTGATCGAGAATTCACTCATCTTTCATAACCAAAGTTTTATACCATTTGAACAGCATCCCCCGTATCCCCCATTGCAACTTCCTGACAATCAAGATTCTGACCTATAATTACACCAAATGGACTTAACAGGCATTTACAGGACATTTCATCCAACAACTTGTTCTCATGGAACATGCTCCAGGATAGGTCATATCATAAAACACAAATACGTCTTAGCAAATTTAAGGAGATCAAAATCCTATCAACTGTCTGGACACAATGATATAGAACTAGAAATCAACAAGAGTCTATCTGGAAAACCTACAAAAATGTGGAAACTAAACAGTACACTTCCGAAAAATCAATGGGTCAAAAAAAATCAGAAGTGAATTAAAAGGACTTCCCTGGTGCTGCGGTGCTTAAGAATCTGCCTGCCAATGCAGCAGACATGGGTTCGAGCCCTGGTCCGGGAAGATCCCACATGCCACGGAGCAGCTAAGCCCGTGCACCACAACCCCTGAGCCTGTGCTCTAGAGCCCACGGGCCACAACTACTGAGCCTGTGTGCCACAACTACTAAAGCCCACATGCCTAGAGCCTGTGCTCCACAACAAGAGAAGCCGCCGCAATAAGAAGCCAGTGCACCGCAATGAAGAATAGTGCCTGCACACCACAGCCAAGAGTAGCCCCTGCTCACCACAACTAGAGAAAGCCCCTGTGCAGCAACAAAGACCAAACACAGCCAAAAATAAATAAATAAATTTTTAAAAAGTGAATTTAAAAAAACCTCAAAACAAATGGAAATGGAAACACAACCTACCAAAACCTATGGGATGCTGCAAAAGCAGTCAGAGAGGAAAGTTTACAGCCATAAGTGCATATGGCAAGAAATTAGAAAGCACCTAAATAATCTAACTGTACATTTCAAGGAACTAGAAACAGAAGAAATGTACCCCAAAGTTCGCAGAGGGAGGGATGCAATAAAGACTAGAGTAGAAATAAATAAAATACATAAAAGAAAATCAATAGAAGAAAATCAATAGAAAGGATCAACAAAATAAAGGCTGTATTTTCAAAATCATAAAATTCACAAACTTTCAGCTAGACTAGGAAAAAAGAGAGAAGACAAAATCAGAAATGAAGGAGGAGACCGTACCACTGATACGACAGAAATACAGGTCATAAGAGACTACTATGAACAAATACATGCCAACAAATTAGATATCCTAGAAGAAACTGGTAACTCCTAGAAACACGCTACCTACCAAGAATGAATCGGGAAGAAATAGAAAATCTAAGACCAATAACAAGGGATTGAATCAGTAATCAAAAAACTCCCAACACAGGGGCTTCCCTGGTGGCACAGTGGTTGAGAGTCCGCCTGCCAACGCAGGGAACACAGACTCGTGCACTGGTCCGGGAAGATCCCACATGCCGCAGAGCGGCTGGGCCCGTGAGCCATGGCCACTGAGCCTGTGCATCCGGAGCCTGTGCTCCACAACGGGAGAGGCCACAACAGTGAGAGGCCCGCATACCGCAAAAAAGAAAAGAAAGAAAAGGAAAGAAAACTACAGGTCAATAAAACTGATTAACACAGATGTAAAAATTCTGAACAAAATATTAGCAAATCAACTTCAACAATACATTAAAAGGATAATACACTGTGACCAAGTGGGATTTATCGCTGGGATTTAAGAATGTTTCAACATACACAAGTGAATATGCGAGATACATCACATTAATAGAGTAAAAATATAAAACACATGATCGTTTCAATACATGCAGAAAAAGCAATGGACAGAATGCTATTCTTTTATGATTAAAAACTCTGAAGAGATTGAGTATAGGGGGGTATGTACCTCAACATAATTGAGGCCATATGTAATAAGCCCATAGCTAACACCATACTCATTGGTAAAAAGGTAAAAGCTATTTTTCTAAGATCAAGAACAAGACAGTGATGCCCACTTAATCACTCTTATTCAATATAGTACTGGCAGTGTTAGCTGGAGCAATTAGGCAAGACAAAGAAAGGTGTACAAATCAGAAAGAGAGAACTAAAATTATCATTATTTGAAGATGGTATGATTTTGTATGTAAAAAATCCCAAGGAATTCACCAAAAAGTTGTAACTAATCAAGAAAGTATGTAAAATTGCAGTATATAAAATCAACATACATCATCAGTTGTATTTCTATACACAGATAGTAAAACATCTGAAAAAATAATCTAATTTACAATAGCATCAAAAATAATAAAATATCTAGAAATAAATTTGACAAAGTTGTTGAAAAGTCTCTACATTGAACACTGCAAGACACTGATAAAATAAACTGAAGTCACTAAAAAAATGGAAAGATATCCTACGTTTATAGATTGGAGGAATTTCTAAGATTAGAAGTCCTTAACACCATCTGTAGATTCTAACAATCTCTCTCAAAAATCCAATGACATTCTCCACAGAAATAAAAAATTCAATTTTAAACTTTCTATGGAACCAGAGAAAATCTGAATAGCCAGTACAGTCCTGAGAAAGAAGAACAACACCTGAGGCATCACAGTTCCTAATTTCAAACTATACTACAATCTATATTAATTAAAACAATAAAGTGCTGGCATCAAAATAGACACCCAGACCAATGCGACAGAACAGAGAGCCCAGAATTAAACCCCTACATTTAAGGTTAACTAATTTTTGACAAGGTAGCCAAGAGCAACCACAGGGAAATAATAGTGTTTTCAATAAATGGGGTTAGAAAATCTGGATAAGCACAAGCAAAACAGAAATTTGAACCCCTATCTTAGATCAGTCACAAGAATTAACTCAAGATGGATCAAAGACTTGAACCTAAGGACTGATACCATAAAAGTCTTAAAAGAAAGCATAAAAAACTCTTCCACATTGGTTCTGATGATTATTTTTTTTAATGTGACGCTAACAGCACAAACAACAAAAGCAGAAATCCACAACCAAGAAGAAATCAAACTTAAAATCTTCTAGGGACTTCCCTGGGGGTCCAGTGGTAAAGAATCTGCCTTACAATGCAGGTGACGCGGGTTTGAACCCCGGTCGGGGAACTGAGATCCCACATGCCGGAAATGGGGAAACTAATCCCGTGCTCACAACTACTCAGCTTGCCCACCTCAGTTGGAGAGCCTGCATGCCGCAAACTATAGAGCCCACGCACCCTGGAGCCTGCACACCACAACTAGAGAGAGAGAAGAAAAAAAAAAAAACCCACACACCACAGCTAGGGAAAAACCCGCACACAGCAACAAAGAGCCCGCATGCCGCAACTAAAACCCAATGCAGCCAAAAAATAAATAAAATACATGAATGAATAATAAATAAAGCTTAAAAAAAAAGCCACTGTACAACAATATAGACAATCAACAAAATGAAAAGTAAACCTACCAAATGGGAAAAAAATTCAAACCATAGACTGGATAAGGGCATGTAATCAAAATACATTTAAAAAAAAAACTCATAAAATGCCACAAGAAATCAAACAATCCAATGTATGAATGGGCAAAGGAAACATTATTTTTCCAAAAAAGACATATAGATGGCCAATAAGTATACAAAAATGTACTCAACATGACTAATCATCAGTACAGTGCCCATAAAAACCACAATGAGATATCTCACACCTGTTAGGATGGCTATCATCAAAAAGACGAGAAAATAAGTGTTGGTGATGATGTTGACAAAAGGGAACACTTGTGAACTGTTAGTGGGGATATAATTTTGCAGCAACTATGAAAAACAATATGAAGCTTGCTCAGAAAAGTTAAAAATAGCCCTGTCACACAATTCAGCAATTCCACTTCTGGGTATTTATCCAAAAAAAATAAAAGCACTAACTTGAAAAGAAATATGCACTCCCATATTTCTTGCAGCATTATCCACAATAACCAATATATGGAATCAACCTAAGTTCGTATCAAAAGATGAAGGGATAAGAAAGATATTATATCTATATACTTACCTATATTTACATACACACAGTGGATATTATTTAGCCATTAGAAAGAAGGAAATTCTACCATTTTTAACACTGATGTACCTTGGGTAATTATGCTGATATAAGTCATAAAGAAAAAGACAAATACTATGTGATATCCTTTATATATGGAAATAAAAAGAAGCCAAACTTATAAAAATAAAGAATACAGTGTTGGTCACCAGGGGCTGGCATGTGGGGAATAGGAGAGATGTTGTTTAAGGATACAAACTTTTAACTAATAGTAAATAATTCCTAAAGATCTGATGCACACGATAGTCAATACAGACCATGGTATTGTATTATAATCATCAAACTTGCTAAGAGACTAGATCTTAATTTTTCTAACCACAATAAAGAAATAATAATTATGTGACATGACAGAGGTGAGAGCTACTGCTACAGTGGCAAAGCATAACACTTAAATGTATCAAAGCACCATTAAATTCAAGTAATATTTTATGTTAAGTATAAGAAAAAAGAAATGCAATAAGCATAATCAATATACAAACAGATCAAGCAGAATAAATTTTCTGTAAGTTAGAAGACAGTAAGTTGAAAATATCCACTCAGAGGAGAACAACGAAAAAAAGAGTGAAGAAGGATTTTGTGATCTATCGGATACCATCAAAAGAAACCTTCTGTGAATTTTGGAGTCTTAAAAGGAAAAGATAGTGAGAGAAGGCTTATTTAAAGAAATAGTTGCAGAGAACTTTTGTAATCAGGGGAGAGATTTGGATATCCAAGTTCATGAAGCTCACAGGGCACCAAAACAAAAAAAATTAAAGAAAAACATTCCCCAAAACACATTATAGTAAAACTGTCAACCATCAAAAGCAAAGAATCTGAAAAGCACCAAGTGGAGAGAAGCTTATAACTTACAGGAGAAACCTCATAAGGTTATCAGTTGATTTCTCAGCAGAAACCTCACAGGCTAGGAGAGAATGGGATAATACATTCAAATTACCCAATGAAAAAAAAAATCTGCCAACAAAGAATATCCTCTCCGTCATAATTGTCCTTCTTAAATAAAGAGATTAAAAACTTTCCCAAAAAAGCTGAGTTCATAATCACTATATCTGTCTTTAAAAAATTCTAAAAGAGTTCCTCAAGCTACAATAAAAGTAAACTAAATAGTACCATGAAAACATACGAGAATATGCAAGACTTGTAAACATAAGTATATAGTTAAGGTAAGAATACTTTTAATAATGTGATATGGTGGTGTGTTAACCGATTAACTTTAGTATAAAGGTTAAAGTATGTGATTATTAAAATAACTGCAGCTATAATAATTTTAACATGTAAACAATATACAAAGAGGTAAGCTGTAACACCATATACAAAAATTCATGGAGGGGAGTAAAAGAGTTTTGCATTTGTGTCATGGAATTATATTATTATCAACATAAAATACACTTATATCTGTAAGATGTTTTCTGTATGCCTCATGGAACCACAGAGCAAAAATCTTACAGTAGATTCAGAAAACATAAAGAGATGGGAATCATAACATACCACTACAGAATATCACTAATTCACAAAGAAAGGCAGCAACAGAGGAAGGAACAAGAAACAACAAAAAAATCCAGAAAACAATAAGATGGCATCGGAAAGTCCTTAACTGTCAATAATTACTGTAAACATAAATGTATTAAATTCTTTAGTCCAAAGTCATAGAGTGGCTAGACAGATAAAAATACAAGATCAAACTATATGCTGGCTATCAGAGACTCACTTCAGAGTTAAAAACACAAATAAGCTCAAATTGAAGCTCTGGTACAAGATATTCCATACAAGTGGAAACCAAAAGAAAGCAGTGGTAGGTAGAGTTATACCAGACAAAATAGACTTTAAGCCTAAAGCTGCAACAAGGAAAAAAAAAATAAGGGCATTATATAATGATAATGTTTTCAATTTATCAAGGCAAAAATCATAAATAAATATGCACCCAACAGTGGAGGATCTTAATATATTAAGCAAACACTAACAGATTTGAAGAGACAAATAGACAATACTAAAAAAAAAAAAAAAAAAAGTGTAGGCATCTTTAATACCCAACTTTCAACAATGAATAGGTCACCCAAAAAGAAAATCAATAAGGAAGTACTGAACCTGAGCTGTACATTAGACCAAATGGACTGAACAGACCAAAACAGAACAGTCCATCCAACAGCAGCAGAATACATATTCTTCTCAAGTGAACATTGAACATTCTCCAGGACAGATCATGTGATGGGTCACTAAACAAGTCTTCACAAATTTAAGAAGACTGACATCATACTAAGTATTTTTTCAACCATAATGGTAAGAAACCAGAAATGAACAGGACAGACTCTGGAAAATTTACAAATATATGGAAATTAAACAACATGATCCTAAATAATCAATGGGCCAAAGGAAAAAACTAAATAAAAAGACCACGGGCTTCCCTGGTGGCACAGTAGTTAAGAATCTGCCTGCCAATGCAAGGGACACGGGTTGGATCCCTGGCCCAGGAAGATCGCACATGCTGCAGAGCAGCTAAGCCCGTGCGCCGAACTATGAGCCTGTGCTCGAGAGCCCGCAAGCCACAACTAATGAGCCCACATGCCACAACTACTGAAGCCCGCATGCCTAGAGCCCGTGCTCTGCAACAAGAGAAGCCACCGCAATGAGAAGCCCGTGCACCGCAACAAAGAGTAGCCCCCACTCACGACAACCAGAGAAAACCCGCATGCAGCAACGCCGACCCAACACAGCCAAAGATAAAAACAAATAATTTATTTTAAAAAATCAATAAGAAGACTGAATCATGAAGAAATGAAACAATCTAAACAGACCAAATTACTATTAAGGAGATTGAATCAGTTCTCAAAAACCTTCTAACAAAAAAATACCATGACTAGATGGCTTCACCGGTGAATTCTACGAAACTTTTAAAGAAGAATTAATATGAATCATTTTTAATTGGGTAAATCATATAAATCTATTTGTGGGTGATACACTTTGTGTATTATAAATACACTAGGGGAGACATACCCACAGTGATATAAAATAAGAGCTACTGGTTCTTAATCTCTGATTTCTTTGAAAAATTATTTATCATTTGAGTTGAGCTTTGTTTCATAAATTAAACACAAATGAGCATACATTAATAATGAGACTTTTGTAAACTTTTTTGAAAATACAAAGAAGTGATAAAGAAGAGTATGTCTGTTACATTAGTATGGAGTATAACAGAAACTTACAAGAACAAGGCTTGACCAATTGCAACCTCCACTTGAAAAGCCAATATCTTTAATAAACAAAGGTGACAATGTTCATTTTCCAAAGAAAACTACAAGCAAAAAAAAAGAAAGAAGAAGAAGAAATGGGATTTTCCAGATTTACCTTAATGGTTTATGCACATTTTCTCAGTGAATCACACCAGGCATTTACTAAAGATAAAATATATGAACTTCATAGTGGAGGAATCTTGCGGAAAGCACCTGAACCAGTGAACGGCAGGTGTAATGGGACAAATGGTTATCAGGTGACTGAAGCTCACAAGACACATTATCACTACTGTGGTATTCCAGGTGAAAATACATAAGAAAAGCAAAATCTGAAACTATCATGAAAAAAATGTCACTTTTATGCAAATTTCAGTCCACATATACCTCCCATGTTCCCTGACTGTTACACTGTATTTAAATAGTCTTTCTTATCAATATACAGAGCAAATCTCTCCTAATTACTTTTTGTCCCAGAACCTTGAGTTATCTGGGCCACTAATGCCATCCCACTTAAAAGAGCATTTTCTTAATCCTGCTCTGATAAGCTGACGTTTCTGTTGCATTCAGATGTACATTAATCATTCCACTTTCCCTTCTTCACTAATACCCAGCATCTGAAATTATGCCATAGGGCATTTCGGCTATTACTGCCTTCCCATGTTGATCTTTCACAAAGAGAATAATTTCAGTAGTTGAATGTCATTTATTCATAGTGAGAATTTGCCATGCTCTGTAGGGAGCATGGATGCAGACAATGGGGAAAAGGCTCTGGATCACAGGGGAGAGGTACCCTAAAGAGTGGACTCTGACTATCATAAGAAGGAAAAAAATAAGTAGTTGAAAAGAACTTTGCAAGGCAGGAACATCAGTAGAAAAGTAAAGGTTTGTAGGTTCGCAATCCATGAAATTTCAGGAGGAAAAGCAGACACAGCCTCTGACCCAGGACAGGACACTCACCTGGGGAGCTGCCATTCCCTCATCTTCCTCCTGCTTTGGTCGTCTTCTCATGGACATTATGTGAGGCACCACATCAGCATGTTGAGAATATGCTTTCAGCACCATCAGCACAGCTCCTTCACCTGTTCCCACTACAGCCACAGACAAATGGACCTCGAAATGCTGAAATGCCAACATTTTGAAAAAGAGAGATTCAGGAACGATGACCCCTGAATGGAGACCAAACTGTGAGCTTTTTCCTTCCTGTCTACACACACTCTCCCCTCACGCAGATGCCCCAAAACTCTGCTACAGCACAGAGTCAGTGGACTATACTGCCCCGCCCCTTCCAGTCCCATGTAGAGCAGACACTGATGCCTCCCCAAAGGAAGAAGGACCAAAGACTGGAAGCAACTCTCACCGATTACCCAGCAGCCCTCGGGCTTAAACCTGGCCTCACCTTAGAATCACCTGGAATTAAAACAACATGGATGCTCCCACCCAGATCAATAGACAGACTCTGTGGGGAGGGCACAGATGATGTTATTTCTAAATATTCATCATGTAGTACTAATGGGAAACTGCATGGGAACCACGTAGCAAACATTTCTTCTGCAGCTTCAAAGTGCATATAAATTTGAGGGAGATCAGGGCCCCACTTTAAGTTATGATCCTCCTTATGGGGCTCATGAAATGGCATCTTTAACAAGCTTTTTGTTGGAGTAGATGTTACTCCCTCAGACCCGTATTCAGCAGCACTGAGCTAGAGATATTAGGCATAGCACACCTGAGTCCACTGTGTAGCGTGAAGGTTTGGGATAAGACCTTCTAGAAGTGCAGGTTCCCTGGGCCTGATTCCTAGGGACTGAGCTCTTCCTGGAATGAGTGTGGCCTTGCTGTTGCCTAGGGTAGATGCTACTGTGTTGGTGGAAATCATGTGGTGGGTTTAGGGAGATGTGAGGGGTCACCCATAGAAATCTACTGAAAGGTACCCTTAGTCCTCAGGTCCTCTAGCCCCCTCTCCTCTCAGGGCCCACTTGACCCACAGGACTTCCTGGGGGCAGAGCATGACCACCTGTCCTTAGGTAAGCTGAGACTCCATACCCCAAAAGATGCAGAGCACAAAGTTGTTTACATCACAGATTTGTTTGAAAATAAACCGAAGGCAGTGATGGAGGGTGGGTTAACATTTTGGGTTGGGAATGGACAGAAACCTTTGAAAATAATGACATGAATGCGTATCTGATGATTAACAAAAAAAGTCATGATCTATATTAATAAAGCACATTATAAATGAATCAACAGATCAGAATAATTTGCTTACTGTGTGTGTGTTATGAATTGTAGAGTCACAGTTTGTTCTCCTGACCCCCACTTTATACTTTCTAACATCTTTAAAGTGCATTAATTAAATAAAAATTAGAGAAAAGCATATCTACTTTTTCAAATATTCTTTGAGAATACTGAATCATTTAAAAATTGTATTTTTTTTAATTAATTTTTTATACAATTTTAAGTTTACATTTCATTTAGTTATTATAAAATATTAGCTATTTCCCTGTTTTGTAAAATACATCCCCACCCACAGCCAATATTTGTACCTCCCACTCCCCAACCCCTATATTGCTCCTCCATGAACCCCACGGGTAACCACTAATTTGTTCTATATATCTGTGAGTTTGTTTTGTTATATTTACTGATCTGTTGTACTTTTTAGATTCCACATATATGTGATATCACACGGTACTTGCCTTTCTCAGTCTGACTTATGTCACTTAGCATAATGCCCTCCAACTCCACCCGTGTTGCTGAAAATGGAAAAATTTTATGTTTTTTTATGGCTGAGTAGGATGGCATTGTGTGTATATATATCACATCATCTTTATCCATTCATCTGTTGATGAACACTTAGCTTGCTTCCATATCTTGGCAGTTGTAAAAAATGCTGCTATGAACACTGAGGTGCATGTATCTTTTTGAATTAGTGTTTTGGGGCTGTTTTTGTTATCCACCCAGGAGTGGAATCGCTGGGTCATATGGTAGTTCTATTTTTAGTTTTGGAATCTTTTAATATATGCCAATAAGTGTTTCATGCTCCACTTACCAATGTAAATATTTAAATTTTAAGTGATTGTTTAAAAAGCCATTTAGGTTCATAGCAAAAGTGAAAACATGACAGAGATTTCCCATATGCTTCCTGCTCCCACACAGGTATAGGCCCCTCATGCTCAACACCCCACAAAAGAGTGGTACATTTGTACCGTCGATGGATCTACATTGATACATCATAATTGTTCAAAGACCACAGTTTACCTTATGGTTCATCCTTAGTGATGTACATTCTGTGGGACTGGACAAATGCATAATGATAAGAATCCATCATTATATCAGTAGTATTATACAGATTATTTTAATTATCCTGAGAATTCTCTAGACTTAAGCTATTCATTGTCCCATCTCTGCCACCCTGGGCAACCACTGACCTTTTAACTGTCTTATACATATGTCTTTAACATAATATCATATCTTTGGAATCATATATCTTGTACCATTTTCATACTTGTTTCTTTCACCTTGTAATGTGTACTTAAGAATTCCAGCCACTATGGAAAAGAGTTTGGAGATTCCTTAAAAAACTAAAAGCTACCATATGATCCAGCAATTCCACTACTTGGTATAAATCTGAAAAAAACAAAAACACTAATCCGAAAGGATACTTACACCTCTATGTTGATAGCAGCACTATTTACAGTAGCCAAGACACTGAAACAACACAAGTTACTATCAACAGACAATTGACCTTAGAAGATATGGTAGGGACTTCCCTGCTGGCACAGTGGTTGAGAATCCACCTGCCAATGCAGTGGACATGGGTTTGAGCCCTGGTCTGAGAAGATCCCACATGCCGTGGAGCAACTGGCCCCATGAGCCACAACTGCTGAACCTGCATGCCACGACTGCCGAGGCCCACGTGCCTAGAACCCCTGCTCCGCAACAAGAGAAGCCACCGCAACGAGAAGACTGCACACCACGACGAAGAGTGGCCCCCACTTGCCGCGACTAGGGAAAGCCATGCGCAGCAATGAAGACACAACGCAGCCAGAAATAAAATAAATAAATATTTTTAAAAAGATGTGGTGTATGTACCTGTATAATGGAATATTACTCAGCCATAAAAAAGAATAAAATAATGCTATTTAAAGCAACATGGATGGACCTAGAGAACATTATGCTTAATGAAATAAGACAGAGGAAGACGAATGCTATATGATCACTTATAGGTGGAATCTAAAAAAATAATACATAAATTTATATACAAAACAGAAACACACTCATAGACATAGAAAACAAACTTATGGTTACCAGAGGGGAAAGGCGGGGAAGATGAACAAATTAGGGTATGGAATTAACATATACAAACTATTATACATAACATAGATAAGCAGCAAGGATTTACTGTATAGCACAGAGAACTTTATTCAGTAGCTTGTAAAAACCTATAATGGAATGGAATCTGCAAAAAAAAAATCAGTATGCTGTACAACAGAAACTAACATTATTTTATATCATTTATACTTCAAAAGAGAAAAAAAGAATTTCCCATATATTTTTATGGCTTGATAGCTTACTTTTTTAGTGCTGAATATTATTGCCTTCCCAGAATATACTAGAGCATATTTTTCCATTCATCTACTGAAGGACACCTTAGTTTCATTCACATTTTGGCAATATTGAATAAAGGTACTAAAAATATCCATATGCAGATTTTTTATGGACAAATGTTTTTAACTCCTTTCAGTACATGCATGAGAACACTTTCTGGATTGTATAGTAAGAGTATGTTCAATGTTGTAGAAAGTGTCGATCTGTCTTCCAAAGTAGGTCTATTATTTTTCATTTCCACCAGCAATGAACGAGAGCTCCTATTGATCCACATCTTCTACAGCATTTGTTGCTGTCATTGTTCCACATTTTGGCCAGTCTGAGAGTTACAAAGTGGTATATCATTGTATTTTTAATTTGCATTTTAATGACAGCATGTAATCTGGATTATTCTTCCATATACTTACATGCAAAGTGTCTGTATTCTCTGGTGAGGTGGCTGTAAATTGTGTTGGTCCACTTTTTAACTGAGCTGCTTTTCTTATTTTTTTTTCGACCCAACCTGTATTTTATTTCTTTTCTTGCCTTACTGCATGAGCAAGGGACATCCTTGATTTTTAACTGAATTTAGTGGGAAAATCTCATGTTTCTAACCACTAAGCACAATGTGTGGTGAAAGTTTTTGTAGATTTTTGTTATCAACTTGAGAAAACTCCTATTTATTTCTATTTTATTGAGAGTTTTCATGAAGAATGAGTGTTGGATTTTTTTAAAAAGTCTTCTGCATCTATTGATATGATAATATAGTTTTCTTCTTTAGGTTGTTAATATGATGGCTGTAATTATTGGATTTTAGAATGTGGAACAGGCCTTGCATATCTGGAATAAATCCTTCTCATTCACGGTACACAATTCTGTCAAAACATTGTTGGGTTCGTTAATTCGTTAATATTTTTTTTGAGGAGTTTTGCATCTAAGTTCCAGAGAGATATTGGTCAGTAGTTTCCTTTACTATTCATATTTTTGTCTGAGTTCCCACGTTGTGTTTTTGGTGTCAGACTTTCATTTGAGGAAATTCTCAGTCATTTAAAAAATATCTTCTGTTTTCTATCTTTATTCTTCTCTTGCTATACCCATTATGTATATGTCATAGCATTTTTAGTTGTTCCACAATTATTTGGTTCTGTTGGTTTCTTTCCAGCCCATTTTCTCTTTTCTTTTGAGATTTGAAGGTTTCTCTTGATAGGTATTCAAGCTGAGAGATATTTATCCTCAGCCAGCTCTTTGGCTACTAAAATGAAATACCAGAGACTTGGTAGTTTATAAACAACATATTTTATTCTCATAATGACTGAGGTGCTTTCCCTAACTAAGGCCCTGATGCTGGTCCTAACTAGACGCTGGTGCTGTCCCTAAAGTAGGCCCTGATGCTGTCAATAACTAAGGTCCTGACACTATCCTTAGCTAATGTCCTGACGCTGGTCCTAACTAAGGCCATGACGCTGTCTCTAATTCCCTAAGTCTGTCTTTAACTAATGGCCTAACTTTTTCCCTAATTACTCTATGACACTGGCACTAACAAAGGCCCTGACATGTCCCTGAATAGATACTGACAGTGTTGCTAACGTAGGCCCTTATACTGTCGATAACTAAGGTCCTGACGCTACCCCTAAGTACCTGACACTGTCCCTAAGGCCCTGACAATGTCCCTAACACCTGTACTGTCTCTTACTAGGGGTCTCAAGTTTTCTCTAACAGAGGCCCTGACGCTGTCCCTAACTAAGGCCCTGAATCTGCCCCTAATTAATGTCCTAACAATGGCCCTACCTAACACTCTGAGGCTGGCCCTATTAATGTCCTGACAGTGTCCCTAACTGAGGCCCTGACACTCTTCCTAAAGACTTGATGCTGTGTCTACCTAAGGCACTAACATTTTCTGTAACTAATTGTCTGACTCTTTCCCTAGCTAACACCCTAACTTTGTCCCTAACACCCTGACACTAGTCCTAACTAAGGCCCTGACAATGGCCCTAAGTAACAGCCTGAACTGTCTAATCAAGTCCCTCAAGCTATCTCTAACTGAAGCCTTGACATTCTCCCTAACCAAGCCCCTGATGCCATCCCAAGCTAATGGCCTGAGCTATAACTTGTGAAGACCCAAACCCTGTCCCTAAGACCTTGACACTCTCCCTAACTTGGGCTCTGACGCTTTCCCTCATAGACCAGGCTGTCACTAAATAACACCCTGATCCTGCCCATTACTAAAGCCCTGAATATGTCCCTAAGAAAGTCTCTGAAGTGTCCCTAAGTAACGGCCTGAACTGTCTCTTACTAAAGCCCTCAAGTTATTTCTGAGGTCCTGACAACACTGTCCCTAAGGCCCTGTTGCTGGCCCTAACTAACGTCCTGATGCTGAACCTAATTGGGGCCCTGATGCTCTTCCTAAGGCCTTGATGCTGATTCTACCTGAGGCCCTAAAACTGCCTATAACTAATGACCTCTTTCCCTGACACCCTAATTTTGTCCCTCATTAATGCACTCACACTGGTCGACACAACAGCCCTGATGTTGACCCAGTCTAAGGTCTTGATGATGTCCCTCATAGCCTTAGATGCCCTCACTGTTGGCCTGACCCTGTCCCTAACCAAGGCCCTGACCCTCTTCCTATCTAAGGTTGTGATGATATCTCTACCTAAGGCACTAACACTGTCTATAATAATGCCCCAACTCTTTCCCTAACACCGTGATGCTGTCCCTGATAGCCTCATATACCTCTCAATAATGCCCTGATTCCGTCTAACTAAGGCCCTGAATATGTCCCTAAGTAAGTCTCTGATGCTGTCCCTAAGGCCCTGATGCACTCTTTACCTGAGGCACTGACACTGTCTATAATAATGGCCCGACTCTTTCCCTAACTAACACACTGATGCTGTCCCTGAGGCTCTGAAGATGTCCCTAAGTAACAGCCTGAACTGTGTCCAATTAAGGCCCGCAAATTATCTCTAACTGAAGCCTTGACATTCTCCCTAACGAAGCCCCTGATGCTGTCCCAAGCTAATGGTCTGAACTAGAACTTGCAAAGTCCTTAACCCTGTCCCTAGGACCCTGATACTCTCCCTAACTTAGGCCCTGATGCTCTCAGAGCCTAAGTGGTCACTAAATAATGCCCTGATCCTGTCCATTACTAAGGCCCTAAATACGTCCCTAAAAAAGTCAGTGAGGTGTCCCTAACTATCTCTTACTAAGGCCCTCAAGTTTTCTCTGAGGTCCTGACACTAAGGCCCTGATGCTCTTCCTAACTAAGGCCTTGACGCTGTCTCTACCTGAGGCCCTGACACTGTCTACAATAATGGCCTGCCTCTTTCCCTAACTAATACCCTGATGATGTCGCTAATAGCTGCAGACATCCCACAATAATACCCTGACACTCACCCTATCTACAGCTCTGATTCTGGCATTATTTAAGTCTATGAGAATATACCTAAAGAACAGCCTGAACTATTTCTAACTAAGTCCCTGACGGTGACCCTAATAGACTGAGATATCCGACACTATCACCCTGATCCTGTCCATAACTAAGGCCCTGAATATGTCCCTAAGAAAGTCTCTTACGATGTCCTTAACGGCCTGAACTCTCTTTACTAAGGCCCTAAGTTATCTCTGAGGCCCTAACGCTGTCCCTAACCATGGCCCTGAAGCTGTCCCTAATAGCATTTACTGTCACTAAATAACACCCCGATCCTGACCATTACTAAGGCCCTGAATATGTCCCTAAGAAAGTTTCTGATGTGTCCCTAACTAACGGCCTGAACTGTCTTATATTAAGGCCCTCAAGTTTTCTCTGAGGTCCTGACACTATCCCTAACTAAGGCCTTGAGGCTGACCCTAACTAATGTCCTGACGCTGTCCCTAACATCGATGAAGCTCCAACGCTCTTCTTATCTAAGGCCTTGTCAAAGTCTCTACCTGTGGCCCTGCCACAGTCTGTAACTAATGACCTGACTCTTTATCTAACTAACACCCTAATTATATCCCTCACTAATGCGCTGAGAATGGTCTTAACTTTGGTCCTGATGCTGGCCCTAACTAATGACATGACACTGGCCCTTACTAAGGCCTCACATCGGGGTTGTCCCAGGCTGATGGGCAGTTTTCTCTTGTCCGCATCTCTAGCCAGCTGCCTGCCATTTGCCACCCTAAGATTCTACGATGCAGTGGTCCCACGTGGGATGTGCCTGAATAAGCTGACCTGCGGGAGGAGGGTCATGGCCACTCTGCCGTCCAGGGGACTGCAGCTCAGGGTAGGAATCACTCAGCCAGTGTCTGGACACGGTTCTGTGTCCTTGTTTGTTGTAAAACCCTTGGAGTTACCTCTAACATTTTTTAAATGGATCTCCCCCTCGGCATATTTATAATACAAATTATTTGCCACATTAAAATTCAGGAATGACATTATTAGAATGAGCAGGAAGGCACAGGATGCCCCCCCCCCCAAGGATCTATCACTTGGAGGATTTAAAATTCTAATGAAAACACTCATTCTCATCACCCTCTTAGGCATCAGCACAAGGCCGGAATCAGCTGCATTCTTTATTTATCCCTCTGATTTTTCCAGAACCTTTCCTTCGAGGAGAAATCTCTGGATTCTGAGGGAACTGTGAGTGGTAACCACCAGGTAAATCTGATTCTGAAAAGCAAGAGGAAACGAGACAGGGCAGGAGATGAGAATCAATGATGGGGAGAAGCAAGGGCGTCCATGTGCAATCTCAGGCTGAGTCTGGGTTAATCTCCAACGAAGCTAAGGACCACCAGGAGCTGGCCCCACTGGCCTTGTCACCTGGTGTGGGGACTGGGGACATCCAAACCACCATGCCCACTTTCAGAGAAATAAAGAAGGTGGGAGGGCGCCCCTGGGAGCCAGATTGAAAATGTTCATGTTGTGAAATAATAAGATGCCTTTTTCAGAAAAGTAAAGACTCTTCTCTTGGTTCTCAAAGACTTGCAAATACTCTGTGTCCTTCTGGAGGCATGCTGAGGCCTCCAGCCTTTGAGGGCAGTAATGGGAGGGAATATGGGCTCAAAACAATCTGGCACTCACTCCTTGAGGGTGCTGAGGATGACCAGTGTCCACCCCTTGGGTGCTGTGGGGCCTGAAATCTCCTGATCACCTAGGACGGGAGGAGCCACACAGACACTCCACTGGACCACCGGGGGCTTGGCTGGTGGGCTACAGTCCTTTATCAGATACATGGTTTGCAAACATCTTGTGCCATTTCGGATGGTGGATTATCTTGTTCCTTGCTCCTTTTATAAACAATGTTTTTTTCATTTTGAGGAAGTCCAATTCATCTATTTTATCTTTTGTTGCTTGTGCTGTTGGTAGCAGCTCTAAGAAATCATACCCAAATCCAAGGTCATGAAGATTTACTCTCATGTTTTCTTCTATGAGTTTTATAATTTTGGTTCTTAGATCTAGGCCTTTGATCCATTTTGTGTTGATTTTGTTTATGGGATGGGGGGAAGGTAAGGGTCTAACTTTCTTCTTCTGTGTGTCAGTATCCAGCTGTCCCAGCACCTGTGCTAACTGTTTGGGAGAAAATATTTGCAGATGATGTGACCAACAAGGGCCCTAATTTCTAAAATATACAAACAGCTCATACAACTCAAAAAAAAAAAAAATCAAAAAGTGGGCAGAAGGTCTAAATAGACATTTCTCCAAAGAAGACATACAGATGGCCAATAGGCACATGAAAAGATGCTCCATGTTGCTAATTATTAGAACAATGCAAATCAAAACTACAGTGAGGTATCCCCGCATAGTGGTCAGAATAGCCATCAATAAAAAGTCTACAAATAAACGCTGGAGGGTGTGTGGAGAAAAGGAAACCCTCCTATGCTGTTGGTCAGAACATAAATTGGTGCAGCCACTATGAAAAACAGTATGGAGGTTCCTCAAAAGACTATAAATAGAGCTGCTGGGGCTTCCCTGTTGGTGCAGTGGTTAAGAATCCGCCTGCCAATGCAAGGGACACGGGTTCGAGCCCTGGCCCGGGAAGATCCCAAATTCTGTGGAGTAACTAAGCCCATGAGCAACAACTACTAAGCCTGTGCTCTAGAGCCCATGAGCCACAACTACTCAGCCCCCATGACACAACTACTGAAGCCCACACGCCCAGAGCCCGTGATCCCAACAAGAGAAGCCACTGCAATGAGAAGCTCGTGTACCGCAATGAAGAGTAGTTCCAACTCGCCGTAACCAGAGAAAGCCCGCACACAGCAATGAAGACCCAACACAGCCAAAAATAAAAATAATAAAATAAATAAATTTATAAAAATATAAATAAAATAAAAATAGAATTGCCATATGAACCAGCAATCCCACTCCTGGGCACATATCCATACAAAACTATAATTCGAAAAGATACATGCACCACTATGTTCATAGCACCACTATTCACAATAGCCAAGACATGAAAGCAACCTGAATGTCCATCAACAGATGAATGGATAAAGAAGATATGATAAATATATACAATGGGATATTACTCAACAATAAAAGAGTGAAATAATGCCATTTGCATCTACATGGATGGACCTAGCAATTATACTAAGTAAAGTCAGACAGAGAACGACAAATACCATATGATATCACTTATATGTGAAATCTAAAATGAGACAAATCAATCTACAAAACAGAAACCGACTCACAGAAAACAGACTTGTGGCTGCCAAGGGGAAGACGGGGGAGGGATGGATTGCGAGTTTGGGATTAGCAGATGCAAACTATTATATATAGGATGGATAAAAAGTAAAGTCTTACTGTACAGCACAGGAAGCTATATTCAATACCCTGTAGTAAACCATATGTATATATGTAATAAACAGTATGTTTGTGTGTGTGTGTATATATATATATCTCTCTGAATCACTTGTACAGCAGAAATTAACAACATTGTAAGTCAACTGTACTTCAATGAAATAAATTTTTAAAAAATTAGGTGGAGAGGGCTTCCCTGGTGGTGCAGTGGTTGAGAGTCCGCCTGTCGATGCAGGGGACACGGGTTCATGCCCCGGGCCGGGAAAATCCCACATGCCGCGGAGCGGCTGGGCCTGTAAGCCATGGCCGCTGAGCCTGCGCGTCGGGAGCCTGTGCTCCGCAACGGGAGAGGCCACAGTAGTGAGAGGCCCGCGTACCGCAAAAAAAAAAAAAAAAAAAAAAAAAAAATTAGGTGGAGATTATACCATCAATTAGTTTGAAGGCACTTTTATAAAGTAGGCCTTGTTTTTCTCGTCCTTTCATCCTGGGACAAATGTATAACAGATAGAAACTAACCAGGATTACTCCAGTCTGAACTCATATCACACAGAACTTTAATTGTTGAAAAAAACATTAATACCGATTACACCATGGGATGTCCTGATCCAATATCAAGTTTGTAAACCTTGTATCAAGCCTGCAGAATCCACTAAATTTGGAAATTCAAACTGAAATGAAGCCAACTATTCCATGACTTCTCCAAAACTAGTAATACGACAATCAATTGGAAACCATATGCAATCAAATGAATGTAGACAGAAACAACCATAACATTCCTTTTTTTTTCCTTTGAGATGAAGACGATATTTAAGGTGATGTCTTCGGCCATTTCAGGGTGTTACTCAATTTCCTGTGTATCTCCCATGCACACAGGAGGTACATGTTAGTTAACTTGTTTGTGCAACTATACGAAGGCAGTCAATACCACAAAAGTGTATATGTAAAATGAATTAAATGGTAAATGTCATGTTTTGTATTTTTAATAACAATGAAAAAAAAAGTGTACTGCTGATATTTCTTACAACCTAAATGTATATTAAAAACATCCTTAGTGAAAAAAGCCATACAGAAAAGGCCACCCAGATCCCATACTCATCTTGTCTGCTTCAAATCCATCAAGGTTGTCCAAATGAGGAAAAAACTCAGTAATGGTTCCAGAAAAAGAAAACTGGATCAGGATGGAAAAATACATTTTCATACAGTTGGGACAACAGGCAAAAGTTGAAGTGGGCCTGTATGTTAAATTATACATTTAATATAATTTATAATTAAATTATATTAAATTATAATGTAGACATCTTGATTTCCTCATTTAACCCCTAACCTCATTTAGGGGTTATATGCTGATTCCTCAGGAGAGTGTCCCTGTTTTGGGTAAAACACACTGAGCATTTTGTGTGAAGTGGCAAATGTGAGTACTTCTGCCATCATTGAAACTTTTCTGTACATTTTAAATTACTGGCAAGTAAATTACTTTTCAAAACAACCATGTCAGTACCATGCCAGAAAATCAGATAAGACAGCCATCAAACTTTGTTATAGAGGCCAAGACTTACCCAGACAAAGTTCAACCGAAGTTGTGATTGTTATTTCCTTTGTAGGGGTCCACATGGTATTAAGAGGCACAGTGGGAGGGACTTCCCTGGTGGCACAGTGGTTAAGAATCAGTCTGCCAATGCAGGGAACACGGGTTCAACCCCTGGTCCGGGAAGATCCCACGTGCTGTGGAGAAACTAAGCCCGTGCATCACAACTACTGAGCCCATGCGCCTAGAACCCGTGCTCCACAACAAGAGAAGTCACTGCAATGAGAAACCCGCGTACTGCAGCAAAGAGTAGCTTCTGCTGCCGCAACTACAGAAAGCCCGTGCACAGCAACAAAGACCCAACACAGCCAAAAGTAAATAAATAAAAAAAAAAAGGCACCGTGAGAGGAGTACATTAGTAGCTACCATGTCTTGGGTCCTGTGGATTACCTGGGATGCAGTAGAAACAATGAGATTTTAGCATTACAGTTTCTCACGTTACTTCAAAAAAATGTTAAAAAAATAAATTCAGTAAATTTGCAAAACATGGAATCATTACGCACAAATCAGTTTTGTTTCTATACACTTAAAACGAACCATCAGAAAGAAAAATTAAGAAAACTATCCCATTTGCAACTCCATCAAAAAGAACAAACTATTTAGGAATAAATTTAACCAAGGACATGAAAGACCTATACTCAGAAAACTATAAAGTATTGATAAAGAAATTGGAGACACAATAGAAAACAATATTCCATGCTCATGCATCAGAAAAATGACTATTATTAAAATGTTTATTCTACCCAAAGCCATCAACAAACAGTGCCAGGAAAACTAGACACCAGGCTCCAAAGAACAACACTGGTCACCATCTACACTGCACATAAAACTAACTAAAAGCGCACAGTATTCCACATTAAACCCTTTCTCTCCTGAGTCCCCTGAAGATGCACCCCACCCAGCCAGCAGTCAGCTGCACAGGAAGATTCTCCACACTTTCTCATTTTTTCCTCTCGTGGCATCTCCTCACCAATGGGTCCTGAGAAAAGCCAGCTCCAGTCAGTGTAGACACTGCCCCATGGTCCAGAAACCTAAACCCTGACAGGAGTCAAAGCTGCTGTCTGCTTGTCACAGAGCAAAGTCTGTGGGCCGGATGCACCTGTGCCCCCAGGGTCAGACAGCGCCCCCCTGTGGGACATCAGAAAAGTGCCGGGAGTGCCACACTCACAAACCCAGAGGCCTCATCCAGAATGCTGTTCTGCTGTACATACTAAGTTTGGAAAGCCAAACTGAAATGGAGACAAGTATCTCTCTTTATCTTCTCAAAACATGGTTAAGGAACAATTAATTAGAAACCATATGTAATGAAATGAATGTAGACACAAACTTTACAATGTAAACCGAAATTCACTCAAAAGTGCCCATAGACAAGTTTAAATTACCAAACTATAAAAATTCTAGAAGAAAAAAGAAAATCTAGGACTTTCCTGGTGGTGCAGTGGTTAAGAATCCGCCTGCCAATGCAGGGGACACAGGTTCGAGCCCTGGTCCGGGAAGATCCCACATGCCACAGAGCAACTAAGCCCGTGCGTCACAACTACAGAGCCTGCACTCTAGAGCCTACGCACCACAACTACTGAGCACACATGCCACAACTATTGAAGCCCGCGCACCTAGAGCCCATGCTCCACAACTAGAGAAGCCACCGCAATGAGAAGCCCACTCATGGCAACAAAGAGTAGCCCCCACTCGCCGCAACTAGAGAAAGCCTGCGTGCAGCAACGAAGACCTAACGCAGCCAAAAATAAGTAAATAAATAAATTTATTTTAAAAAAAGAAAGAAAATCTACATGACCTTGGGTCTGGTGATGTGTTTTTAACACACAACACCAAAAGTCTATCGACAAAAGAAAAACAATGGATAATGTGGACTTTATAAAATTAAAAATTTCTACTCTATGAAAGAACTTATTCAGAAAACCAAAAGACAAACCACAAACTGGAATAAACTATTTCCAAAACACATATCTGATAAAGGGTTTGTACCCAAATTATACCAAACAATGCCATTAAAATTTGATAAAGATTGAAACACACACCTGGCCAAAGAAGATAAACAGATACTAAATAAGCATACAGGAATATACTCAAGATGCTGGTGGAATGAATGCATGTACAACCAACTTTGGAAGACAGTTTGGCAGTTTTTTCCAAGTCTAAATAGTCTCACCTTAGGATCCAAGAAGCGTACCTCTTGTATTTAGACAACTGCTTTGAAAACCTGTGTTCAAACAAAAACTAGCATCAAGTAATGCACAGCAGCTCTATTCATAATGGCTAAAAACTTAAAATTATCACGATGTGCTTCTGTAGATGAAATCATAAGCAAATTAGGGCACATACATGTCAAGGGGAGCTGAATACACCACCCCAAAATATGCTCATTAGACAAAAGGATTATTTTGGACGGATTAATTTAAAAAACAGCAGACCCAGGAGAATCTTTGAAAACCAAGTAGAAAATGCCCTTTTATGAGGTAAATTCACATTTATTGAGGATATCTCCATTTATTAGGGTATGTCCCTCTCTGGACCAGGAATTGAATGATGAATAAATATCAAGAAAAACTTGTTGGGACTTCCCTGGTCATCCAGTGGTTAAGACTCCACACTCCCAATACAGGGGGCCTGGGTTCGATCCCTGGTCAGGGAACTAGATCCCACATAACGCAACTAACACCTGGCACAGCCAAATAAATAAATATTAAAAAAAAAAAAAAAAAGCTTGTCAATGAAATAGGTCTGGATGTAAATCTGCATAACAACCATACCCTTGTTTACTGTGCTTTGCCTAATAACCTCCCTTAAATGGCTTCCTTCATTCCCTAACATCGTTCTTCTGTTCTTAGCTGAAGGTAGCCTTTAAGGTAATGGCTTGGGCCAGACTAAGTTTTCCTGGGTATCTTTCAAGAATACAGGAGGTATGCATGGTATATATTAAACTTCTGATTGTTTTTCTCCAGTTCATCTCCCTTTCATTACAAGGGGGATCTCAATGAAGAACATAGAAGGGTAGAGGGAAAATTATTTTTCCTCTCATATAAGTGCAATGCAATAGTATTCAGAGATATAAAGGAATGAATCATCAACCCGTGCAAAAAAAAAAAAAAAATAGATGAATCTAACACATTGCTAAGTGAGAGAATCCAGTCTGAAGTGCTACACACTGTATGACCCCATTTATATGACATTCTAGAAAAGGCAAAACAGACATGGTAAACAGTCTATGGTATATGTAGTTGAAAAGGTCCATATGATACTTTAGTGAATACCTGTCACTGTGCATTTGTCTACACCCACAGATTTTTTACAACCCGACAAATAAATTATAATCTATTCAAATTATTTACTTAGGATATGGGAGTGTCAAAGACTGGCATACAGAATGTAACAAACAATCTAACTGACTTAGAAAGGCATGAAAAAACTCACTGTTGGTGGTGGGACAAAATGGGCTGACCTAAGTTAACTTTGGAAATGAGCAGACTCTGTAGGCCAAAGGCAAAATATGCAGTACATACACAGTGGACTCTATAAGTTCTTTCCCATGGGGAGTAGTAGCTAACAGTACTGAAACTACTATATCAGTAGTCGAATGGAACAAGCACTGAATTTAATGACAAATGGTGGAAGCCAGGTTTCTTACCACTGCAGTGGGAAGTCACAGACAAACAAAGTGAGAAGGTTACAATATCCATGTCATAACAGATCAGGTTGGAGGCATCAGTATGAACTATCTTTAGGCTAATAGAGATACACATAGTTCCACATGGAAATCTTTATAATTATGTGTATATGCATAGGCTGGGATACATGCATATATTTCCACGCACTGTCAGCTGAGCATATTTAGCTCCCACATGTAAGTTTTCAACACCATTCTCTAATAAAAGGAACAAGGGCTCTTTGAAGAAAGGGCTGATGCTAGGACTGAGACAGTAAATATATGAAGCAGGATAATCTTAAAATATCAGAGAGTAAAGAAGTACCAAAAATTTTAAAAACCCACAAAAGAAAAATTATGTAAAATGAAAACAGGAGCAAATAGAAAATGCTCTCAACAGCCAAAGCAAGAATGAACTAAGCAGTCTAATAATGTAGTGCTGGATTATAACCAAAAGTTTACAATAATTATTCACGTGTCCAAACTGGTAAAAATAAGTTACATAGTTTTTGATGAATGATGTTAAATAGAAATCTC
Organism: Phocoena sinus; assembly: GCF_008692025.1. Taxonomy (NCBI): domain Eukaryota; kingdom Metazoa; phylum Chordata; class Mammalia; order Artiodactyla; family Phocoenidae; genus Phocoena; species Phocoena sinus. The sequence continues at coordinate 81,159,067 of NC_045771.1, read as the reverse complement.
CTAGGCAGAAAGCTTCTAAACAATTCATGTAGACTAAGCAACTCTAGCTGTCCATCAAGGATGGACATCAGCTGTCCATCAAGGATGTGAAGCTAACCCCTCTCTCCTCAAGTGTGGCTTCTGCATTATGACTTCCTCCTAATAAGACACACAGGATGGACATGGGAAAAAATTAATTGCACTGTGGGAAAACTTCACAAACACTACCTCAGCCTGGTGACCAAAGTTAATAATGTAAGTGAGCAGTTCCCTTAAGAGCCTGTTCTCTTGATATACAGTGAAGAGGAAGCACTTTACCTCTGTGATCTGCTTTTTCAAAGCCAAGTCTAATTACAACAAAAACACCAAGCAAATTCCAGTGCAGGGCAGCTTACACAATACCTGACCAGTCCTCCTCCACACTGTCAAGGTCATGGAAACAAGGAGAGTCTGAGCAACTGTCAAAGCCCAGAAGAGACTAAACAGACATGATTACCCCATGTCCTTTGAGACCCTGGAACAAGGAAAGGTATAACAAAGGAAACATGAATAGAGACTTAAGTTAATAATAAAGTATCAATATTTGTTCATTATTTGTGATGATTCTGTAGAAAATTAGACTGGAAAAATTAAAAGTCAAATAAGAGAAACCTATTGTAACAAACTGGAAATCTAGAGGAAACAGGTGATTTCTTTGTAAAAACACATTACCAAAATGAACCCTAAATTAAGGAAAATACAAAAAGACTAATTAACCACTGAGGAACCTCTTCCCCTATTGGTTATCCTATCACTGTTCCAGGGTTTTCCTCTCCCGGGACAGGGAAAGAGCTGTTTGGCAGCTCCCCTAGTATATGACCCCAGCCAGTGTCTTCATCTCCCCCAGCCACACCTACCCAGTGAGGACACCTGAGGATGGATCAGGGATTATTCATTTGGATGTGTCAACTAGGACTTTTTTTATTCCCAGGAAATGGACACACTTACTGAAGTAAAATAAATTAGTATTTATTATAAGGGTAGAAATAAATTAATACTTGCAAGTGGCAAGTTTAAGAATGGGTTTGGACCTGGCAGGTCCAGTGTCTCACACTCTCCGTGTGACCTTGTTTCTCACCAAACCTTTGTCCTGCTCAGTGCCTTTGGGGGACCCCATTCACAGGCACAGTCTCTCTCACTGCCCTTGGGCCAACAGCAACTCTAGGCTGACAACCACTCACCATCCTTTTTCCGATAAAAAGTTTCTCCTTTTCCTGGCTTCTAAGAAAAGTCATGGTTTTGAATACCTTTGGCCTGGCTTGGGTTTCATTCTCATCCTTGACCCATCACCAGAAGATGGAAAATGGAACTGGCTAGATGTGGGTTGTAAACCCATCTTCGAGCTGGGTGGAACATGGGCTCATTCTTCTGGAACTATTTGGACTGGAAGCAGGTGAGATGTAATTCCCAAAGGAAAACTGAGGCACTAGACTTGGGCATGAGAACAGATGCTGGCTGTGAGAAAGCAGCAGATTCTATGTCAATGACAGCTCACAGCATAGCACACAATCTGACACAAAAGGAAAAAAGGGGTTCACTTAGGGTCAGGGGCTGCAGCTACTCATCCAGTGCTTTTACTGTCTTCCCAAGACTGCAAGAAGTTCTTTGACTTGCTGAAAAGGCAGGATCATTGTTGTTGGTAAACTCAAGTCTCCTGCCTTGGGCATCAGGTCCTCACATCTCAGAGGCTGGCCCAGAACAGCCCATGTGCCCTCAGAAGACACACAGACCTCATTCCTGCCCCTGAGAGGTGGGAGCCCTTGAGTTATGCCATCCCCCTTGCCATATTAATTACCCATCCCTGAGAAACAATACTGCTCCTTTTCCAGTTTCTTCTGTCTCCTTTACTAAGGGAAGAAACCAAATGCTAGGGTGGTAAGGAAACTCTTGTGCAATGAAGTAATGGGAGGCTCAGAATTATTCCATGCCATGGAACCCACATTGGCAGGCTTTCCAGAGGCCACATGGATGCACACGTCTCTCCAAGACAATGCAGTCTCAGTGTGAACCTACCATTGGGAGGCCCAGTTACTCCCATAACTTTGACTCTTAATGAATATGAATGTCAAAATTTCTAACAGCTAAAAGGACAAAGGATTGCAGGGCCATGGTCTGCTGTATGGTTGTTGTGTCAGGGACACACTCAAATATTTAGAGGGTTATTACCTCTCTTAGCAGGCTATGAGGCTGTGGAGGCTGTGAAGGCTGTGAAGGGGAGGCCCTTGTCTCAACCACATGGATGTTGGTAGTTGAAACATCTCAAAGGAAAGGCTACATTGCCCACATGGCTATTCCATTGCTCACCACCATGGTCAGCTCACTAACTGTCCACAGGGTCTTGACAGGGCCCAGGCTGAACTGAGCTAGAGGACCACAGATGCCTCCCTGAATGGTCAGAGGTCAAGGACTGTCCTGAGACTTGATTGTCTATTGATACCCACTCAGATGGGACAAAGGATGCCTGCAGTCCCAGGAGGGCCCCACCAGCCCTCAAGTAGGCAGGGGGCTGGCACATTGCTACACCCAGTCCTGCATTAATCCACACATGTCCACTGAGTGCCCTCCTCTCTGGGCACTTTGCTGGAACTGGGGCTGCTCAGGCAGAGTAGGCCAGCACCACCTTTCCCAGATGGGAGGGCAGGAAGCAACCATGCATGACTCCTGACACCCTCCACAGCCCATGACTGACATCGAGTTCGATTTGAAACAGTCAGAGACAGTACAGACATTTCATTCTTCTCTCAGAGCCCAGGACTCGGGGGTAGAAATACAGTGGTCCAGCTCAACTCCCTGACTCGTGTGTGATCCTGGGCAAATGCTATCCATCCTGGAGACCTCAGAGATGAGAAAGGAAGGGTAATGGGGGCCAGTTATGCTTAAACCTAACCCTAACCCTAGAGAACCCTAACCTCTAACCCTAACACCCTAACCCCAGAACCCTAGACCCTCTACCCTGACTCCCATGACCTGACTCAAACCCCAGACCTAAACCCTAGCCTCGTGGATACAGAGGGATGATGGTACTCTGGAATAAACCAAGGGATTCATGACCCTGCATTTAACAATAGTTTCTCAGATCTGACACTAAAACACAAGCAATGAAAGAAAAAAAACAGATAATCTGGAGTTCCTCAAAATTACAAACTTTTGTACATCAAAAGAGGCTATCCAAAAAGTAAAAAGACAGCCCACAGAATGGAAGAAGATTTAGGCACATTATATATCTGATTAAGAGTCTTTACAGAATATATCAAGAATTTTTACCACTCAATAAAAGAGCAACCCAATTTTTGAAATGCACAAAGGACTTGCATAGACTGTTCTCCAGACAAGGCATACAAATGGTCAACAAGCACATGAAAAGATGTCACACATCAGTAGTCATGATGGAAATGCAAATTAAAACCACAGTGTGATCCCCCTTCACACACACTAAAATGGTTATATTAAAAATAAATAAAAATAACAAATGTTGGCAGCAATGTAGGGAAATTGAAACCCTTAAACTTTACTTATGCAAATGTAAAATGGTGCAATCTATGGGTACAAAACTTTGGCATTTTCTCACAAATATAATTATCATATTTTCAACAACTCTACTCCTAGATATACACCCAAAGAACTGATAACAGGTGTTCAAATAAAAACTTATACATCAATATTCATAGCAGCAATGTTCACAATAGCCCAAGATAGAAACAATTAAAATGTCCACCAACGGGTGAATGGATAAGCAAAATAAGGTAGATCCATAAGCTGCATTATTCTGTCATATAAAGAAATAAAGTAAAATTGTGCTGCTGCTGTGGAAAACAGTATGGCGGCTCCTCAAAAACTTAAACATGGAATTAACGTATGATCCCTCAGTTCTGCTCCAGGGCATACACCCAAAATATTAGAAAGCAAGCACTGGAACAGATATCTGTACCCCATATTCATAGCAACATTATTCACAGTAGCCAAAAGGTGGAAGCAACACAAGTGTCCTTCAACAGATGAATGCATAAATACAGTGTAGTATATACACAATGGAATATGATTCAACCTTTAAAACTAAGGTAATTCTCACACAGGTTGCAATGGTCTGAACCTTGAAGTCATTATGCTAAGTGAAACAAGCCAGACACAAAAGGATAAATATTCTATGATTCCACTAGTATGAGGTATCCAGATAAGTCAAATTCAAAGACAAAAAGTAGAATAAGTTTGCCAGGGGTTGAAGGGAGTAAGTGTTTAACGGTTACAGTTTCACTTGAGGGAAAAGGAAAAAGTTCTGGAGACGGATGGTGAGGATGTTTTTACAACAATGTGAATGTATTAATGCTATAGAAGCGTATACTTAAAATGACTTAAATGGTAAATGTTATGTGTTTTCAATCACAATGAAAAAAATGATGCATGTTACAACATGGGTAAACACTGAAAACATCCTAAGTGAAAGAAGCCATACAGGAAAAGCCACCCAGATCATACTCATCTTGTACACTTAAAATCCATGAAGGTTTTTAAAATGAGGGAAAGCCCCAGTGATGGTTCCAGAAAAAGAAAACTGGATTAGAATGGAGAAAGACATTTCCACAAAGTTGGGGCAGCTGGTGAAAGCTGAAGTGGTCCTGTGGATAGGATTATAATGTGGAAACCATAATGATCCCTCATTTTGGGGTTATGTCCTGGTTCCCTGGGAGACTGGCCCTGTTTTGGCCAAAACACACTGCAGTATTTGGTGTGAATGTAGAAAAGTTTGTACTGCTATTTAAAGTTTGAAATTTACTAGAAAATACTTTTCAATACAACCATGTCAGTAACATGCCAGAAAATCAGAGATGACATCAAACATTGCTAGAGAGGCCAAGACTTACCCAGACCAAATTCAACCAAAGCAGTGATGCTAATCACTTTGTCCACATGGTATTAAGAGGCACTGTGGGAAGATAATATTAGGATTCACTAGGTCTTGGGTGCTGTGGATGACCCGGGTGTAGTGGAAAACAGTGGGATTTCTGAAGTCTAGGTTTTCACATAAAACCACCAAAAAAATTGTCAGAACTGAAAAAATGAATTCAGTAAAACTGCAGGATCATTTGTGATTCTATACACTAATAATGAACTATCAGAAAGAAGAATTAAGAAAACAATTCCATTTATAATTTCATCCCCCAAAAAACTCGGAATAAATTTAACCAAGGACTTGAAAGACCTGCACACTGAAAACTAAGACACTGATGAATGAAACCGAAAGACACAAATCAATGGAAAGGTATCCCACGCGCGTGGGTGAAAATATTGTGAAAATGTCCGTGCTACCCAAAGGAATGTACACATACATGTGACCACTACCAAAATTTCAATGACATTTCATAGAAACAAAAACAATCTTAACATTTCTGTGGAGCCACAAAAGATCCAGAAGAGCCAAAGCGACCCTGGGGAAGGAGAACCGGCTGGAGGCATCTCACTCCCTGATTTCACACTACATTACAAAGCTACAGTCCCAAAAATGTGTGGAATTGGCACAAAAACAGGCACACAGACCAGAGGAACAGAGCAGAGAGTCCAGGAATAAACCTACAGGTATGTGGTCAGTTAATTCACAAGAAAGGAGCCAAGAACATACACCAGGGAAAGGACAGTCCCCTCAATAAATGGTGCTGGGAAAACCAGACGCCACACACCAAAGAACAACACTACAAAAGTGGCCCAAAACCCAGTTTTCCACATAAAGCCCTTCCTCTCCTGGCTCCTCTGAAGACAGACACCCTCAGTGGTCAGCCACACACAGGAACCTTCTCCCCACTTTTCCACACCTTTTCCCTCAGCGGCATCACCTCCTGGCAGGTCTTGAGGAGCCCAGGCTCCTGTCAGAGAGAAATGGACCTCACGATGTCCCAAAGCTGAAGCCCCAGTGGGTCCTGAGGAGACCCCGGCTTCCTTTAGTGTGGACTCGACCCTGGGTTGTCCTGAAGCCTGGCCGTCAGCATGGACTCAGCCCCGCGTGTTCCAGAAGCCAAAGCCCCAGCAGGTCCTGAGGAGACGGGGCTCCCGCCGACTGCGCGGGGAGCCAAGTCCGCAGGCAAAATGCGCATTCCTGCCGAGGATCAGGAAGGCGGGCTCACGTTCCCTGCCAGCCAATGGAAACGTGCAGACCAAGCCACCTCCCAGTTCAGTGGAGGCCCCGCCCTTTAAGGGCACTTCTGCTGCATCCGATAAACTGTGAAAATTCAAACTGTCAAGTATCCCATGACTTCTCCAAAATAGTTAAGGAACAATTAACTGGAAACTGTATGAAATGAAATGACTGTAGACACAAACTTTAAAACTTAAGCCAAACTCACTCAAATTTATTAACAGACATTTAAAATGTAAAACTATAAAAATTACAGAGATAAACATAGAAAATCGATATGACCTTGGGTTTGGTCTGGAGATCATGAGCTGTGAGCTTTAACACACAACACAAATGTCAATGCACAAAAGAAAAAAGTAATCTTATGGGCTTTGTGAAATTAAAAATTTCTACTCTCAAAGACCTTATTCAGAAAATCAAGAGACAAGCCACAAACTGGGAGAAAAATATTTGCAAAACTTGTATCTGATAAAGGATTTGGACTCAAAATAGACAAAGACCTCTAAAACAACCCCGTAAAAAATAGGTTAGGATCTGAACAGACACCCAGCCAAAAAAGATATACAGATAGTAAAAGTCATACAAAAGCATGGTCAACATCATACACCGTTAGGGAATTACAAATTTAAATCATGAGATACCACAGCACACCTATTAGGACTGAGGCAGGAGATAGATGGGCTCCAGGATAGACATTTAAAACTGGCCTCCTGTTCACACTTCCTGGGGTGAGAAGAAGATGGGCTCCAGGCCGGACATTCATTAGCAGCCCCCTGTTTACATTTCCTGAAGCAAGAGACAAACGGGCTCCAGGGCTACCTGTTTATGACTGGACTCCTGTCTATATTTCGAGATCTGCACCTCGATACAAAAACCAGCAACAGAAACAGGGTAAGTAACTGGACATTGGACATTTTTATGGCAAGGACAGAGTGGGACTAAACCCTGTTAAAAGATCAAGAGGTCATACATTTCTCATCCTTGGGGCAAGGGAGACATTGCACATGTGCAGAAAGCCTCCTTGGGGGACAAAAAGGAAGGGGCACCACACCAAAATAGGTGATGCTAAGGACGTCCCATAGGTCGCTTGGGCTGTAATCCATCTTGGAAAAAAGTTGCACACGCATGTTGGGGAGGGTCCTAGGGCAGGGCAGGTGCGGAAAAAGAAACCAGATAATTGGCCAGAGGTAAACAGAGACCTGGAAGAACTGCCCTATATAAGTGACTTAACCACCTCTTTACTGCGCTCCTTCTCATTGGGGGGATGCCCACACGCTTTCTCTCCGGGTGTGCATCTCTGCCTTGCTTCTGTCTTAACTAAACAAACTGTTTCTCTGTGTGCTCTCCCACCTGTTGTTGTGCTATGTCTCTAACAATAAACTTTGTACCTGTTTTTACAGTTTTGCCTCTTTATGAAATGCATTTTTCACTGGGGCAAGAGCCAGGGTGTGTGGTGGCTAGCATTCCTAGTTTTCATCCAGGATAGCCAGGTTCAAATCCTGGGCAGGGAATTAAGATCTCACTTCACACCACCACTCACTGCTGCCTCTCCAAAATCAGGACTGCCAAACTCAAAAAAAATAATGACAAGACCAATTGCTGGACGGTGAGGAACAACAGGAACTCTCCCTGCTTACTGGTGGGATGCATGTACAGCCACTTTGTAAGACAGTTTGTCACTTCTTTCCAAAGCTAAACAAGTCTCACCTTGGGATCCAACAATCGTGCTTTCAGTATTTAGACAACTGCTTTGAAAATCTATGTCCAAATGCAAACAAAGATGCAATAATGCACAGCAGCTCTACTCATAAATGGCTAAAAACCTGAGGAAATCAGAATGTCCTTCAATACATGAATGCATAAGCAAACTGGGGTACATCCATGTCAAGGTAAGTAGAATATGCCACCCCAAAATATGCCTCTCTGGCATAAGGTTTATTTCAGTCTGCTTAAAAAAAAAAAAAAAAAGGAATCTCAGAAAACTGAGTAGAGATTTCCCTTTTGTGAAGGACATTTACAATATAGAAGTCTCTATTTATAAGGGCATGTCCCTCTTTGCACCAGAAAGAAGGATAATGAAATCTCAAGTAACTGTTAGCAGTGAAGAAGTCCTGACTTAAATGTGCTAACAATCATACATTTGTTTGCTGTGCTTTGCATGATAACCTGCCGTAACTGGCTTCCCCCCTTCCCCAACATCTTCTGTTTTTAGCTGAAGATGGTATTTAAGGTGATGGCTTTGCTCATTTCAGGGAGTGAGTCAGTTTTCCTTGGTATCCCCCCTGTACACAGGAGGGTATACATGTTATTAAACTTCTGTTTTTCTCCTGGTAATCTGTCTTTTATTATTGGGGGGTGGGGGGCGTCTCAACCAAGAACCTAGAAAAGTAGAGGGAAAGTTGTTTTTCCTCCCATACATGTGCAATGGAACACTACTCAGCAGTAGAAAGGAATGCACCAGCAATGTATGGAAACATATGGATAAATCTTCAGTATATACTGCTAAGTGAAAGGACCCAGTCTGAAGAGGCTGCACCCAGCATGACCCCATTTATGACACACTAGGAAAGACAAAGCTACATAGATGATAAGCATATCCTGGGTGGGGGTTTGAAGTATTCCATGTGATACTCTAGGATGGATACCTGTCACTATACATTTGTCTATGCCCATAGATTTGTATAGCCCAAGGGGTCAATCATAATCTATTCAACTTTAGCTATTTAGAATGTAGGAGTGTCACAGAATGGAATACATAATGTGTCAGAATGTAACTGCATTAGAAATGCATGGAAGGGGCTTCTCTGGTGGCTCAGTGGTTAAGAATCCACCTGCCAATGCAGGGGACACGGTTCGAGCCCTGGTCCAGGAAGATCCCACATGCTGCAGAGCGACTAAGCCCATGCGCCATAACTACTGAGCCTGCGCACCACAACTACTGAAGCCTGCGAGCCTAGAGCCCATCCTCTGCAACACGAGAAGCCACCACAACGAGAAGACCACGCACCACAACGAAGAGTAGCCCCCCGCTCGCCGCAACTAGAGAAAGCCCATGCACAGCAATGAAGACCCAATGCAACCCCTCCCCCAAAAAAGAAAGAAATGTATGGAAAAAACTCACAGTAGGGGTAAGGGATAGGGCAAAAGGTGCTGACCTAAGTAACCTTTGGAAATGAACAGAATCTGTAGACTAAAGGTAAAGTTGACCATACATAAACAGTGGGCTTTATTTTATGAAGTTCTTTCCAGGGTGTAGTAGCTAACAATTCTGAAACCTCTGCACGTGTAACCTGGAAAGGAGCAATGCATAGATAAATGGCAGATGGTGGGAGCCAGGTTCCTTGGTGTGGGAGTGGGAAGTTACAAGTAAGCAAGGCCTCTGCCCTCATAATCCTGGATCTGGGCTTCCTGGGAGGATGGTGACTGGCCGGGGGGAAACGCACAGATCTTCACGCTGGGAAGACCCTGCAGGCATAGGAACTTCACACCCCATCTTTCCACCCATACCTGCTGGAAACACTCAGTCCTGCATAATCAGTCAATTGTAGCTTTTAAGACATCCTCACCACTAGGCAGATAGCAGAGCCCAAGGGTCTTGCTTACCCCTAAGCTGTCCCAGAATCCAGGCCCTGGGGGTGGAGCCAGATTGAGGGTTCCTGGGCCTCTGACCAGCAGGTGAGAGGAAGGAGGAAGACTGGTCCTGAGGACAGAGGTTCTCTGAAGTCTGTGATGCCTGGTGCCCTGATGGGATTCATTCCCTGTGGGGACATGGGCGGGGCCTGCAGTGGTTCTGTGTTCCACCTGGGCCCTTTGATGAAGCCATGGCAGCACTGGGCTCAGAAGTCTCCTGGCAGTGACTCAAACTCTGACACAGTGGTTTTACAAAGGAACAAGAGAGTGAAGCTGAGTCCCTGACGGCCACTCCTTTCTGCCTCTGAGGTGTTTCCATGAGGACCGCAGTCGTCACCTGCACGTAGTCTGCTGTGACCTACCTGCCCTCATTGGCCTTTCCTCTCCCTCCCTGTGATGATTCCAGTGACATTTCCAGCCTGGACCCCTCTCCCAGGCCAGACGCCTCTGTCCAGCCACTGCACCCCCATCTCACCCTGGGGGCTACCAGGCCCCTCAGAGGACTGGGATCCTGCAGCTCCCCACACCCAGGAGCAGCCCCACCTTCCCAGGTTGCCGAGCCCAGGCACCAGGTGTAACCGAGCAGGACCCTATGGGGCCTTCCCAGGACAGACCCCTCCCCCATATCCTCTTCTGTAGCTCCTCTTTGAAGTACCAGGATAACAGTATCTGATGTACGCTTTCTGAGTTGTTTACAGATGTTAAAACTACCACTAAGCGGAAGAACTTCACTACTCGATGATCATGAACAGGTAGCCCCAGAGCTTCTGGTGCCTAAGAATTTACAATGTTAACTGCCCTGTTACCATCAGCCAGAGGGCTGTGCCCCAGCTGATCACATACCCTGTGACCTCCCTTCTTAAACTGGCCTTTAAAATGCTTTGCTGAAATCCCTCAGGGAGTTCGGGGTTTTAGAGCAAAAGCCACCTGTCCTCCATGTATCAGCACTTTTACAATTAAAGCTCTACTTTCCTTCACCACAACCGGTGTCAGTAGATTGGCTTTACTGCGCTTGGGCAAGGGGACCCAAGTTTGGTTCAGTAACACTGGGGCCTCCCAGCCTCTCACACTCCCTGTGCCCCAGTGACTGTCAGCTCCTCCTCCAGAGTCTGTGGCCAGTCTCCACACTATTTCACCTCTACACCCACAGCCCTGGCCCAAGCCCGATCCCTCCATTAGGCCCTGACAAACCTCGCTGCCCCCAAAGTGCATCTCACATCCCACCCCAAAGAGTGGTCTTTCTGAAGCATAAATGAGACTTTGACTCTCTCCCACCTGTACACCCCCGCAAAGTTTCCCCACTTTTGCTGGGGTGTCTGGTGGGGGAGGCATCCATCATGGCCCTGAGAGTCCCTGGCATCCCCACTAGGCTGCTGGCTCCTGCGTCCCCTGACAGTGAGCATCTCAGCAGGCTAGGCGACACGGCACAAAACCCCAGAACTGCTCACCTCAGGACGGGGCTAGCAATGCACTGCCACTGCATGATCAAAGGGAGCAGAGAAGGGTTCCCCAGCCGGGACACAAACGCTGCCCAGACTCTCCCTGAGCCATCGCATGAACCCCGTGGGACGTGAGGGAAGTAGGGACTGAGGCACATATTGGTTCCTAAGCAGGATGGTGTGGGCTCAGCCATGTCCCCCACAAACTCACGTGTTGAATCCCTAAAACCCAGGACCCCAGGATGTGGCTGTATTTGGAGACGGGGTTTTTAAAGAGGCGATCAAGGTAAAAATGAGGTCACTAGGGTGGATCCTAATCCAAAAACCTGATGTCCTACAAGAAGAGATTAGGACACAGACAGGCACAGGGGGAGACCATGTGAGGACATGGGGAGAGGATGGCTGTCTGCATGCCAAGGAGAGAAGCCTGAGAAGAAACACCTTGATCTCAGACAGCATCCAGGACTGGGAGATGTCTGTTGTTTAAGCTGTCCTGTCTGTGGTATTAGTTACGGCAGCCCCAAATAGACCCACACACAGGATAACTCAGGGCCCAGACGGGACAGAGCTCACTCTCCATTCCCCTGTACATGTGTTACAGGAGCCTCAGGAACTGAGGAGGGGGTCCCAGAGGGGAGGCACAAGATAGATGTTAGGCATTAACACGACTGCATTCATGTTAAATGTGCCTGAACTACATTCACATGAGATGGTTTTTTCCTGTATGTACATCGGCACCTTTAGTCTGGACTGTGGATCTTTGGCTCCACCACCTCCACTGACAGCAATAGCCTGGGCCCCGACACCCACCTTCCCTGGACTTTCACAAGGAGGGGGACAGAGGCATCTTCAGCTTCGGCCCATTTTTGGGAGACAAACCTTTACTCTAAAAGCCAAGGTGCTTTGCGAACCCCTCCCCACCTGTCACATAAAGTGAGGCTTAATCTCATCCCACTTTTCGCAAACCCCAGCTCATGCTGAGACCACCACTTAGGTGATGGTGCTTCAGACCAGCCCCTTTAAAAGGTCCCTGGAGTTCAGCTCTCTCGGCCCTGCCTTCAGTTTAAGAGAGAAGTTTCTTTGACAACCTTAAAAAATCTGCTCAGTTTCCTTAACAAACAAGCTTCACAATCTCTCAAACTCTTCTCCTTCAAACATTCCTACTCTAGGCTTGCTGCACCTAAAGTGACAGTGCTGTCATCACGTACCAGAAAGCGATTTCTCCAAGCCAGTAGTTATTGGTTACATAATGCTATTGATGAGGAAATCCCAGAAGAGCCAGCTTTGCAATGTAACCACTTCTGGACTTGGCACTGTGTCTCTTTCCACGGAAAGAGAGGAGTGGCTGTTTCCACGGGCCCCATGGTAGAAGAGCTCACTTTCTGATGAAGCCAGGCCTTGATCCTTTCCAGGTGATTCTAGAGTCCTCATCATCACCAGACCCCCACCCACATGGCTGTTGTCTGTGCCAATTTGTTTGAGACCTTGGTAATCTCCTAAAATTAGGGTTATTTTATACACAGATAATGGGTTGAATGGTGACCCCAAAAGATGTGTCCCCCCCCAGAACATGTGAACAGGACCACATGTCGGAAAAGGGTCTTCATATATGTAGCTAAGGATCTCGAGGTGAGGTCATTTTGGGTTAGGGTGGCCCCCAATCCAATGACAGCATCCTCCCAAGAGACAAAAGAGGAGAAACCCAGACACAGGAGAAGCCACGTGAAGACAGACGCAGAGATGGGAGGGATACAGCCAAAAGCCTGGGGACGCATGGAGCCCCCAGAATCTGGATAAGGCAGGAAAAACCCTATCCTGGAGCCTCTGGAGGGACTTCAGTCCTACAACACCTTGATCTCAGATGTCTGATCTCCAGGACTCGGGGAGAATGAATTCCTGTTGTTTTAAACCACTCAGCTTGTGGTCATTTGTTAGAGAAGCCACAGAACAGTCACACAGACCCTGCTCTGTTGGATCCTGGAAATGTGGGTCTCACTAAAGGCAGACAGAGGCTGGATTATGGAACCCTTAAAGTCAGCATTGGGCCCCCAGAAATCCTAAAGCAGTGGCTGGACACCAGAGTGTTGAGGGGTCAAGTCGGAAGCCCTAAGGGTGCTGTCTGCACACGGCCTCCCCAGGTTCTTACACCTTTACGTGTGGGGGGGTATTTCAATCCTGATTCAGGACCTTTAACAATACCATTCACACTGCTAATTAAGAACTCACCAGTGGAGATTGGTTCAAGATGGCAGAGTAGAAGGACGTGCGCTCACTCCCTCTCGCGAGAGCACCGAAATCACAACTAACTGCTGAACAATCATCGACAGGAAGACACTGGAACTCACCAAAAAAGATACCCCACATCCAAAGACAAAGGAGAAGCCACAATGAGATGGTAGGACGGGCGCAATCACAATCAAATCAAATCCCATAACTGGTGGGTGGGTGACTCACAAACTGGAGAACACTTACACCACAGAAGTCCACCCACTGGAGAGAAGGTTCTGAGCCCTACATCACACTTCCCGACCTGGGGTTCTGGCCACGGGAGGAGGAATTCCTAGAGGATCAGACTTAGAAGGCTAGTGGGATTTGATTGCAGGCCTCTGACAGGACTGGGGGAAACAGAGACTCCACTCTTGGAGGGCACACACAAAGTAGTGTGCACATTGGGACCCAGGGGAAGGAGCAGTGACCCCATAGGAGACTGAGCCAGACCTACCTGCTAGTGTTAGAGGGTCTCCTGGAGAGGCAGGGGGTGGCTGTGGCTCACCGTGGGGCCAAGGACACTGGCAGCAGAAGTTCTGGGAAGTACCCCTTGGAGCGAGCCCTCCCAGTGTCTGCCATTAGCCCCACCAAAGAGCCGGGTAGGCTCCAGTGCTGGATCGCTTCAGGCCAAACAACCAACAGGGAGGGAACCCAGCCCCACACATCAGCAGACAAGCAGAATAAGTTTTACTGAGCTCTGCCCACCAGAGCAACACCCAGCTCTACCCACCACCAGTCCCTCCCATCAGGAAGCTTGCACAAGCCTCTTAGATAGCCTCATCCACCAGAGGGCAGACAGCAGAAGCAAGAAGAACTACAACCCTGCAGCCTGTGGAAAAAAAACCACATTCACAGAAAGACAGACAAAATGAAAAGGCAGAGGACTTTGTACCAGATGAAGGAACAAGATAAAACCCCAGAAAAATGACCAAATGAGGTGGAGTTAGGCAACCTTGAATAATGATAGTGAAGATGATCCAGGACTTCGGAAAAAGAATAGAGGCAAAGATCAAGAAGATGCAAGAAATGTTTAACAAAGACCTAGAAGAATTATTAAAGAACAAACAGAGATGAACAATACAATAACTGAAATGAAAATTACACTGAACGGAATCAATAGCAGAATAACTGAGGCAGAAGAACGGATAAGTGACCTGGAAGACAGAATCGTGGAATTCACTGCTGCAGAACAGAATAAAGAAAAAAGAATGAAAAGAAATTAAGACAGCCTAAGAGACCTCTGGGACAACATTAAATGCAACAACATTCCCATTATAGGGGTCCCAGAAGGATAAGAGAGTGAGAAAGGACACGAAAAAATATTCGAAGCGATTATAGTTGAAAACTTACCTAACATGGGAAAGGAAACAGCCACCCAAGTCCAGGAAGCACAGAGAGTCTCAGGCAGGATAAACCCAAGGAGAAACATACCGAGACACATAGTAATCAAATTGACAAAAATTAAAGACAAAGAAAAATTATTGAAAGCAACAAGGGAAAAACAACAAATAACATACAAGGGAACTCCCATAAGGTTAACAGCTGATTTCTCAGCAGAAACTCTACAAGCCAGAAGGGAGTAGCATGACATATTTAAAGCGATGGAAGGGAAGAACCTACAACCACGACTACTCTACCCAGCAAGGGTCTCATTCAGATTCGATGGAGAAATCAAAATTTTACAGACAAGCAAAAACAAGAAAATTCAGCACCACCAAACCAGCTCTACAACAAATGCTAAAGCAACTTCTCTAAGTAGGAAACACAAGAGAGGAAAAGGACCTACAAAAAGAAACCCATAACAATTAAGAAAATGGTAATAGGAACATACATATGGATAATTACCTTAAACGTGAATGGATTAAATGCTCCAACCAAAAGACATAGGCTCGCTGGATGGATACAAAAAGAAGACCCATATATATGCTGTCTAGGAGAGACCCACTTCAGACGTAGGGACACATACATACTGAAAGTGATGGGATAGAAAAAGATATTCCATGCAAATGGAAATCAAAAGAAAGCTGGAGTAGCAACACTCATATCAGAAAAAATCGACTGGGAACTGAGCCGACGCCCCGGGGGAGAAGAGGGGTTGGACAGGCATCGGAGGCGGGACTCCGTTCGCCCTGCCCAGCCCCGGAGGGAGAGAGCAGAGGATCCGGGCACCAGCCAAGGAGCCGGGCACTATCTCTACCTGCGGCGAGTCGCCGCTACAGCCGCCGCCGGGCTACCCACCCCACACCGCCAGGGGGCCCAACGCAGCCTGCACCCGCGCAACAGACGCACGGCGGCCGCGGCCCCAAAGCCGGCGCTGCTGACGTCAGGCCGACATCAGAGGGGATGCCGCAGCAGGGCGGGGGATGGGACGACGAAGGAGGGCGTTTTCAGAGCACGGCGCCGGGCTGGGGCCGCTGACGTCGGGCTCAGGTGCGCGCGCTCGCTCGCCCGCCCAAGTGCGGCCCAGGTGGCGGCCTGCAGCGGGCCGTGGCGAGAGGGTGAGAGTCCGTGCTTTCCGACGGAGCTGCGCTGTCCTCGGCCCCGCGGGGTCCCACCACTACCGAGAGGATGGAGAGCCTCCCACGACGCCCCAGCAGGGCCCGCGATCCCACGCTGGCCGACCCTCGCTAGCTGCTTGAAATTTGCATTTTATCCGCCACCTAGGCCTTGTCTGCTGAGTCAGTGGCGTTGTGGTACCAAAGAAATGGAAGAAAAGGAGCGATGTGACCGACTCCGTTCGGTCCTCCAGCCTTGAGGCCTATTTGGCATTTGCAGAAAGGAAAATACAGCAAGAAAATCGTGTTTTTTTGGAAGGGGTCGAAGAGGAGGGTGGAAGAAGGAAAACAAGGTCTTAGATTTTATATGATTTTTTTTTAAACTGCTGCACTTCGACAGTGGTGGCAAAATACACTAAATCCAAAAGTTATCTTTGTTTTGAGAAGAGGGGGATTATTGTTCCTTTTGATTACAACCTTTTCTCCCCGTGACAAAACATAAATCATGGACACCAGAAAATAAGGTAGACCTCAGGAATCCTGCAAAGACTGAGAAGCTTACATTCCTCCTCAGGAGGGAAGAGTGGGGTGTTTTTAGCCCTCTCTGGAACCTAAAACGAAAAACATGAGTTGCGTGCCATGGAAAGGAGACAAAGCCAAATCCGAATCACTGGAGCTGCCCCAGGCTGCACCCCTACAAATCTACCATGAGAAACAGCACAGGGAGCTTTGTGCTCTGCACGCCCTCAATAACGTCTTCCAGGACAGCAATGCCTTCACCCGGGACACGCTGCGAGAGATTTTCCAGAGGTTGTCTCCAAACACCATGGTGATGACCCCCCACAAGAAGAGCATGCTGGGAAATGGGAACTACGATGTGAACGTCATTATGGCAGCACTTCAAACCAAAGACTGTGAAGATGTTTGGTGGGACAAGCTCAAGGATGTCGGAGCCATTGCTCTCACTAACGTTATGGGCTTCATCATGAATCTGCCCTCCAGCCTGTGTTGGGGTCCACTGAAGTTGCCACTCAAAAGGCAGCACTAGGGCTTCCCTGGTGGCGCAGTGGTTGAGAGTCCGCCTGCTGATGCAGGGGACACGGGTTCGTGCCCCGGTCCAGGAAGATCCCACATGCCGCGGAGAGGCTGGGCCTGTGAGCCATGGCCGCTGAGCCTGCGCGTCCAGAGCCTGGGCTCTGCAACGGGAGAGGCCACAACGGTGAGAGGCCCACGTACCGCGGGAAAAAAAAAAAAAAAAGGCAGCACTGGATCTGTGTTCGAGAGGTGGGAGGTGCCCATTACAACCTCGACTCCGAACTGAAGACTCCCGAATGGATTGGAGGGGAGGGCAAGCTCAGGAAATTTCTAAAACATCTTTTGCGAGGAAAGAACTGTGAACTCCTGCTGGTGGTACCAGAAGAGGTGGAGGCCCATCACAGCTGGAGGGCTGATGTGTAACAGTTCTACCCAGCCTTCCCTCACCTCAAACCCCGAAATCCTCTGTGATGTGCTGTGGCCTCTACAGTGGGTCTGCCCTTGCCACGTCCCCAAACGTCTCAACGGGTTTTCCCCCTCAGGTTTGACAGTGCAATAGGACAGACGTGTAGACTGTTACAGAACCAACCAGTGTTGCTTGTTCTGGGGAAGGAAAGTGGGAGCTCTGTGTGCTTAGGGAAAGTTATGGAAGACTTTTGTTTTATTTAAGAGAGGAGAAAGAAAGGTGGGTCTTAGCTTATTTCCCCATTTCTCTGAGGACTTGGCAGAGGCTCTGCTGGAGTTCACTGCTACTCTGACTCACCTGGAGATATTGCCTTCAATTCCCCTTTCCTGGCAACCAGTGGATCTGAAGACATAGTACAGGCAAAGCCCATGTTGACGGGTTTGAAGGACTTAGAGCAAAAAGGCCTCTTAGGAAACCATCTCCAAAACTGCAGCAGCAGTACAGCATGCTGTCTCCAACACTTAATGCAGCCCTTACCCCATTTTTAAGAGTGTTTTATGGCCATCCTTGGAGTTTTATAATGAAAAGTTCTCTAATATTCCATGCCGGGTGGTTGAATCCTGTGACAGTCTAGTGTGACAGGGTGAGCTAGATTCCTAAGAGGATGTGGCCAGAACCAGGCTGGGGAAGGCATGGGCAGCCTGTCCGCCTCACTCCAGCATCATCCCTCCCACTTCACTGCATTGCATTGGTTTAGGAGGCTTTGGGGCACAAGATAGTCAAAAGGGCAGTTTTTCCAGCTGACCCACTCTGGCAAAAATCAGGAAAAAAATAAGACTGCCTTTGACATCAAATTCTACTAGTTTGAGACAGAGCTGGGCAAGGAAAGTATTGGGAAGATAAGCCTTCAGAAACTTGGAGCAGCTAGAATGGGTAGAAATCCTAGGCTTGGAGTCACTATAGTGACAAGAAGCAGAGCCCTCACATTGGGTGGACATGTGCATTACGCTTTGTCATCTCTCTGTAGCTTACTTTACAGATCAACTGAGGATAGACCTGCCCCCTACCTCTTTAAATACTTGTAGGCCACTATTCTCCACGTAACTCGGGAAAACAAAAGGAGAAGTAAGGGTCATACTACACCGCCTGTAACCACAGGGGCTGTGGTTTTCTCAGGGCAGGCGGGCAGGCAAGGATGGCCTGTCCAGCCCTCACAGGTCAGTGGTTTTGGCAGGTCTGAGAGCTGCCCCACTGGCCAGACCTCTCCAATAGCAGAGCCAGCCTGGGGCTTGCGTGTCCAGCCTGAGCAAGCTTAACGGGATGAAGCTGAGGCTTTCTCCCCATTGTGACTGGAGTGCATGTTTACACCAGCACTTTTTCTGCACATGTATCTTCAATCCAACAAGGCCATTTTTTATGCTGAGTAACAGAGGCCACCAAGCGGCAACTGCATTACACCCTCTCAGCAAGTGGCCGCATTGTCTTCTGCACCATTTTCTACACCAGACCTGCTTGGCACCACAGGGAGCTCTTCGCCCCCGCACAATGACATTCCAACCACCACCAGCCAGAAGTTACAGCCAACCTTGCTCATTGTCACAAGCAGGACCTTGTGTCCATTGGCACTGTCAGTGATGTAAGCCATTTCCTGGGAGGAGAAGGAAACTCCTCGCCACCAGTCTGCTTGGGCCTGTGCAAATGGCACTTCAAAGGAGTCCCCATGCACTTGGAGTCTGTGAGCCAGTGGGATATATGCAAAGACGCTTTAACATTTCAGGGCTGGTTTCTCTGTTCGTATCCAATTCTGGTGCTTAGGAACAGGGACCTATGCTGATGCCCAAGGGCAAAAAGCCCCACTTCCTTTAGAAAGGGGGCAGTCCTGACCCTGATGCCCAGTAAGGGGCAATCCTAGGCTTTTTGTTTTTCTTGCTTTTATTCCTTTTTGTTGGCCTCGTGCTGGGTTTGTTTACAAAAGATGTATATTGTTTAACCAAATATTAAAAATGGAAAACTCCATACATAAATTTAAAAAAAGAAAGAAAAAATAGACTTTAAAATAAAGAATGTTACAAGAGACAAGGAAGGACACTACATAATGATCAAGGGATCAATCCAAGAAGATATAACAATATAAATATATATGCACCCAACATAGGAGCACCTCAATATATAAGGCAATTGCTAACAGCTATAAAAGAGGAAATCGAGAGTAACACAATAATAGCGCGGGACTTTAACAACTCACTTACATCACTGGAGATCAAGACAGAAAATTAAAATCAAAACACAAGCTTTAAATGACACAATAGACCAGACAGATTTAATTGATATTTATAGGACATTCCATCCCAAATCAGCAGATTACACTTTCTTTTCAAGTGCACATGGAACATTCTCCAGGATAGATCACATCTTGGGTCACAAACCAAGCCTCAGTAAATTTAAGAAAACTGAAATCATATCAAGCATCTGTTCCGACCACAAAGCTATGAGATTAGAAATCAATTACGGGAAAAAAATGTAAAAAACACAAACACATGGAGGCTAAACACTACGTTACTAAATAACCAAGAGATCACTGAAGAAATCAAAGAGGAAATCAAAAAATACCTAGAGACAAATGAGAACAAAAACATGATGATCCAAAACCTATGGGATGCAGCAAAAGCAGTTCTAAGACGGAAAGTTATAGCTATACAAGCCTACATCAAGAAACAAGGAAAATCTCAAATAAACAATCTAAGCTTACACCTAAAGGAACTAAAGAAAGAAGAAAAGAACCCAAAGTTAGTAGATGGAAAGAAATCATACAGATCAGAGCAGAAATAAATGAAACAGAAACAAAGCAAACAATAGCAAATATCAATAAAACTAAAAGCTGGTTCTTTGAGAAGATAAACAAATATCATAAACCTTCAGCCAGACTCATCAAGAAAAAGAGGGAGAGGACTCAAATCAATAAAATTAGAAAAGAAAAAGAAGAAGTTACAACGGACACCACAGAAATACAAAGCATCCTAAGAGACTACTACAAGCAACTCTATGCCAATAAAATGGACAACCTGGAAGAAATGGACAAATTCGTAGAAAGGTATAACATTCCACGACTGTACCAGGAAGAAATAGAAAATATGAACAGACCGATCACAAGTAAAGAAATTGAAACTGTGCTTAAAAATCTTCCAACAAACAAAAGTCCAGGACCAAATGGCTTTACAGGTGAATTCTATCAAAAATTGAGAGAAGAGCTAACACCCATCTTTCTCAAACTCTTCCAAAAAATTGCAGGGGAAGGAGCACTCCCAAACTCATTCTATTGAGGCCACCATCACCCTGATACCAAAACCAGACAAAGATACTAAAAGAAAAGAAAATTACAGACCAATATCACTGATGAGTAGAGACACAAAAATCCTCAACAAAATACTAGCAAACAGAATCCAACAACACATTAAAAGGATCATACACCATGATCAAGCGGGGTTTATCTCAGGGATGCAAAGATTCTTCAATATACACAACTCAAACAATGTGATACATCATATTAACAAACTGTAGACTAAAAACCATATGATCATCTCAATAGATGCAGGAACAGCTTTTAACAAAATTCAACACCCATTTATGATAAAGAAAGTGGGCATAGAGGAAACCTACCTCAACATAATAAAGGGTATATATGACAAACCCACAGCAAACATCATTCTCAATGGTGGAAAACTGAAAGCATTTCCTCTAAGATCAGGAAAAAGACAAGGATGTCCACTCTCGCCACTATTATTCAACATAGTTTCGGAAGTCCTAGCCACAGCAATCAGAGAAGAGAAAGAAGTTAAATGAATACAGATTAGAAAAGAAGAAGTAAAACTGTCACTGTTTGCAGATGACATTGATACTATATATAGAGAATCCTAAAGATGTCACCAGAAAACTACTAGAGCTGATCTGTGAATTTGGTAAAGTAGCAGGATACAAAATCAATGCAAAGAAATCTCTTGCATTCCTATACACTAACAATGAAAGAGCAGAAAGAGAAATTAAGGAAACAATCCCATTCACGATTGCAAAAAAAAGAATAAAATACCTAGGAATAAACCTACCTAAAGTGGTAAAAGACCTGTACTCAGAAAACTATAAGATAATGATGAAAGAAATCAAAGATAATATAAACAGATGGAGAGGTATACAACATTCTTGGATTAGAGGAACCAATATTGTGAAAATGGTTATACGACTCAAAGGAATCTACAGATTCAATGCAATCCCTATCAAATTACCAGTGGCATTTTTTACAGAACTAGAACAAAAAAGCTTACAATTTGTATGGAGACACAGAAGACCCACAATAGCCAAAGCAGTCTTGAGGGAAAGAAACGGACCTGGAGGAATCAGACTCCCTGACTTAAGACTATACTACAGAGCTATAGTAATAAACACAATATGGTACTGGCAAATAAACAGAAATATAGATCAACAGAACAGGATAGAAAGCCCACAGATAAACCCACGCACCTAGGTCAACTAATCTATGACAAAGGAGGCAAGAATATACAATGGAGAAAAGACAGTCTCTTCAATAAGTGGTGTTGAGAAAACTGGACAGCTACATGTAAAAGAATTATATTAGAACACTCCCTAACACCATACACAAAAATAAACTCCAGATGGATTAGAGACGTAAATGTAAGACCAGGCACTATAAAACTCTTAGGGGAAAACATAGGAAGAAGACTCTTTGCCATAAATCACAGCAAGTTCTTTTTTGATCCACCTCCTAGAGTGATGGAATAAAAAACAAAAATAAACAAATGGAACCTAATGAAACTTAAAAGCTTTTGCAAAACAAAGGAAACTACAAACAAGACGAAAAGACAACCCTCAGAATGGGAGAAAATATTTGCAAATGAATCAACAGACAAAGGATTAATCTTCTAAATATATAAACAGCTCATGCAGCTCAATATTAAGAAAACAAACAACCCAATCCAAAAACGGGCAGAAGACCTAAATAGACATTTCTCCAAAAAAGACATACAGAAGGCCAAGAAGCACATGAAAAGCTGTTCAACATCACTAATTATTAGAGAAACGCAAATCAAAACTACAATGAGGTATCACCTCACACCAGTTAGAATGGGTATCATCAGAAAATTTACAAACGGCAAATGCTGTAGGGTGTGGAGAAAAGGGAACCCTCTAGCACTGTTGGTGGGAATGTAAATTGATACATTCAATTTGTATGAACATACCAAGTCACTATGGAGAACAGTATGGAGGTTCCTTAAAAAACTAAAAACAGAATTACCATATGATCCAGCAATCCCACTACTGGGAATATACCCAGAGAAAACCATAATTCAAAAAGACACACGCACCCCAAGGTTCACTGTAGCACTATTTACAATAGCCAGGTCATGGAAGCAACCTAAATGCCCATCGACGGATGAATGGATAAAGATGTGGTACATATATACAATGGAGTATTACTCAGCCATAAAAAGGAAAGAAATTGGGTGATTTGTAGAGATGTGGATGGATTTAGAGACTCTCATACAGAGTGAACTAAGTCAGAAAGAGAAAAAAAATATTGTATAGTAACGCATATATGTGGAACCTAGAAAAATGGTACTGATGAACTAGTTTGCAGGGCAGAAATAGAGACACAGATGTAGAGAACAAACGTATAGACACCAAGGGGGGAAAGTGGCGGGGAGTGAGTGGGATGAACTGAGACATTGGGAATGACATACATACACTAATATGTATAAAATAGATAACAAATAAGAACATGCTGTATAAAAAAATAAAACTCAAAAATTAAAAAAAATAAAATTAAAAAGAATTTCTTCCCTTCCCATAGACCTATTTATATAAATGAATGAATGATTTCCACGCTTATATCTATAAATACAAAAAAGAGGAATAAAACCTACCTTGAACCAAAAAATAAAAAACAGAACCTACTGGTTATACAGAGGAAAACCCTATCAGGGCACTTGCTCCAGTGGTAAACAATTCTGAAGTTGGTCAGAGGTGGGGAATCGTCTCCCATGCAGCCGGCAGCACCCCCGCAAGGAGCATTCTCATAGCAAAGCTGGGGGACCATGCCGAGGCATCTCTCAGTAAATGTGAGCTGAGCCCCAGGCCAGCTGCTGCTGAACTTTTACCCTTCCCAGGTAAAACACCTGAATGTGTGCAAGGACTTGAAAGCCTAGAGGAAGGGGCTTGCAGTCACACCAGCGACAGCACGCAGGCCCGAGATGGTGCCTGAAAGGCAGCTAGGATGGTCCTGGACCCGGACGCTCTTCTGGAAGCTTTCCATTTCCCTACCTGAGTTACCCCTCCTGTCCCAGCCCCCACTACTTTTTTCCTTCCTCACCTCTGCCCGGGGAGAAATTCCAACGGCAGGTATGGGTGACACATCCTCCTCTTTAGCAGGTGGCAGCCTGGAAACTCCTGCAGAAAGTCCAGCAGAGCCCCACTCACACCGGGCCACCCACAGAGCCGTGGGCCCTACTCCCTACCACCAGCCCAGCCCCGACACTGCTGACGGGGCAGAGAATATGGCGTCAAGCACAGCTGCAGTGTCTCTTGCTGCCTGGAGTGGTATTTATATTGACCTCAACCCAGGCACACCTGGGGAGGGTTCGCAGGCCGGGTCGGGCTGCCCAGTTCAGCGAATCCTCACCCATCAGGGGCTCATAGTTGCAGAAAATGGGCCTTGCTGCACCCGCCAGGTCCAAGGAACAGGTGTAGGATATTTAGAGACAGGCTAGACAAGGAACTGCAGCTCTGGCTTGTTTTCTAATCTTTTTATATGGTTCATGAGTGGGAGACAACTTCAAGAAGACCCTCTCCTAATGGAACCCAGGAGTCAGTGAGAGGAGGGGTGGTGGGTGGAGACAGAGGCCTGGCGTTCCGGCTGCAGTGGAAGCCTCTGGAAGACCAGGTGGAGGGAGGCCGCACAGACTGTAGATCAGGGTCACAGACCTGTCGGAGCTGCTGTTTATTAGTTCAAGTCCTGCTCTGAGGTGCTCTGTGTCAGCTCTGAGTGACAGGTGAGCTGGGGGTGCTCTGCAATGAGGGCTATGTGCACGGTTCCTGTGTGCCCAGCCCTGCCGGGGTACCTGCCCAGGGGAGCTCCGTATCCTGGGAGGGCCCTGCCCGTGAGATCCCCATGGGCTGCTGGGTACGTGCCCAGGCGAGCTCCATATCCTGGGAGGGGCCTGACCACGAGAGCCCCGTGGGCTGCTGGGTACCTGGTAAAGGATGTCAGGATAGTCAGTGAAGCCACTGAGGATATACATCCAGTAGTTCCTAATTTCTACATCCTGCTGGTCATCCTACCATCCACCAGGACCTAGTATTCCGTATTAGACTTAAAAAATGCCTTCTTCTGTATTCCATTAGTCCCAGAGTCCCAAAAAATTTTGGCTTTTGAGTGGCAGGACTCAACATACAAGGAAAACAATACTGCTGGGCCGTCCTGCCCCAAGGGTTCAAAAATTCCCCCACCATCTTTGGGGGAAACTTCAGCTAAAGACCTAAAATATCTACCTCTGGAGAAAGGAAACTTCAATATGCAGACGACATTCTGATCGCCAGCCCTACTAAAGAGGCCTCTGAATTACCTAGCCAATAAAAGATAGAAGGTGTCCAAGTAAAAGCCTCAAATATCACAGACTAAGGTGACCTGCCTGGGCTTCATTCTCACAGAAGGTCGGAGAAGCCCATCCCAGGAAAGAGAAGAAGCCACTTGCAGCCTTACCCCTTCCAAAACTAGAAGACCGCTTAGGGGTTCCTGGGGAGGCCGGAGATTGCTGCATCTGGATCCCTAACTACAGTCTAATAGCTGGGCCTCTATAGGAAACACTGAAAGGAAAAGATGATGATCCTTTCGAATAGAATCCAGAAGCGGCCTTTCAAGAATGGAAAGAGCAGTCAATCCAGACCCTTGCCCTGGAACTCCCTAATTTAGCTAAACCCTTTGACCTTTACATTCCCATAGAAGGTGAATCGCCCTTGGAGTATTAGTGCAAAAACTGGGACCATTTGAAATGGAACAACGCAAGAATGCCCTCCAGGGAGGAGAAACTACGGTCACCAAGAGCTTGGCCCGCCGTGCCATCCGGCCAGGATACTGGGGGTATCTAAAAACCTGGAAATCAGCAGCCCGCAAGGCCAGCTCCCTCCTAAGGGAAAAGGACCCCCGTGGTGATCCTAACCACCCACCATTCCCTGAAGTTGCAGGGGTCGCTCCGTGGGCACACTGACCTCGAGTGAGGAGGCCCTCCAACTCCAACCTCCAGAGAGACAACCTGGGGCAACGGGCCCCCATGACGACTCGTGTGACCATCACTTGACCTGGAGCTTCTCTCAGAAAACAACACGAGTGTGCCCCAAAAGAGCAGACTGCTGCTTGCAAGACTTACTGCACCCAGAGGGGAGCTAATAAGCTTGGCGGGGGAACCGTATATCACGCTGTCACCATAGAAAAGCCTACAGACACCGCGGTGACGGCGGCCAATAAGACCGGCTGGACTCCTGGCTACTTCAAAAGGCCATTGACTCAGTGGCCGTCATGGTCCTGGATCACCACCGGCCCTGGACTGTCTGGGAGTTGAACGGGCTGGGCTCTGACACCTGGTGCTGTTTGTACGTTAATCCAGGGGCCTAATTGAAGAAAGCGCAGACTACAGGTCAGAGCATCTAGGCTGGCAGAAACCGTCAGCCTAAGTTGGCCGAACAAATGTGGGGCGGGGTAAAACCGGCCCCCCCCCAGCGTCTCTGCGCGTCTCTTTCCTGGACCCTTAAAGGTCCTTAGAATCTATAACACTTCCAATGCTGGTGCTCAGGCGGATAAGCAGTGAGGCAGGAGGCCTGGGGACAATCAACCTCACCTGGAGGCTGCTGGGGAGAAGTTCTGCCCCTCCCCCCGGGTATGAGGACTCCCAACTCAGCACGAAGCATTTACAGAGGAGGGGTCTGCACCCTCAGCACCCCAACAATGAGGAACGGGACAAAAGGCAGAGGAGGGGCTTGTCACCGGCAAAGCCCATGAAAAAGTCCTGGGAGATAAAAATAGAATCTGGGCAATAAAATAAAGTCTAACCTTTTTCTCCTTTGTGCTTTGTCTAATTTCACTTGCTCCTAGCTTTCCACATGCAGAGGTCCCACACCCGGCACTTCAGACCCGATTTCCTAGTGCAGAATGACTGGGCCGACACCTCAGCTCGCGGGACCCGGTGCAGACTCCGCGACGTAGAGCCTGAGCTGCAGCCAACCCGGCCCTCGAGAGCTCCGCCTCCTCCCTCCCGCTGACGCTAACGGGATCCCTACACAGCAGCTCCGCCCACAGCCTGCGGGGGAGGGCACGCTCTCACCTCTCCATTCTCTGATTAAAGTATCAAGCTTTCCGGGCTTCCCTGGTGGCGCAGTGGTTCGGCGTCCGCCTGCTGATGCAGGGGACGTGGGTTTGTGCCCCGGTCCGCGAAGATCCCACTATGCCGCGGAGCGGCTGGGCCCGTGAGCCATGGCCGCTGAGCCTGCGCGTCCGGAGCCTGTGCTCCGCAACGGAAGAGGCCACAGCGGTGAGAGGCCCGCGTACCGCAAAAATAACAGTAATAAAGTTTTCCTTTGCTTCTGAACCAAACTCAGTCTTGTTCTGTTGGCTCCAATGACACTGGGCAGGGGGACCCTTGTTGGGACCCATTCTGGAGGATCAGTGACAGAATTTGAGAACATTGTAACTTCAATGAACAGATGTGTGAGCCAAACTGTAATTAACATAGAGCAGTGTATAAGGCTCAGGTAAAATAAGATGTTTCTAACACTTCCACTTGATTTTTCCATCACTTTATTATAAGCAAGTTCAGTGAAGGGCTTCCGTCTTATTTGTCGGGTCAAGTTTAGAGAAACTAAGTGATTTTTTTCCAAGGATGTACATCTAATAATCTGGGCTGAAGCCTCAGTCTTCTTTTGAACAATTTTCTATTGAAAATGACACCCCTCTTTCAGCTCCCCCATTTCTGAGGAATATAAAATCTTACAACTTATTGTTACCAAATGGGAAAGGCGGGGGGAGGAATAAATTAAGAGTTTGGGATTAACATATACACCCTGCTATGTATAAAATAGATAATAAAAAAGGACCTACTGTATAGCACAGGGAACTACACACAACGTTTTGTAATAACCTATAAGAGGAAAGAATCTGAAAATGAATAGATATCTATATGTACATCATCTATAAACGCCAGATAAAATGGAACCTAAGGGAGGCCGATGATGACCGCTTCTGACACTCAAGACTTCAATCATCTAAAGCTTGGACTCTGCCTACTGTCCAAGGCCCTTCATGAACATGCAAGTACCCGTAGCTTAAAACATCCCCAGTTTTAGGGTTCGGGGAGACACTACTTTGGAAAGGTCCCTGGCGTTCCCCTTACTTGGAGGGGACGCTTCCTACACCTAAAACACGCCTGTCACACCCAGAGGATGGTACACCGTCTGATAGGGAAGAGTTTGGAAAAGGCACCTCATCTCCTCATCTCCAGGTGCTCGGGTTTCCCCTGCAGCCTCTTTCCTAAAAATCTCCCCACTTGGGGAAGTCAGCACCTTCAACACCCTGTTTCACACAGTTTGGAAGTTGTCTGGAGGATGAAGTGGAAGAGGGGGAAACCAATGAGAGACAAGCCCTAGGTGTTTGGACAGGCACATGCCACGCTAATTTCCAATCAGGAAGAGAAACTGACCAAAGGCTCACTTTACCCCTGGAACCAGAATAGGGCTTGAAGCAATCCTACTGTTTTGTGGCCCGTTCCCAAAAATACAAGTTGAAAAATGGAGCTCAGGGGCACTGCAATTCACAAACCAGCAGGTTTGTAAATGATACCTATCATCGAAAAATGTCTTGAGGTAAGTCATCGAAAAGGACTTGTAATCAAAGCACAATTGCAGGAAAGGGATTTCAAGAGGTAGAATGGACTCGTCATTAAAGCACATGAAAATCGGCTGAACTTTGCCAATGATGCAGTTGGCCAAAAAGGGCGTATGCGTTTGTCCTGAATATATTCAGGACAAACGCATACGCCCTTTTTGGCCAACCAAACAAGCAGGCAATGCAAATTAACACTACAAAGAGGTATCACTTCGCATCATTCAGAAGGGCCATCCTCACAAAGTGTAAAAACCAGAAATGCAGGACAGGGGGTGGAGAAAAGGGAGCCCTGTTACGCTGATGGTGGGAATGTAAATTGCCAAGGCTATTCTGGAGAAGTGTATTGTGTTTCCTTAAAAGTCTAAAAAACAGAGCTACAGAGCAAACGGCACTTCTGCTCATGGGCATATTTCTTTCTTTTTTTTTTTTTTTTTTTTGCGGTACGTGGGCCTCTCACTGTTGTGGCCTCCCCCGTTGCGGAGCACAGGCTCCGGATGCGCAGGCTTAGAGGCCATGGCTCACGGGCCCAGCAGCTCCGCGGCATGTGGGATCTTCCTGGACAGGGGCATGAACCCGCGTCCCCCGCATCGGCAGGCGGACTCTCAACCACTGCGTCACCAGGGAAGCCCGTGGGCATATTTCTTGGGAAATCAAAAATCGACAGGACACAGGCACCCCAACCTTTAGTGGTGCTCTGTTTACAAGAGCCTCGACTTGCACACAACGTAAATGACCTTGGAAGGAAAAAATGGATTAAGAATATGTGGTACTGGGCTTCTCTGGTGGCGCAGTGGTTGGGAGTCTGCCTGCTGATGCAGGGGGAGTGGGTTCATGCCCCGGTCCAGGAGGATCCCACATGCTGTGGAACGGCTGGGCCCGTGAGCCCTGGCCACTGAGCCTGCGCATCTGGAGCCTGTGCTCCGCAACGGGAGAGGCCACAACAGTGAGAGGCCCGTGTACAGCAAAAAAAAAAAAAAAAAAAAAAAAAAAAAAAAAAAGTGGTACTTATGTAAAATGGAATATTACTCAGCCATGAAATGAATGAAAGAAGGCCAGTTTCAGCAACTCGGGTGGACTTAGGTAAGATCATTCTAAGTGACATAAGTGAGACAGTAAAAGAGACTTATCATAAGATATCACTTATAGTTGGAATCTAAAAATGGCTACACATGAACTAAATGACAAAACAGAAACAGAGTCACACATTTAGAAAACACACTTATGGCTGCTAAAGGGGAAAGGTGGGGTGGTGTGAGGCATAAATCAGGAGGTTGAAATTAGCACAGATACCATTCCATAGACCAAATAGGTAATCAACAAGGCCTACTCTATAGCTCAAAGCACTTTAGTCAGCACACTCTAGTCACTGGAAAAGAATATTTAAGACTGGTAAGAATCTGAAAAAGGATTTATTGATGTCTCTCTGTAAGTGAATCAAGTGGATGTACAGAAGGAAGAAACACAGCATTGAAAATCAGCTATATCCCATTATTAAAATTAATTAGAAAAGAAAAAAGTGAGACAGTGAGAGGGAGAGAAATTCTTACAAAATTCGTTCACGAGTTGTGATGCAACCTGGATTGACCACATCTAGACCCACAGAAGAAACAGCCAGAATAAAGGTTCAAGGATAGTGTCCCCAGCATGTTAGAAAGCTTGCAAGAAAGGCAGTGTTGCCGGAGCACAGTGAGCAAAGGAGAGAACAGTGAACGGAGAAGGGATTTCTTCACTTGTTTCCTTCTAGAGTTTAACAGTAACTTATTTGATCAGACTTTTCTTTTTAAAAACTCACTTCCTTGAATAACAATAGACAAATAAATATAGGAATTGGTTTTTTGTTTGTTTTTTGTTTGTTTGTTTGTTTTGCAGTATGCGGGCCTCTCACTGTTGTGGCCTCTCCCGTTGTGGAGCACAGGCTCCGCACGCGCAGGCTCAGCAGCCATGGTTCACGGGCCCAGCCGCTCCATGGCATGTGGGATCTTCCCAGACCAGGGCACGAACCTGTGTCCCCTGCATCGGTAGGTGGACTCTGAATCACTGCGCCACCAGGGAAGCCCAGGAATTGTTTTTATATTTCTTATTCTTCATAATAATGCTAATAGTGAATTGCATTTATATTATTAAATATATTATTCCATGATAAATGTATCTCACTGGGAGTTATAAAAGGTAAATGGACAGGACCCAATTTATATATGCTGCCTTAAGTGAGAGAGTCACTTCAGTTTTAAGGACACACACGGACTGAAAGTGAAGGGATGGAAAAAGGCATTCCATGCAAATGGAAACCAAAAGAAAGCTGAGGTAATATATAATACAAGATAGACTTTAAGACAAAGATTGGGGCTTCCCTGGTGGCGCAGTGGTTGAGAGTCCGCCTGCCGATGCAGGGGACACGGGTTCGTGCCCCGGTCCGGGAAGATCCCACATGCCGCAGAGTGGCTCAGCCTGTGAGCCATGGCCGCTGAGCCTGTGCGTCTGGAGCCTGTGCTCCGCAACGGGAGAGGCCACAGCGGTGAGAGGCCCGCGTACCGCAAAAAAAAAAAAAAAAAAGACAAAGATTGTAATAAGAGACAAAGAAGGTCATTATATAATTATAAAGCAGTCAATCCAACAAGAGAATGTAACATTTGTAAATATTTATGCACCCCAAAAAGGAGCACCTAAATATATAATATTCATGACACAAAGGGGGAAAAAAGACAGCAATACAGTAATAGTAAGGGATTTCAACACCCCACTTTCGTCAATGGACAGATATAGAATATCAAACAGAAAATCAACAAGAAAACATTAGACTTAAACAATATGTTAGACCAGATGGACTTAACATGCATTTACACAACATCCATTCAAAAGCAATAGAATACACATACTTCTCATTTACACATGGAACATTCTCCAGTATAGATCATGTATTAGACCACAAAACACATCTTAAATTTAAGACGATTGAAATCATATCAAGTATCTTTTCCAACAACAGTGGTGTGAAACTAGAAATCAATTACAAGAAGAAAACTGGAAAATTCACAAATATGTGGAGATTAAATAGCATGCTACTGAACAACCAGTGGGTTGAAAAGAAATTAAAAAAAAATCTTGAGACAAATGAAAATGGTAATACAATATACCAAAACTTACTCGATAGAGTAGTAGCAGTTTTAAGAGGGAAATGTATGAGGATAAACACCTACATGAAGAAAAAAGAAAATATCAAACAACCTAACTTTGTACCTAAAGGAACTAGAAAAAGGAGAAACTAAGACAAAAGTTAGTAGAAGGAAGAAAATAACAAAGGTCAGAGAGGAAATAAATGAAATCGAGACTAAAAAGGCAACAGAAAAGATCAGTGAAACTAAGAGCTGGTTCTTTGAAAAGATAAACAAAATAGATCATTAGCCAGACTCATTAAGAAAAGAAGAGAGAGGACTCAAATAAATAAAATCAGAAATGAAAAAGATGTTACAATTCATACCTCAGAAATACAAAGGATCATAAGAGTCTACTATAAAAATTATATGCTAACAAATTGGACTATCTACAAGAAATGGATAAATTCCTAGAAACATAGAACGTACCAAGACTGAATCATGAAGTAACAGAAAATCTGAACAGACCAATTATTAGTAAGGAGATTGAATCAATAATCAAACCTACCAACAAACAGTAGTCCTCACCCAGATGGCTTCACTGGTGAATTCTACCAAACATTTAAAGAAAAATTAATACCAATCTTTCTCAAACTCTCCCAAAAAAGAGAACGGGAGGTAACACTTCCAAACTCATTCTATGATACCACCATTACCCTGATACCAAAACCAGACAAGGACACTACAAGGAAAGAAATTTACAGGCCAATATCCCTGATGAAGATGGATGCAAACATTCTGAACAAAATATTAGCAAACTAAGTCAACAATACATTAAAAAGACCATACACCATGATCAAGTAGGATTTATTCCAGGGATTTAAGGATGGTTCACTATCTGCAAATCAATGTTATAAACCACATTAACAAAATGAAGGGTAAGAATCATATGATCATTTTAATAGACACAGAAAAAGTATTTGACAAAATTCAACATTTATTTATGAAAAATCTCTCAAAAAGGTGGGTATAGAGGGAACATATGTTAACATAATAAAGGCCATATGTGACAAGCCTGCAGCTAATATCATATTCAACAGTGAAAAACATAAAGTTTTTTCTCTAAGATCAGGAATAAGACAAGGATGCCCAGTCTTGTCACATTTATTTGGTATAGGTTTGGAAGGACGGAAAGAAGAAATAAAACTGTTTCTATTTGCAGATGACGTGACATTATATATAGAAAACCTTAAAGACTCCACCAAAAAAAGTTAGAACTAATCAATGAATTCAGTAAGTTGCAGGATACAAAATCAATACATAAAAATCAGTTGCATTTTTATATGCTAATAGCAAGTTATTATGAAGAGAAATTAAGAAACAATCCATTGACAATTACATCAAAATGAATAAAATAGCTAGGAATAAACTTAAGCAATGAGGTGAAAGATCTGTACACTGGAACCTATAAGCCACTGATGAAAGAAATAGAAGACACCAACAAATGGAAAAATATTCCAGGTTCATGGATTGGAAGAATAGATATTAAAATGTCCATACTATCCAAATCAATCTACAGATTCAATGCAATTCCTATCAAAATACCAATGGCATTTTTCACAGAACTAGAATAAATAATCCTAAAATTTATATAAAACCACAAAGACCTGGAATAGCCAAAACAATCTTAAGAAAGAAGAACAAAAAAAAAAAAAAAAGAAAGAAAGAACGAAAGAAGAACAAAGCTGGAGGCAACATGCTTCTTGTTTTCAAATTGTATTACAAAGCTACAGTAACTGAAACAGTATGGTACTGGCACAGAAATGGAAACATAGATCAATGGAACAGAATCAAAAGCCCAAAAGTAAACTCTCATATGTATGGTCAATTAATTTACAACAAAGGAGACAAGAATATACAATGGAGAATGGATAATCTCTTCAATAAATTGTGTTGGTAAAACTAGACAGCCACATGCAAGAGAATGAAGCCCTATCTTACACCATACACAAAAATTAACCCAAAATAGATTAAAGACTTGAACAGAAGACTTGAAACCTTAAAACTCCTAGAAGAAAACATAGGAGGTAAGCTCCTTGACATCAGTTGTGGTAATGACTTTTTGGATTTGACACTAAACAGAAAGGCAAAAAAGCAAAAATGAACAAGTAGGACTATATCAAACTAAAAGACTTCTGTACAGCACAGGAAACGATCAACAAAATGAAAAGGCAACCTATGGAATGGGAGAAAATATTTGCAAATTATGTATCTGATAAGGGGTAAATATCTAAAAAGTATTTAAACTCATACAACTCAGCAGAAAAAAGAAGCAAAAAACAATCTAGGGGGCTTCCCTGGTGGCGCAGTGGTTGAGAATCTGCCTGCCGATGCAGGGGACACGGGTTCGAGCCCTGGTCCGGGAAGATCCCACATGCCGCGGAGCAACTGGGCCCGTGAGCCACAACTACTGAGCCTGCGCGTCTGGAGCTTGTGCTCCACAACAAGAGAGGCTGCGATAGTGAGAGGCCCGCGCACCGCGATGAAGAGTGGCCCCCGCTCGCCACAACTAGAGAAAGCCCGCGAAAAGAAACGAAGACCCAACACAGCCAAAAATAAATAAATAAAAATTTAAAAAAAAAAAAAAAAAAACAAACAATCTAGTTTAAAAATGGGCAGAATATCTGAATAGAGATTTTTCCAAAGAAGACATACGGAAAGCCAACAGGCACATGAAAAGATGCTCAACATCACTAATCATCAGGGAAATGCAAATCAAAACCATAATTAGATATCGCCTCATGCATGTTAGAATAGTTATTATCAAAAAGACAAGAAATAACAAGTGTTGGCAAGGATGTAGAGAAAAGGGAAACCTCGTACATTGTTGGTGGGAATGTAAATTGGTGCAGCCACTGTGGAAAACAGTATGGAGGCTCCTCAAAAAATAAAAATTAGAACTGCCATATGGCCTAGCAATTATATTTCTGGGTATTTATCTAACAGAAACAGAATCACTGTCTCCAAAAGATATCTGCAGCCCCATATAGATTGCAGCATTATTTCCAATAACCAAGGCGTGGAAACAAACTAAGTGTCCATGGATGAATGAATGGATAAAGAAAATATAGTGTATATACACAATGAGATATTATTCAGCCATAAAAATGAAGGGAATCCTGCCATTTGTGGCAACGTGGATGGATCTGGAGGGTAAGTGAAGTAAGACACTCAGAGAAAGACAAATACTTATAATATCACTTATATGTGGAATCTTAAAAAATAAGTTAAAATTAAAAAAACCAAACTCATGGATACAGAGAACAGATTTATGATTACCAGAGCAGGTGTGTGTGTGGGGTAGCAGGGTGTGTGGGAAAATGGGAGAAATGAGTCAAGGTGGTGCAAAGGTACAAACTTCCAGTTGTAAGATAAATAAGTCCTGGGAATGTAATATACAGCGTGGTGACTACAGTTAACAATACAGTATTGTATATTTAGAAGTTGTTAAGAGAGTAGATCTTAAAAGTTCTCATCACAAGGAAAAAAATTGTTACTATGTGTTGTAATGGATGTTAACTAAACTCATGGTAATCATTTTGCGATATAAACAGGTATCAGATAATTATATTGTATGATTAAAACTAATACAATGTTATATGTCATTTATATGTCAATAAAAAAAAATTCTGCGTAGAGCCCAAATGGCCAGGTCGTTATACGGCCATCTTGCTCAGTCAGTAGAAGTGGGCTGCCCTGGGAAGGGCCTAACCTCCACATAGGTGGTTCTCTGCAGCTGAGACAGAAGGAGCTGATAGCTAGAGGCTGTCTGCAGACCACATCTGAAAGGTACATTCAAGTATCTACCACAGTAACTTATATAAATGTTTCAGTATGGGCACTTAGGATTAAGCCTGCTACCAGTAATATAAAAAAAAAAAAAAGAAAAAATTAATTTTGAAAAATCCAGTTTTAGAATAAACATTAAATAGATAAACTACCAAGTTCTAAAAGCAAAGTTCAAGGCAATGAAAAATATTCGGAGACCTCATCCTACTACTCCTATTATAGTATCTCCATTAATGTTGGCTAGTTCCAGAATTAGCTTAAGTTTTTCTGGTGATTAGTGTCATCTCTTGGTATAGCACACAAGAGTTTTAAAACATTAGGTTTTCTTTATCATTTTAAGAAAATATCACTTGTCAAATTGGTATAAATTATAGGTGCATTGGCAACACATAATAATTAATTAAACCTCTTAAAGTTTGTTAAAATAGTTACAAAGGTAATGGGATATTTTTCTCTAAGTAATTTTAATCCAGTTAGGTTTTGGGAGTGTCAAGGAATCTAAGACAGAAGGTTATACCACCACCTTGTGATAAAGTGACTGTAGAGCAAACAATTAAATTGTTCTGAAAAAATGCAAAAATGAAAATACTGATACCTAATACGGATACCTAATATCTAGGAGAAGAGAAATCTAAATACACAGAGCACTGTAAATATTTTAGATGTAAAGGAAAATGTTCTGCTAGCTGTTGTCACTGGATTTCAGTACTTCGTTCATTTTTAAACTTCAGCAGTGTAAAGCTTGTGAGGTGAAATATTATATGCTTTTTAAAAAGTTGGGATCAGTTATGTTATAAGAGATTTTACTAACTCAATATTGCCATATAATATTTGAATTAATAGTTTATATGGGTCCCTAAAAGACAAATTAGAATTTTCAGTGCTTTTAAACTGATAAAGCATTTTATATCTGTTTTTACTACATTGTGTAGTATGAATTTCACCAAAATATTTCTGTAACAGAGCACAAAATACTTTCTTTACATATCACTTTTTTTTTTTACAATAAAATACAAAAGCATTCACCTCTTTATAATACATCACTTGCCCAAATCCTCAAAATCAGGGTGAAAGTGGTATTGAAGAGCCTTAATGAAACATTATTGTAATTTTATAATCTTGATTTTAAAATCTTGAGGTAAATGATGCAGTGCTGGAAATAAGTGATTTTAAGCATCTTTTAAGCAGAGCAGTTAAACTCAAAGACAACTAACTATCAATCAATAGTTTTTAAACTTGTTTAACAGTAAGAATCATAAGGGACATTTGTTCAAAGTACAGTTTACTAGGCCCCAATTCCAGACCCTCGGAATTAGAATCTTCCGGTTAGGACTCTGCAAAAATTATTTATGGAAAAATGTACCCCCTGGAGATTACTGTCCTGCTAACTCAGGAAACATAGCTCTAATTCAACTATAAAACCTAACATAAGACACAGTATTAAAAGACCAGATAAATAAGAATCCTTGTTAATATAAGTGTTGGTTTTCTTATCTGCAAAGAGGGTAGCAGTGATTGTATGCAAGTAATGATAGGACAATAAGCACTGACTCACTGTACGTAAAACACCTTGCACAGTGCCTGGCACAAAATAAGGCCTTAGATAATGTTAGCTGTGATAACTGCATATCATCAACATTATCAGAGTGACTTCAATTCTTAGAATTTATATATCATTTAAGAAAAATTCATTTGCAATAGAAATCTAATTTCTACAGTTATTAAAGCTGTAGAGAAGTTAAACTATGAAACAAAAATAAGCCGTTCTCATGAGTTATATTTGTTTTTATAAATCTTGAAATTACACTTTTTGCAAGTTTTTTTTAACTTCAAAGAGTTATACCACCACCTTGTGGCAAAATGACTGTAGAGAAAACAACCATTTACCAGCTTGTTCCTTAGTCATCACGGAGAAAATAATTATTTATTCAAGTAAGGAAACAAAATGTAATTGTACAAATATTGGCCGATAAATGTAAATGTGTGAATGAATAAGTGAACAAATAAGCAAACCAATCCCTAAACAAAAAAGTAAAATTGAGAAATGCGGCTCTCACTTGAAAATTGCAAATCTTTCAGAGGCAGGAATCTACCAACTTACTGTCTTGCCAGGTGTTCAAGTTGCCCTGGGCCTGCGAAGCCAAGTGAAGAGCCGCAGTTCAAGCTTTGAAAAGGCAGCGGTGTCAGGGCATTGGGTATCAGGTCCCGGTTAGAGGCAACTCCCACGACATCTCAGACAGCTCACTGTAGGTAGGA
Source organism: Phocoena sinus (assembly GCF_008692025.1). NCBI lineage: Eukaryota > Metazoa > Chordata > Mammalia > Artiodactyla > Phocoenidae > Phocoena > Phocoena sinus. Next base: position 81,121,516 of record NC_045771.1, on the reverse strand, counting down.
CAGTAGGCAGGTGTGTCAGTCAAGTGATGCTTGCCGTAACACGTTTGCAGATAGATACGTTATACACAGAATGGGCATCCCTGAAATCCTAAGTGTGTTGTTCAAATCCTCTTAGAAAAATATTTCGGATGAATTTTACGTGGAATCCCATCTTCCTACCTCCCCTTCCCATCTTGACCATTTTCAAAATGATGGCATAACTGATTTAGAAGGTCAGCACAGCTTTCATGAAAATGTTAGGTTATTTCAATTTTGTTGTTTGAAATGAATGTTCAAAAATCAAACATTTATCTAGTCGACCTCAAATGTGAAACGTGTCAATATTTATTTCTCTTCTGACAATTTGTATCAGCTCAAATGTAGATTTTACTGCTTATCCACTTTTTGTGACCAGATGAGATTAATTTTAAAAAGCCATTTGGTGTAAAATAAGCAATTGATTGTAAGCTCCTCAGCATTTTCCTATTTTTTTCTTTAAGGAAACGTCTCTGAATTCACCTGGCCATTTCCTACTTAATTCTTACCCACTGGTATCCAATTATCACTCTATTAACATATACACCCAATAATAGCTTCCTTAATTTACTTCACTATGCTAATAATTAGCAGGAGATTACCCATGAATGTAGGGATGCGGAAGGGAACATTTACTAATATATATTTCTGAATTTAGAGAACTATGATAGTCCATAGACTAACATAATCAGAAAAAAGTTTCCCGTTTAAAAAAAAATGCAGGGTGGGATAGGGAGGGTGGGAGGGAGGGAGACGCAAGAGGGAAGAGATATGGGAACATATGTATATGTATAACTGATTCACTTTGTTATAAAGCAGAAACTAACACACCATTGTAAAGCAATTATACCCCAATAAAGATGTTAAAAAAAATGCATCTTAAAAAACAAAATGCAGGAAGAGGAAACCTAATAAGAACATGAAAAAGCAACTACTGCATAGCACAGGGAACTATATTCAATATCTTGTAATAACCTATAATGGAAAAGAATCTGAAAAAGAATATATATATTATACAATATATATATAACTTAATCTTAATATATGCATATAGAAAACTAAATCACTCTCCTGTATACCTGAAACTAGCACAACATTGTTAATTAACTATACTTCAGTAAAAAATCAAATCAAAGTATATTACAAATACTGAAAAAAAAAGACAAGGCTTCAACAAAGCTTACTTATTACTCAATAACAATTAAAAAATTTCCAAATATAATGCACCAAGCCATCCACATATATTTATCAAATTGAACCTTATAAATGTGGTCTTTAATGAGCATCTCAGATAAGGAGAAGAAAAAAAATATACTATGGGAACAATTCACTGCCTAAGTAGCAAATGTGAGGAGACTTCAGAGATGGGAGAGATGACTTCTGAGCGCAGTACCACTCCCCTGCTACTAACTCTTCTCTCCTTGCTAACCACTACTCAACACAGTGTGACCCTTCTCACCGTCTAGAAACTTCCTCTTTTTTGGCTACCTTGACAGCCTCTTACCTGGTTACTGAAGTAGGGAAGAAAAAGAGCTGTTTCCTCTACCCTTCTAAGTTCTTGACAGAGACCCCTCTAACAAAAGACAGATGGACAAGAGAAAAGCATACAAATTCGTTTATTGTAAGTTTCACGTGACACTGGAAACTTCATTAGAAAAATGAAGACCTGAAGAAGTGGTTAAACCTGGGAGTGTTTCTGTTTGGTTGGAAGAAGACTGGAAAGTCATGGAAAATATGATAGGACAAAAAGGGGTATGAGTTTAATGCGGTAAATTAGGGGAAACAGCAAAGCCTTTTCAGTCTAATTCCTCTTGACATCTTGGAGATGGGGATGAACATTTTCTCTGGGTAAAGAAAAGGCACCCCTCACATAAGGGTCTTATGGTCTCCTTCAGGGGAAGGTCAGAGAGTCCTTTTTACATATGCTCTTTCTCAAATTCCTTCAGCTTAAAATATTCAGTATGCCACGGTGTCATATTTTGGGTTAGTGTGTCCTGAACCCCAATCAACAGATTCACACAATTAGTTTCATAACAAAATGGAATTTAATTGGCAGCTCTAATTTCCGGAAGTAAGTTGTTCTGCAGACTTCTTCACAGACACTGAGAATGTAATTTGAAATGAGATCTAAAGGGTGATTATTAGGTGGGCAAAGGGAAAAGCCTAGGCAAATATTGTGTGGCAACGTGGAAACAAGGGTGATTTGAGAAACTGCAAAGTAAGCACGGCTGCAGCAGAAAGAAGGAGGGGAGAGTGATGAGAGAGGAGGCGAGGCAGGGGCCCAGTCACATCAGCCTTTATAGGATCTATCCTAAAAGCAATGGAAGCTCTATTTTTAGTAGATTTTGTTGTTGTTGTTTTTAATTCGTCATCAATTTTATACACATCAGTGTATACATGTCAATCCCAATCGCCCAATTCATCACACCACCACCACCACCCCGCCGGTTTTGTTTGTTTTTAAGGAACCTCCATATTGTTCTCCACAGTGGCTATACCAACTTACATTCCCACCAACAGCATACAAGGGTTCCCTTTTCTCCACACCCTCTCCAGCATTAATTGTTTTTAGAGCTACCGTAAGTTCTAGCAATCCTACTCCCAGGCATATATCCAGAGAAGACCATAATTTGAAAAAGATACATGCACCCGAATGTTCATTGCAGCACTATTTACCATAGCCAGGAAATGGAAGCAACCTAAATGTCCATCAACAGATGAATGGATAAAAAAGACACGATGTGTGTGTGTGTGTGTGTGTGTGTGTGTGTGTATCTGTGTGTGTGTGTGTATACATATATACATAATGGAATATTATTCAGGTATAAAAAAGAATGATAAAAAATAGTAACATTTGCAACATGACGGACCTAGAGATTGTCATACTGAGTGAAGTAAGTCAGAGAAAGACAAATATTATATAATATTGCTTATATGTGGAATCAAAAATCATGGTCGACTGCACCAGCGGGAGAGAGCTGTGACGGAGGAAAGATTTCCACACACTGGGAAGCCCCTTCATGGGCGGAGACTGCAGGTGGTGGAGGGGGAAGCTTTGGAGCCGCGGAGAAGAGCGCAGCAACAGGGGTGCGGAGGGCAAAGCGGAGAGATTCCCGCACAGAGGATCGGTGCCGACCGGCACTCACCAGCCCGAGAGGCTTGTCTGCTCATCTGCCGGAGCGGGCGGGGGCTGGGAGCTGAGGCTCGGGCTTCGGTCAGTTCGAAGGGAGAGGACTGGGGTTGGCAGCGTGAACACAGCCTGCAGGGGTTAGTGCACCACGGCTAGCCGGGAGGGAGTCCGGGGAAAAGTCTGGACCTGCCAAAGAGACAAGAGACTTTTTCTTCCCTCTTTGTTTCCTGGTGTGTGAGGAGAGGGGATTAAGAGTGCGGCTTTAAAGAATCTCCAGAGATGGGCGTGAGCTGCGGCTAAAAGCGCGGAACCCAGAGACGGGCATGAGATGCTAAGGCTGCTGCTGCCGCCAAGAAGCCTGTGTGCGAGCACAGGTCACTCTCCACACGCCCCTCAAGGGAGCCTGTGCAGCCCGCCACTGCCATGGTCCCGGGATCCAGGGACAACTTCCCCGGGAGAACGCACGGTGCGCCTCAGGCTGGTGCAACGTCACAATGGCCTCTGTCGCCGCAGGCTCGCCCCACACTCCATGCCCCTCCCTCCACCCAGCCTGAGTGAGCCAAAGCCCCCGAATCAGCGGCTCCTTTAACCCCGTCCTGTCTGAATGAAGAACAGACGCCCTCCGGGGACCTACACGCAGAGGCGGGGCCAAATCCAAAGCTGAGCCCCGGGAGCTGTGCTAACAAAGAAGAGAAAGGGAAATCTCTCCCAGCAGCCTCAGGAGCAGCAGATTAAAGCTCCACAATCAGCTTGATGTACCCTGCATCTATGGAATACCTGAAGAGACAACGAATCATCCCAAATTGAGGAGGTGGACTTTGAGAGCAAGATTTATTATTTTTTCCCCTTTTCCTCTTTTTGTGAGTGTGTATGTGTATGCTTCTCTGTGAGATTTTCTCTGTATTTGCTTCCACCATTTGTCCTAGGGTTCTATCCATCCGTTTTTTTGTTTTCTTTTTTAAAAAATTAAAAAAATTTTTTCTTAATATTTTTTATTTTAATAAATTTATTTTATTTTAGCTTTATTTTATTTTATCTTCTTTCCTTCTTTCCTCCCTCCCTCCCTCCTTTCCTTCTTTCCTTCTTTCTTTCCTTCTTTCTTTCTTTCTTTCTTTCTTTCTTTCTTTCTTTCTTTCTTTCTTTCTTTCTTTCTTTCTTCTTTTTCTCCCTTTTATTCTGAGCCATGTGGAAAAAAGGCTCTTGGAGCTGCAGCCAGGAGTCAGTGCTGGGCCTCTGAGGTGGGAGAGCCAACTTCAGGACACTGGTCCACAAGACACCTCCCAGCTCCACATAATATCAAATGGCGAAAATCTCCCAGAAATCTCCATCTCAACACCAGAACCCAGCTTCACTCAACGACCAGCAAGCTACAGTGCTAGACACCCTACGCCAAACAACTAGCAAGACAGGAACACAACCACACCCATTAGCAGAGAGGCTGCCTAAAATCATAATAAGTCCACAGACACCCCAAAACACACCACCAGACGTGGACCTGCCCACCAGAAAGACAAGATCCAGCCTCATCCACCAGAGCACAGGCACTAGTCCCCTCCACCAGGAAGCCTACACAACCCACTGAACCAACCTTAGCCACTGGAGACAGACACCAAAAATAACAGGAACTATGAACCTGCAGCCTGCAAAAAGGAGACCCCAAACACAGTAAGATAAGCAAAATAAGAAGAGAGAAAAACACACAGCAGATGAAGGAGCAAGATAAAAACCCACCAGACCTAACAAATGAAGAGAAAATAGGCAGTCTACCTGAAAAAGAATTCAGAATAATGATAGTAAAGATGATCCAAAACCTTGGAAATAGAATAGACAAAAGGCAAGAAACATTTAACAAGGACCTAGAAGAACTAAAGATGAAACAAGCAATGATGAACAACACAACAAATGAAATTAAAAATACTCTAGAAGGGATCAATAGCAGAATAACTGAGGTGGAAGAACGGATAAGTGACCTGGAAGATAAAATAGTGGAAATAACTACTTCAGAGCAGAATAAAGAAAAAAGAATGAAAAGAGCTGAGAACAGTCTCAGAGGCCTCTGGGACAACATTAAATGCACCGACATTCGAATTATAGGGGTTTCAGAAGAAGAAGAGAAAAAGCAAGGGACTGAGAAAATATTTGAAGAGATTATAGTTGAAAACTTCCCTAATATGGGAAAGGAAATAGTTAATCAAGTCCAGGAAGCACAGAGAGTCCCATACAGGATAAATCCAAGGAGAAATACACAAAGACACATATTAATCACACTGTCAAAAATTAAATACAAAGAAAACATATTAAAAGCATAATGGGAAAAACAACAAATAACACACAAGGGAATCCCCATAAGGTTAACAGCTGATCTTTCAGCAGAAACCCTACAAGCCAGAAGGGACTGGCAGGACATATTTAAAGTGATGAAGGAGAAAAACCTGCAACCAAGATTACTCTACCCAGCAAGGATCTCATTCAGATTTGATGGAGAAATTAAAAACTTTACACACAAATAAAAACTGAGAGAGTTCAGCACCACAAAACCAGCTTTACAACAAATGCTAAAGGAACTTGTCTAGGCAAGAAATACAAGAGAAGGCATAGACCTACAATAACGAACCCAAAACAATTAAGAAAATGGGAATAGGAACATACATATCGATAATTCCCTTAAATGTAAATGGACTAAATGCTCCCACCAAAAGACACAGATTGGCTGAATGGATACAAAAACAAGCACCCATATATATGCTGTCTACAAGAGACCCACTTCAGACCTAGAGGCACATACAGACTGAAAGTAAGGGGATGGAAAAAGATATTCCATGCAAATGGAAACCAAAAGAAAGTTGGAGTAGCAATTCTCATATCAGACAAAATAGACAAAATAGACCTTAAAATAAAGACTATTAGAAGAGACAAATAAGGACACTACATAACAATCAAGGGATTGGTCCAAGAAGAAGATATAACAATTGTAAATATTTATGCACCCACCATAGGGGCACCTCAATACATAGGCCAATACTAACAGCCACAAAAGGGTAAATCAACAGAAACACATTCAGAGTAGGGGACTTTAACACCTCACTTTCACCAATGGACAAATCATCCAAAATGAAAATAAATAAGGAAACACAAGCTTTAAATGATACATTAAACAAGATGGACTTAATTGATATTTATAGGACTTTCCATCCAAAAACAACAGAATACACATTTTTCTCAAGTGCTCATGGAACATTCTCCAGGATAGATCATATCTTGGGTCACAAATCAAGCCTTGGTAAATTTAAGAAAATTAAAATTGTATCAAGTATCTTTTCCGACCACAATGCCATGAGACTAGATATCAATTACAGGAAAATATCTGTAAAAAATACGAACACATGGAGGCTAAACAATACACTACTTAATAACGAAGTGATCACTGAAGAAATCAAAAAATACCTAGAAACAAGTGACAATGCAGACACGATGACCCAAAACCTATGGGATGCAGCAAAAGCAGTTCTAAGAGGGAAGTTTATAGCAATACAATCCTACCTTAAGAAACAGGAAACATCCTGAATAAACCACCTAACCTTGCACCTAAAGCAATTAGAGAAAGAAGAAGAAGAACAACAAAAAAACCCCAAAGTTATCAGAAGGAAAGAAATCATAAAAATCAGATCAGAAATAAATGAAAAAGAAATGAAGGAAATGATAGCAAAGATCAATGAAACTAAAAGCTGGTTCTTTGAGAAGATAAAGAAAATTGATAAACCATTAGCCAAGCTCATCAAGAAAAAAAGGGAGAAGACTCAAATTAATAGAATTAGAAATGAAATCGGAGAAGTATCAACTGACACTGCAGAAATACAAAAAATCATGAGAGATTACTACAAGCAACTCTATGCCAATAAAATGGACAACCTGGAAGAAATGGACAAATTCTTAGAAATGCACAACCTGCCAAGACTGAACCAAGAAGAAATAGAAAATATGAACAGACCAATCACAAGCACTGAAATTGAAACTGTGATTAAAAATCTTCCAAGAAACAAAAGCCCAGGACCAGATGACTTCACAGGCGAATTCTATCAAACACTGAGAGAAAAGCTAACACCTATCCTTCTCAAACTCTTCCAAAATGTAGCAAAGGGAGGAACACTCCCAAACTCATTCTATGAGACCACCATCACCCTGATACCAAAACCAGACAAGGATGTCACAAAGAAAGAAAACTACAGGCCAATATCACTGATGAACATAGACGCAAAAATCCGCAACAAAATACTAGCAAACAGAATCCAACAGCACATTAAAAGGATCATACACCATGATCAAGTGGGGTTTATTCCAGGAATGCAAGGATTCTTCAATATACGCAAATCAATCAATGTGATACACCATCTTAACAAATTGAAGGAGAAAAACCATATGATCATCTCAATAGATGCAGAGAAAGCTTTCGACAAAATTCAACACCCATTTATGATAAAAACCCTGCAGAAAGTAGGGATAGAGGGAACTTTCCTCAACATAATAAAGGCCATATATGACAAACCCACAGCCAACATCGTCCTCAATGGTGAAAAACTGAAAGCATTTCCACTAAGATGAGAAACATGACAAGGTTGCCCACTCTCACCACTCTTATTCAACATAGTTTTGGAAGTTTTAGCCACAGCAATCAGAGAAGAAAAGGAAATAAAAGGAATCCAAACTGGAAAAGAAGAAGTAAAGCTGTCACTGTTTGCAGATGACGTGATACTATACATAGAGAATCCTAAAGATGCTACCAGAAAACTACTAGAGCTAATCAATGAATTTGGTAAAGTAGCAGGATACAAAATTAATGCACAGAAAGCTCTGGCATTCCTATACACTAATGATGAAAAATCTGAAAGTGAAATCAAGAAAACACTGCCATTTTCCAATGCAACAAAAAGAATAAAATGTCTAGGAATAAACCTACCTAAGGAGACCAAGGACCTGTATGCAGAAAATTATAAGACACTGATGAAAGAAATTAAAGATGATACAAATAAATGGAGAGATATACCATGTTCTTAGATTGGAAGAATCAACATTGTGAAAATGACTCTACTACCCAAAGCAATCTACAGATTCAATGCAATCCCTATCAAACTACCACTGGCCTTTTTCACAGAACTAGAACCAAAAAATTCACAACTTGTATGGAAACACAAAAGTCCCCAAATAGCCAAAGCAATCTTGAGAATGAAAAACGGAGCTGGAGGAATCAGGCTCCCTGGCTTCAGACTATACTACAAAGCTACAGTAATGAAGACAGTATGGTACTGGCACAAAAACAGAAAGATAGATCAATGGAACAGGATAGAAAGCCCAAAGATAAACCCACGCACATATGGTCACCTTATAGTTGATAAAGGAGGCAGGAATGTACAGTGGAGAAAGGAGAGCCTCTTCAATAAGTGGTGCGGGGAAAACTGGACAGGTACATGTAAAATTATGAGATTAGATCACTCCCTAACACCATACACAAAACTGAGCTCAAAGTGGATTAAAGACCTAAATGTAAGGCCAGAAACTATCAAACTCTTAGAGGAAAACATAGGCAGAACACTCGATGACATAAATCACAGCAAGATCCTTTTTGACCCACCTCCCAGAGAAATGGAAATAAAAACAAAAATAAACAAATGGGACCTAATGAAACTTCAAAGCTTTTGCACACCAAAGGAAACCATAAACAAGACCAAAAGACAACCCTCAGAATGGCAGAAAAAGGATTAATCTCCAAAATTTATAAGCAGCTCATTCAGCTCAATAACAAAAAAACAACCCAATCCAATAATGGGCAGAAGACCTAAATAGAGATTTCTCCAAAGAAGATATACAGACTGCCAACAAACACATGAAAGAATGCTCAACATCCTTTATCATTAGGAAATGCAAATCAAAACTATAATGAGATATCATTTCACACCAGTCAGAATGGCCATCATCAAAAAATCTACAAACAATAAATGCTGGAGAGGGTGTGGAGAAAAGGGAACACTCTTGCACTGCTGGTGGGAATGTGAATTGGTACAGCCACTATGCAGAACAGTATGGAGGTTCCTTAAAAAACTACAAATAGAACTACCATAGGACCCAGCAATCCCACTACTGGGCATATACCCTGAGAAAACCATAATTCAAAAAGAGTCATGTACCAAAATGTTCATTGCAGCTCTATTTACAATAGCCCAGAGATGGAAACAACCTAAGTGTCCATCATCGGATGAATGGATAAAGAAGATGTGGCACATATACACAATGGAATATTACTCAGCCATAAAAAGAAACGAAATTGAGCTATTTGTAATGGGGTGGATGGACCTACAGTCTGTCATACAGAGTGAAGTAAGTCAGAAAGAGAAAAACAAATACCGTATGCTAACACATATATATGGAATTTAAGAAAAAAAAATGTCATGGAGAACCTAGGGGTAAGACAGGAATAAAGACACAGACCTACTAGAGAATGGATTTGAGGATATGGGGAGGGGGAAGGGTAAGATGTGACAAAGTGAGAGAGTGGCATGGACATATATACACTACCAAACGTAAAATAGACAGCTAGTGGGAAGGAGCCGCATAGCACAGGGTGATCAGCTCAGTGCTTTGTGACTACCTAGAGGGGTGGGATAGGGAGGATGGGAGCGAAGAGATTTGGGAACATATGTATATGTATAGCTGATTCACTTTGTTATAAAGCAGAAGTTAACACACCATTGTAAAGCAATTATACTCCAATAAAAATGTAAAAAAAGAAAAAAATCATTGTCCAAACCGAAGGAGAGCCACAGATGTAGAAAACAATCTTATGGTTACCAGCGAGGATGGGAGGGAGGGATAAACTTGGAGATTGGGATTGACATATACACACTACTATATATAAAATAGATAGCTAATAAGGACCTACTGTATAGCACAGGGAACTCTACTCAGAACTCTGTAATGACCTATATGGGAAAAGGATCTAAAAAAGAGCAGATATATATATATAATTCATTTTATTGTACAGCAGAAACTGACACAACATTGTAAATCAACTACACTCTAATAAAAAATTTTTTTAAAAAAAGCAGTGGAAAAACATTGAATCTTAAAGCTAGGGAGGAAATGATGATATTTCCCTTCTCGGTAAAAGATTTCCTTCAGACAGTTCCTTCTTGCCTAGTGACCATGACGTGCAGCCCATCTCCAGTTGTCCTTCCTCCAGAGTTCATTGCTCAGGTGGGGCACGTGACTAATGAGCAGCAGTTCCAAAGGTGACAGGTAACCAGTGAACTCGATGGACAGGCTCATTAAGATTAGCTAGACCAAACCGATCCACTTTCCAAGGAATTTGAACTAATACATAAAAGTAATATTCCAGTTATCAGAAGCTGTCATGTGGTTGAGGATCTATCCCAAGAAGCCATGAGTTAGCTGGTGATATTCATAAAGTTATTCTAGATTTTGACTTGGAAATAAAATTAGGTAATTTTACAATTTTAAAGTCATCTGTAGGGGGCCTCTTAAATTTACCAGCACATGTGCTACATTTTTATTCAATATCTGAAGTCACAGATTGTTGTCTGATTCAATATGAGTTTATTTACTTCTACTTAATGAGGTTTGTATTCTTTTTCTTCCTCCCACACACTGACAAACCTCCTACTCTATTAAATAAATGTGAATTTCATGAACACAGTGAAGGATTTGTGTGTGTCTGTGCACCCGCATCTCTGTCACTTTTGAACCGATCTCAATTATCTTGGAAACGCACTATTTGGTCCTCTGAACACCTCATTTCTAATGTGTGGAGGGAGGGTGTTTCCCACCACCAAGAAGTTTTCTGGATGCCAACTGGGTGTCCTACAGTTCAACTCAATTCTAACACTACATACTTGGAAAGAGCATCAGATTCCACAGGTTATGGGCTCAGTCCTACCAGACCACATGGCCCTCCACTGCCACCCACCTCCTTACAAACACACACACACACACACTTCAGATGTGAATCGCAAGTCCAGGTTATCACCTGTGCTTCTGACTGATTGACTATAGATCAGCAATTCCAGCGACCCTCCTTGGTTTGGGGTAAATTTGCTTGAGTGGCTCACAGAGCTCAGAGAAACATTTACTTAACTGATGGCTGGTTTATTATAAAAGAATATGACTCAGAAGTAGGCAGATAAAAGAGATGCCTAGGGTAAGGTATGAGAAAGGGCATGGAGCTTCCTTGCCCTCTTTGGGTGTGACTCCCCAAATCTCCACTTGTTCCCCAACTCGGAAGCTCTTGGAACCCCTCTTTTTGAGTTTTTATGGAGGCTCCCTGAAAGGCACGACTGATTACAACACTGATGGCTGAACTCAGTCTCCAGCCCTGTCCTCTCCCCTGAGGCTGGAGGTTCAGAGGTGGGGAGGAAAGCGAAAGTTCCAACATTCTAATCAAATCTTTGACTCAGCTAGCAACCAGCCCCCATCCTTAGGTTCTTTCCAAAAGTCACCTCATTAACGTAAAAACACACTTTTGTTGTCCTTATAACTTAGGAAATTCCAAGACTTTTAGGAGATTTGTGGCACGAACAGGGTTTGAAGACTGAATATATACTTTTTATTGTAAATTGCAAAATCACACTCACCAAAATAGCTTTCAACATTATAGACTGTGAACTCTATCAGGAAGGACAACTTGATTTAGTCAATTAAGTTTTTGGTGCCGTAGTTTACAGAAAAAATTTAACCCTGAATTGTGGTGCTAATGTCACCTGGTTCAATTTTCTCTATCAGCTGACCTCAACTTCGTAATCCCATACCTTATACACAGTTTTGTTAACTCCAAGAGTTTGCTCTTGTAACAGGCCCTCACAAACAGTAAAGTATTGAGGACGTCAGTGAAAAGAAAAATTCCGTTGAGATAATTTTTAAGTGCCTGACACCTCTGCCTCTTAGTTATCCTAGTTCCTTCACATAAATTGTGTTCAAGTGAGAGAATGTAATTTTATTTATTATTTTTTAAAATATTTATTTATTTATTGGGCTGTGCCAGGTCTTAGTTGTGGCATGAAGGATCTTTTAGTTGTGGCATGTGAACTCTTAGTTTTGGCATGTGGTATCTAATTCCCTGACTAGGGATCAAACCTGGGCCCCCTGCATTGAGAGCACAGAGTCTTAGCCACTGGACACCTGGGAAGTCCCAAGAGAACGTAATTTTAATAATAAATCACAAAATTGGGTGTGTGTTAGCAAGCTGGGGAAAAAACAAATTCCCTAAGTAGCAACCAGGAGGATTCCCTCCAAACAGGACAGAGGAAGACTATGCTTGGGAATTTGAGCAGCCCCAGAGGAAAGCTCTAAATACGTCAACATTGGGATTTCCACAAGGAAATGTCCCCGCCAGATCACTCTACATAAAGATCATGGTTTAAAAAATTCATCTGCTCTCAGAGTTTCCATTTGGGTTTCTAATGTACCACTCTTAAATATGAGCAAACACGCAAGCAACAAAACAGGTAGAAAAAAAAAGAAAAAGAAAATGTGAATTAAGTGGAGAGAAGAAAAACATTATTAAAATATCAGAAGTATCCTCAGAGCCATGAGATATTGCATTCATAAACTAAACTGAATGCTTTGAAAAAGTAACATTCAAAGAACTAATAGAGATATTTTGAAAATTGAAACTATTAGAGCAGAAAAGAAAAAAATTCACAAGATTTGGAATATAAAGTCAACAATTCTCGCATAAAGTAAGGTAAAGAAGCAAATAAATAGGAAACAGTGAGGGGGGAAAAAGAAAGGAAACAGTCCAAGAGATCTGATAGAAATTTCCAAAAAGAGAAAAAAAGTCCGTACAAAGGATAAAGTCATGAATAAAATATTTTTCAAAAGATTAGCAGATCTGGAGGATATAAATTTGCACTCAAAAGGGATTCACACACAGAGTGCCTAACATAATGGAAGGAAACAGAGCCCATCAAAGTATATACCTGCGAATCAGAGGAATATTGACAAGGTAAGAGAGAAAGAGAGAGAGAGAGACAACTAGGTTTCAAAGAAAAGATAAGAATTTGAATGATTTCAGTCACATTTGGGCCTAGAAGACAGCAGAGAAATACCTTCAAAATTTTGTGAGACACCAATTTCCAATCTAGTGTTCTATACTTTGCCAAGCTATTAAGTAGAAAGATGATAGAATAAGGGAATATTCACATATGCAAATTCTCAAAAAATGTTTCACATGCATCCCTTTATTAGGAATATGCTGGAAGATACACTCCACCCAAACAGGAAGTTAACAAACAAACACTCCTTTCTTCCCCAACAGGAGATGGAACCCAGGAAATAGGAGATCCTACAATGAAGGGAATCAAAATTATAGTGAAGTGTGTCCAGGACCAAAGGTGGGCACAGAAAGGATTGAGTCCAGATTTTAGCAGTTCAGAAGTTTCCAGGAAAGTTATTTTTTAGTAAGAAGAGAAAATTCGGAGAAGACCTAACGTGTTTGGATATAATAAGAAGTTTATTATATAAGAGAAGGAGCCTTTGGGAGTGAATTAGTGAAGAGTACATAAGAAAATATTAGCTCATAGTTAAACAAAATGTACAAGAAAAAGTGATCATAGTATACGGGATTCAGTCCTAAAAAGTGAAACCAAAATTTCACTCTTACCAAGTTGAAAGGATGTGTGTGCATATGTGTGTGTGTGTGTGTGTGTGTGTGTGTGTGTGTGTGTGTAGTGGTGGGTGAGAAGGCATTTTGAAAAGATATAAATCCTCATCTTCCAAAAATGGGAAGTCAAAAGGTAATTTCAATGAGAAAATACAAGAAGTAGAAACATGTTTAAACATGTTACATGGAGATGCAGAGGTAAATACCAAAAGATCAAGTTGAAAAATTCAAAGCGGTTGCCACTTGGAAACAGGAAGTGGGATGGTAGAAGCTTAATAGAGTCATTAGAAACTTCAAGCTTTGGGCCAGCCTTTCCATAAATAACAACCTCAAATAAAGGGAGGAAAGTAAAAGGAAGTGAAAAAATAATAAAATCTGGAAGAATATAATGAAAAACGATTCTGTGCCTTTCTCTATGGCTTGAATATGTAGCAATGAAGGTATATCATATTTATAATAAAAGACTTATTTTAAAAATTAAGTATATACATAAATAAACAAGTAATGCACAAACACACTGGCCTAGCCAGCCTATGGTATAGTGAACACATCATTATTAGCAGCTTTTGGAAACAAAACCTTATTGTTCCTTTAGTTTTATCATTATGAGATTAACATTTTAAAAGGAAAAGAAGCATAAAGATATCGAAATTTTCTCCCACCGCTGTAAACACTACTCTTCTCTCGTTGCCTTTCATGTGACAGTAACATGTTCTCCAATGATCACGGTGATTTGTGTACTTGAAGAGTACTTTTACTTCATTGCCTGATTCTGCTCACGATACTTCTTTTAAAAATTAGACTAGTTTTCTGATATGGGGGGAATTTTCAAATTCTCTAAATTTCACTGTTTAAGGTGTATTAAGTATCAGAAAGTTATAGTCTTCCTATCTTAATACAGACACAGACTTTGGTATATGACAAGACAGGTTTAAATACTAGCTCTGCTGTTCAATAGCTGTGTAACTGCTCAGCTTATATTGTATTTCTGAGTTTCAATTTCCTCATTTAAAAAATGGCAACTATAATGTCTACATTGCAGGTGTGTCATAAAGATTATAAATAATTTGTGTAACATAGTAGGTGCTCAATAAATGATTACTTTTGCTATTAATTTAGGTTCACTAGGAAAGGGAAAAAATGCATCTTATATCCGAATTTTCTAAAACATGATGTCTCAAATTGATAGAGACCGTGATTTTTTTGACATAAAATACAATGGAATAGCATTGGGGTGTTCTTCATGAACTGCAAACAGCCTGTTTTCTGTTTTCCACAGGAACTGCTTTACGGATGCTTTTAGGACAGCCTGAGTGGCATATTGGTGGTACTAATGGTATAAAATATTGATTTTGGTTTATATTAAATGCAATTTTATTTAAACAGGGGCCCCCCTCCCCCCACCCCTCCCCCCCACTCCGAATACACTCCCTGCATAAAGACAAAAGTCTCCACAAAATACTGAGAGGTAGAAGTAGGGAAGGGTGCATTTGTATAGGATGTTGACATTTTTTATCTATATAACTACGTATAAGTGAATAGAAAACTAAAACACTTTAAATCTAGATTTTGCTATTAAGGACAAAGGATGAAAGCAGAAAGCTGAAGACCCAAAGCTGTCAGAAAAATCTGACAAAGCCACGTTAGTCATTTAAGAAATAAATCATAAATAGATCACAATAGAAAAGCTGTCGTCTCTGAGGGACTGCTGAGCATACACTTTGTGCATCTTCTCCATTAGCAGGATTGGCACTGATGAAAGAGCTCTTGGTGCGCTCAGTATAATCATGCAGTATTGATCCCACATCTTTAAACCAAAGCTGTAGGACTCCAGCAGAGGGCATGATTCACAAATGCTGCAGAGGGGGAAGCGTTATCTGTTTATTCTATCTATCTATCTATCTATCTATCTATCTATCTATCTATCTATCTATCTATCCATCCATCTATCTGGAGGTGGATCTGAAATTTCCAATTTCTCTCAACCTCAGATTGCTTTCCTTTTGTAGTGGGCTCCATTCAGGGAAGTTAGTAATGAAAGCTAATATACTTCATGTTTTTTACCCTAGAAAATGGCAATGAGGGCTTCCCTGGTGGCGCAGTGGTTGAGAGTCCGCCTGCCGATGCAGGGGACACGGGTTCGTGTCCCGGTCCGGGAAGATCCCACATGCCGCAGAGCGGCTGGGCCCGTGAGCCTTGGCCGCTGAGCCTGCGCGTCTGCAGCCCGTGCTCTGCGACGGGAGAGGCCACAACAGAGAGAGGCCCGCGTATCGCAAAAAACAAAACAAACAAACAAACGAAAATGGTAATGAGAAACAGGAAGCTGGTTTTCTAGAGAGAGATTAATTATTGAATAAAATATTTACTGAAAAATGATTCTTTTTGGCAAATTGCATTTTTCTTTAAAATGCCTGACTATGTTTCTTTCTTTATGGATATGAGCTGCCTTATTGAGTCCAGAAACTGAAGGAGGGGGAAAAAACATATTTTTTAATGCCAAGTTGACAGCCTATCTTAGGAAGGAAAGGTGGCTACAGTTGAGAAAGCACCCAGAGCTTGATAAGAGTTCTTAATAATGAATTCTAAACAGCACATGTATGCACACATACATAAACCCCACCACTGAATAATAATTAGCTTTTCTTCTCAGGCGAGTGTCTTAAAATCTATATGTTGTAATTTAAAAATATTCCTGAGGTCAAAAATATTCAGGGAATATGAGGAAACTAGGTAGAGGAGCTGAGGGACGAATCTCCATCATCAGGATTTCTTCGCCTACTCAAAATGTCCTGACCTCAGAGCAGCTTCCATACAACGTTCCTCTGTGGGTGGGGTCACCCCACCCCACCGAAGACACCTTGTCCAAGTCAGGCTAAACTTTATGATGACTGGAAGAAAAAAATCCCCAAGAGCTCTCTCTCACCTTCTGACTCAAGATCCCAACATTGGATCTCGATGTTTCTGAAAACGATAGGTTTTGAGTTTTTAGCTTTAGCTTGTGTTTGGCCCTCAGTCCTGAATCTGTCCTATTGCACATAGGAGATTTCAGACATTATCTCAGATTGGGTAACATATAACACATTGAAGGCAAAGTGATAGTTTTAATAGTGACTTTTGATAATGGTAATGAAAAACAACACTGTGCAAATAGAACAAAGAACAATAGAGAACATGGAAAACAAATACGAATAGAAAGGGCAATAGGCTGTTTCAACTGAGGTCCTGGACCCCAATGAAAAAAATAAAATATCCATCTCAATTACATATCTAAATGTATGTAGGTCCTGGGAATTTTCTTCTTCCTTGGGAGCAGACACACTTTCATTTTCCATTTTATGAGAGTACCAAAGAACTGCAGAGGCAGTGGCTCGGCATTCCTTTGAAGTATTTACTAAGGAGGCATTTCAAGCTCTACTAAATGTCTGCTGCGCTATCATTAAAAGCCAGTATTAAAATTCAGGGACCGAAAGCATGTTTACACTAGGCTCAAACATTTCTTTCATACATTAAAAGGACATCAAGCCATCCAAAATCATTTGTTAAAAAGGGCTCTTCTTGTTTACTCATCAACAAATAAAGCACTTGGCCAGCATATTCTTAGCATTTTTAGTGTTCTGTTTGTATAATTTTTTAATTATTTTTATTTATTACAAGTAATAAAGACATAAACACTTATGCTTCCTAAAATTTTTACTATCAGATTCACATCTGATTTTTGGAAAAATGCTTAGCCCTATTCCTGCACTCAAACTTCTCAAATTATTTGAATTTAGCTAGAAGGCATGATTTGTTTTCCAAAACTGTTTTTTTTTAGTAAGCAAACAAAAATTCCACAAATAAAAATTCTTTTTCTCGAAAGGAAACTTAAGAGAACATTAAAATTAGAGTTTGCAGATTCTAACCTAAGACCACTAAATTTCTGACTCTGGGAAACATTTCAAAAGCCTCTCCTCTGAACTAAAGGAATAAGTAGATAACATAGTTCACGCAACGTATTTCTGAAAATTCCAAGATCACCAGACTTGAAGCTACAGCTGAAACATTGTATCTCTCTTTAATTGCACATTTATACAATTGCAAATTGTGTAATTTTTTAAAGGGCAAACTTTACCTATGCATTGTATTTGGTGTAAGAAATAGACTATTTGAGGGAAACATTCATTTGGGTTAAATATCTAAATTTTACTTAAACAAACAAAAAGTTGTGTTCAGTATTTTCCAAAGTAGAATGGAATATGAGGTACACTGGTTTCTAATTCTAAACCCAATCCCAATTTTTCCATAGTCTTAAGTTTTCATTGCCTTTAAACTTCTCTAGCCTGTTTCTGTGTCGTACAGTGGATTCTTGCATATGAGTTGTGGTAGCTGGGGAAGTGGCCACGCCTTCATGAAAACCTGCTGTGTGGAGACTAGGGGATCAAGCACGTTAATGAGCTACCCCCATGAGCCCTGAAGCCATGCATCCCAACTACTCCCAGCCAATGGCTAAGCAGGACAGGGGATGAGACCCAGCCCAGGCCTGCCTGAAGTCATACTTCTAAGGAACGAATTTTCCTTGGAGCCTTCCCTTAGCTTGTCTAAGATTTTCTCAGACTTGTTCTGTGATCTGAGGCTCCCTTCCTTGCCCAGCCTTCCTCTTCTTCTCTGTCTTCACAGTTGTCACCCTTCCATCTCATCCTGAATGCTCTCCCTGCCTGCTTCCCCTCCCCACCGCCTTATCCTTCACAGGTAATACCCCAAATCCCTGACACATCCAATCCTGCCCAGATGTCTACTCCAGATGTCTTCTTCTTGGAAGACACAAACGGACACAAATTGTATACAGGTGACAAGATGTGGTTCGGGGTCACTGTCCAGTTGGCAAGTGAAACCTCATCTTGAATGAAATGTGAGGCAAAGAAAGTTCCTGCATAAAGAGACAGCCCAGGGTTTCCCTGGTGGCGCAGTGGTTGAGAGTCCGCCTGCCGATGCAGGGGACACGGGTTCGTGTCCCGGTCCGGGAAGATCCCACATGCCGCAGAGCGGCTGGGCCCGTGAGCCTTGGCCGCTGAGCCTGCGCGTCTGCAGCCCGTGCTCTGCGACGGGAGAGGCCACAACAGAGAGAGGCCCGCGTATCGCAAAAAACAAAACAAACAAACAAACGAAAATGGTAATGAGAAACAGGAAGCTGGTTTTCTAGAGAGAGATTAATTATTGAATAAAATATTTACTGAAAAATGATTCTTTTTGGCAAATTGCATTTTTCTTTAAAATGCCTGACTATGTTTCTTTCTTTATGGATATGAGCTGCCTTATTGAGTCCAGAAACTGAAGGAGGGGGAAAAAACATATTTTTTAATGCCAAGTTGACAGCCTATCTTAGGAAGGAAAGGTGGCTACAGTTGAGAAAGCACCCAGAGCTTGATAAGAGTTCTTAATAATGAATTCTAAACAGCACATGTATGCACACATACATAAACCCCACCACTGAATAATAATTAGCTTTTCTTCTCAGGCGAGTGTCTTAAAATCTATATGTTGTAATTTAAAAATATTCCTGAGGTCAAAAATATTCAGGGAATATGAGGAAACTGGTAGAGGAGCTGAGGGACGAATCTCCATCATCAGGATTTCTTCGCCTACTCAAAATGTCCTGACCTCAGAGCAGCTTCCATACAACGTTCCTCTGTGGGTGGGGTCACCCCACCCCACCGAAGACACCTTGTCCAAGTCAGGCTAAACTTTATGATGACTGGAAGAAAAAAATCCCCAAGAGCTCTCTCTCACCTTCTGACTCAAGATCCCAACATTGGATCTCGATGTTTCTGAAAACGATAGGTTTTGAGTTTTTAGCTTTAGCTTGTGTTTGGCCCTCAGTCCTGAATCTGTCCTATTGCACATAGGAGATTTCAGACATTATCTCAGATTGGGTAACATATAACACATTGAAGGCAAAGTGATAGTTTTAATAGTGACTTTTGATAATGGTAATGAAAAACAACACTGTGCAAATAGAACAAAGAACAATAGAGAACATGGAAAACAAATACGAATAGAAAGGGCAATAGGCTGTTTCAACTGAGGTCCTGGACCCCAATGAAAAAAATAAAATATCCATCTCAATTACATATCTAAATGTATGTAGGTCCTGGGAATTTTCTTCTTCCTTGGGAGCAGACACACTTTCATTTTCCATTTTATGAGAGTACCAAAGAACTGCAGAGGCAGTGGCTCGGCATTCCTTTGAAGTATTTACTAAGGAGGCATTTCAAGCTCTACTAAATGTCTGCTGCGCTATCATTAAAAGCCAGTATTAAAATTCAGGGACCGAAAGCATGTTTACACTAGGCTCAAACATTTCTTTCATACATTAAAAGGACATCAAGCCATCCAAAATCATTTGTTAAAAAGGGCTCTTCTTGTTTACTCATCAACAAATAAAGCACTTGGCCAGCATATTCTTAGCATTTTTAGTGTTCTGTTTGTATAATTTTTTAATTATTTTTATTTATTACAAGTAATAAAGACATAAACACTTATGCTTCCTAAAATTTTTACTATCAGATTCACATCTGATTTTTGGAAAAATGCTTAGCCCTATTCCTGCACTCAAACTTCTCAAATTATTTGAATTTAGCTAGAAGGCATGATTTGTTTTCCAAAACTGTTTTTTTTTAGTAAGCAAACAAAAATTCCACAAATAAAAATTCTTTTTCTCGAAAGGAAACTTAAGAGAACATTAAAATTAGAGTTTGCAGATTCTAACCTAAGACCACTAAATTTCTGACTCTGGGAAACATTTCAAAAGCCTCTCCTCTGAACTAAAGGAATAAGTAGATAACATAGTTCACGCAACGTATTTCTGAAAATTCCAAGATCACCAGACTTGAAGCTACAGCTGAAACATTGTATCTCTCTTTAATTGCACATTTATACAATTGCAAATTGTGTAATTTTTTAAAGGGCAAACTTTACCTATGCATTGTATTTGGTGTAAGAAATAGACTATTTGAGGGAAACATTCATTTGGGTTAAATATCTAAATTTTACTTAAACAAACAAAAAGTTGTGTTCAGTATTTTCCAAAGTAGAATGGAATATGAGGTACACTGGTTTCTAATTCTAAACCCAATCCCAATTTTTCCATAGTCTTAAGTTTTCATTGCCTTTAAACTTCTCTAGCCTGTTTCTGTGTCGTACAGTGGATTCTTGCATATGAGTTGTGGTAGCTGGGGAAGTGGCCACGCCTTCATGAAAACCTGCTGTGTGGAGACTAGGGGATCAAGCACGTTAATGAGCTACCCCCATGAGCCCTGAAGCCATGCATCCCAACTACTCCCAGCCAATGGCTAAGCAGGACAGGGGATGAGACCCAGCCCAGGCCTGCCTGAAGTCATACTTCTAAGGAACGAATTTTCCTTGGAGCCTTCCCTTAGCTTGTCTAAGATTTTCTCAGACTTGTTCTGTGATCTGAGGCTCCCTTCCTTGCCCAGCCTTCCTCTTCTTCTCTGTCTTCACAGTTGTCACCCTTCCATCTCATCCTGAATGCTCTCCCTGCCTGCTTCCCCTCCCCACCGCCTTATCCTTCACAGGTAATACCCCAAATCCCTGACACATCCAATCCTGCCCAGATGTCTACTCCAGATGTCTTCTTCTTGGAAGACACAAACGGACACAAATTGTATACAGGTGACAAGATGTGGTTCGGGGTCACTGTCCAGTTGGCAAGTGAAACCTCATCTTGAATGAAATGTGAGGCAAAGAAAGTTCCTGCATAAAGAGACAGCCCAGGGTTTCCCTGGTGGCGCAGTGGTTGAGAGTCCGCCTGCCGATGCAGGGGACACGGGTTCGTGTCCCGGTCCGGGAAGATCCCACATGCCGCAGAGCGGCTGGGCCCGTGAGCCTTGGCCGCTGAGCCTGCGCGTCTGCAGCCCGTGCTCTGCGACGGGAGAGGCCACAACAGAGAGAGGCCCGCGTATCGCAAAAAAAAAGAAAAAAGAGGCAGCCCAATTGCCATGATTTCATGAGTGGTGACTTAGGAAGATGTCCCCATGGAGAGGAATGTCCTTGCTGGTGTGATGATTAAGGCATTTTAAAGATATAGGGTTAAAAAAGCCTGTAAGGACAGCACAGCTGACTGTTTACTACTGAATTAAATTGAGGCTTTATAGAAGGACAATGGCAAATTGAGGGCAGTTAACAAGTAATTAAAATGTGATGGCTGGAGGACCACTATTGTAGTGTGCAGTAGAAGCCCTTGTTTCCTGTACTGGAAGAGCAGATGCAGTAGGGGAGCTGACCCAGATTTCATGTTTAGAACTGCAGAGCTCCAGAGACAATTGGATGTTCAGCACAGACAGTACTGGTACCCTGAGGTCAGGGCAGTGGCTGGAAAAACGTGAACCTTGGAAATGCTGACCAAAATGGCCTTAATGCTCCCCTCTCCTTGACTAAACTTTAGACAGGCTTCATCCTGCTTCTAAGCCCCTGACCTCTCTTTCCTTCGAGCATTTACTTTAGAAAATGTGTTATACATTTTTCTTTGTCCTTTTCCTATGTAAATCCTTTAAAAAACATCTTGACTGCTTTACAACCCAGGAAAGTCTTTCTGGGGTGAACTGGGAGCCATCCTTTCAAAACCTAACCATCTGGAAGCTAGGGCATCTTCTCCCAGTTTCTCTGGGAAAATAGGAGCCTAACTTCCATGGGCACCAATTATACAGAAGGCCTAGTAACAGAGAAGAACATTTGTGAACTCAGGAATGACTCAACGTGCTAGACACACCCCATTGTCAACCCTGCCCCTGACATCCTCCAGCACACTTCTGCTAGGTCACGCCGGAGCTGGAAAACCCTCTTGACATTTGTTTCCATGGGGTTGAGGTCAGATGAGTTCTGGCCTCTCTCCCCTATTTCAACAGCCTTGAGTAAAGTTTTCCTGTGCAATTTTTGTTTTAACAACATCCCTGAGAATAGTAGTTCTTCAGATCCCTCTGACCTTGGGGACTTACAGAGGGGAGGAGCCTGTCCCTCCTTAGTAAGAGCTAATGCTTCTCCAGGCAGGAATAGCTTGCAAGACACCAAGCAGGTGCCCTTCTCAAGAGTTGCCCCCGCTGCATCCTGGCTACTAGGCTGATGACTATGATTAAATCCTAGCATCATTTAATGAGAGATGTGATGGGCCTGAGAAGGGAGGAATGAGGTTATACACTGAAGAAGCTACAAGTGGTAGCCAAGGGAATACCACTGGGATTAGGTTTTGAGGCTGTTTGATCAAGGGGGCCAGAATTAAAAACTGAACAAGAGCAATATATTGACTCGGCAGCATCTTCTTGGAATGTTTTATTTTATACCTGGGTAAGGACCCCAGAAAACGGAACACTCACCGCTAAGAGTGGCTCTTAGAAGCTAAAAATAAGATGGCTTACACTGAGCAAAGTGCAAATGCCTTTGTTGCCTGGCAGGTTGTAGAGGAAGAAGAAGAAGACTCAGGAATGTGGGCCCGGTGGAACTGATGTTATGTGAGGTCAGAAGACCCATTAGAGGATGCCAGCATTCAGGGGGAATCCAGCATTCAGCAGGGCAGTCAGGAATGCATTGGTAGGGGTACCAGCATCCATAAGTCCAGGGGCAGCTCATCTCGGAGTGACAGGGCAGTCATTAGAAGAAGTGCTCATAGAGCTGGTGTGATCGCCATCCTTGAGGATGACAAGCCCTGAAGTAATTGAGTCTAGGTGGCAGTGATTAACTGCCGGAAACAAGGGGCCCGTAGGATTGGAGTAGTAGCCAAAGGGGGCTGGACTTGCAGGGAGTTACAGAGATTGTTAATAGAACATGACACCACCACACGCAAAATAGACAGGTAGCCACTGAGTGTGCTGTTTGACTTGTACAGTCAGAAGCAGCCTAGAACGGAAAAGCAGGAAGCTGAGGGCTATTGTCTCAATAAAAACTCACAATTCCTTGCTCAGTTCTCAAACCTAAAACAGAATTCATGGACTGAAGAGAGGACCACGTATCCAGGAGGAACAAGTCTGTAACACCACAGCAAGTATATGCTGTACTGATTCCCCAGGTCCTTCCCCAAAGAGACTTACAGCCATTTTTCCCATGTGATTATATACTGGGGAGACGGAAACACCCAGAGGACTATTAGACACAGAGTCTGAGCTGACAGTGATACTTGTAGATTTAGTGTATCATCATGACCCCCTAGTTACTCTGCGGATTACAGGAGCCATGGAATAAATGGAATCCTGCTAAAATCTGGCTTACAGTGGATCCACTGTGTCAATAGATATAACTGATAGTCATTTCTTGGTCTCCAAATACACAATTGGCATGTCACTTGGAAGTTGGTGTATTCCCCATATTGAGTCCTCAAATCTACTGGAAAGACCAAGTGGAAGACTCCAAAATAATTTCCTCTACTCTCCTCCCAGCCAAGATAGTAAATCAAAGCATCCCTGGGGGACAGGAAGGAATGTAGAAATTAGCACCACCATTACAGACGTAAAGGATGCATGGCCCTGATGTTCCTCATTCTGGCCCTCAGAGAAAATGAATGGATTGTGGAGAGTGACCACAGACTACAATGGTAAGTAACGGCTCTGGTCGTAGTTGCTATGTTATATGTGGTATTGCTGCTAAAGCTTACTAATAAGTAAGCTTTAGAAGCTTACTAATAAGGCTTCAAGTGCATGGTATACAGACATGGGTTTTGCGAATGTGCTTTTAAAAAAAATCTGATCACCAAAGATCAGGAAAAAGTTGCATTTTTGTGGAATGGAAAACAACATTTACTTATGGCTTTCCCCCAGGACTATATTAACTCTCTCACTCCTCTGACATAATTCAGATTTCTTCTGAATATATTATCTGGACAGATTATCACATTATTACACTGATGACATTACATTGATGCTAAGTTAGGCACTATGAAAAACTGGTGGCTATTAAATTGGAGGCCTTGCTAAGACACATTTCAGAGAACTGCTATTTCAGTAAAGTTTTTAGGGGTCCAGTGGCCAGGGACATTTGCAATATCCCCTGAAAGGTAAAAGACAAATTGATGTGTCTTACAATTCCTATAATAGGAAAGAAACCACAGCACATGGTAGAACATTTGGGGTTCTGGCCGGAACACATTGTGCACATAGAAATGTTATGATGCTTAAGTACAATGATATGGAAGCTTACCAGAATCGAATAAAATCCCAGAGTAGAAAAGGTTCTGCAGCTGGCCCAGGCTACGGTACAAGCGGTCCTGCTACTCCGGCCACATAATCTTGTAGGTTCTATATTGCTAGAAGTGTCAGTTGTGGGAAAGATGGAATCCAAGTTTACGGCAAACCTTAGCGAGAGAATCCTAATGCGTGCTCCTGGGCTTCTGGAACAAGGCCATGCCACCTGCAGTGGAGAATTCTACTTCATTAGAGAATCATCTCCTGGCATGATACTTGACAAAGGGGCACCAAGTGACCATGTGTCTGGAACTGCCCATGATGGGTTGAATTCTCTTAGGCCCACAACCTCAAAAAGCAGAAGGCTGAGCAGCAGTCCATCGTAAGTTAGAAACAGTGCATTTGGGATCAAGTGTAAATGACAACAGAGGGCACAGGCAAGCTGCATGAGCAGGTGGCCCAGACCCCACGTCATTCACAATTGTTGTACTAGAGCCCCTTTGTGGGTAAATTCCCTATGACCAGCTGAAGAAAGAGGAAAAGGCCTAAGCTTAATTTCTAGATGGGTATAAGAATGCAAACTGAAACTGGATAACAGTGGAGAGCAGTATTTCTTGATAGTAGTGAAGAGAGAAAACCTGCCCAATGGGTAGAAGTCCAAATGGAGAATCTGATCACCCACTCTTTGTGGAAGGAGAAGTGACCTAAGGGGAGAACATATGTACATTTCTGGCCATTTGCTAATGGCCTAGTAGACTGGTCAGGAGCATGGAAGGAAAAGATTGGAAAATCAGAGACGAGAAGGTCTGGGATAGCTGTGGATGGATATGTGGGAGTTGGCACTGAGTATAATTTTTGAATCATATATTAACGCCTAACAGAAAGTATCCACCAAAGAAGAGGCACTGAACAATGAAGGAGACAAAATGATTTGGCTCAGTTGACATTAGCCACTTTTGTCATTGTCCAGTCTAGAACTGGCATTAGGGACACATGAATGGAATGGCCACAGTCACACTACGGGTATTTCTTGATCATGGGCAAAGTTTTTTTTTTTTAATGGGCAAAGCTTAAAGGATGTTTATGCTTACTGCTTTGGCTTTTAATTGTCCCCATACGTTTCTATTGTGTTTAAAATATAGAACCAAGAATTATATAAACAAGTCATGAGGTTTAGAAGAAAATTATCAATACCAGAATTATGTAGCAAGACAGTATTCAACCAGAAGCACAGTAAGTTCCACAGAAAGTGAGCCTTACTTTATTTAATTAATTAATTAATTTATTTTTGCTGTACGCGGGCCTCTCACTGTTGTGGCCTCTCCCGTTGCGGAGCACAGGCTCCGGACGTGCAGGCTCAGCGGCCATGGCTCACGGGCCCAGCTGCTCCGCGGCATGTGGGATCTTCCCGGACCGGGGCACAAACCCACGTCCCCTGCATCGGCAGGCGGACTCTCAACCACTGCGCCACCAGGGAAGTCCGAGCTTTACTTTATTGATAGCACTTATTTAGATTCAGATTTTGACTCAGACTTTGTAGAAAAATCTTGTTTTAAAACATGGCTACTTATAGTGATTTGGTGGGGGTGGGGGGAGAAATTACATAAAATGGGAGCAAATGAGTCAGCAGAACGGTTTTGTTTCAGGAATGCAATTGCATTCTCAAGTTTGTTAGATTTGTGGGGGTACCTTGCGGATTATGTAGTTCAAATCTTTAGTCTGGGAAAATCAGGCCTTGAGAAGGAAGACAGTGTCATAGCACTAATTAGTGGTAAAACTATTGTTAGAATCCAGCTATTCTGACAGTCTATTATTTTTCCACTATGTCATATAATCTATTGTACTTAGAATAATGTTATTTGAAAATACTGTTGTTACCTACATGAAATTCATATTCCTTGAAATAACTGATCTCTTAATTCGTCTTAATGGTGGCCCTGAATAAATCCTGCATTTGCTTTGTTCAAAAGAAGAATTAGGGTTTCCCTGGTGGCGCAGTGGTTGAGAGTCCGCCTGCCGATGCAGGGGACACGGGTTCGTGCCCTGGTCCGGGAAGATCCCACATACTGTGGAGCGGCTGGGTCCGTGAGCCATGGCCGCTGAGCCTGCGCGTCCGGAGCCTGTGCTCCGCAACGGGAGAGGCCACAACAGTGAGAGGCCCGCATACTGCAAAAAAAAAAAAAAAAAAAAAAAAAAAGAAGAATTAAAAATGCAACTTGAGGATATGGTGATAATGCTGAAAAGTACGAACATTGATAACAGGTAATTTTCTAAATTATTAATTTATACCAGCTGTTTTCTCACATATTTAATAGTGCCATTTTTTAGAAAATGTTAATCAACCTATTCTACCCCTGGACACTCTTCTTTGATTACCATGTACCTTCTTGAGATGAGGTTATAGATTATCCATCCTCAACTCTAAGATTTCATTTAAAATTTAAATTTGCTTTTGATCAGTTTACCGACAAGAGCTCACTTTCAGGGTTTTTCCCATTTCCGATTCTAAACTTCAGATTATTTCTGTAGCACTAGCTAATCAGCATTTCACACCGATTTTCTTGAATTTTTTTTTTCTTTCTCAGATTCCTCATCAGTGTAAGTATTTTCATCACTCAGGTGATGATTCTGAGATCATAAGGTGACAAAAGTTTATCTGAGAATAATTTTCTCCTTCTTCTCTATATATTTTATAAATTCGATAGCCTTTTACTGTGAAATATTTTTTATTATGTAAAATGTACTTTGTATGAGCACCTTACATTAAATTCATTGACAAAAATATTGAATGACAAGAAATGTTCTATCAGAAATTGTAAGAAAAAAGGTCCACTTGTCTACGATTTGACTGAATGCTAGAATCAGAAAGGAAATAACATAAGGCCAAGAAAGTTAAAGTGATTTTTCCACTCTCCTATTCTCTAAAGTACTGAAACTCGTGAAAATCTTTTACTGTTATACCAATACCATTCTGGCCTCAAAGTCCTTTTTCCCCTTCTCCCTTTCCACACCACACTTTCTGACAAGCCATCACCTCCCTCCTAACCTTACTGCTTATAAAGACTAAGACAGATGTAACTCTCTGTTCTATCAGTGTTTCTCCTGACTTTCATCCCACCTGGTATTTATCCTTTTTCTTTCAAGAGAAAAGGAAAAGTGTCTGTGTGTATGTAGTATGTATGTGTAAGTGTATGTGTCTGTGTGTGTGTGTGTGTCTGTGTGTATGTTGAGGATGGGGGGTGAGTGAGAAATAAGTTAGTGACCAAAATGGCCTTAACATTTCATTCAGCTTTGCCAAACTTTAGACAGGCTTCTTTCTGCCTCTAGGCCCCTGACCTCTCTTTCCTTAGAGCTTACTTTAATTTTAATTTCTTAATATAATCTTGATATACAAAAGATATATATTTAATGGATAAGATTCAATGAGTTTGGACATATACAAATGTGGAAACCATCACCACAATCAAGTTAGTAAACATATTCATCGCCTCCAAAACTTTCCTCATGTCTCCCTTTTTAGTGATAAGAACACCTAACATGAGATTTACCCACTTACATTTTTAAGTGCACAATTCAGTATTGTTAACCCTAGGCACTACATTGTACAGCAGATCTCTAGAATTTACTCATCTTGCACAACTGAAACTTTATACCAATGGAAAAACAACTCCCCATGCAAGTGAGTGAACCAAACAAGAAGCATTTGCAATAGTTCAAGTGTGAGAGAGAATTAGAAAAACAGAAGGATGCAGTTTTTTTAATGGCTTGAATTTGAGGGGGAGAGTATAAGAGAAGAAGGTGTCAAGGATGTTGTCCAGTTTCTTGGTATGGTTTGGCAATAGGAACCACTATGAAGTTTTAGAAGGGACCTGTTATGGTCAGATATGGATTTTAGATAAGTCACAGGTGACTGTGCAGGGGATGCATTTGAAGGAGAGGAGGTGGCCAAAGCCATTAAGAAGCTACTGTGGAAATCCAAGTAGGAGTTGATAGAGTCTGGATGAGGCATAACTGAATCAAATATTCTAGGCAGCTGTAATTCATTTAGTGTGCAAGTCCTAACTACTGTTAAAAGGAAGTAATTCAATAGTGTATGACTTTCTTTTCAAGGTCTACAGCAGATTTGAGTAGTCCCTTTCAAGGGAATATGGGAAGCATTCAAAAGCTCCAACCAATTGACAAAAATAGTTCCTTGAATTTCACAGGTAGAACAGAAAATTAAATTCTCCAGCTCAACAGAATAAAGCTGGCCCCCACATTAGAAACTTTTCTTCATTGAAAGCAGAAATGTCATCTGATGAAGGAAAATTGGTCAGTTTCGCTAATAATCAGTTATTGTCTCTGGTTCAGCTTTTTTCAAACTTTTAGGTGCAATACTGTATATGTTGAAGAAAGTGGTAATCTCTTATTTTTTTGGGAAACATTCTTTGAAGAATAGAGACTAAAATATGTTTAGAAATATATTATTTGCAAAATTTTCAATTGATAAATAAAAGATAGAATCAGATATTGCCCCCCTGGAATCATAACACTTATTTTATAGCAATACCATTATTACCAAAAATCAGAATTTATGACAGTTTATGCAATCTGATCCTGATACTTTATAAACCTCTCTTTTCAGGTCTTCTTTACCATTGTAAGCTTGGGAAATACAGTTTCTCAGTATTTTTGAAATAAGCAATGCGTTTTCACAACACTTGTTTACAATATTCCCTTAGCCTAATTCTTAGTCTCTTGTTTCAACTGGTAAATTCTAGTCCCCTTCTAAAACTTTACTCATAGTTGCCTAAAATTTCCCTGATTTTCCCAGGAAGAATTAGTTATTCCATCTTACTTAATTTTTTATATTATTCTTTTACCCAATCCAATCATCATTCACTTTCTTTACTTCCCTCCTTAACAATTATACCAGGACTTCCCAGGTGGTCCAGTGGTAAAGACTCCACCTTCCAGTGCAGGGGACATGGGTGGGTTTGATCCCTGCTCAGGGAACTAAGATCCCACATGCAGTGGTGCAACTAAGCCCACGTGCCACAACTACTGAGCTCGTGTGCCTCAACAAGAGGGCCCACTTGTCACAATGAAAGACCCTGTATGCCTCAACAAAGATCCCCCGTGCCACAACAAAGACCTGACACAGCCAAAGTTATACCTTCTATGGTCTGGCAATGTAAAGATCCTGAGACCTGTGCTCCCTTGCACATCTATCTTTTTGTCTAATTCACTTAATTAAAATTTACAGTGTCTGTTCTCTGCTCCTAGAAATAAACCAAGTCAAGGCAGGGGAAAGCCATGTGGAAGGAAGATTGGTGAGACTATGTGCTGTCACTAAGCTCCAAAGAGCCTTCAATACAGCACAGCATCCTTCTCTTCCTGTCTACTTGCTCTCCCACTCATTTCCAGGACTATTTTAAACCTCCTTTGCTCTTCAAATATCTAACTTCTATTCATTTCCTCTTCACTCAAAGAAGATGACCTCATAGCTCACTGAGAAAAATATAGCCATCAGAAGCAAAGACTCTTAACCTCTTCCTATCAAACTTACAATGTCTACTTCTGTACTAAAGATCTCCCTTTCTTTTTTTGTTTCATTAGAGTAGTAGTTTTAAACCTTGGCTCCACATTGATAGTAGCACCTGGGGAACTTTCAAAAAATACTTCTGCCTGGGCTCAAACACCAGTGATGCTGGTTTAAATAGTCTGGGTTGGAGTTTGGGTATCCATGTTTTTGAAAGCTCCTCATATGATTCTAATGCGTAGTCAAGGCTGGGAATCAATCCTTAGAAAAATTTTTCTTTGTCCTCTTAAAGAGGAGTTGCTGAACAAGTATTAACAT
The DNA here is from genome assembly GCF_008692025.1 of Phocoena sinus. Taxonomy (NCBI): domain Eukaryota; kingdom Metazoa; phylum Chordata; class Mammalia; order Artiodactyla; family Phocoenidae; genus Phocoena; species Phocoena sinus. The sequence continues at coordinate 81,090,704 of NC_045771.1, read as the reverse complement.
TCCATCTTCTCATATCATACACTCAAACTAATTTGTTTGTTCTTTATATATAGAGGGAGTTTAGAGAATCACTCCCTCTCAAATTCGTTTTTTCCATTGACACTGCAATTTACTCAATCTTCTCTCATATTAAAAACCAAACCAAAGGGAGGACCTTCAAGATGGCAGAGGAGTAAGACATGGAGATCACCTTCCTCCCCACAAATACATCAAAAATACATCTATATGTGGAACAGCTCCTACAGAACACCTACTGAATGCTGGCAGAAGACATCAGACTTCCCAAAAGGCAAGAAACTTCCCACGTACCTGGGTAGGGCAAAAGTAAAAAGGCAAAACAGAGACAAAAGAATAGGGACAGGACCTGTACCTCTGGGAGGGAGCTGTGAAGGAGGAAAAGTTTCCATACACTAGGAAGCCCCTTTGCGGGCGGAGACTGCAGGGGGCAGATGGGGGAAGCTTCGGAGCCATGGAGGAGAGCGTAGCCACAGGGGTGCGGAGGGCAAAGCGGGGAGATTCCCGCACAGAGGATTGGTGCCAACCAGCACTCATCAGCCCGAAAGGCTTGTCTGTTCACCTACCGGGGTGGGTTGGGCCTGGGAGCTGAGGCTCGGGCTTTGGAGGTCAGATGCCAGGGAGAGGACTAGGGTTGGCTGAGTGAACACAGCCTGAAGAGGGCTAGTGCACCACAGCTAGCCGGGAGGGAGTCCAGGAAAATGTCTGGATCTGCGTAAGAGGCAAGAGACCATTGTTTTGGGGTGCATGAGGAGAGGGGATTCAGAGCACCGCCTAAACGAGCTCCAGAGATGACGTGAGCCGTGGCTATCAACACGGACACCAGAGATGGGCATGAACTGCTAAGGCTGCTGCTGCAGCCACCAAGAAACCTGTGTGCAAGCACAGATCACTATCCCCACCTCCCCTCCTGAGAGTCTGTGCAGCCCGCCACTGACAGGGCTCGTGATCCAGGGACAACTTCCCCAGGAGAACACACGGCGCGCCTCTGGCTGTTGCAACGTCATGCCAGCCTCTGCCACCACAGGCTTACCCCACATTCCGTACCCCTCCCTCCCCCTGGCCTGAGTGAGCCAGAGCCCCCTAATCAGCTGCTACTTTAAACCCGTCCTGTCTGCGTGGGGAACAGATGCTCTCAGGCGACCTACATACAGAGGTGGGGCCAAATCGAAAGCTGAACCCCGGGAGCTGTGAGAACAAAGAAGAGAAAGGCAAATCTCTCTCAGCAGCCTCAGGAGCAGCAGATTAAATCTCCACAATCAACTTGATGTACTCTGCACCTGTGGAATACCTGAATAGACAATGAATCATCCCAAAACTGAGGTGGTGGATTTTGGGAGCAACTCTAGACTTGGGGTTTGTTTTCCACATCTAATTTGTTCCTATTTTTATGTTTATCTTAGTATTTAGAGCTTTTTATCATTGGTAGATTTGTTTATTGATTTCGTTGCTCTCTCTCTCTCTCTCTCTCTCTCTATATATATATATATATACACACACATATATTATTCCTTTTTCTCTTTTTGAGAGTGTGTATGTGTATGCTTCTTTCTACGAGTTTGTCTGTATAGCTTTGTTTTTACCATTTGCCCTAGGGTCCGTCTGCCCATTTTTTTATTATAGTTTTTAGCACTTGTTATAATTGGATTTGTTTATTGGTTTGGCTGCTCTCTTTTTTTAATTACTTTTTAATTTTAATAAATTAAAAAAAATTATTTTAATAACTGTATTTTATCTTTTTCTTTCTTTCTCTTTTCTTTCTTTTCTTCCTTTTCTTCTGAGCCATGTGGCTGACAGGTTCTGGCTGGGTGTCAGGCCTGAGCCTCTGAGCGGGGAGAGCCAAGTCCAGGACATTGGTCCACCAGAGACTTCCTGGCCCCTCATAATACCAATTGGCAAGAGTTCTCCTAGACATCTCCGTCTCAATGCTAAGAACCAGCTTCACTCAACAACCAGCAAGCTCAGTGCTGGACACACCATGCCAAACAACTAGCAAGACAGTAACACAATACCACCCATTAACAGAGAGGCTGCCTAAAATCATAATAAGTTTACAGACATCACAAAACACACCACTGGATGAGGTCGTGCCCAGAAGAAAGACAAGATCCAGTCTCATAAATCAGAACAGAGGCACCAACACCCTTCCACCAGGAAGCCTATACAACCCACTGAACCTACCCTGGGGGCAGACACCGAAAACAACGGGAACTATGAACCTGCAGCCTGAGGAAAGGAGACGCCAAACACAGTAAGTTAAGCAAAATGAGAAGACAGAGAAATATGCAGCAGATGAACGAGCAAGGTAAAAACCCACCAGGCCAAACAAATGAAGAGGAAATAGGCAGTCTACCTGAAAAAGGAATTCAGAGTAATAGTAAAGATAAGCCCAAATCTTGGAAATAGAATGGAGAAAATACAAGAAACATTTAACAAGGACCTAAAAGAACTAAAGAGCAAACAAACAATGATGAACAATAAATGAAATTTAAAATTCTCTAGATGGAATCAATAGCAGAATCACTGAGGCAGAAGAGTGGATAAGTGACCTGGAAGAAAAAATAGTGGAAATAACTACCACAGAGCAGCATAAAGAAAAAAGAATGAAAAGAGCTGAGAACAGTCTCAGAGACTTCTGGGACAATGTTAAACACACCAACATGTGAACTATAGGGGTCCCAGAAGAAGAACTGAAAAAGAAAGGGACTGAGAAAATATTTGAAGAGATTATAGTTGGAGAGTTCCCTAATATGGGAAATGATATAGTCAATAAAGTCCAGAAAGCGCAGAGAGTCCCATAAAGGATAAATCCAAGGAGAATCACACCAACATATTAATCAAACTATCAAAAATTAAATAAAAGAAAAAAAATTAAAGCAGCAAAGGAAACACAACAAATACCATACAAGGGAATCCCCATAAGGTTAACAGCTGATCTTTCAGCAGAAACTCTTCAAGCCAGAAGACTGTGGCAGGACATATTTAAAGTGATGAAAGGGAAAAAACCTACAACTAAGATTACTCTACCCAGCAAGGATCTCAATCAGATTTGATGGAGACATTAAAACCTTTACAGAAAAGCAAAAGCTAAGAGAATGCAGCACCACATAACCTGCTTTACAACAAATGCTAAAGGAACTTCCCTAGGCAGGAAACACAAGAGAAGGAAAAGACCTACAGTAACCAACTCAAAACAATGAAGAAAAGAGTAATAGGAAAATACATATCGATAATTACCTTAAATTAAATGGATCAAATGCTCCAACCAAAGGACATAGGCTGGCTGAATGGACACAAAAACAAGACCTGTATATATGCTGTCTACAAGAGACCCACTTCAGACCTAGGGACACATACAGACTGAAAGTGTGTTGATGGAAAAACATATTCCATGCAAGTGGAAATAAAAAGAAAGTTGAAGTAGAAATTCTCATAACAGACAAAATAGGCTTTAAAATAAAGACTATTACAAGAAACAAAGAAGGACACTACATAATGATGAAGGGGTCAATCCAAGAAGAAGATATAACAATTGTAAATATTTACGCACCCAACACAGGAACACCTCAATACATAAGGCAAATGCTAACTGCCACAAAAGGGGAAACTGACAGTAACACAATCATAGTGGGGGACTTTAACAACCCACTTTCACCAATGGACAGATCATCCAAAAGGAAAATAAATAAGGAAACACAAGCTTTAAATGATACATTAAACAAGATGGACTTAATTGATATTTATAGGATATTCCATCCAAAAACAACAGAACACACTTTCTTCTCAAGAGCTCATGGAACATTCTCCAGGATAGATCTTATCTTGGGTCACAAACCAAACCTTGGTAAATTTAAGAAAATTAAAATCATATCAAGTATCTTTTCCTACCAGAATGCTATAAGACTAGATATCAATTACAAGAAAAAAACTGTAAAAAATACATTGGGCTTCCCTGGTGGCGCAGCGGTCGAGAGTCTGCCTGCCGATGCAGGGGACACGGGTTCGTACCCTGGTCCGGGAGGATCCCACATGCCATGGAGCGGCTGGGCCCGTGAGCCGGGGCCAGTGAGCCTGCGCATCTGGAGCCTGTGCTCCGCAATGGGAGAGGCCACAACAGCGAGAGGCCCATGTACTGCGGAAAAAAAAAACTAACAAAAAAACACATGAAGGCTAAACAATACACTCCTAAATAACCGAGAGATCACTGAAGAAATGTAAGAAGAAATAAAAAAATACCTAGAAACAACTGACAATGAAAACACAATGACCCAAATTCTAAAGAATGCAGCAAAAGCAGTTCTAAGAGGGAAGCTTATAGCAATACAATTCTACCTCAAGAAAAATCTCAAATAAACGACCTAATCTTACAGCTAAAGCAATTAAAGAAAGAATAATAAAAAAACCCCAAAGTTAGCAGAAGGAAATAAATCATAAAGATGAAATCAGAAATAAATGAAAAAGAAATGAAGGAAACCGTAGCAAAGGTCAATAAAATTAAAAGCTGGTTCTTTGAGAAGATAAACAAAATTGATAGATCATTAGCCACACTCATCAAGAAAAAAAGAGAGAAGACTCAAAACAATAGAATTAGAAATGAAAAAGGAGAAGTAACTGACACTGCAGAAATACAAAGGATCATGAAAGATTACTACAAGCAACTATATGCCAATAAAATGGACAACCTAGAAGAAATGGACAAATTCTTAGAAAAGCCCAACCTTCCAAGACTGAACCAGGAAGAAATAGAAAATATAAACAGACCAATCACAAGCACTGAAATTGATAGTGGGATTGAAATTTTCCAACAAAGAAAAGCCCAGGACCAGATGGCTTCACAGGCGAATTCTGTCAAACATTTAGAGAAGAGAGAACACCTATCCTTCTCAAAATCTTCCAAAATATAGCAGAGAGAAGAACACTCCCAAACTCATTCTACGAGGCTACCACCACCCTGATACCAAAACCAGACAAAGATGTCACAAAAAAAGAAAACTACAGGCCAATATCACTGAGGAGCAAAGATGCAAAAATCCTCAACAAAATACTAGCAAACAGAATCCAACAGCACATTAAAAGGGTCATACACCATGATCAAGTGGGTTTTATCTCAGGAATGCAAGGATTCTTCAATATACACAAATAAATCAATGTGAAACACCATATTAACCAACTGAAGGATTAAAACCATATGATCATCTCAAGAGATGCAATAAATGTTTTGGCAAGATTCAACACCCATTTATGATAAAAACCCTCCAGAAAGTAGGTATAGAGGGAAATTACCTCAACATAATAAAGGCCATATATGACAAAGCACCAGCCAACAATGTTCTCAATGGTGAAAAACTAAAACCATTTCCTCTAAGATGAGGAATATGACAAGGTTGCCAACTCTCACCACTACTATTCAACATAGTTTTGGAAGTTTTAGCCACAGCAATCTGAGAAGGAAAAGAAATAAAAGGAATCCAAATTGGAAAAGAAGAAGTAAAGCTGTCACTGTGTGCAGATGACATGATACTATACATAGAGAATCTATGCTACTAGATGCTACTAGAAAACTACTAGAACTGATCAATGAATCTGGTAAAGTAGGAGGATACAAAATTAATGCACAGAAATCTCTGGCATTCCTATACACTAATGATGAAAAATCTGAAAGAGGAATTAAGGAAACACTCCCATTTAGCATTGCAACAAAAAGAATAAAATACCTAGGAATAAACCTACCTAGGGAGACAAAAGATCTGTATGCAGAAAACTATAAGACACTGATGAAAGAAATTAAAGATGATACAAACAAATGGAGAGATATACCATGTTCTTAGATTGGAAGAATCAGCATTGTGAAAATACGTATACTACCCAAAGCAATCTACAGATTCAATGCAATCCCTATCAAACTACCAATGGCATTTTACACAGAACTAGAACAAAAAATTTCACAATTTGTATGGAAACACAAAAGCTGCCGAATAGCCAAAAAAATATTGAGAAAGAAAAACGGAGCTGGAGGAATCAGTCTCTCAGACTTCAGACTCTACTACAAAGCTACAGTAATCAAGACAGTATGGTACTGGCACAAAAACAGAAATATAGATCAATGGAACAGGATAGAAACCCAGAGATAAACTCACGCACATATGGTCACCTTATCTTTGATAAAGGTGGCAAGAATATGCAATGGAGAAAAGACAGCCTCTTCAATAAGTGGTGCGGGGAAAACTGGACAGATAGGTATAAAAGAATGAAATTAGAACACTCCCTAACTCCATACACAAAAATACACTCGAAATGGACTGAAGACCTAAATGTAAGTCCAGACACTATAAAACTCTTAGAGGAAAACATAGACAGAACACTCTATGACATCAATCACAGCAAGATCCTTTTGAACCCACCTCCTAGAGAAATGGAAATAAAAACAAAAATAAACAAATGGGACCTAATGAAACTTAAAAACATTTGCACAGCAAAGGGAACCAAAAACAAGACCAAAAGACAACCATCAGAATGGGAGAAAATATTTGCAAATGAAGCAACTGACAAAGGATTAATCTCCAAAATTTACATGCAGCTCAATATCAAAAACAAACAGCCCAATCCAAAAATGGGCAGAAGACCTAAATAGACATTTCTCCAAAGAAGATATACAGATTGCCAGCAAACACATGAAAGAACGTGCAACATCATTAATCATTAGCGAAATGCAAATCAAAACTACAATGAGGTATCACCTCACACCAGTCAGAATGGCCATTATGAAAATCTACAAACAATAAATGCTGGAGAGGGTGTGGAGAAAATGGAACCCTCTTGCACTGTTGGTGGGAATGTAAATTAATACAGCCACTATGCAGAACAGTATGGAGGTTCCTTAAAAAACTACAAATAGAACTACCATAGGACCCAGCAATCTCACTATTGGGCATATACCCTGAGAAAACCATAATTCAAAAAGAGTTATGTACCAAAATGTTCATTGCAGCTCTATTTACAATAGCCAGAACATGGAAGCAACCGAAGTGTCCATCAACAGATGAATGGATAAAGAAGATGTGGCACATATATACAATGGAATATTACTCAGCCACAAAAAGGAACGAAACTGAGTTATTTGTAGTGAGGTGGATGGAGCTAGAGTCTGTCATGCAGAGTGAAGTAAGTCAGAGAGAAAAACAAATACCATATGCTAATACATATATATGGAATCTAAAAAAAAAAAAAAGTCATGAAGAACCTAGGGGCAAGATGGGAATAAAGATGCAGACCTACTAGAGAATGGACTTGAGGACACAGGGAGGGGGAAGGGTAAGCTGGGACAAAGTGGGAGAGTGGTAGTGTATATATGGACATAAATACACTACCAAATGTAAAATAGCTAGTTAGTGGGAAGTAGTCACACAGCACAGGGAGATCAGCTCAGTGATTTGTGACCAGCTAGAAGGGTGGGATAGGAAAGGTGGGAGGGAGACGCAAGAGGGAGGGGATATGGGGATATACATATGCATATGGCCAGGAAATCATTATAAAAATTGTTATTGGCCTTAAAAAACTAAAAATACAACCAGCATATGACCCAGCAATCCCAGTACTGGGCATATAGCCTGAGAAAACCATAATTCAAAAAGAGTCATGTACCAAAATGTTCACTGCAGCTCTATTTACAAAGCCATGGAAGCAACCTAAGTGTCCATCAACAGATGAATGGATAAAGAGGATGTGGCACATATATACAATGGAATATTACTCAGCCACAAAAAAGAACAAAACTGAGTTATTTGTAGTGAGGTGGATGGACCTAGAGTCTGTCATACAGAGTGAAGTAAGTCAGAAAGAGAAAAACAAATACCATATGCTAACACATATATATGGACTCTAAAAGAAAAAAATGGTCATGAAGAACCTAGGGGCAGAATGGGAATAAAGACGCAGACCTACTAAAGAAGGGACTTGAGGACACAGGGAGGGGAAAGGGTAAGCTGGGACGAAGTGAGAGATTGGCATGTACATATATACACTATCAAATGTAAAACCGATAGCTAGGGGGAAGCAGCCTCATAGCACAGGGAGATCAGCTCGGTGCTTTGTGACCACCGAGAGGGGTGGGAGGGAGGGAGGCGCAAGAGGGAGGAGATATGGGGATGTATGTATATGTATAGCTGATTCACTTTGTTATAAAGCAGAAACTAACACACCATTGTAAAGCAATTATACTCCAATAAAGGTGTAAAAAAAAAAAAAAGACAACCCTCAGAATGGGAGAAAATATTTGCAAACGAAGCAACTGACAAAGGAGCAATCTCCAAAATTTACAAGCAGCTCATGCAGCTCAATATCAAAGAAACAAACAACCCAATCCAAAAATGGGCAGAAGACCTAAATAGACATTTCTCCAAAGAAGATATACAGATTGCAACAAACACATGAAAGGATGCTCAGCATCACTAATCATTAGAGAAATGCAAATCAAAATCACCAGGTATCACCTCACACCGGTCAGAATGGCCATCATCAAAAAATCTACAAAAAATAAATGCCGGAGAGGGTGTGGAGTAAAGGGAACGCTCCTCAAAAAGAGTCATGTACCATTGTGTTCATTGCAGCTCTATTTACAATAGCCAGGACATGGAAGCAACCTAAGTTTCCATCGACAGATGAATGGATAAAGATGTGGCACATATATACAATGGAATATTACTCAGCCATAAAAATAAATGAAATTGAGATATTTGTAATGAGGTGGAAGGGCCTAGAGTCTGTCATACAGAGTGAAGTAAGTCAGAAAGAGAAAAACAAATACCGTATGCTAACACATATATATGGAATCTAAGGAAAAAAAAAGTTCTGCAGAACCTAGGGGCAGGATAGGAATAAAGACACAGACATAGAGAATGGACTTGAGGACACGGGGAGGGGGAAGGGTAAGCTGGGACGAAGTGAGAGAGTGGTATGAACTTATATATACTACCAAATGTAAAACAGATGGCTAGTCGGAAGAATTGCATAGCCCAGGCAGATCAGCTCGGTGATTTGTGACCATCTAGAGGGGTGAGTTAGGGAGGGTGGGAGGGAAACGCAAGAGAAAGGAGATATTGGGATATATGTATATGTGTAGCTGATTCACTTTGTTATAAAGCAGAAACTAACACTCTATTTTAAAGCAATTACACTCTAATAAAGATGTTAAGAAAAAAAAAAACACACAGAAGCGTTAAAAACAAACAAACAGAAGAACAAACCGAACCAATCCACCAGCAAACGAACAAATCAACCAACCAAAACAAAAAACTTTAAATTTCTCCAGCCTACCTGTGGTGAGCAGTTTTCTGTATCAGCTTGGCTAGGCTGTAGCACCCAGTTATTCATCCAAACACGACTGGAGGCATTGCCGGGATGGCATTTTGTAGAGATATTTAACATCTCTAAACAGCTGATTTTAAGTAAGTTGATAATCCTCAATTATCTGCGTGGGTGTGGCTGATCTCATCAGCTGAAAGTCCTAAAAACTTTTCAAAAGCTTAGACTCCAAAATGAAGAAATTCTACCTGTGGACTGCAGGTCCACTTCTGTCCAAGAGTTTTCAGTCTACCTTTGATACAATCCAAAGGTCTAAAAAGAATTAAATATTTGTTGAGTCCATTAAAAAAAACTGGTTCTGTCCCCATCATTCCACTCAAAACAGGCTACACATGTTCTAATTAACCTTATTTTGCTAAGCTTTTCAAGTGGCTACCTTTTTCAAGTGGCTACCCAACTGACCCGTGCTTAGAAAGTTCATGCTTTTTTGCAGCTCTGCTTTATCTCCTGTTAGATATGACGGGTCCATTCCTGTGCGAGTCGGCTGGTCTCACTATTTTGTTCAGTTGTTCAATTTATAGATATAAATAGATGTTGGATTTTATCAAATGTTTTCCACCATCTTATGATTTTTATACTTTAATATATTAATGTACTGGATTTCATTAATTCATTTTCCAATATTGAAATAATCTTGTGTAACTGGGATAATTCAACATGGCCATGAGTCTACCACTTTTTTTTTTTTTTTTTTTTTTTTTTTTTTTTTTTTTTTTTTTGCGGTACGCGGGCCTCTCACCGTTGTGGCCTCTCCCGTTGCGGAGCAACAGGCTCCGGACGCGCAGGCTCAGCGGCCATGGCTCACGGGCCCAGCCGCTCCGCGGCATGTGGGATCCTCCCACACCGGGGCACGAACCCGCGTCCCCTGCATCGGCAGGCGGACTCTCAACCACTGCGCCACCAGGGAAGCCCCAGAGTCTACCACTTTTATACACTGTTCGATTGGGTTTGTTAAATTTTGGCTTTTGGTATTGGCATCTATGTTACACTTCATCTTAGCAAAACATTGAGAAGGGATAGCACATTAGATAAGAGTTGATCAATCAGTTCAATGCATTCCTAAATTTAATTATTTTATAGAGATAAATAGAAAGCAAAAAAAAAGTAAAAATTCAAGTTAAGTAGATTTCCTACACTGTTTTAAGGTTAAAGAAATGATATATAACATTCTTGCCACAGAGAGAAAGTTATCAAATAAGATACATGTAAGTCCACTCAAAGATGTACCTGCTGGCCCAAAAGGGTAAATTTGAGGATTAATAAGAGTAACAACTTCAATGAATTAAAATGTATCACATATGTTAAAGTTCAATTTCTTGATCTGGGTGGTGTTTATAAGAATGTCTGATATAATAATTTATTAAGTTATACATTTGTTTAATTCTGTTTCTGTAACCGTGCTGTTTAAAACATACTTTTTAAACTGGGTGAGTGAATGTATCCATCATATAATTTTCAGAGAAAGTGTTCCAGAAAGTTCCATGTCTATACTAAGTATCAATCTATCAAGTTGATAAACACAAGAAGTCGAAGTTGATATTTTCAATATTTATTAGTAAGGCTGAGGCCACAGCCTTTATACAGCACAATTTGCGTAAGTTATCAAGATACTTCTTGTATACAATCACAAAACCAAGACATATTTTTACATAGAATAAAACTGAAGACAGATTTACAAGCGTTGTTATACAAATCTCATGTATTTCAGTTCAATTTATACAACATTTAGCCCAAGAATTTTTATTTGTTCATTAGATTTTCCAGAGAGATTTGGGTAGAACAGAAAAGAAGGACACATTAGCAAATCACCAACACAGCATGCAACATACAGTTAGAAACAAGACATATCTCCAAGTACTCTATTTTTTATCTTGAAATCAATTTTATTTTTTCAGACAAGAAATTTATTTCCTTTAACATCAGATGTGTTTTTGTTAGGATATCAGCACACACATTAATTGGTAGTGGGAGCACCTGAGCACATCACCAACAACTATACAGACACAATCAAACAAGAATCATATTCACATGCTGAATGCCACAAGGATTTAATATTTCAACTTTGTCTAGGTTACCAAATGTATAGTTATGTACAGGGTAACGAATTAAGAAAATGCTGTCAATCTACGTATCAGATAAGGAATCATTTGATTAAATGCTTTTGACTTATTATCTTTAATAATAACAACATGGAACATACAGAAAACATCAATGTGTCATATTCAATGAGATTATCTGTTTCACGCATTCATTCTTGTGTTACATCAAAGGCAAGTTATTATTAAAGAGACAGCTCATAATTACTCATTGAGCTTTCTTTTACTTCCAGCTCCAAGCTCAAAAAGAGGGAAAATCACTCTGTCACACATAGAGTTATAAACACATATATAGCTGTAGTTGGCTGCTTTTGGAATATTAGACATTGTAGCAATGAAAATAAGTTTTTAAAAATATTGTTAGTTATGATTTAAATAATAAAGTAAAAAAATACTATAAACATCTTTATGATATCTTAATGAAATGAAACACTGATCAAATCGTTTCTAATAAATTGGGCACAATATAGTATATTATTTCATTTTATTTCACATCACCACCAACCTAGTTCACTAGCTCTATCACCATGATCATCACAACCGTTCCTATAATAAGAATCAATATCAGCTGGTTACCAGCTATAATATTCCCACAATATGACTATCTTAATGTGTGTGATCCACAAAATTAAATCCACTGATATGCTGAAAATATGCATTTACTAGTGTGATTAATTACAATATGGGCAACATTAAGGAGCAAAGACAATCACTACCCCTTAGTCTTGGATACTCTTACTTTAAACTGAAGTGATAAATAAAGAGTTCAGAGTCGCCAAAAGTCTCCTTAACCTTAAGTAAAACAAGGAAACACCAACTTCTTGCTCCTAGCGTTGTCTGTGTCTGTCACGACCATTCTAGATATCCCTGTCTTTTGTAAAAATTCACTCTGTGCTTTTGCTTCACAGCTAAAGGTTTCTTGAGGACCGAATTTTAAACCAAGAAGCAACTTCCGTCTCTGATGACTCAATGAAGTCGTAGGAAAAATTAAGATGCTTTTCAAGGTATAAGTGCTATAGTCGGACTAATCACGTGTTATTTAGAGACTACAAACTTTGTCTCTATTAGGATAAAAAAAGCTAATTCTGGTAAAACAAATGAAATAAAAAGTGGAAAATCATGTGCTGTGATATATACAAAAAGTAAAAAACACCAAGAGCCCTATTTGCAATTAAAAAAGAAATAGTTTTGTTGTAAGAAGGGTAATCAATATCATTCAGAAGAAATGCATTTGTAGAAGGATCAGTGTTGCATAGAATAATTCCAGTACAACCTAGGTGTTTGGTCAGCTGCAAAGGGGGATGCTGGTGCACAAAAAGAAGCCCTGTCACTTAACTCTCTGGATTGGCCTGGCCCCATCACCAGTTGTTGGAACAGAGGGGCACCTGTAATGGAAAGACTCCTACTTTTTCAGGTCAAATAGCTACCAAGGTATGACCTTTGCTTTGGTGGCACCTCCTTTTGTGTATCCTAAAAGAAACTGCAGCTGGAATGAAATAAACTAACTGGTCATAAACCTCTCATGCACACTTCTGGATGTAAGTGGCTGCAGAAAAGGATCCACGGGAGCCAGAGTTTCCTTTAAGGACAAACAGCAGAGCCTTTTCATGTCAGAAAGAGATCTTCCTGAACCCTTCCCTTCCCCAGTTATGAGTGATGATTATAAGCTTCCTAAAGTGCTAAATTCTGCTGGAAATATCCATGGCAACCATCAGCAGATCTAGTTTCTCTAAAAATAGAATCCTAGCAATATCAAATCCTTAGCGATCCCCTCGCTGCACGTTCATTTTACAGCAATATCAATGATAAATGACATTGCATTTTCGGGGGAGAGGGTCTTAAAAAATAGAGGGAAGAAAAGTGACTTATCTTTCTTAGATTGGAAAGGAGTAAATTTGTATTTCTTTATGAATATAATAAAGATATGTAACCTGGTATTTATTAGAAATTATTTTTTAATGTCTTAAATTCAATCAATTCCTCTCAGATTTCAAGTATGTTTTTCTCTAAAAATGAGAAGATTCAATATCTGAGCAATATATTTGGAGATGATTTCTCTGATCCCACTAAAACCTCACCTTTGAGGAAAGAATCAGCTCTTAAGCTCAGAATTCACAGAGAAGCAATTTAATTAATTTATTTTTGTGGATATGGGAATAGGATAAGATCAGCATAATTTATTTAATTTATGATAATCCGATTTGCAAATCATTTTCGTTGAATTTTCTCCCATTTTTAGGTTAAACGAAAGTTTATATTTTAAAGAAAAAAATAGTTTTGGAGCCAATATACTGCTTTTATCCATGTCAGTGCTTGCTATTGGTTTGGAAGATGCTTTTTCACATATAAAAATTGGGAAATAAAAAACTGCATAATACTTATTCCTCACTTATGTGTATAAAACTATATTTGGAAATGTGCTTTCATCTTCTCTCATAGATCACTTAGCTTGGTCATCCCAACATCCCATTAGGAAGGCTAGGAATATATAATTATATTTTCCCACAAATAAGAAAACTGAGGAAAATTGAGTTTAAGTGACATGTGCAAGGTGACACAGTTCGTCAGCGGCAGAACCAAGACCAGAAGCCAGGCTTTTAATCCTAGCCGAGTGCATCTCCTATAAGTCCACGTTACCTCCTTTGTTCACGTTGTTGGTTGATGCGGAAGAGGATGCTTCATTTTAATGACTTAGACGTTGGTCCTCTTGTTCCATATTATTAAAATAGCTCAAAGGATATTTTCACCTTAATATAATGTTGATTTTTCACATAGTTTCCCAACATTGATGAACTTGATCACTGTGATACTGTCACTAAAGTAGGAAAATAGAGCACTAAAGAGAACTTGAATTTAGTGTCAGGGTTTTCATTTTACAAGTTAATGTACTAAGGGGAAAAAAAGACCATTGTGGAAGAGCAGGAAATGACACCAATTTAATCAATGTCACAGATTCATACGATTTGTTTGCCAGAGGAAGAATTTTCTCTCTGTCCATGTATCATTCAAGAGAAAGAAAATATATGGGATAATACATTTATTTGCAATTCCACAAAGAACAAGTTATCATGCTTCCTAGAACATACTAATTTAATCTAGGTCCTTTGCTATGTAGACTGAAAATGTCTTGGATTAAGGGTAAATTATGGAGTTTTTGATGTTTCAAACAAGGTTCCAAAAGTTTGTGGGGCAATATTCTTTTTTGTTAGCCAGTCATGGCTTTATTTCTAGACAAATGTCATTTCATTTCTACTTAGTATTGTCTTAACTATACTTTATTTCAAGTTTTACTAGTGTGCTTTTACAACATGAATTCTAAAACTGGTGTTCACCCTTGTAACATTTAGACACAGAGAAAACCTGTACAACATGATCTAAAAGCTATAATTTCTACATCCCTGGTTCCCTTTTTCCTGTAAACACAAGCTCCTTACTTCTAGTCTGGACACATATTGTAGGTGTATCCTATGTCAGAATCTCAAAACAGTTAGTTGTCTGAGAAGATAAGATGAAGAAGAGACTTTTTAAAACTGAGGTTTGTTCCATTAGTTTTTTCCTTTCAACCAAGTTCTTTTGCATAAAGGATTACTTTTGTTTGCATTAGAAAACATATTAATCTTTGAGTCTCAGCCTTTAGATAGTTGTAGCTCAACTCTACCCAAAACTTTTTGCATTAAGCAAACAAAATTTCTCTCACCGTTTTTCTTGACAGCCACAAGAAATCCAAGGTTTGAGAACTATTTTTCTCGTCTTCAATATATGAACTTTTTCATTTGAGGTTTTTTTTTTTTTCTATGTTCCACAACAATACATTTGCAAGCCTTTGAGTATGTTTTTGCCTTTTGTTCTTCTTCTCATGGTTACCCCTGTAAACATAGCTTAGAACAATAGTATTCGACTATAGTCTTGATTTAAGACTGTTTAAAGCACTTTCTATACCCTGAGCAGACACATTTCTTCAGTGGGCTTGAGTAGGACTGACCAAAAGTTTGTGCCAGTTGACTATTCTTTTTCTGAGATCCACTTTGTCTAGCCAGATACAGGCTTCACCAATCAAGGTCTTTTTCATAAACTTCCCTCCATTGGAAAAAAGTAAAATCTAGAAAAAATAGCCAAAATTATATATATTTGTGTGTATATTTTCAACCTCTTTTATGGACATTTGCTCATCAAAGAAGTAACAGAGACAAGAAAAGGTGAGGGTGAGAGAAATAGCAGGCATACTTGTAGGAGAACTAATAACTAACATGTCCTCAAAAGATTTGCATAATATTAATTAATTTACCTCAACATTTCCCAAAGGCAAAGACATATCCTGAAGGACAGGAGAATTCTAGATAATATTAGCTAGCTAGATAAACCTAGCTAACTCTAACTAGGTTTGTGATTAAACTGATTGAAAGTTTCAAAAAAGAAATTTGCTAGGTGCATGTTTTATTACTTAATGAAATATTAACTCAAATACAGAATTATTTGAGTGGTGAGTACATAAATACGAGTTTACAAGGCGGATAGAACATAATACTGACTTTAAATGCCATTTAATTTACTGGGAATTTTATTATAGGAAGCACTTCCAAAGTGGCTTCTTGTCATATGTAGAGCTTACACTAGTTGAAATTCCACGGGATCTCATACTCAAGAAATATTTTTCTTTTAGGGATCACTTGAAAGAAAGGTAGAGAAATTGAGATGGAGATAACCATTAATCCTTGACAATTCTTCTCTCATGCTCTCTCTTTCTTTTCGGAATCTCCTTCAGATAATTCATCTTTATTCCTGATTAAAATTTACTGTTACGTTTCTGACTTCAAAATCTACTTTTCTGTCTCTTTTAGCCTCTGGTTTGGGGATTTCAAATGGCACATTATATGTTTTACTTGGACCCTGCCTTCCTATCAAGTTTATCACACTTCTGACAAACTCATGTTCTTTCTCCCTATCCATCCCTTCTGTAACTACTCAATCTCTGTGATTGACACATTTGTTCACACAGATTTCAGAGTATCCTTTAACTTTCTTACTCCCTTCAACTCTAATGTCAATTAATCCTCTCAGTGTAGTTTTTGCTTTGCAATATCTCTTACATAGGTCTCTAGTACAGGCCTCTAAGTGCCAGTACCATGGTCTTCTCTTCCCACAGTTTTTCATCTCTTCCCTCCCTCCTCCTTTCTCCTCTTTCATTCCATGTCTCTGTATCTACTAAAGATATACTATGCACAAGCATTGTGCTAGGCTACAAAACAAAGAGCAACGAAAATCAAGCCTTGCACTAGAGAAGCCGATAGTACAGAAGCAGTGAGAGGTAAGTACACAAATTGTTGTACAAGACTGGGATTAATGGCCTAATGAGATAAGCAAAACATTATGTGAATAAAGTGTGACAAATTATACCCAGGGTCATTATTAAAGAGCTGTTTACATCAAAAGACATGGAAAATTGCGATAGATGGAGAGAGATGGAGAAGGCAGTATTGAAGGAGAGGAAGAATATGAGCAAAGAATTAGAGGTTTAACTTGATTTCAAGATTCTGGTGTGACTGGGGTCAAGCGTGAGTGGAAATGTATACAAGGAGATGAAATTAAGTCAATACAATTAGAACTCACCTTAGAGGACTCTGAATGAGTCAGGATAATGATGAATCACTGGAGGGTTTCAATGTAACGTAGCCAGTGTTTTTAAAAGATACCTCTGCCATCAGTGTGATAAAATGAATTAAAGGGTAAGATATTGATGGCAAGTAGGCTGAGATGATTTGCATAACAAAGATGAGGACCCAAAGAGGATTAGTGTGGCAGTGAGCATGGAAAAAAATCTATGTAAAAGAAACTGAGTAGGTAGAAGAGAGGCAACTTGGTAGCTAAATGGATGGGATGAGCGGGTTGGGGAATTTTAAAGGGCCCCTGGGAAGTTACCTCTAAAAATTAACTTATAAAATATCACACAGTGTATGACTGGCATTTAAATATTGAATAATTAAATGGGAAATAACTACAGTATAAATGAAAATCTAAAAATCGGAACTGTATGAGTTACCTGAAGAGAATGTCCAGCAGGACTTAGGCTGAATCTAAAAGTTTCATTGAATGAAGGCTCTCGATCATGTCTACATACTCTTGTTTTTTTCTTGATCACCTTTTTTTGGGTAGAAATATTCATCACATATATTTTCACATATAAATCTGAAAATAAGAATTCAGCTTGTTAAGTGTCCATTAATAATACAATTTTCTATTGAGTTATAATCGTATATGGAGAGTTCTCCTACATTTTACACAAAGCCAGTAGCCTGTGAACAATTTGTTTCAGACAACATAGAGTAATTAAAATATACACCAATTTTCTTAGCAACTTAAATGTTTTCTTGCTGTATAATAAATACATCACTCTACATCTGTGTTGAAAAAATCTAATTTTTAACTAGTAAAATATCAACTTGCTCTATATAAGAGAAACTCATTCTTATTTCATATTTTTGGTACACAGCCCCAATTTTAATTAGCATTTTTTTAGCTATTTAGGGCATACTCCTAAAGAGTTCCTAGATACATTATATTGCTCATTATCATAAAATTAGATACCTGGTAAGTGATCAGGAGATTTAAATTTGTAGGTGATATTTCTGCATTGGAGGATTTCAACTATGAGTTGTTCCCCATCTGTCTTCATTTCTTTCTTCAGTGCAATCTTGATTTCTCCCATTACCTGAGTTTTAACTGGAACAATTTAATTAAAAAGTTAAGGAATATATCATGCCATTAATTAAGTGGTTAGTTCAATAATTTACTCATATTTTCGTTTATTGAGTGTTTATCAAGTGCTAAACACCTTATCGCATCCCATGGATACACAGATGAATAAAATACAGTCCCAACCCTTAAGGAGAGGAAGGCCTCATGGGGAGACTGATAAATTATACGCTTACCATAAAGTATGTTAAGTATAATGATAAGCAAGTAACAAGAGGGGTATGGAAGAAATGCAAGTAGGTATTACTCAATTGTAGATTTTTAGGCCAAAAGAGGTAATAGATGAGACTACAGGGGACTATAGGAAGACAGTCATACATAAAAATAGTAGAATTCTAATATAATATATAGGCAGTATTAAGTCAAGTGAAATACAAGAAGTTGTTTGCTGACAATTGCTCACTACTTAACAGGCTTGCAAAAGAACACTTGCTAATACAACTAAATGTCGTTGTATATTATATCTACTTCCATTCTATTTTTCTTGTAAAAGAAGTAGGCAACAAAAGTATATGGTAATAACATTACACAAGGGAAATTATGAGTGATTGAAATGAATTCAATGTATTTCTTTCTAGTGTTTATCTTGGATCTTTACATTACTGAAGAAGCTATTCATACTAGGTCAAATTCTTTATAGTTTCATCCTTTTCTCTATCGACGCATATATTTATCCACTTACCATTCACCAACAAATATTTTATTTTCCACCCTACTCTGTGATAAGCACTCTGTTAAGAAGAATGGATACAATGATAAGCCAACATACACATGCTTATTGGTTTTATGGTTTTTCTGTCTATTGGGAAGAAATCCATCAATGAAATATTTTCGTCAATAAGTGTACAATTAGAAAGAGAGGAAAGGTTCTGAAGTACAAGAGCATGTTTACAGGAAAGCCTAGGAAAGGGCTTCATGAGCTGAAACCAGAAGAATAAGAAAGAATTAACTAGGTGACATGGGCGGGGGAAGAACATTATAAAGAGAAGGAACAGTGTGTTCACAAAAGGCAACATCATGGGACTGAGGAACTAAATAAATATTTGTGTGATTATAAGATACTGTTAAGTGGTACTATGTTAAGAATTTGGGTTTTACCTTTAGAACAATAGGAATCTATTAAAGGTCTTTAACACGGATGTAGATCATTTGTTCTCAAATGTTTGTCTCAGGATTTATTTATACTCTTTAAAAAAATGGTGGTACTCAACATTAAAATTTCTAATTAAAAAGTAAAATTGGATATTTAAAAATTTATTTATTGATTCAGTTAAAATGACAACAATATACCTATAAATAAGTATTTTAATGAAAAATAACTGTATTTTCCAAAGCAACAAAAAATAGTGAGGAGTGACATTTTATATTTTTCAAATTTCATTAGTGCTTGGCTTAATAGAGGACAGCTGGATTCTCATACCTGTTTCTACATTAAATCCAGATCAATATGCTGTTTTATTTGAAATATATGACAGTCTCACACAGATATATATATAGTTGGAAAAGGAAGGAGTATTTTAATATCCTTTCAGACAACTGTGGACAATCTTTGATACTACATTAACACTTGAAAAGTGGTAGTTTCTTTAAGATTAGTGTAAATGTGAAATCTGAAACTGTATCAATGAACCTTTGGACTGTTACTTTAAAATACAATTGTCTATCTTGCACCTTGAATGGACCAGTTAACTATGCCTGAATTGGTAACATCCTATATTGTTCGTTTTGGAAAATACTGGTTTACTGAGTTATGGAGGTTTTCAAAACATTGACACAATTCATACAATATTAAAAGCACATTTGTTAATATCACCATCGATATCATAAAAAAATTCTGAGTATTGGAAAGCTGACAAGCTCAGGGAGGCAGGTATAAGTTTTGGAAATTTTTATTTTTACTTAAAAGTTGATTTTTATTATTGACAACAACTACTGCCAATTGTTTTTATCAAAGTGAAAAACTCACTTTGTTAATTTTTGAGAAAATGGCAGCTGAATACAGTCAGCCTTCTGCACCCATGGCTTCTGCATCCATGGATCCAACCAACTGAAGATCAAAATATCAAGAAAAATTTTTTCCAGAAAGTTCAAAAAAGCGAAGCTTGAATTTGCCACATGCAGGCAACTATTTACATAACATCTACATTGTATTAGGTATTATAAGTAATCTAGAGATGATTTAAAGTATATGGGAGGATTGCATAGGTTATATGCAAATATCACATCATTTTATATAAGGGACTTTAGTGTAAGCAGATTTTGGTATTTGTGGAGGTTGAGGAGGCTCCTGGAAACAATCTCCCATGGATACCAAGGGTTAACGTTACCAAAGTTTGAATAGGCAGAGTTTATCTGTCAGTTGTCTTTCAAGTAAAAATAATATTTCTTGTAAAAAAAGGCTGGCTCAGCTTGCAACTCAAATAAATTGCACTAACATGTTTTCTCAAGTCAACGTTCATATTTTGGTATGCAGCAGAAGTGCTTTGTGTGTAGTTCCCATTTTATCACACAGAATATTCTAGAACATAGACTATTAGAAACACATGTACTTAAGGGTCTAGGTTTAATAACAGGAATCTTAATTTCTTTATAAAGGATATTGTTAAGTGAAACAGGCAAGTTTTTCATATAAGTGCATGGTGGTAAAAAATAAATACAGTCACTATTAGTACAATTTGGTGCTGCTGCCCTGATTTATGCTAAGTCACCAGCAGTTTTCTGCAGCATTGCTTTTGCATTATCAATGTAAATGTCAACATGGTAAAATGGTAAATAATATCTTAGTATACTTAAAAAATAATTTTGACCTCGATGCACTTCAACAGTCTTGGGGACCCACGAGGATTTCTGAACCATGCTTTGAGAATGACTGTTAAAGAATATAGTTGAGTAATCTCCAATAGGAAATTAAAGTAACAAAAGCATCATGTACAAAATCTATTAGATTGTAGTTATTTAATCATTTCGATTTAACTTTGTCACACATTTGGATATGGGTTTTTAGAATGCATTTCTTCCCTGCATTAATTTTTGCTTTAATTAACTTATATTTTCATGTCTAGATGTACCCTAACATGTGGAAAACTATCTACCAATACCATACTTTGGCGTGCTCTCTTCCTTCTTTCAAAACACTAAGTTCCCCAAATAGGCAAAGTTGCCCTCCATATGTTTTATAAACTGAAACACAGATCTTCCAGACACAGTTAAATCGTGATAATTCAGCAGCCAATGATCATAGATACTTCACAGTAGCTGGGTGTTAGCTTTACCCTTGAGAAATTCAAGAAAATAAAGTGCAAGCCAAGGATTTTTTATACAGCTAAAGTGTCTTTCAAGCAGCAAGCCCATAAGTTTAAGCATAAGGAACTCAAGAATACCATAGAAAAATTCCTTCTCAAGAAATATATGAGAGGATGAATTTCATCACATCAAAGAGATAACTAGAGAGACTTCAGCCAAAGGAGTGATAGTGAATACTTAATACATTTAATTGTAGAACTGAGACTAAAATAAGAGTCAGAATATAGGTGGGTAGAAGGGCAGCATGTAATTGTCATGTATTCTGATAGAGTATAAAGAATGAAACTGAAAGAGATAGATGACAAAGGGAGAGAAAGGGACAAGTAGAATGAGATTGTTGATTTTTGTATAGGTAAATGGTAGGTGACACAAGTTATACTATTTAAAATTGACAAGACACATGGTAAATGGTAAGTAAGAAGAGCAAACATAATAAAAGTTATAAAAAAAGACAATCATTGGAACAAAGATACAAAGCTTTCTTAATTACAAAATAAATTAAAAAAAATTAAAGACACAAAACAGAGGAAGAAACACAACAAATCTAACATCATATACACAATAGTTATAAAACAAAATGCAGAGTTGTGACCAAACATATCTGTCATATCAATAAACATGGACAGGCTCAGTGAGCTTATTTTTAAAAAGATATTCAGATTGGCCCATAAAGCAAAGCTTATGAGCTATGCTACGCTAAAACTTAGTTTCGTTTCAAATAGTCACAAATACATAAATTGTAAGCATGCCAGATGTATGGAAACAATAAGAGAGTAGGGGTTGATACCTTATTGTGAGGCTAAATAGAAATCAGTTTGAAATGTAGTAAACAAGACAAAAAAAAGGACATGTTATAAAGTTAAACATCCATAAATCATAATGAAGACACAACAATTATGAATATCTATGCACCACTAAAATAGGTTGAAACTAGAAAATAAGGTGTAAAGATGTAGGAGATGAAAGCCAGAATAAAGAGAATAATAAAATACTTTAACACAGTATTTTCAGTACAAGACAGGTGAAGTAGACTAAAATACGTAAAGACAGAATACTGAGACACCAGAACCAATATAGCAGGTCTCAGGATGTATATATTAAACACTACACTCTGATAAGAGAGAAAATATCTTTTCCTCAATTAAATATGGAACATGGATCATATTGATTGATTATGTATTGACTTACAAAGTAGACAACAGTAAGTTCTATAAAATGAAGCTAATACATTGTCTGATAACACACACACACACACACACACACACACACACAAAGGCTTTAACGAAACAATTCTTGGCTGAACAGAAAAATACAATGAGAAAATACAGAAGTTCTGAAAAACAATGATAATGAAAACACTATCATAATCAATGAGAATTAAAATAATGATCAGAGGAAAATCACCAGTCTTAAACACCTATATCATTTAAAGCAGTGATCAGAAGAAAGTGCATATATGCATTAATATTCCATCAACAAAATTTTTAAAAATACAATTGATTTAAAATTCCAAAAGCTAGAAAAAGAACAACAAAGTAATATAAAAGAAAGTACAAGAAAATAAATAATAAAAATATACAGAGAAATTAATGAGGCAGCATATAGAAAAAATAGAAAAATAGTAGATAAAATTAATGAATCAAAATTCTGGTACTTTGACTAGCATCAATAAAATAGAAAAACCAATAATGAACTTAGTCAATAACATGTGGCCTTAATATTATGATTTACAAATGCCATGTGGCCTTTTAACTACGACACTACGCTCCTCTCAGTGATTTGGTGTAAACATTTTAGTGTCCTGGATATACCCTAATACTATCAGCTCACATTCTGTTTACACATTCCTGACAGGCAGAAACAGCAAACATGTCTAATATATTTCTTTGAACTTGTGAGGGACCATCTAGCTCAGGTTACTGAACGATTTTAAATAAGTATAAACAAGCCCATTCAAATCAACCTGTTTTATTTTAAAGAACATTGCAGGAAAATGAAGAATCTTCAATATAAAAATGAGAAAAGAAGACATGTTAGAATCTCCTTTCTTTAATACCTAGAAAAACTAGGGGAAAAAGTAAAATTCAGGAAAGTATTAGCCAGTAGCAACTAACCAAAAAATAGTCTCCTGCCAGAAAATGCTGAGTGGTGCGTAGGAACGGAAAGGCAGATTCTGGGAAGGCTCAGCTTAGCAGCATCCCCAACCATACCACGTATCACAAAATTTTGCCAGGAAAAAGAGAGATGAATTGCCAAAACCCTGAGAATTATCACCAAGTCCCCAGCACAGAGAAGTGGATGAACAGTGAGTTTAGGCAGCCCCAGAAAAGTTATACTAAACCCTTGAGAGTGGCAGCTTTGGCTAATCGCTAGGAAGATCTGAGTTTCACTGAAAATGGGAAAAACAACAAGTGCTCCCCATTTACTGGGGATCCAAGGTTAAGGGGGAGCAAAATCCAAAGCTGAGAGAGTCTTTTCATTGCAGTAAGACATACCTGGGCTTGGTTGAGTGAATGCTGGCAAAACAAAAGCAAAAACAAAACCAAAAACCATTTAAATCAAATCTCAAGAGAGAGCAAAACGTAGTCAATCAGGGCAGCAAATCTACCTGTGAAACAGCTCTATTTCTTTCCTCCAAAGGCATAGAAAATTGGATAGAACTACTACTGCTCCATCTCTCAAACAGTAACTGGGATAGAGGGGATAAAAGAGTATTCTACCTGATAAGGAGGGAGTCAAGGAAAATACTCCCAGTATTTGGAGCCAATAGGAGTTGTGGACAGAATTGATCACACCACTGAACATGATGAAATGAAACATCAAGACAATTTTTTTTCTGGGAAAAATTCACTGTTATTGGTCATATTCCTCTAAAACTCCAACATGCCAAGCATATAAAATTTATTGCTGCTGTTTACCACTTTCTCACTTCAGAAGAAAGGTAGAATTAAACACTGGCTAACTAAAGTTCTCAAAGCACCACATTGCCTATTTTTTTCTTGGAAGGTTAAATTCACATGCTTCACAGTGTGGTACTTGTGAAGTTCTTGTTAAGTTTTTCCTACTCCAGATTGTTCCTTATTTTTTCTACTAAAGGAGGAGAGGAACATACCTACTGAGGTGGTCTCAAAGGACGCTTGCGTTAATTATGAGTTATCACTATCAATTGTGCTTGCCCTTTCACTGGTTCAGAAAACCTTTGTCATTGGAAACAGATGCATATGGATGGTGACAAAAACCTCTGTTTTCACTCTCTCCACAGGATGAGGGAGAGTGGGGGGTGGGGGGTCAGAAACTATAGATCTGCTTGGGCCTCTGAACTGAAGAAGACAATGCACACATAGAGGCCATGTGTGGGTGTTTTGTCATTGTGTTTGGAGTAGAGAGTAAATGGGCAGTAAAAATTGCTTTGACCAGCCTCCAGGTCTCTTGGTGTCCCAAAATTTATGTTTTTGTTGTATTAAAAGAATAAAAATTAATCCTACTCCAGAGAAGATATTTGTCTTACAACATGATACATACATAGCTATGATTAAAAGTAGAAAGAAGACTGTCTTTTCTCCATTGTATATTATTGTCCCTTTGTCCAAGATTAATTGACCGTAGGTGTGTGGGTTTATTGCTACGCTCTCTATTCTGTTGCATTGATCCATATGTCTGTTTCTGTGCCAGTACCATGCTGTTTTGATTACTGTAACTTTGTAGTATTGTCTGAAGTCTGGGAGGGTTATACCTCCATCTTTGTTCTTTTTCCTCAGGATTGTTTTGGAATTCTGGGTCTTTTATGGTTCCATGTAAATTTTAGGATTATTTGCTCTAGTTCTGTGAAAAATGTCATGGGTAATTTGATAGAGATAGCATTAAATCTGCAGATTGCTTTGGGTAGTATTGTCATTTTAACAGTATTAATTCTTCCAATCCAAGAGCATGGGATATTTTTCCATTTCCTTAAGTCATCTTCAATTCCTTTTATTAATGTTTTAGAGTTCTCAGCATGTAAGTCTTTTGCCTCCTGGGTCAGGTTTATTCCTAAGCATTTTTTTCTCTTGGATGCAATTTTATTTCATAATTTTTATTTTTATTTATTTTATTTTTGGCTGTGTTGGGTCTTCGTTGCTGTGGGCAGGTTTTCTCTAGGTGCAGTGAGCAGGGGCTACTCTTTGTTGTGGTGCACAAGCTTCTCATTGTGGTGGCTTCTCTTGTTGTGGAGCACGGGCTCTAGATGCATGGGCTTCAGTAGTGGTGACACGTGGGCTCAGTAGTTGTGGTGCACGGGCTTAGTTGCTCCACGGCATGTGGGATCTTCCCGGACCAGGGCTCGAGCCCATGTCCCCTGCATTAGCAGGAGGATTTTTAACTACTGTGCCACCAGGGAAGCCCTTGATGCAATTTTAAAAGGGAGTGTGTTTTTACTTTCTCTTTCTAATATTTCATTGTTAGTGTAAAGAAATGCAACAGATTTCTGTATGTTAATCTTGTATCCTGCTACCTTGCTGAATTCATTTATCAGTTCTAGTAGTTTTTGTGTGGAGTGGTATAGGGAAAGCTGGATATCCACATATAAATCAATGAAGTTAGAACACACCCTCATACCATACACAAAAATAAACTCAAAATGGCTTAAACACTTAAATATAAGACATGGCACCATAAAACTCCTACAAGAGAACATAGGCAGAACATTCTCTGACATAAGTAATACCAATGTTTTCTTAGGTCAGTCTCCCAAGGCAAGAGAAATAAAAGCAAAAATAAGCAAATGGGACCTAATCAAACTTACAAGCTTTTACACAGCAAAGGAAACCATAAACAAAATGAAAGGGCAACCTATGGACTGGGAGAAAATACTTGCAAACAGTGTGACCCACATGCGCTTAACTTCCAAAAGATACAAACAACTCATACAACTCAGTAACAGCAGTAAAACATCCCAGTCGAAAAGTGGGCAGAAGATCTAAGTAGACATTTCTCCAAAGAAGACATATAGATGGCCAATAGGCACATGAAAAGATGCTCAACACCACTAATTATTCGAGAAATGCAAATCAAAACTACACCAGTCAGAATGGCCATCATTAAAAAGGCTACAAATAACAAATGCTGGAGAGTGTGTGAAGAAAAGAGAACCTTTCTACACTGTTGGCTGGAGTGTAAATTGGTGCAGCCACTATGGAAAACAGTATGGAAGTTCCTCAAAAAACTAAAAATAGAGTTGGCACATGATCCAGCAATACCACTCCTGGGCATATATCTGGACAAAGCTATAATTCAAAAAGTTACATACACCCCAATGTTCATAGCAGCACTATTTACAATAGCAAAGACATGCAAATAACTTAAATGTCCATCAACAGAAGAATAAAGAAGATGTGATCAATATATGTATATATAACGGAATACTACTCAGCTATAAAAAAGAATGAAATAATGACATTTGGAGAAACATGGATGGACCTAGAGATTATCATACTAAATGAAGTAAGCCAGAAAGACAAAGACAAATACCATATGATATCACTTATATGTGGAATCTAAAATATGACACAAATGAACTTATTTATGAAACAGAAACAGACTCACAGACATAGAGAAGAGAATTTTGGTTGCCAGGGGGGAGAGGGGTGGGAGAGGGGTGCAAACTATTATATATATAAAGGATAAACAATAAAGTCCTACTGTATAGCACAAGGAACTATATTCAATATCCTACAATAAACTATAATGGAAAAGAATATCAAAAAGAATATATGTATGTAAAAATACACACACACACACACACACACACACACACACACACACACACATATATAACTGAATCACTTTTCTGTACACCAGAAACTAACACGACATTGTATATCAACTATACTTCAATTAAAAAAAAAAAAGAATTGGGGCTTCCCTGGTGGCGCAGTGGTTGAGAGTCCGCCTGCTGATGCAGGGGACACGGGTTCGTGCCCCGGTCTGGGAGGATCCCACATGCCGCGGAGGGGCTGGGCCCGTGAGCCATGGCCGCTGAGCCTGAGCGTCCAGAGCCTGTGCTCCGCAACGGGAGAGGCCACAGCAGTGAGAAACCCGCGTACAAAAAAAAAAAAAAAAGAATACAAAGAAGAAGAGATGATGGATATATACAGGGCATAGTTCAAAAATGAGATGACAAAATAATAGGTGGGGTGAAAATGGAGATAACAGAGCTAAAACACAAATAATCCCATTTGAAAGCTGTTAATGAATTAGAAACATCCTGGGAGCAAAATTAAATAAGATAGAAATCAGTTATTATTGACATAGAGGGAAGAAGGCTTAGGATGATACAGAGAGAAAAATAAAGAAGTTACAGAACAATGGCAGATATATTAGAACTGAAAAATATGATCCAATATAACTTATTGCTCAGAAAAAGTAAATTCAAGAGAATAGAAAATAACATCTATTTAAAATATAAAGATATTTCTCTGAAATAACAGTAGAGTGAATCTCTGGACCAAAAGATCATCCTATACTCACTGAAGTGATAAGTTGGTACACTGATATATCCAGCTTAAGCTACTTCAAGGATACAGAAAACATTCTTTAAAAATCCAGGGGGGAAAAAAAAGTCCTCTGAAAGAGTACATTTGTGTATAAAAGAAACAGCCTTCCTAAAATATTTAAAAAAGACTATGTCAAGGATATAGAGGCTACAGTAATGAGGGAAAGAAAAAGAGAGGAGAGAGAGGGGGAGAGAGGGAGGGAAAAGGGAATGAAGGGAAAATCTGCAGATGAAATCCAGGCCACCAATAAAACAATGGAAGAGGAAAGTGGAAGAAAGCGGATGAGTGTTGATTTCCTTTAAGCGGAGAGTTAATCAATAAAATTTAAATTTGAAATAGAGTATTAAAAAACATAATTACTCAACTTCTTAATATTTTCAATTTTGTTTCTTAAACTTACTGAGATCTTTTATAAACTATGGCTAAAATATTTATTGAAATATTTTACGACTAAAATAGTTATTGAAATTAAGCTATTCCTTTATTTTTACAATGTTTTATTTTTTTTGGTTAAATTTAAAAACAATATAATTATTTTTTGACAAAGAACAGGACTAATTTAATTCCATTTTGACAAAATTGTATGTGCCCCTCTCTTTAGCTGGCTGAAGTGCTCCAAGTAAGTGGAACTGTAAAACTGGCGTACTTTTATCTTGCACAGCTTTCTTTTTTCACACTCTCCAGTGCTTTATTCTCCTTTAAGATATGCAGTGTTCTTTCCACTTTTTTGTTTTCTTAAAAAAGAGTTTACATATATTTTATCTTTGAAAAAAATGTGTATGTTGTATCTGTAAGCAACATTTATACACATACCTAGATCTATATCTCCAACTACTTTATATTTTTAGTAAAGTATATTTTAAGAAAAAATTGCAATTAACAGAACACAATCATTATTTCACAAGAAATAAAGTTGGTAAAATCCCCATTTTACAGATGAGAAAATAGTGGCTTGCATGTGTTAAGTAACTTGCCAAATTGTTAAGCATCCTAGGCAGAACTTTACTCTAGATCTTCTTATTTTAAGCATAGGGCTCTGTTCTCTCATGAACACCTTATATTTTCTTATGAATAATATTTGTAGAACACTGGCTCATTCATGGAAATATTCATTTAAAAATATTTTTTAAAAATATTATCAGAATAAAAGGATTTTTCAGGGGCTATTTTGCTATTTTATTTTACCCAGACATAGGACTTTAGAAAGCAGGGAAGGCATAGCAAACAATTATTTTAGTTGGTTAAACAATAGCTAGAAGTTATCGTCTACCTTTACACATTAGATCGATTATACAGAATATTTATATTAAAGAACAAAAACCAGCAATAAATACTTTCTGAAATATAATTACATGAGAGTCTATATGGAATTGACTTAGACACACAAAGTAAAAGAAGTGTCTATTGATTAAGAAAATATTTCTTTTTTATTTGCATTATTGGTATTTTTAACACTTAACAGGATGGAGTACAAACTGAGGTTTACGTTTTCCCAAAATTGTAAGCATATTATGTTGCAACTTTTGCCAATGCAAGACCATTTCCAGCAAAAGTCTCTTTAGAGCAAATGTTTAATGAGCTGGAAGTGAATAGAATGTGGAAAAGTAAAGAAGCAAAGAATGTTACTTTGTAAAAGGAAAGTCTGTGTAAGGAAAACAACAGAGCAAGTACAATTCTCAACACTTAGATTTCTTTGCATTTGCAAATTTTCGTTAATAAATACTACATAGCAATGTTGCAGGTCACTGGTGCTAGCTAATACAGTCTGAACTGGTTTTAGGTAAGACGCATATTTAGCTCTGACAGTCTATCACCTCATAATTTGTTACCTAGCTCCTATCATTCATTCCAAGTCTAAGAAAAGTTCAATATAGAATTAAGATGGATTAAAAACCAGGAATTCGGGCTTCTAACCCTGTGAGATGGCAGGCCTGTCATTAAATATCTGTTTTGTATTTCCTCATATTGTAAAGTGAAAATATATAATACGATTATTTACAGACCATTTATAATATCTGTCAACTTTACAGAATAAATTTTTAGACATTTTCTGATATTATCTAAATATTATTTAGTCCTGACCCTCTACTAAGCATCTTCTATCCTAGATAATTTTGTCTGTTTACTCAGGTATTCTAAACCTTCTCATTATAGAAAGTCTTAAGAATGTGCTAATACCTGTTAATAGCCAAAGTAGTGATGTATAGTTGTATTTTCCTTCATTTCAATTATTTTTACTCTATCAGTTTTAGTCTAAGTGATGATGCTCTAAAAAAAAGCTAGCACAACAATGGCAAATTGTTAGCGGAATGCCTAAAATGGTAATTATTCAATAAGCATTAATTCTTTTTTATGTCTCAACATTTGATGCAATGGAAGATCAGTTCTAGAAGTAATTGACAGTTTACACCTAGCAAGCGTTTCTATAGCATTAGGTCAATTGCTCAATCTATTCAAAGTAAACAAACAAAACAAAAAATATGTCTTGATATATCCATATAAATCAAGACTTTTTAAATGGAAATTTCTTTAATTAAAGGTCTTCTTCTACTTCACTGAGCCTTTCAGAGAAAGGAAGTGAGCTAACTATAGCTTGTTCTATTCAACAGTCTCTCTATAATTTGCAACCGTGTGTATCAACCCTACCCTACAGCCTATAATAAATTTTACCTTCCATGCTGAAATTCTCTCTCTCTCTTCCAAAAGTTCAAAGTGGTACTCACTAATTTGATGGTGGTACTCAATACTTATCTAAAATTGGTACTTCCTTTTTCTTCACACCATGTCCTTGAGTAGCAGGGAAAGCTACTAGATCTTTTAACAAGTCTGGTAATCTTATTTGTATTGAATTTCATCTCCTAGTATATTGTTGTTTTCTAGCGGCTGTATTCAAGTCATTGATATGTTTTAAACTTAGTTCTCAGAAACATGTTTTCTGGACAAAGGTTCTTACCTGTATAGAACACTTTATATGCAGGATTGAATAGAAGGAGTGAAAAATTAGTTTTTAAAGGTTTATGCTAGCAATTTAATGTTTGAAAGGAGGAAGCAAAAATGAAGCTAATTTCTTCATTCTATATTGTATTAAATTCTATTCCAAGTACTCTCACTGTAAGATCTCCTGAAGTTGACTCTCCATAAATCAGCTTGCTCGTACAATGAGAATGACACCATGCAGCCAACTCCATTACCTGACTTCTTTGCTACCTTTGTATATAACAGACGACTGTAAATGCTTGGGTCCAGCACTTCTTACTAAAACATACCATTAATAAAGTGTTAGAGAATTCCCAAGACAGGATATGTGAAATGCTTTGCGATTAGATATAAGTAATTCCTTTATAGGACAATTCAATGTATTTGGTTTTCAAAATAAATGAATCCTCATCCCAAATATATTTCACAAAATGTAGTTTTCCACTCTCTAACGGTTTAAGTATATTCATCTGTGACTAAGTGAATAAATATTACTATAATATTATGGATAAAGAATACAGATTAAATAAATTTTAAAATAACATATGTATAGCACAGAGAACTGTATTTAATATCCTATGGTAAACCATAATGGAAAAGAATATATAAAAAAGAAAGTGTATATGTATACACATTATAACTGAGTTTTATATATATATATAATATATATATGCATAACTGAGTTACTTTGCTTTACAGCAGAAATTAACACAACATGGCAAACAAACAATACTTCAATTAAAAAACAAACAAAAAAATAAAATAACATGTAAACGTCAGTCATATCATCTCAATTTTTCCTAAACCATTTGAAATAGACAGAGTCTATATGGAATTAGACTAACTTCACTTTCAAGAAAAGAGACTCTAAAGTTCAGGTTGATTAATCTGCCAGAAGTCACATAGCTAGATTAGATGCTTCCAGCAAGACACCCGAAGGTTATTGCCAAAATTTTGATTATCTATTATGTAACAGTGATTATGTGCCAAATTCATGTATATGCTTGTGAGCATGCCTATGTTGGGGGGCGTAAATTTCAGGTTTTGTAGGGAAGTTGTGCTGGAAAGACCAGGTACAGACAGGAGCAAATGCTCACCCATTCCCTTTCTAAAGCATTAGTTTGTGGTCATATACTTCTTGATTTGCTGCATGTAGGGAATTACAGTATACTCGAGTGGTATCCACAATGCATTCAATTTCTTAAACAACTCTCCTATTCCAGGCACATTATGTATGTAGACTACTACAGCCTTTAAAGGGTAAAGACTGTTCCTTATTTATCCAGGTCTTTTTAGCCCACAGAAAAGACACCTAGAATATATTAGATATTTAATGAATGAATCTGTAAAACTTTCTCTAATATTTACAGCAAACCTACAAATGAGGTATCATTTTCATTTAGCTCTTAGGACAGTGATTGATAAGGCTTGACTTAAAAGCCCATGCTCTTCCCATTAAACTAAGCTGAGACCATAGATCTGGAGATATTTTGGAATCTTTTTTCAAATCTGTGGTTTTCACCCCAAATAAATGCTTTTTTGTCAGTTTATTAATTGCATTCTCTGTTTACGTGCATATACAAGCCTCTGTTATTCAAAGCCATGGGGAGACATCCTAGTACATGGTCATGTCTCAGGGCTGAATGGAGTCGAAGGAGAAGGCATTTTGTTATGTTTTCATTAAGTTTTTTTTGCAAGGCAAAAGAGTTCTATAAGCTTTCATTAAGGCCCTTATTTGAAATAACCCAGATTCAAGGAGATATTTTATACAATAAGGCAGGCATTTGGGTCTAATATGATTTAAGAGTTTTGTGAAAGTAGGCCAGGCCTGAACATTCTCTATCTCTTCTTACATAAAGAAAGCCTTTCTTTCTGAGACAAAGCCAGAAAGAACATCATTTTAGAAGGAAAAAATAGATTTTTCTGATTGATCTTCAGTGTTTTTGGCATCTTTTGTCCTTTTGGTACATGATTCTTAGCATTCATTTTGCTGTGACTGAAAATAACCACAGCTCTTTAAAAAAAAAAACTTTTAATTAAAGCCTCCCATCCATTATCTTGTATGAGACCTAAAAAAACCCGCCCAAATCCTCACAAAAACAAAACAACATCCGCTGCTAGAGAATAAAAATTGAAAACCTAAAAGGACATTATATTTTAAATATTTGCAGTTATGAAATACCCCTCAGATGTGTCAGGAAAACAAATCCTAAAATGAGTGAAATGGGAGAGCTGGTATGATATAACAAGAGGGCAGTAATGTTCTTTTCCAGAGAAGCGTCAAGTTTAAGAAGACAAGGCTAGTTTCCTGAGTTCACAAGGCATTGACTAGACCTCCCATCTAAACTTCTTGACCTCTGGTCTAAAACCAGGAAGATTACCCACCCAGGAGAAGTGATGGGTCTACACATATTCTCTTTTTACAGAGAAATCTTAGCATCGTCATGTAATGATTTTTGAAAATAAAATCAGGTAATAGTATAATATTAGGGAAACTAGAAGTTCTTGTGAAAAATAAAAAAGTTTGTCTCTGTAAGAGTGAAGCTACCGATCCACTGTAGAATAATCCCCAGTTTCTCGTGATCAGGCAGTCAGGTAACCTCTGAATAAGCCTGAGAAAACCACCTGAATGAGGGTTAAATAGATTATGAGAGTCATATGTTTCCATTGGCCCACTAGGTTACTTATATCATTTTGATTTCTTTGTGCTTAGATTAATTCTACCACTCTTAACATACAGTACTTTTGATCTTTCTCTCAGTTTTAACCAATTCTCCAGTTTTTCACTTACTACTAATGCAATATTCGTTCCATTCTATAAAACCATTCCTCAATTCCTCAATACAATTTTTGCAGCAATCATTTTGTCCTCCTTGTCCTTAACTGCCACGCTAGATAAAAGAGCACACTATAATTCTACCTCAGTTTTGTATTCTCAGCCCACTTGGACTGTATGTGTATATATTTGCTGCTCCAGTTCCCCTCTTCATCAGTCTTACCTGCTTTGCCCCAAGAAGAACACTCGCTTGCACTTCATCACCGGGGTGTCCTTACCTTATATGACTTCTGTGGGGTTTTAGAAATGAAGAGCCAGAAGGAGATGTGAGGGTAGGAGGAAAGAGGCTGGGTTATTTTTTGTCTTCTTTGTCTCCATCCTCTCTGTCAGCTAGTTTTGCAGTGGCTGTGCCTTGTTACAGAGGCTACCACTCCTGTCTGCGATCTCCTGTACTGTGGCTGTATATCTTGCTGGGTTCTGGCAATAGCTTCCCTCCCCATGCTTCATTAGACCCAGGGTAGGAATGGCTTTTTGTTGTGGCTGGTCCTTAATCACCTTTCCTTGTTAGCTCCTTTAACCTTCCCCACCTTGTAAATGGTCATTAAATTCTTTGATACTTCCCCTTTGAATGTGTTACCTGCTTCCCACTAGGGCTTCGCAGGACATCCCCTGTTGCGTATAAAGTCAGACAGTATTCCAGGGTTTGTTTTGTTTTGTTTGTGTGCTTTTTCTCTATAGGGAGACATTCTCCCAATTCCATCCATGAAACAGTCCCCTTTGATTTGTGGTGCCACTTTGAGTTCCCATATATTCCTGGGTCTATATCTATGCTTTGTATTCTATGTCATTTTTCCTTTCACCTTGCACAAGTACCAGACTCTTTTGTCTTTATGTTTTAACACCTTGCAGGGTAACCTCACCCTTGTTTCAGTCAGGATAGATTAGATTCTGCTGTAGTAAGAAACACTACCAAAAGAGATTATCATACTAAGTGAAGTAAGTCAGAGGAAGACAAATATCATATAATATCACTTACATGTGGAATCTAAAAAAAAAAAAAAAAAAAAGATACAAATGAACTTATTTACAAAACAGAAAAAGACTCACAGACATAGAAAACAAACTTATGGTTACCAGAGAGGAAAGGGGTAGGGGAAGGGATAAATTAGGAGTTTGGGATTAACAGATACACACTACTATATATAAAATAGATAACCAACAAGGATGTACTGTATAGCACAGGGAACTATATTCAATATCTTGTGATAACCTATCATGGAAAAAAATCTGAAAAAGCATATATATATATATATATATATATATATATATATATATATATGTACATATATTCAATTTGCTGTACACCTGAAACTAAAACATTGTAAATCAACAATACATCAATAAAAAAAAGTTAATTTAAAAAAACTGAAAGATTTTATTCTCTCTCACTGTACATATCCAATAAAGGTTGGCAGGGTCTCTGCTCTTTTTAGTCACACCATCTCATGCTGATGGGGAGTCACAATTTTCCCCCTTGCTGACTGTCATGTCTGGAGGAAAAGAGAACTCTACAAGTCTCACACCAGCAGTTAAATGTTCAGTCCAAAAATGGCACACATCTTGACCATCCATGACTCATTGGCTAGAACTAGTCAAAGGGTCAACTGTGTAACAAAGGAGCCAAACAGTCTGGGAGTCAGAGAAACAGAAATAACTAGTGAGCAACAATAATGAACACCAAAACTTCCTTTGCTCCCTTTCAAAGTTGACTTGGATGTTGAAAGTTCTCTATTATTTCATATGAATGTTCGAATAATTATACTGAGTTCCTCAAAAATATCTAGCTGGTAATTTAATCAGAATTTTATTAGATTTACATTTTTATATTTAAATTGTTTCACTACAAAGCACAGAATGATTCTACATTTATTCAGATTTCCTTTTATGCCCTTTAATAGAGTCTAAAAGTTGCCATGGATATCTTGGTTATTGTACAAGTTAAACCTAAG
The DNA here is from genome assembly GCF_008692025.1 of Phocoena sinus. NCBI lineage: Eukaryota > Metazoa > Chordata > Mammalia > Artiodactyla > Phocoenidae > Phocoena > Phocoena sinus. The sequence goes on along the minus strand of NC_045771.1, from coordinate 81,054,889 downwards.
ATACTGTTTAGTTTTGATATTATGAGTGATATTATTATTTTTGTTACTTTGTTGCTATTGGGTATTTATGATTAATTACTGGTGATCTAGAGTAATTCTTATTAGCTCTAACATTTATCTGTTGATTCCATCAGATTTTCTGCATACATATTCAAATTGTATACAAATAATTTGTTTTATTCTTTCCCTTCCAATCACTGTATCTCTTACTCAATTTTCTTTCCCTACATATTAACCGAGACCAATGCTATATCAAATATTAATAGTAGACATCCTTGTCAATCCTGATCTTAAAAGGCATGTGCCAAAATTTCACCTATAAGTAAAATAATTTTTAATATAATCTTTACAAAATTAAGGAAAGGCCCTACCTTTCCTAATTTGCTAGGAACTGTCATCAAAAACAGATGTTTAATGTAAATCAAATGATTTTTCTTCATCCATGTAGTTTAATTTATTATATTAGTGAATATATTAAAATTATGTATTAATCTGTCATAAAGATAGTTTTCCAATTTACATTATTATAAACAAAGCTAAAATAAACATTTTTTACACAACTCTTCACACATGGATAAAAGAATTTAGCTAGAATATAGTAGAATATTTAGGATATGTTGGAATCATTAGCCAATGATTAATCAAACATAATGCAAATTTTCAAATTTAGTTGTTACTGTCAAATTAGTCTCGAAACAGTTTATACTAACAATTTATGTACTGCTTTTCTATCAGCACTATAATAATTTTGTCACACTTCTGCAAATTCTGAATTTTTTAAAGGACTTTTAGAAAAATAATATATACATACACACACATACTGAATCCTGATCCATTTCTTTTATATGCATAACAAATATCTACTTTCAGTCTTCATATTGTTTTTATGTTATAATTTTTTGAACAAAAGTTTTATTTTAATTGCAATGTGGTCAAATTTGTTAGTTTTTTACACTACAGTTTTGGTTTTGTGTTTAAACAGTTTTTTTTTGTTTGTTTGTTTTTTAACAGTTCTTTCATATTTTGCCATTAGGAAGAAAGTCTCTATTTTCTTCTAAAAGTTTTTCACTTTAGATACTCAAAACATCCTCAGTTACTCTTTATTGCTTTTTTACAGTGTGAGGTAGTAGGAATTTATATTTCTTTGCAGGCAGCCAAATTTTCTTTAATCATTTCTTTATTTGCAATGCAAGTTTTGTTATAAATTAAGGTTTCATATACAGGAAGATATTTTCTGGTCCATCTGCTCTGTTTCATTGTTCTACTAGATAATACATGTGCTGTACCACAGTATTTTGTATACTATAACTCTCTAATTAATCTTGAAAACTAGGAATAACCCTACTTTATCATTTTTATTCAAAATTTCTTAGCCTTTACTTCCTTTATACAAATTTCAGGGTCAGCTTTCAAAATTCCACTACAAACTTTTAGTTATTTAATTGAACTTTCATGGTATTCCCATATTAAGTGGGAAACAATTGCAATCTTTATGATATTAATCTTTATGACATGCTCTATATGCCTATTCATTCAAGCCTTCTTTTTGGAATTTCAACAGTATTTTGCAATTTTGTCATAAAAGTGTGAGTATTTTGTTAGATTTATCTCCTGGAATCTTAGACTTTATCTCTACTGTGAAGAGTTTCTCTTTTTAAATAATGTTTTTGAAGTGGTCATTATAGGTGAAATAAGAAGGCTATTATTTCCTGCCTTGATTTTTCTATTTTTTTCTGACTCTGATACCATTTCACCAGCTTTATTTTGAATAATAATTGTGTGATGTATATATTTCCACTTCTTTTATTTTCAACTCATCTGTGAGACTTTTACTTTAGGTAGATTTTCTGTAAATAGCAGGCAGCTAGATACGTTTAACTACTTGGATGAAATTTCTCTTTCATTAGGTGATTTTAATACATCAGCAAGTTAGAAGTAATTAATTTTACTTTCTGTTTAACTCCTTTGTTTTAAAACTGAAGTTTTCTCTATTGTTTTCCTTCTGCCTCCTTAAGGAATGCTTTCATCTGTAAGTAACAGAAAAACTTACTTAGAATGATTAAACAAATAGGGATTCATTTCTTAATATAAAAGAAATCCAGAGATTAGCACAGGTTTGCCATTTCAGTAATGAGGCAGGCACCCAAGTTCTTTCTTTCTTTCTACTGTGTCATTTTTAGCACTTGTTTTTTTTTGCCCTTTTTGTCTGATGGTTGCAAGATGCATGCTACATATCCAGGCATCATGTCTACCTTCCAGACACAATAATATGGGTCAGAGAGAAAAGGATTTTACACCACAGGGTTCTCACAAAAATCAAATTAGCTAACATAGTGCTCAGCATGTTTAAGCTCTTGACAGATTTAAGTTATTTACATTTCCTCTTTACTATAATGGAAATCATTTCTTATTATCCAATTTTTATAAACCCCAAATCATTTTGATCCCCAAGTCCAGGCAGTATATTGTACCCTATCCTTCTGGCAGGAACTTCACACTGATACCTCCAGAGTGTACCAATCAGTAATTGGTTTAGGTGAACAGTGCCATCTGGAACTGGCCTTTGCTCATCTTACATACATGAGCAGCACTGACCTCAGGCTTCCTAGTAAATGAAGCATGCAAGATCACTGATACTCCTGATAAATACAAAACACAATTACTAATAAAGTTGAAATTATTAAGTAGAGAATTTAGTCACCTACCTTCAAAGAACAAAAAATAGAATGTTCTATGGACTAATTGCTACTGCTTGCCACCACTTCTGAAAACCTGCTACCAATTTTACTATTTCTGATTGACTGAAGCTAAGCCCTTTTCTAATCAAAAGTAGCTGTCATTTCCCCAAGTGCTTCAACAGCAAAATAAAAGCCTCCTATATTCTCTCTATACTCAGTTTACACAGTGATACTCTGAATAAGTAGTTAATATAATATTAGCTCTCTTTTAAGTCCTCATAAGTCAATCATTTTCCTCAAATGACAAAGATAGTATCTGGTACAAAAGCACTTGGCATTATTATCCCCCAAATTAGTAAATTAGATTTTCTTTGGTTTCTTTTTTAAAGGTTGAAATTATAGGAAATGGATGAACCATAATTTTAGATTGGCCAAAGTATATTGAGAATATACTACTAGGTATTGCAAAGATCGGCATGTCACTTTAGCTCACAGTAAAATAATCCTTGAAATCAGACTCACATAAAAATGCTTCATCAATAGTGGATTGACATGAGTAAGTTTTCTGAAAAAGAAGAGTAAATTATTTTTAAATAATCAAAACACCAATAAATATTTTAAAAATTAAATAATCAGCACTTTGAAAAGAAAGGCAATGACCTGTAAATTTTTAATTGAAATTTACCCAAATAATATTATCTTTTTCAAAATAAATTGATTCATTTTATTTTTATTTATTTTTGGCTGCATTGGGTCTTCGTTGCTGCATGCAGGTTTTCTCTAGTTGCAGCGAGTGGGGGCTACTTTTTGTTGCAGTGTGAGGGCTTCTTATTGCAGTGGCTTCTCTTGTTGCGGAGCATGTTTTCAGTAGTTGTGGCACATGGGCTCAGTAGCTGCGGCTCGCGGGCTCTAGAGCACAGGCTCAGTAGTTGTGGCGCACGGGCTTAGTTGCTCCGTAGCATGTGGGATCTTCCCAGACCAGGGCTCGAACCCGTGTCACCTGCATTGGCAGGCGGACTCTCAACCACTGCGCCACCAGGGAAGCCCTATGTCAGTTTTAAGAGGACTGATAATGCAGTAGTGCATCCAAGATTGTAAATCTATTGTGGTGATATATGTTTAGCCAGAAGAAGCCAAAATAAAAAAAGAGTAAAATGTTGAATTTCTGGAAATAGTCCCCATGCCACATTGGAAATGATACGCTAAATGAATTATCCATTAATACTTGATGAATTTTGAAACTTTTTTCACGTTATTATAGAATATCAAAACACATTTCAGAAATTTATTCTAGCCCTCCCTCTGTTCCGTATTTCATTCCAAGCAAAACTCTTCTACAGTTTCTATGTAATAAGTAGTTACGATACTTATTTTTATTACTATTCCTATTAGTTACATTCTGTATTTTAAAAAATTCCCTTTCATACTTAGTAGAAATTTTTCTAGCATCTATTTAAGAGGTTTTTGTGTGTGTTTGTTTTGCCATACCCCTGACTGCTCCATTCAGATTCATGGATTTCAGTACATTTTTGAAAGTATACGCAGATATATTCTAACATAAATCTCTTATTTTATCTTTCCAGTATCCCTTGTCTTCTTCTACCACTACACTGGGAAGGTCTGCCCCCAAATCCAAATGGGTCTGTTAGGTTGAAAACCACCATATTTCATTCTCTTTGCCAGAGTGATTGTTCCAGAGGTGGGCATCTGAGCCATGTAGGAAAAAGTAGAGTGCTTCACTTAGGATATTTGAGACATATTTTCTCTTTCCCTTCAGTTAAGAGCTTAAAAGTGGGTCCCAGAACAGCTGGGAGCTCTGTCCCCAGCCTCATGGAACAGCCTGAGTACAAGGTTAACTTGCAGGGAAAACTGAGAAAAGAGTTGAGGATCTAGAACAGGCTGGAGGCTGGTATTTCCTGAGGCTATTTCCAGCTATGAACTTCTCAATTATAGCAACCTATAAACATTCTTTTCTTTTAAGTTAGTTTGTGCTGTTATCTGTCTCTCAACAGTGAAAGATACTGCCTTATATAGGTATAGTTGAGGAAATATCATGTTAAAAAATTGCATCCTGGATGTAATGAACAAATAAATGTCAAAATTACTCAATATTGTTTTCTAAAAATTTAAAATACTTTAGGTAGGTTTAATGGAGTATAAATAATATGTAGTAAGCACTCATGTAATGACAGGTCAGCTTAAGAAATAAAACATAAATTCAGATGAAGCCAATTATGGAACCCTTCCCCAATTGCGTCCTTCTCCCACATCCCCAAAGTAATCATTATTAATTTGATGATTATATTTTAATACTATTACTATGTATATATGTATCATCTAAGCACTTCTCACTACACTGGACCCTAAACCTGGTCTGAGACATCATCATCTGTTCCCTGGATAAGTGCAATAAATACCCAACAGTTCTTCCTTCTTCTGCTTTTCTTCCCTGCAGAATAGTCTCAAAAGAGTAGTTGGGATGAAGCTTTTAAAACTTAAGTCAGACTGTCGCATTCCTTGGCTCAAAACCCTCCAACAATGTCCCACACCACTTTCAATAGGAGGCAAAGTTCATACTGTGTTCTCCTAGGCTCCTGTTCCTCTTCTGACCTCCTCACCTCTGCTCTTCCTTGCCACGCTAGCTCCCTTTTCATTGGACGTGTGGGGCTCATTTCTCCTTAAAAACATTTTGTTCTGCCTGGACAATTCTCCCCCCAGGTATCCGCATGGCTCTCTTTCATCTCCTCCAGTGTTGACACAACTGTCTCTCAGTGAAGCTTTCCCAGAAAACACTATTCCCAACTTTTTTTTTAAACTGCAATTGCCCAGAATTGAGCTGCTCACACTCTTCAATTCATAGCCCACAAGCACTCAATCAGCATTGTCTCTGCCAGGATCCTTCTTTGTATAGTATTTAATTATCTTTATAGTTTTCCCTTTCATCCCAATAACTTCAACTCATCACCCTCCCAACAGCAGCCACCCAATCTTGTATATTTACCATAATCCTTTCAATCCAACTTCCATATATTTGTTTATATAAATATTTACATAATGAGGTAGCTATAAAAAAATCTAGTATTACTTTGTATTTATTTATTTTTAATGGAAATAATATTGTGCTATAAATCTCTTTCTTGATTATGACAAATTATATGCCAACAAATTTGACAACCTAGAAGAAATGGACAAGTTTCTAGAAACATGCAGCCTAGAAGAGAAATAGAATCTGTAATTTAAAAACTCCCTACAAAACAAAACTACACTAAAATCTGATACATTTGGGTTGGCCAAAAAGTTCGTTCGGATTTTCCATAGCATCTTACGAAATACTTTTTGCGTAAATATTCACTTCAATTTCACAGGTGTATTACTAGGCTTGATTTATCCTTTAGTCTCTTGGAGTCTTAATGTCTTGATTCAAAAAATATTTATTGTGTGGGTATTTTGTAGAAGTCTCAGTGCTAGACATTGGGAATATCATAAATATTATAATATCTATTTTAGAGGGTTATTGTGAGAATGGAGCTGCCACATTTTTAAAGATCCCAGCAAAATGTTTAGCAAATAAATATCAGTTGTAATGTTGCCATGGTTATTGCTGTTAAGGAGGATGTGCTGGGTTTTTTGAGAGGATGAGTCATCAAGTAGAATGGATAATATGTACATGTATTTATTTATTCAACAGCAACAATGTCACAATAAAATATGTAAGGTAAAGCCCTGTTACTGCTACTTAGTATTTCATACACCAGTGATAGTTGTCTGTGCGCCAGAGGGTTATGTAAATTACAGGAATCACAGCGGTATGTTATTTAATGGATAAGAAGCATCTTCTGTGATAACAGTCTAAAACTGCATTTGCTTGGTGCAGGAAAACACTCAGATGCAAAAGATGACTTGAGTAGATAGCAAAGCATATTTTTAAAATAAAACATTTAAACAGGCAAATGCTTCTTTTCTACAATTGTGTTGTCGCAAAGCAAACAGTAGAATATATTGATTTTTTAGAGACCAGCAGTCACTTAATAAAGCAGTGTGGACTTTCCTCAGAGTGTATTATCTCATGTCTGGGTTACTTTCTTACCTGTAAAATTGGTTCCTTTAGGGAATGTGTTACTTGGTTGAGCGAGGTCTACTTTTGCGAAATGTGCTGTTTTTGTGGGTTTCTTTTTTTTGTCAGTTCTACTCTTTTTTACTTAAATGTAGGGGTTTTTTTCCTGTAGAAAGTTATATAAATTTCCAAATGACTTTCTGGATAAAATAAATCAGAATGTTTGTTAGAGAAAGTCACTAATAATCTAAATGGTAGAAAAATGAATTATCTTCAATGAATTTTGCATTTTCCAAAATTCTGAAATTTATTTCTTGCTGGGCATTTAGAAAATTCATTTTGACTTTTGAGTGAAATGAAAAAAAGGTTAAAACTACTTGGTAGTTTGAATTCTACAGCATTTTTTCCCCAGAGATTTTGTATTTTATTGTTATTGGTTACAGTTAAATTTCTCAAAAGTGAAAAAGCTCCCTGTGTATAGCATTGGTGCTATCAGAATATCTTTAATGAGTATGTTAAACAGAGTACTTAGTTGCAATAACTATCACTAAAAAAGCTTTAAGAGAATGGATATTCATAATCATCTAGGGTAATAATAGGAAATTATTTATTACAAACTGCCACTTTTTTTCTCATACTTGTTGACACTGATCATTATCCCTCATTTTTTATTTCCTCATATATCAAAAGGTTGAATCATTTTACATAATTTTATGACTTCTTTTTCAAAAATCAATTCTCCCTTGGCCCAACTCTTCACTTCCCCAAACCCTTAATAAAATTGCCAAGAAAAATCTACTGTCAAGTCTTTTTATATGTTTCTTTGGTTCTTTATATTCATATTTCTCAGAATAATTTTGTATTGCCTTCATTCATTTATTGATATTTAAATTTTGGTAGATGAAGAGTTAGCCTTCCTCCACCTTGACATATAGTTATGACATATAGTTTAATACTGATTAAACTAATGTTTGGAATTTACATTAATGTGACTAATATTGTTCACTTCTGAGACCACTGGGTATTTCATGGAGTACTCAAAGATTTCTTTTGTGTTTTATCCTCAAGTTATTAATTATCGTGTTTTACAATTTGCTTTGCTTTCTATGTACCTATTCCTAACTGTTCCCAAAATTTCCAAGAGTACTCAACCCCTCTGAAGACCATTTTTCACTTGGCTAGATACTGACGCCTGTCAATTCCTCTTTTCCTTCCCACACTAACACCTCACTCGTCATCCACTTGCAGCTAGAACTCACCATATCTGCTCAGATTTTCCCACGTGTTCTCTCTGCCTGCTGCATGACTACTGTCTTTAGAATCTCCTCATTTCACCATTGACGTCCCCACTCTTCTTTTCTCTACACTTCTTGTCTCTTGGCTCCCAAGTTGTGTGTGTGTGGGGGGGGGAGGGGGTCAGTGTGTGTTTGAGTGTGGTTTACTCTCTATGTTGGTGGAACATACCCTCAAGTAACTTCCAGATAGGTAGCATGGAGACCTAAAATTTTTTGAGAACTAGACATCCCAAAATGATTTTATTCAACCCTTATACTTAATGGATAGTTTGTGGATAGAATTTTAGTTTATACTCTCTTCCACTTGGAATTTCAAGGGCATTACCCATGACCCTCTTTTAAGTGTCTATTATTGCTGTTGAGACATCGTATGGATTCTTATCCTTCCTCCTTTGTATGTAATGTATTTTAATCAGGTTTATGGGAATATCGGAATCTTCTTTACATCTCTTGCTGTTTTGAGTACAGTAATTTTATGGACGTTTTTAATATCAGATAGAACAAAATTTAAAATGCTTTTATAAGCTACATAGTACCTATAATGTAATTGATATTAATCGTAGTTAACTGGCCATAATCATCAACAATGTTAGTTTTCTTTCAAATAGTTGCAGCTAGTTTTATAAATTTATTCTTCATGCAATAGCATTGTAACCATTAATGTTAAAAAATCTTGGAAAGTACAATAGGCAAGAGTCAGTGGATATTAGATTACATATCTGTAGATTTTAACCCACACTGTTTAATTAGTTGACTCTGGGTGAATGGTGTCATTGTTCTATGTCTCTGTTTCCATAACTTTAAAATCGAAATCGTTATTCTATGTCTATATCCCCTACTGTTTTGTGACAATGAACTGGATAATGTAAAGGCATTTAGAACAAAGTAAAACTATATATCTGTAATATTTATATGTCTTGTTTTGTTAATTTTCTACAACTATGCTAAGAGAATATTCTTAGTTTATACTCATTCACTACCCTTTGCTATGTTTTAATGTCCTTATCTTGATTCAAAAGCCTCTCTCCCATAAATAAATCAGAGCACCAACTCCCAACGCAAGCAGTTTGGGGACTTCTAGGCAAAGAAGACATTTTCAAAAAATATTAAAAACTGCCATTAGAGATATGAATCCCTGAAAGTCTAAAATATCCTGGGCTTAAATTTAGCAAATGTCAATTCTTTGATGTGTGCTTAAGGCTAAGAAACAGTCAAGATCTATTCCAGAAATTTAATTCATTTTTAGTGGTCAATTAATAACCTCCAGTGATGCATCTGTCTCACAGTAAAGACCCAGAATTATTTTTTGTTTCAATAATAGACAATTTTTAGGATATGCTTTCAATGTTAAATTCCCAGTCAGTAATCCAGGACTAGGAATCAGTAGCACTGAATTTTAAACTCAGGCCATTTAGTAAAGCATGATAAGGTCTAGAAAAGACATCCTTCATAGAGGGGAGGCATTACTATACAAGGGATCACATGAGATTTATTCTGGGAAGAAGAGTAGTTTGAAATACTGTAATAAATATATGTATCATCTTTTCAAAACAAACTGGAAAATGTAGGACCTTGAAAACATCTTTTCTGGTGGAATGCCAAAGGCAGAAAAAGAAACCATTTTAGAAAACATGAGTTTAAAAGTCTTGGGGAAAATCAGGTCAGAAGTATTCACTTATATGATACAGGCGATGACTGGGACAATGACCGCTAGCATTTATTGACTACGTGCCAGCCACAGTGCCAAGCGCCTTACACTCGTTATTTCCATCAATCCTTGCAATACACTGATAAGGTAAAATACTACTGTTATTCTTACTTTTGTAGATTAGGAATCAGAGACTTAGAGAATATGAGTAACTTGTCTAATATCATACATATAAAAATTGTCATGTGCACACTGGCGTACAAAGATATACCATGTCGGGCTTCCCTGGTGGCGCAGTGGTTGAGAGTCTGCCTGCCGATGCCGGGGACACGGGTTCGTGCTCCGGTCTGGGAAGATCCCACATGCTGTGCAGCGGCTGGGCCCGTGAGCCATGGCCGCTGAGCCTGCGCGTCCGGAGCCTGTGCTCCGCGACGGGAGAGGCCACAACAGTGAGAGGCCCGCGTACCGCAAAAAAAAAAAAAAAAAAAAAGAAAAGAAAAAAAAAACAGACAAAATTTACATCATACATATACCTCAAGTCCAACACAAGGTTAAGTCCGTATTTCTATGGGGACAAAACAAAATCTTACACTTTAAATTGGTATCTTCTTCTTATCTGCTTAGAACAAATAAATTTCTGTCTGATTCGATAATTTCCCCCTAACCTCTGCCTATATGTTCTTCTTAATGTAAAATTGTTCATAAAGGTTTTTTAAAAAATATCTTTATTGGAATATAATTGGTTTACAATGGTGTGTTAGTTTCTGCTGTACAACAAAGTGAATCAGCTATATGTATACATATATCCCCATATCCCCTCCCTCGTGAGCCTCCCTCCCACCCTCCTTATCCCACCCCTCTAGGCGGACACAAAGCACCAAGCTGATCTCCCTGTGCTGTGCAGCAGCTTCCCACTAGCCATCCATTTTAAATCTGGTAGTGTATATATGTCAGTGCTACTCTCTCACTTCATCCCAGCTTCCCTTTCCCCCACCCCCATGTCCTCAAGTCTGTCCTCTACGTCTGCGTCTTTATTCCTGCCCTGCCACTAGGTTCATCAGTACCGTTTTTTTAGATTCCATATATATGCGTTAGCATATGGTATTTGTTTTTCTCTTTCTGACTTACTTCACTCTGTATGACAGACTCTAGGTCCATCCACCTCATTACAAATAACTCAGTTTTGTTCCTTTTTATGGCTGAGTAATATTCCATTGTATAATGTACCACATCTTCTTTATCACACTTGTAATAAATGTTTAACATTTACTCTTCTCGCTAGATTGTAAGCTCCATGAGGGCAGTCTGTCTTAATCATTGTATGTAGCACAGTACTTGGCACATAGTATTTGCTCAGTAAATATTGTTGTCTGACCATAGTTTAAAAGAAAACTATGTTGAAATATTATTTTAGATTTCTTTTTAAAATTTACTGATATGAAAATTTTATTACATGAAGAGCATAGTGAAAAGGTCTTAATGAAATGATTTATAAAATGAATCTATACCAAGTGTTTTGTCTCCTTATTTAGCTATTTCCTTTGATACGATCAGTACCAATCTGTTTTGTGTTTTTGTTATACTATTTCAAAGGAGGGGACTTTCTAGGGCATTAATTGTAAGTGTACACACTACACCCTGTGAAAAATAATACAGAAAAGCAAAGAAAGGTGAAAATGAAAAAGAATTTTTTCATAGATGTTGAAGACTCGACTAAATAAATGGAGAAATTTTGTGTTCCATTTTAAAGCTCCTACAAGTATAATGTATATTTACTTGGTATCTAAGTAAAATTTCTTCACCTGGGACTTTAATCATCACAGTACTTCACATAGTACTTCTTTGTTTGTTGTTAGACATGGATGCTTTCTAACTCTGGCACGTGGCTAGGCCTAACTGAGATACCCCTCTCTGTGGTATGCTACTGTTCATGTGGGGGCAGGGACCCTGATACAGCCAGGGCACTGCTAGCCCACTGGCAGCCTCTCTGAGGCCAGAATATCCCTGTAGCTTGTCCAGGGTATACCTGCTGCATTTTGAAGTATAACTTTCCTATAAAGGTTTAATATTTATTGCAGTTTTCTTCTTCATATTATTAGCAAACTCTTATGTATCTCTTACAGAACTACTCATAACTTCACATAAATGTGTTACTTGTAAATTTGCTTATTGTCAAAATATCATAAGTAACTCAGTCAAAAATAATTTGTCCAAAATACTGCTGCCAAAAGGGCATGACTCACATTACATTACATATTCCATATGGTTCCCATCCTCAACTCCCACCCCTCTGCTCAGTAACTAATCTGAGATTAACTGTTGATAAGGGTCAGTTCACTAAAATATAAACACATTGACTCATAAGTTTAAATAAAATATAAAGTAGCCTACAACTGGCTTCTTCTTGGAAAACAAGCACGTTTTGTGTGGGACCGATAGGAAATAAGAAGGCAGCATTAGGATGAACAATTCCTATTCTTTTCAAATGTTAACATCTATACTAAAATAATTTTATTTATAAACTTTAAGGTTAAGAGAAAGATGAAGTTAAGTAGCTAAAACTTTTGGGAAAAAGCACCCATGAATTGCTTCTCTGTATACATGAAGTATAGAGTCAGATGAAAATCAATGGCCATTACTTTAATATAAGAGTATATTGTTTATTCATTCACTTAAACATCCTTGAAGCAACTTTACGGGCAAGGCTTTCTGCTAAGTGCTGGGACACCAAGATGCATAAATCATAGCTCTGGTCTGAGAGTGGTTCAGCCTTATGAAGGAGACAGGCACAGAAACAGGTAAATTTAAGTCAAAGAACAATAATAACACAAGATGAAAATTACGGTATAAATAGGCACAGATTTTGTGAGTGATAGACAAGTATAGGAGGAGAAAGAGGGAAAACTGAATTCAGGGTGTATGTAGTTTGATGCATCTATGGAATTTCCAGGTAAAGCATTGTACCAGCCCTATGCCTGTGTGCCCTTGGATGCTTCTTTGGTCTTTCTCTGCCCTGCTTTCAGAAGAGCTGCTCCCTAGCATGTTTTCCAGCCTCCCCTGTTAGTTGGCTTCCAGCTAATTTGACCAGGCCCTGGCAGAGACTGGAGAAGGGGAGGAAGGGAGAAACTGGGATATTTCTCCCCATCCTTGTCTATCTCAATATATATTTCTATCTTTTGTTGTGTCTCTTCCTTACCTGCTGATCCCAGCAGACAGGCTTATCTTGGTTTCAGCTCTCCCTGCCCTCCAGCCTTTAGGGACAGTAGCTTTCTTCTGCTACCTCCCTACCCCCTGCTGGGTTTCTCAGCATCTTCCACACGTGTATAATAATTGCCGGCCATAAATGTCCTATTTTTAAAATACGTATATTTTTAATATGGTTTCTATTTTCTTGGTTGGGCACAAATGCCTGGTGGATATCTGAGTCTGAATTCCAGGGAGCTTGGATGGCAATCAACATACAGACAAGAGTTGATGAGTTTATGCAGAGGGAAGATGGGTAAAAGGAATGGTGGATTGAGGATGGGACCGTGGGACCATGGCAACAAGTAGAGGAAGCACAGTCTTTGAATGAGTTCAAATAAAAATTTTTAGTAGAACCAGAAATATGTGATATCTACTTAAGTCCACTAGGAAACTTAAGCATCACTTAGACCCAGCATTTTTCAGATCAGGTTTCTAAAGATAGAAAGATCAGGTCACCATTCAAGACAAGATTTGAACCTTAAATCTGGGTTTCCTATTTCCTCATCGAATGTCCATGTGGTACCATGCCATTAATCATTCTTTTTAATAGCGTGTGATTTGGCGTCATTTTCATGGATTCAATCACTTGCTCTTACCTTGTGTGACGTTTGCACTTCAGTTTCTTTTCATGTAAAACCAGGTACCTTCATAGGCAATTGTACGAATTAAATGAGATAATATGTGAAAAGTACTTAGAATAGTGTTAAGTACTTAGAATAGTTAAAATTATTGAGAGTGTAAATCATGATGTATACCAGTGCTATCAGATCTTATCAAAACATTAGGAAAAAAATTTTTAAAACGAAGGAAAAATCATTGTGCACCTTAGAGATACTGATTATGTGTGGAAGAAAAGGATTTTTTTTGCATTTTGTAATACATTTATAATACTATTTAATAAAACAAAGTTTAATTTCAAATTAAGTTTTTACTTTAAAAGTTAGTTCAGCCATTATTTTTTCTATAAAAAGATTTTTACACCATTAGTTTCCTCTTAGTTCCACATTTTTAAGGCTTGCCATTGACTTAAATGAGGTTTCATGATTTTCTATTTGTATAGTAGTTTAAACAAAAACTTTTTTTTTAATTTCAAGATATTTTTTCCCAGAGAAAGTCTTCAAGTTTCATTCTGTAATCCTCATTCTTCTTTCCCTTTAAAATTTGTAGTACCCCAAAGTGCTTAAATGTTAAATATGAATGTTAAATGAAGTGACAAAGTCATTCTAATTTAATAGATCATATGGATAATGGTGACTTATTTCCTAGTGCTTTTGGTATTAGTACTTAGAAATTAACATTCATATTAAAACAAAAACAAAGCAAACAGTATAGCATACAGATACAACCAAAATCCAGTGTATTGTAAACTGTAACTTACCTTCAGCGTCTGCTAGTCCTACGCCTACTCCTGGCTGTTTTATAGTCTCTTGCCCATTCTGCCCCATCTTTCCTCTGTTTAAAAAGGAAATAAAAGTTTATATATTCAATTATAATCCTAAATGCAAATGAGGAGTCCAAGTTTGAAAAAATAGAATGACATCATATATTCAGACCTGCAACAAATTACTTGAATGGCAAATGTTGTACGAACACAATAAATCACTCTATATCATATTAATTTTAAAGTGGAAATTTGTTTATCATTCCTATTGAGTCCAAACATAGAACCTCAAAATTCGGTGTCCTGTTCATGGACTCATTTATCAAAGACATGACCATCATGAAATCTTCAAATTTTGTTTTAGAATTTTTTTTTTTCTGCCATTTTTAACTCAAGAAGGAGAAGAGTTTCTTATACATTCACACTTTGTTATGAGGAGTTGTATAGATCCTTTGGTGAGAAGGGAAATGTTGAATTGAATAATTTATAAATATAATATTATAATTACATGGATTATTATTTCTTTCAGATCCTTCCTGTATTTTCAGCTGTGTGTAGCACATTGGCTTTTGAAGTCATACAGCTTGGTTTCTACTTCTGGCTTTGCTACTTTATGCTATACATCATGTAAGGTAAATCTTTCAATCTGGTGAAGACTATTTCTTCTTTTGTAATTTAAGGATAGTAACATGAGCTACCATTTGGTTATGGGAAAATCACATGGAAAATGTATGTAAGTGCTTAGCATAGTGTCTGAAACATCCTAATATTCGATAAATATAAAGTACTAATAGGTAGATGTGTACATAACAGCTTTAGAATTCAGCCAAAGGCTGCAAACCGTTTTTAATTTCAGCCTTAAACTTCTTCGAAGGCCAAACAAATGAAGAATTCATTATACTCTGAGCACTGTGGGTTCAGAATATTGATAACGTAAGAGCCAAACGATAATAGGTCACTTCTTATTTCTTCAGAGAAAAAGCTACATGGCGTACAAAAGATTTGGAAGTTGCCTTTATATGTAGTTATATAAGATGCTCTAAAAAAATGGAATAAAAATGCTTAAGTGTTAAAAATGGTGCTTGAACAAAGGAATGTCTTGATACTAGACTTTCTACACAATAATTCAAACACATCAGTATTTACTAACAATTCATTCTTACTCTCACAAAAAATATTTAGTTTGCCCAACCAGCTGAAAATGTAACCATACTTATTGCTTAAGACTCCAATTAGATCTTACTTGAAAACTGCTCTAAAGATCCTCCCATCATTCTACTGAAATGGTTCTGCACATAACGAAAGAGGAACTGATGTAAATTCAAAAATCATTTTATCTTGAAAGCCATTACATTGTTCCAAGATGACAATTCTAGGTCAAAGTTTTAAACACAAATTTTTATTAAGTGATTATGTGAAGGATAAAGTGCATGAAGAAATGTTATAAATTATATCTATAATTATATATAGTTTGCATCTGAATATATACAAAAAAGTCTTGATTAAGCAATGCACAAAACTTCAATTTGTGTAATTACTTCAATGAGATTCGAGACAAACAGCTGATAAATTAAAAAAATTAACTTTGTCTGCCAGGATTAGACATGGAGAAAGCTTAATAACTTAATAGCAATCTCACCTTTAGCAGTATACGATACAAGCAGAGCGGGCCAAAACACACCTTGTTACTGAGCCAAACTCAATGGAAAGTGAGGATCGTTTTAGTAGTGCTAATCGAGTAGATGAGAGTACTGAAAAATTACTATCTTATACTTTGCCAAACTTTAACAAAATAAGTATAATTTTTAGTAATTGTAATAAAAAATTTTTTGATAATTTTTATTTGATCTTGAGGGCTACATTTCATATTTTAATGATGCTATTCAGCTGCAGTCTTTGCTTCTAATGAAAACTGATTTTAACATTTGGTATTTAGCCAAAATGTGTATTAGGTGCATTTCTAAGATTATACAGAAAACTTGTAGCACTGTGAAGCTAAATGAAGTACAAAGGAAATGTAACTGTGTGGGTCTTAAAGGATGCAATTTTTCTGAATTCCCAATAAATAATCTTCATCTCAGGACATTCTGACTGCACAGGTTATAATTTATCTTTGTTAAACAATCACCAAATAGTTATTGAATACTTATGCTAGCCCAAGCAAAACATGTGTCAGATACAAAGAGAGACAGAAAAGAACCACGAAATACTGCTTTTTACTTATATCCGGCAATGCTTTAGAAAAGGGAATTTTCTTTGTGCTCATATGGCAAAAACAAAAGCATCCTACACAGTTTTAAAAGCTTTTGATTTACAAGAGAAACAGGAAAATGGGAAAAAGCAAAATTGAAATGTGGTTTGTATGTAAAAAAACCAATCTACTTCCACTTCAGACATTCAGATATTGTGGAAATAATGTATTTTATGCTCTGAAAGTTGTAACTTTATCATCAGTGTTAGATTATATATTTTGAAAGATACAGATAAATTGGAAGGATAGTAAGTGATGTGTGGTGCAAAACCTTTACAAATTTATATGATATTCACAGCTTGGAGAGAGGAGTGTAATGAATTTGTAGAAATTCTCTTCAGTTAAATTGGATCATCAGAGTCTGCGGACTAATGAGATCACACTCCTTTTAGAAATAACTGTCAATATAAAAAGAACTGATTAAATACAAATAACTCCATTGAATCCACAGCCGAGGTCTCAAAAAAAATAGACAGATAATCCAATAATTAGTCAATTTAAGTAGGAAAAATGTAACCCGAAAATCACAAAATAAACACATTTTTCACCTTACAAATCCATTTTCCCCATTATTTTGCTTTTATAAACGTGAGCCATTATCTAAATATTAGAACTATTCTGGGGATCAGAAGGAAAGATTCATAAAAAAAACGTGATATTTAAACAAAGAGAAATAGAAGTTCCACTCCCAGAGATGGTTTCACTTAACAGAGAAAATGAAAAAGACCCTCTAACAAGGGCCCAGACTAGGGATCTTCAAACTCACTTTGCAAAGGGCCAGTGAATGATCTGAATGGTCCCTGTTGTAATTACACAAGTCTGCCCCTAGAGCGCAGACAACATTAGGCAACACATAAGCAAACTGGTGTGGCCGTGTTCCGGTAAAAGTTAATAATGGACACTGAAATTTCAAATTCATGTAATTATCATGCGTCACAAAATGCTATTCTTCTGGGGTTTTGGGAAACATTTAAAAATGCAAAAGCCATTTTTAGTTCTTCACAGACCTTACAAAACCAGGCAGCAGGCTGGACTCACCCTGGGCTAGATCCTGGAGCTGCATGGCCCAATGTTGTTTTTGTAAACTTAGAAAACTAGTTACTGGAGAAAGTCAGGGAGTTTAGATTTTGATATTGGAATAGAGATAACATATTTATCTTGGATGCTGCTAGATTTTGCCACCGATATGACTAAACCCATTCTAACACATTTTAAATACAGTCTGCTTTAGTTTTGCATTTTATTTGCAATATGATTTTCTCGAGGCTTAACGTATTATAAATTAACTTTATTCCAAGAGTATCTATTTGGGGACCTATGTCCTGCTTGTTATTTGTTCTAGAAAATATGGATCCACTTCAAAATCTTCCATTTTAATGGTAGAGGAATTTATAGTTGAAAAGTCTATATGAGTGGCCCAATGTGCTATTTCGAATGTGATACATGAGTTCTTTAAATATGTTTAAATATCTCCTGATTCAAAATCAATTAATCTATACATTATGCGATTAAAGCAGCCATGTATTACTGCTGCTGAACTTGATTCAGGCATAGCTGTTATTATTATTTTAGCAGTTTTTCTATTAAATATAGAATGCACTGATTAAGTAGTCCTGGTGGTGACCAGCATTCATGCTTAGAATTCACTAAGTTAATCCAATCTTTCCTGAACAGTCTATTTTTTACATAGGCATAAACAGCTGAAGTCCTTCAGGGACACTGACTCAGACTTGGATAATTATCTAGTTATTTCCTTTTCAATGTTAAGAAAAGCTTACTCATGAGGCTGTTAACTTCCCAGTGGAAAAAAAAACAAACAAACCACCACTTACATCCTTGGAATAGGAAATAGATTAGTGTCCCCTGCAGTACTGCTGCTTCCTTCACTGTCCACGCTATACCCACTGCCAAAGCTGCTGCCCGAGGAGCCAGTGGACACGGAGCTTTC
Organism: Phocoena sinus; assembly: GCF_008692025.1. Taxonomy (NCBI): domain Eukaryota; kingdom Metazoa; phylum Chordata; class Mammalia; order Artiodactyla; family Phocoenidae; genus Phocoena; species Phocoena sinus. Next base: position 81,036,388 of record NC_045771.1, on the reverse strand, counting down.
TGCAGGCCGGTGATTGGTGGGCTTGGCTGCATGGTGTGGGAAGAGTCAACACCACAGTCAATCAATGAACCTCCCATTGATATCCAAATGCATACTTATATGTTTCTTCATTTACGGGTGTAAAGAAACAGCTCTAGCAAGAACTCCACATCTCTTAACCTGCCTTTCATTTTCTTTTCTTTAACCAGTAACTCGCAGTGGCAACAATAAAGCCCTTGATTGTTTTTGTTGGATATAAAAGAAAAAAAAGATTAACTTCTAGGAATCAACCATCACATTTTTAGACTGAGTTAAATAGTATTATTATTACTTGTGATTTCTTTATAGAGTATTGCAATAACGATATGGCAAACAAATAAGAATTGTGGCTATTTCATGGAGAAAGGAATTTAGGAAGACTTGGGTAGACAGAAATGACAGAATATGTGAAAATTGCTTAATTATTTCCCATATTAATAACCAGTAATTTGTTTTTCTCCTGAGAAGTGAAGATGCAAAATAGAATAGATAATTTCAGGAAATGACTGAAAATCCTGGACTTGTTTGTATGTAGCTCTACCAACTACCTCCAGCAGGTTTTTAAATTTGAAGGTATTTGTTTCCCCTTAGGCACGTCCTAGTTTATGACTGGGACTTGTTTTAAATAACCCATGAGTTTGATTTTTTGTATATAAGAACCCACATTCCCATAGAAGAGTTATGAATTTGTGTTATAAATTATGCAGTAAGGGAATGGTAATATTGTTAGCAGAGTTCTAGATTAGAGATTTGGGAGGAAACTCTGATGCAAAAGGAATGAAAAGAAGGCAGGTGTAGGTGATTGGGATTGACATGTATACACTGATGTGTATAAAACTGATGGCTAATAAGAACCTGCAGTATAAACAAACAAACAAACAAAAGAACTAACGCTAAACTTTCTTTGGGTTATTTGTATGGAAATATGTTAATATAAATGTTTCAGACATTACATGAAATTTCTAAAAATCTTATATGTTCTGGTATAATGTTATAAATCATAATTCTAGTTATTACTTTAAAATGTATATCTCAGAAATAACTAAAAAAAAAGAAAGAAACAGAAGGCAAGTGTTTCCTCTTTTTTTGTGGGGGCGGAGATTCTCCAGGCAAATTTTTGAAATTGTCATTTGTCTTCTGACACATGGTCAGAGTTTAAGAGCATAAGCTCTGGTCACACGGATCTGGTTTTGTATCCCAACTCCTGCTGAAGTTAACTCTAGGTGGTCTCAGTTTCCTCACTTTAAAATAATGGGGTCAGTAAAGCCCCCTTCATAAGACTGTGATTATGAGGAGTGAGATAAAACTGGAACTCACTCTTCTTTGTCTTGTGATTTAATTTGCTGTACCCCCAAGCTCTTCTTCAGGGCTTTATGGTCAATGGCTGTTCCCCACTGAACAGCGCACCTAGTCCCGGACAATGAATTCACCTTGATTCTCTTCTAATTTTAGATGTATTCTAGGCTGCAAAAGTACTTAAGAGTCTCTCTCCTCCATAAATACTCTCCTCCTGTTCACTCAGGAGTTTCTCAAGCAGTTGGATCGATCCACACAACTGGGTAAAGAGTTGATAATCATTTAATGATTCTAAATTATCAACATTTTTCTTAAGTAAATGTATAAAAACACAATGACAATCCGGTGGGTGGAGTTTTAACCAATATACCCAAATAAAGTGAAAAGCGTAGCTACTGTGAGGGAAATCATCTGAGGGCAGGAAACTCTCCATCAGATGAGCCAGGATCAAGTCTTGCAAAGGCTTTAGCTTTTCCTCACTTCTTCCCTTCTATTTCTGAACTAGCAGTTTCTCTAAAGCCACCAGAAATTTTCATACTATCTATTCCAGTGATAGTAGGATTCCTTTCCCAGAATAGAGAAGGAAGAAACGTTTGATAGTCAGTTATATATCAAGTATCTATAAATTGGGAATAGCTAGTTAGAAAAGGGTCTGAATCCTGTTACATAGCCAGTCACCAGTGAATTAAGAGTAACTCATAGGACTAGACTTCCAGGAAAAGAATAATAGTCATAATGTTTGTTTAATATTTTCTGCAACTTATGTAGAAGAAACCCAGCTGTATATAGTGTTAAAGACCTTTCAAAAGGATAAGGTAAAAAATGTAAAGGTAATATGACTGATATAAAATTATGAACATTATAAAGAATATTAAACTGTATAACCAACCACATGAGTCAGATAAGTCAACTGATTGTAAACAAGGAAAAGCTATCATACCTTTTGATTGTCATTATATAATACAACCTACTAGATTGTTAATAATTTTTAGTATGATATTGAATGTAAAAATTTAATTTCATCAACTGGAAAATCTCAATATACCATTTTCAAAGACAAACCTTAATTAATAGACATTAATTTTAAAGTCAATTTATCTTTACTAATTTAAAACTTTTTTTATCCCAGAGCAATCTCACAATATATCAAAATATCCACATTATAGAAATGATGTCTTCTTATTTACATATCAAAATATCCAGTCTTTTCTTTTGCAAACTTTGATTTTACCTGACGCAATTTCTAGTTCTATTCCTCTTCTGGGAAATTTGAGAAATGTGAACAGAATGTAAAACAATATAATAATAGAAAAGGAACAAGGATAGAAATAACTTTAAGGAAAGCCAGTTTTGCCATACTGCCTAGGTGAAAAGAAATTTCATTTGGAAAACCCGTGCAAGTGTCGTCAATATTTTAAATGCAAACAAGTCATAGTTTATAAGAAATATTACAAGAAAGAAAACTAAATATAGGGAACATATACATATTTCAGAATAACTCTAAGTCTGCCTTAACATCTTTGCAAAACAAAATTACACGTAATGCTGAATCTAAAGAAATTTTGGGCGGTTAGGTGAATAATTCAAATGAGTCTAGATATTAGGCATTATCTCAAAACATCTGGGGCATGACTGAATTTTTTTATACTTAACCTGGTATGTAAGCGTAGAGATAGATAGCCTGACAGTTAGTTTCTGAAAATGACTTAAACTAAAATGCAAAGTGGATCTTCCCTGTACAGGGCTATATATACATAGCATAAAATGAGACTAAAAATACAGAAATGGTGAGGTTTTGATAAGCTGGTGCTAAGAGTCCAAATATTTTAAAAGTTCTTTTTCAGTTACTTGAAACAACACGTCTATTTGCTAATTTCGTTTAATTGAATCAGCCCCCACATAAGAAACCATCAACTCAATTAAACTGAACTAAATCTGTATTACTGCAAACTTCTTAATGAATAAAGTGCTTTTAGGATTTAATATTGGAGGCCAGATCGTATGCAATTTCAAGACATCTCATGATTTCAGTCAAATTCTTTAGTTTGCCTCTCGAAGTCCTTTATCGCCTGCTTCTTTCCATATATACCTCCCATAATTTTCCTTTGTATACCCTTCACTGAAGCCCATTCAGACCACTCACTCTGAATCCCTATAGTTTGGCTTTTTTTCTCCTGAGCTCTAGCCAAGCCTCTTCTTACCAGTTTTGTTATACCCTCCTCTGACCCTGTCACTTTCTCATATCTAAATTATACTCATCCAGAAAGGCTCAGCTCAGATAGAACCTGCTTCATACATTTTCCTCATCTTTACAATGAGAAGTGAACTTCTATACTTAGACTCTCATAGCACATAATTTTTGTCTTTTATGGCAATTGTCACTTTCTATCTTTAATTGTACTTGTTACATTCATGTGGTTATTGGAAACAGAACCTACCTATGTTAGCTCCATGGTAGCCTTCTTAAAAGCTTAGTCCTGGGACTATGCTTAAGCAATATTTAATAAACTGATAGTAAAATTATAATAATGATAACATATTAATAATTCTTTCCTTTAACCAAACAACTTAAAACATCTGAGTGATTTAGTAGATTTCTCATTTTTAATCCAGTTCTGTTGATACAAATCAAAAAAACCTCATCAAAGATACCACAATATAGTTTTTTAACCCCACTTTCCTTGTCAATGAAATTTTGGGTAACCTATTTTTGGCAGCTTTTAAAATCAGAGATTCAACTTTAATCTGTCATACTGTATATAAAAATGTGATCACTCAGCCAGATGTTCTGTTATCCCAATTCCCTCAAAACTGGTTTGACTGAAATATTTAATGATAATACATGAAACATGGGAGAGCATAGACTTGTGAATTAAAAAAGTTCATATCAGACCACGAATATCATATATATATTTCTAAATTGAAGTGACAAAATCATTTGTACGATAACATTCCATGGGAGGCACTAGATGGTGCTAATACAGACACTAGCACTTAGGCTGATTGCACCTCTTGGTTCACAGACAGATGGTGAGCTTCAGTTTATATTTCAGTGTAATGTCTCTCTATGTTCTTGTAGAAAATATTATTTTAAAACATTAAAACTAAATATGACTTTCCATAATTTTATGATTTCAAAATTAACAATTAAAAAATATTCTATCTGCTTTTTCCAAATCTTGAAATCAGAATTTCAGAAATCCTGTATTATGCACCTGTGTATTACATATGAAAATATTTATTTTACATTAGAATTGAGATTTATTTAATAATGAAAAACATTTTTGGAGCCATTTTCTTAAAGAGTTACATTTTGGGGGGCCTACCTTTTTGAATTTTTATTTGTACTATTAAGTACCAACCAGAAAAAAGAATGTATCATATAAATATGAGATGGAATAAGTCCACTCCTACAAAGAGGGTCCCTATATGCTAGAAGAATAAATACTAGCGTGTTGAATAATTTTGTGACTCAGTTATTGAGAGGGCATTTCAGGTAAACGAATTTTATTTTCAGTGAGGCAATTCAATCTGTTTTAAATTATTCTTTGACCTCTTCATTTTCTGCAGCTGCCTTAATTCTAAGGTGGTTAGAAAACATTTTGTTTTATTACTCCTCTGTGGCTAACCTTAATTAAACCTGGTAGTGTCTCTTTGACTGAACATCTGTCTTCAATTAGTTTGCTCTGTTGATTTTTCCCCTCTACTATATATACATACTTTAAAAATGCAGAACTATCACTGTGCCTACCACACGATGGCAGCACCATGAGCAAAGTCTCGGATCAGAATTGTAGATGATTTTATAATTGTGGAATCACAGAAATTAAAAGCTGGTAAGGACTCTAAAGATAACCTGTTCCAGAACCATCATCTTGCTTATAGAAAAACTAAGTCCTGGAAAGTTTTAAGTGACTTGTTCCAGGTCACAAATCAAAATTGAAAAGTGCTCATCCACTTTTCTATCATACTGAATTGTCTCAAAATTAAGAGAGGTTACCTACCTTAGAATTCAGTGCTTGGAATGTATGAAGCCTCACTTCCATTGGTTTTATATCTTTGGTCTCACTCAAAGGTATTTCCAAATATTTCAGGAGTAATTTATTATGTAGGTAACCTGTAATTTCCCAAATTACTTGGCTGATGCAGTATTAGTATTATCTTCATAGATACAATGTATAGGATTTTAGGATCAACGGCTTGAAATTAAGAGAAAACAATCAATAATTCTTTTGTTTATTCCAATAGTATAATGATGGAACTGAAATAACTACCTGGCTATTTTAGAAATTATATACTTATAGCATGCTTTTTTTTTTTTGGTTCTTTAGCTAGTTTAACTTTAATTTAGCTGGTATTAACTTTAGTGACCTTTTCTACTTTATCTCCTTTACCTTTCATTCTATTTATCTATCTACCTTTTATTATTGCTGTTGTTTTAGTTGTTATATTTACTAAAGAGACTTTGCAGTTTTATCTCATTTGTTGATTGGATTTGGATGTAGCCCTGAAAAATGTCAACTTTTAATTTCCACTGTTACCAGCACTGTTGGTAGTTTTCCCCTTGAATTACGTGCAATAACATTTTTAGGTTTTCTACTATCATCCAGGGGTATTAAGAAGGGGTGTTGCATCTTACAAGGACTTTAGAAATTTAATATACTATTTTCTGAATTTACTTCAGTATATTCATTATCCAATTTGGAAAAATTTAATAGAAGACACTAGAAAAATGGCATAGGTAGCTTCAATACAACTATTTGTAGGAATGTTCACATACCTCCAAATTACAAGTTTTCACAAATAAAAGAATTTAAAATAGACAACTCTGATTTCTACAATATATCAGTCATTTGTAAACCCCTAGGTGGGGTCAGTGAAAGGAAGGATGTCACTGAAATACTTTTTAAATGAAAAATTATTGGTGATTATATTACCTCTCTCCCAGGGTCGCTGAGGATGAAATTAACACTAACACTTGGCTTGGTCACTCAGAAAAAATAATTACATATATCAGAAAGTTACAACAAACTTATAAAAATCAAAATATGTCCCTCAAGATATTCCATATTACTCACATAGTAGCTTCTTTCAGAGAGGGAGAGGAAGATGCGATGCCTCTATTTTCTATGTCGTGGGAAAGGTGGTAAAGCTTTAAATCATGTTTGCACTCTTCCCTCTCCATCCACGTTGGCCTTACAACTGACTTTTTCAAGACATTTTAATAATCAGTTCAATCTTTTTTGATCTAATGCATCACTATTTTGCAGGTGTCTCCCATTCACTCCCTAGCTTTATGGATAATAGGATCAATGATCACTTTAGGGAACAAAAGTAATAGCATATAACTTCAATACAACACGTGTTTGAAATGAGAGTAAAGTTAGCTTAATAACATGGTAGAGAAGGTTTTTTTCTTACATAAATACAATATGTGATGGCTCAGTGTACTATAGTTCTTGCATTTATGCTATAATGTCGCCTTTTAAGTGTGTCTTCCTTTCTAAAGGTGTTTTTGGTTCAGAACTTATTTTGGAAGAAGACACTTCAAATAAATACAGTTTAAGTGGGGACCAAAATTTCAGAGTAAATAATGGAGTTTGATTAAGACATCACAAAGATAGTAAATTCATTTTATCTTTAATAAGTTTAGTTTATAATTCTAGCTATGTCCAAATAAATAGAATGAACAAAGAGTTTATCAAGGACCAAGTTTTGGTTTTGTGCTAAAAAAATGCTAACACAATTAAGATCTTTACCTTTAAATAACACAGTAAAAATCTTTACCTTTAAAAGATTAAGAGTAAGGAGAAATACATTTGACAGAAAAAAATCTTCAAGATCTACATCAATTTTTCAAGGGCAACTCAATTTTTCAATATTTATTTCATTCTCCTTTGAAACTGAAATATTCTCTCTCACAGTTTGCTTGCAAAACAAGTGGTCCTGTTTGAGTGAAAGTAATTATAAAAATAGTTTTGAAAAATGTTCTTATATAATCCTGAAACTGATCACCTAGATCATGAATACTAAGATAACAAGGGTGTTACCTTTAAACGGAATCCAAATAATTTGATTTATATAAAAATCCTGCCCAAAGGAGACATTTCCAGTGTAAACAAATACAAATTAATAATAGCATACTGATTTACATGGCTAATGCTACAACGAACACTGAGTATTATTTTTCATATCATTCAAATGTAGTCAGTGGCCATAAAGTAAAGAGGAATTTGGACAATTATTTGGTAAACACCTGTCCATTCCCATGGAATACAACGTCTCTAATTAATCTCATTAATATTACTACCTTCTCCAAATAGAAGATTTTCAAACACTTTCTCTCCTCCTATACTTGGTTATATCCCAGTGAACTGTAAAGATTATGAGAGAGAACCAGACCAGAACAAATAACAAAATAATTCTATTTTCACATATTTCTAAACATGATGGTGTCTGTGCATATAAACTTAAGTCAATGACTAACTGCAACGTTCTACTTCAATTTCAGTTGAAGATAGACAAAAGTCATGCTTTTGTCAGTCTTCAAATTTTCCCCACATATCTTTAATCCGTTATTTGATAAATATTACTAGGATGGGATATTTATGGGGACAGTGATTTTTGTCTATTGTGTCCACTGCAGAATCACTAACACTTTGATGAGTTTCTGAAACATACTATTCATTAAAAAAACTGTGTGTATGAATGTGAATAAATGATGAGCAACTAATAGGGGTAATTCAGAAAATATTTTCTGTAAATGATAAATATTTTCAGAATTCCCTTTTTAGCTTTAATTATTTAAAAACACAATAAATTATATGTTTGAAATTAAGGATCAAGGATTAAGTAAGAGGTAAGAAGCTTAACATTTCCTCAAATTTGAATCAAAGTGATGATCTTCAGTGTTTCTATTGTTATTTATGCCAACAATGAATTTGCAAAGTATAGGACCACTAATATAGATAATACAATAGAAGATTAAAGAAACAAATAGTTTATAAATGTTCTTCCAATAAATTTTATCATCAAAATAAGGACACAAATAAAATGTATTCTACCTTTATAATACTCCCTTTCATTCTACCTTAGGCTAGGAACAACTTGATTAAAGTTGACAGACAACTTACCAGTCAAACTGCAAATGTAAATAATGAAAATGGGCATATAATCATAACTTAATCTAAATCATGCCCAATAAAATATTTAAAATAAGAATATAAAATGAAAAATCATTTGTCAATCTTAAGTTATAAATTAACATTAAATAAGAAAAGAAAGTAGGGGTCCCAAAATGCAATACAAGATATAAAAGGCATAAAAAATTTAGAGGCAAATATGATAATTATATCTTGTAAGAAATTTCTAATTATCCAACATCATTGACTATTGATAAAATTATGATTGTACCCAGGTATAGATCAGTGGCTCTTAAATATTTTGGTCTCAAGACCCCTTTTCCAGTCTTAAATATTGTTGAATTTCTTAAAGAACTTCACTTTATGTGAATTATATCTATCAATATTTATCATATTCAAAATTAAGAAAAATTTAACATAAGCAGTTGACAAATACATATTCCATTAGCCATCAGAGCAATGATGTCATGACATCTCATGGAAATGTAGGAAATGTCCACTGCACACTAAGGAAGGAATGAGAGTAAAAAAGGCAAATAACATCTTAAGAGTCTTAAGAATTTTTTGACCTTGTGGAGTCCTGAAAAGGTCTCTGGGACACCTAGGGATCAATGGACACACTTTGAGAATCACTGGTCTACATCTACAGTGATGAAAATGAAGTATGAACTGTGAAAATGAAAAAAAAAAAAAGAAATAATTAGCACCAACCTTTTTTGACAATCATCTTAAACCAGTATATATATGACAATCATTCTATGGTGTCTTTTATTTTTTATTTTCTGCACTAAAAAAATCAAGTTCTAACGCCTTACTTGAAAAGATTTATTATTATTATCATCACCCTTTGAATTTCTCTAAGCTTCTTCAGAATTTGTTTCACCCGGAACTTCACAACTCTAGAATTATAAGGTCTGAGTTAAATATTATGTGTATCATAAAAATTTGCTTGTCTGTTCTATTTTTGCCTAAAAAACCCACAAAAAACTATATTACACAGAAATCCAGAGTAAATAATGAAATTTGGCAGGCATAAACAATGCAAATTCTTCCCCAAACGGCTTTTCTCTACATAGTCTCTTCAATTTTCCTGTACATTAATAGTTGGATGGAGCCAAAGTAGTTATTTACTTTAAAAATGTCAGTAGCAATAAGAATGCTTTACAAGAAACTAAAAGTATATATAGAAAGTATAAATATATCCATATAGAAAGAAATTTGAATTGTGTAGTATAAAAATGACATTTTCTCTCTCTCTAGATTCCGACCTCATTTTACCTAAAGAGTCAGATAAAAATATAATGTGACCAGTATGTATAACTGAATCACTTTGCTGTATACCAGAAACTAACACAACACTGTAAATCAACTATACTTCAAAGATTTTTTTAAATAAAAATAAAAGCTGTAAGATCTCTGAAAAAAAATAATGTGATCTACAGAACTTAAAATAATGTGGTTTTTAGTTTCAAATGTCTTAATGAGGAAAAGTAGATTTTGCTTCTGTGTTCTTTTAAGAATAAAGTAGAAGTAGAAATTTTATTCCATTGTCTTTCTTATGTTTAGAAATAGGGACCTACCTCCTGACACTTTCTCTAATTTTTTTTTTTTTTGGCTGCACTTTGAGGCTTGTGGGATCTTAGCTTCCCAACCAGGGATTGAACCCGGGCCCCTGGCAGTTGAGAGTGTGGAGTCATAACCACTGGACCACCAGGGAATTCCTACCTCCTGATTTTCATCAAACATTTTCTTCTTAAAAACTTATCTGTTCTTGTTTGATTTGTATTATTAATATTTTGATTAGTTTCTGTTCAAATGATCATTTAATTAATTTTATCTTTCAGTATTTTAAAACACATTGAGGTATAAAGCTATGGTTCTATCTGCATTATTTCTCTTTATACATCTGAAAACCGTAATACCCCAATCAAAATACTGCGGAAATGTTTTCATTAGAAATCCGAAAGTTTTGTCACCTCAATGATTAAAATATATATTTACAGACTCAACAAAGTAACAAAACAAAAAGGCTATTTTTCACGGTCTGACTCATTATACATAAAGATTCCTTTCATCCTATCCCGTCCCCATATGTCCCCCTCCCTCCCAAAGATTATCTTGCACAACAGAGAATGGGTGAAATATCATGATTTTACATAATGTAGTACATTCTGATGAAAAGTGGGAAAAAAAATCAAGCAATTCATGGATAGATATCTGGAATTAGGCGATGTTGTTAAGCAGCTACCTATTAGCTTTTGGCATTCTTCCGCCTCTCCCCAGGTGGCACTTCACCCAGTTCCAGGATCCTTCCTACCCAGGCGATAACGTTCCCAGCCCCAAGCTCAGATTGTACCCTCTGTCCATGGTCCCGCAGTGTCCCCATCAGCCTTCTCACGCTCCATGCTTCTCATTTCTTTCCTCCATCAGCATTTACTTGCCTGTCTCATTTGCTTTGGGTCCTGCTCTCTGCTGGTAATTTGGTAAATTAACTTTTTAAAAATAAATTTGTTTAAACCTGAAATACAATAATTTGCAATCAAAAAATAAGTTTAAGTTTGTTAAAGACATGTCATAAATAGCATTTAAGGCACTTTGACATGTTAAAAGTTAGGCCTTTCTCTTCTCGGATCATGTATTAATAGTCCCGCTCAATCATATAGGCCCCTGGTTAGATCACGTGACAAAGGCACACTGCAGTATGAACCAGTAATTCCTTACGTGGATGGCTTGACACACTCATGGCTACTACTAGAAAAGAACAAAAGTATCCATTGATGATACGTCAGTGAATTCACCTTTGGGAGGAAAGGTGAATAAACAAGAGAGAGTGTCATATGTTCAGAGCTATATATTTACTGTCTGTGCCTCTGCATGTGAGGCAGAGATATTTCTGGCAATGAATATTAAATGACTATAGAAAGAGTTGAAAATGCATAACCAATCTTTCTAAGAAAATATGGAAACTCCTAAAAACCCAAAACTTTAGAAGAACACTTTGATTTTCAGAGACAACAAAGAAATACAACCCTTGCCCCCAGAGAAATAGGCAGAAAACTTTGAAAGCTGAAATCCAATTTGATTCTCTCAGATTTTTGCTGGCTATTTGCTGTGTTCACATCATTACAGTTTGTTTTCTTTCTATTTTAAACTATCCAAAGTTTCCTTTTTAAAGCTTTGCTGCCTTTCTTTTCTTTGCACAAACACACTGAAATGAGGAATGTTAAGTCTGTTTTTATTAACCTCTTACACACATTCCAGAAGACTTCACCTCCAAATGATCTCATTCTGATTTCTTTCCCTTTTGAACCCTCTCCTTTCCAGAAACAGAGAACGCCAAATTCCTTCTGATCAAAAGTAATCATCTGCTTCCGGTCCGAAGAGAATGGACCACTGATCAGCTACTGCCTTTGTAACCAACACTTCTCTCCACTCCCAGTGCCCGCCCTGTTTCCCAACCCAGCCACCCATACCACTTGCCCAAGACAGCAGCTCTCACAGAGAGATGGCTTAGTCAGAGTTCACCACGGGAATATGGATAGGAAACTCTTCTTTGACAGGTGCCGCAAAGGAGCCTTACGGAAAGTGGAGTTTCCAGCAGCGGTCTGTGGAAGTAGCTTCAGGACCTTCTCCTACAATTCGGCCACAACAAGGGACCTTCAGTCATAGTTCCTCACACAACTCAGTCAATGATTCATCTTCTTACTAACCTCTCCAAGCTCTCATCTTACTGCCCAGGGTGGAGGGATACTTCTATCCATCCTGTATGAGTGTTTCTAAACTTAAAGCTTACCTAAAATCTCAGCATCAAACAAAAACAGCTCAGGAATTTAAAAATGCCCTTTATATATATATATAAAATGTAATATATTCCATAGCAACTAAATTAATTTTCAAGGTTGTAAAAATACTTCAATTTGTTTTAGTTTGGGTATGGTTTTAAAAACAACCTATTTTGAAACTCTTTTCCCTGGCTGGCATTACCTCCTAAAACAGCCGGGCCTATATCCCACCAAACCAACTGGCTTGGAAAAAAACATTTCCAGGGATTTCTAAATACAAATGGAGAGTTGTTTAGGTATCAGGAGGATCTGGCACAATCTGTCTAAATCCTGTCCTTCAGGTTTCCTAGCATGCAACTAAACCCTGGAGGGAGAGAAAAAGTTCCTCCTTTCTTACTCCATAATTCTTACCTGACCCATATTTTCTGCTACTCCAAGCAGAAACCTGCTGAAAAACTCACCAAAAAAAATAAAATAAAATAAATTATATATATATATATATATATATATATATATATATATATATATATACACATATATGAAAAGCTCTTTAGGGACAATTTCGTCACCCTTGATAGCAATGACTGCAGATGTACACACAGCCTCCTCTACAGAGCCTGCTTACTGCTGCACTCGGCTTGTGCAGTGGGAGGGTTTTACTTCCCTGGTTTGTGGCAGCTTAATTATCAGCCTTCAGAAAAGAGGATCAAGTAGGTAGACCAAGTCTAAATTGTATTCCGCCATAATTTCTAGCAACCTCTAATCACTTGTAAGGACTGGAGTGTAAATAGCAAATAAGTAAATGACAACTGTTCTTAGTGAAATCAGGAGAGTTTGATTTCAAAGGAGCCAATGTATTTAAAAAGCAAAGGCTTATTAGGTGCGGTCATAAACAAGGGTTAGATTGCCAATTCTGACAATTTCCAGGTACGTGTTCTTCACCAGTCATGCTGCCACACGCACACCCCGACTCTCTGATGGCTCACTCAGAAAACAGAAATGAAAATATCTGCAACGAATCCCTCACCCACTAGGTGCGACAAAATGAGAAAATGGGTGATGAAACACTTTGCACAATGTGAAGAACTATTCTAAATGTATGAGAATATCCATTAGAGCATTATTCAAAGAAAGGGAGTTAAATGCATTTTGCTGCAAATTTTAAGACCCACATCTAGGAAAACCAGGACAAACTATCATAGGAATACTTAAATCATGATAATTAAAAACAGAGTGAAATAAGAGAAGCATTTGACTACTGTGACATTTACAATTATTAAATATTTGCGGTAAGAAAATGAAGTAAGAAATCAACTGAACTTATTTGATAGAAAAAAAGGTGAGAGGCGGAATTCTAAGTACTCTTGGACAGTACTAGTAAGGCTAACTAGAAAAGGGAAACTGCTGTGGTGATAGTCTATAAACTGGGCTGAGTAAATGCACATTCACAATTATCTTAGTATTTAAGCTGTTTCCTTAATTGCCTGCTAATTCAAGGAACGTCACAGTGGTTTGGCCTTTGTACTGCCACATACATCCTCCATTGCTCCTAAATGTCTGACTAGTTGGGACAAGAGCATATTAAATTTTAAAAATTTCTGAGAATACAGAGAAATGCAATAGGAGAGTACAAGTCTTAATTTTAGTTTGTGGAAAGTACAGAATCATAGAATCAAGTGTTTTACGGCTGGAAGGGACTTAAGGGGGCAAACACCGCTATAGTTCTTTTTTAATCCTTTCTTTGATATATGTTTTTGAATTAAAATTAAATTTAAATTTGAATTACAATGAAGATAATTTTATAATCACCCTGGTTTGATCCCTGTCACTGGCAGTGAGTGGCATTCTTTCTTGGGGAAAATTCCACAAATTGTTGGTGTCAAGTTAGGGACAGATATTAACTTGCTTTCCTTCCTAACAAAGCCATGGAATCAAGTCTAGGTGCCTGTCCGGAGCAAGACTCATTGGATTTGTCTTCCTTTATCCAGAAAGCTGAGAAGGTTGTGAAGTAGATCAGACGTGCAAGAAAGGAAGAGTGGAAGCATTGCCTAGAGTAGCCCAAACCCATTATTTATTTACATGTTTATGTAAGCTCTGGTACTTTTATTTGGTAATAACTCCCCCATCTATCTTATGTTTCCGACATGAAACTTTGTCCTGCAACTCAATATTCTATCATTATAGCTTGCAGTAGCAACGAAGCAGTAACTTTAAATTCTCTGTTGCAAGGAATCAAATGAGAAAGCAAAAACTGACACACTCATTTTAAGCTGCATCATATAACAATGGCTCAGAACCCAGTGGTTTATGAATGAAATAAAGATACTTTATTTATTACACAGGCACTTGGATATTCACATGCCCAACACATCTGATACACTTGACAACTACGGAAACATGAGTGGAAAAAATGTGCTCGTAGGATCAAGAAAGAACTTTCACCATGTAAAGGTGAATGAGTGCATTAACAATTTTTTCCTTTACTTTCCTCTAAGATTTCCAAAATCCACTGAATTTTTTTAAAAAGTTACACTTGAAATAATATTCAACAAAAACTGATCTACATTCCAACTGGTATGCTAACTCGAATTGTGAGCAGTTTAAACTTTTATCACAGTGCAACATATTTATAGTCATGCTTGAACAGATTATGTTAGTAGCATGCGTTCCATTCTGCAATATGAATACCGTTAATCTATTTCCCAACAAAAGTCAAAAGATGCCCAGTGCATAGAAAAATACAAATCACTGTAGTCAATATATTATGGGACTCATCTTGGGACTTACACAGTGATGATGAAGTCCTGAAATGCCATGCCCACAAAAGCACATTAAAAAGTGGATAAACATACTTTATCAGACAATCTCTAGAAATTAAAAGATGAGGGCTTTAAATTTAGGGGATGTTCTTGCTGTGTGCTTTGAATAGCGCCTTTCTGCTCACCTCCTTCTGGCTTGACTGGTCCATCAGACATCACCTTCCTGAGGGCTAGCTGGCTTTGGTCTTGGTTGCCATTAGCTGGTGGAGGCAGATTATCAGACTGAGTTCTTTGAATGGGGAGGACTCCTGCTATGCTGTGTCTGTGCTGCTTCCTGGCATGATTAGACTGACCGCTTTTATGTGCTGCTGTGGTAGTGTGGGTGAAATGGAAACCCAGAGTATGTATCCTCAGATGGAACCAGCTTGAATGTTATTCATGCAAACAGAAGTGATCTTTTGCTCTATCGAAGGAAGTTGTGTTTTCAAATGCCAAAATGACACCACATGCACAGCACTAAAGGGGGTTAAAACTGGCTGTTTCTTTGGAAATGATGACTTTGGGAGACGGGGAGAACATTCATCTATCTCCATTGTTTGCCTGATGCCTCTTGGAAGTAACAGTGCCCCTACATTTTTAAAGTGTCTGTACTCACTAAGTTCTTATATAATTCTATCAATTGAAATTACAGCAGTTAAGATGGGTGAATTGTTACGCTTTAATTGGTATCTTGGCTTCCAAATGATTTCCAGTGGTTAGAAAGAAGAATAACGCTATAAATTCTCTTGTATCATATACAAAGTGTGATCCAACAGAATGGATCCCACTGTGCTCCTCAATGAGGTAACATGGCCTCATCGAATATGCTTAGACATATATTAATACTACATACTGTTTTGAGAATATAGGAAACATTATTTTCTTTACAGATTTTTTTTTCTCCAAAAGACAACAAAGTTTCTCACGTGGAAAGCCTCATTATTTCACATGCATAATTTATTAAAAATTTTAAGCGGAAAATGTTTTTTCCATTTCCCCTAGGTTCTAGAACTTGACTGTTGGTTACATGACTCTTCTGCCTAAAATTCTTTAGTGTTTTTCAGAGGTGAGACTCTCATTGCTAATCGGCTCAAAATGCTTACGTGTGTGCCTTTTTTTGGTGTAATGCCCGGAAAACTGGCAGCCACTTGTGCTTGTAATTCCTGTATTCTAAAGGATACTTAAGTGCACACAAAAAGGACACACAACATAGTTTTGCCTGCACACATCACAGACACAGCTACCAAATACTATGAGCCAGGTTGGATGGATGGTGGAGACAAAGGAGAAACAGCCAGTTTTATTTCGTTCTATGTAAAGTAAAACAAAAAAGAACTAAATGAGAGACAGCATATTTACGTATCGATACTGTTCCTACACAGACAAAGGGACAGAGGACAGAGGGAGCAGGGAAAGCACAAAACAAAGCAAATGGGGAAGGACAGCAGGAAAGAAAGGCAACAGATGAACATTAAGCTGCCATGCTGAGGAATTTATTTGCGTCTTTTACTTGGTTGAAGGCGGAGTTGTTGCACGGCGGCTTCGGCAGCGGCTATAGCAGCCCCTGCATCTTCCAAGTGGGTCTGAGTGACGCTGGTTTTGCTTTGACTGCGAGATGGTCCATGAGAGCGGAGATGGCCTTCGGATGAGGATTTCGAGCTACCGGGACTACTATGGGATTTCTCAATGGTGGGAACCTGCATGTCTGGTTACAAAAGGGTAAAACATGAGTTAAATTTGCTCCAGCGTTCCTCCCGTCAAGCTGGGTCCCACATAATTGGAAACCGTCTAAGATTTAAGTTAACTCTGTTTCTTTTTTGGCACGTTTATGCAACTGCTCACCATACAGCGATGTGATTGAACATGTGGGAGACAATTTTTGGGAGGAAAGGCAAGAGGATGATAATCTTGAGAAGAGAGGTTTGAGAAGAGGAATAAATACATTCTAAGTAGTCTCATATAAATGAATATATTAACTTATAGTTTCACCAAGCAACTCTGCTAATTCTAGTAGGGACCAGGTAAGAAACAATAGGCTGACACTGCCGCAGGAGGAGTTTTAAGTAAAATTCCTGGAGGAAGGTGTGTGAGTCACTGGGATACATGGAAGTGGGGACTGTATTATATCATCATCTCAGGTGAT
The DNA here is from genome assembly GCF_008692025.1 of Phocoena sinus. Taxonomy (NCBI): domain Eukaryota; kingdom Metazoa; phylum Chordata; class Mammalia; order Artiodactyla; family Phocoenidae; genus Phocoena; species Phocoena sinus. The sequence continues at coordinate 81,019,209 of NC_045771.1, read as the reverse complement.
CTTAGAGAATGTATATATAAGATCACACATTTACTGTGGTAGTCATAGAGAGAGAGGTCTTTATACCAATCATCTTCCAGAATGTTAATTAGTGCAGAGTTGGTCTGGCTAAGTGGAATCCAGAAATGATCTATACAACTCATAAGTAATCTACAGCACTTATTGTAGTCAGTGGTTTACTGTATTAACTCAGTGGCCTCCTGGACATGACCTCAGTTTTTCATCTCCTAGAACACTTGCATTTCCAATCCAAATTGCAAAGAACCACTTTTCAATTTGCTGTACTTCCTGAGAAGAGGCGAAAAGGAAGGAATACTCAGATCCAATATAAAAATTTTTATTTAATATTTATAAATAGCTCAGCATATCCTGGAAAGATACTACATGGTTCTCTCATACAGGCAGTTAACTCATTTTATGATGAAGATTACTGTTGTGCTGTAGGATAACTGGTTAATGAACCTCCCAAAGGAAAAGCTCATTCCAATGGGAAAGCTGTGCATATTGCCAAACCCAATGTATGATGCTGCAATTAAAAAATAATAGTAGTAGTTAAAAAAAATCATAGAATTAGTTTGAACGCACCACTTAGGAAAGGTTTAAGTAATTTTCAGCATACCAATTGTTTTGATGACATGAGGAAAATGTTTTTGATATAATTAAAAAGCAGAATGCAAAACTGTTTATGTCCATATATTACATATATGATTTATGAGTAAGAATATACATATGAAAAAATAGGGATTTAAACAGAAGAAACATGCATAAATGGTAATGATGATTATGTCTAGTCAATGAACTGTTGAGGATTTTTATGTTTTCTTTATGAAATACCCCAACGTATTTTATAAAGTCATATTAACCTAGATTTTGAGAGCTGAAAAAGACCCAATAGCTCATATAACCCAACCTCCTCTATTTTATAGGTTGAAAAACAGAGAACCAGAGAGGTGAAGATCACAAAGGCATCAACCTAATTAAGGGCTGATCTGAGACTAAAGCCCCTTTCTCCTGATTCCACAACCACTACTCTTTGCATGATATTATATTAAATATTTCCCAATACCTTTCAAAAGATATTAAATATACAGGCACTCATATTCAAGAATATACTGAGTGAACAAAAAGACAAAAGCTTTTCTCTACTTGAAATATCTCCTACCCTTGGATGGGTCAGGGAAGATACCATGGCTTCTGCTTTTGATGACAGACGGCTTTGGGGACTGCTGGCTGCTTTGACTGGAATGGGACTTGCCATGATCAATGCTTTCAGTCTGTTCTTTGAGAGGATACCACCTAGGCGTGTTATCGAGGTGAGATGTGCTAGATAAATCAATCAATACCTGGAAAAAAGTGCAATAAGTGAATAAAATTTATGGATTAAGCTGTAATTCATTTGTTGTTTTTTTTCTGTGATCTGAAACTTATTCAAGGACATAAGTCAAAGGATATAGTATAACCTTTAGGATGATGAGGTCTTCCTCATTTGTCTTCACCCATGATACTGAGAATGTCTTGTGCATACCAGATGCTGTATAAACGTTTGGTTAAATTGAACTGTATGACATCTCTGACTATTAATTAAATTATTTGGAGATGATGCAAAAAGGTAGAGTCACAAGTCAATCTCTTTATGAAATAAAGTCTTCTTTTGTTAAATGGACACACGATATTCTTAAACTGGGCTAGTGTTTTTTGCAGATTGTTTGATTTTAGTTACAAGAGGGACAAAATGAAAAAGAATGGCTAATTTTCAATTACTAACTTATTCCCTGTATTTTATTTTATTTTATTATTATTTTTTTTTAATAAATTTATTTATTTATTTTTGGCTGTATTGGGTCTTTGTTGCTGCACGCGGGCTTTCTCTAGCTGTCATGAGCGGGGGCTACTCTGTGTCGTGGTGTGTGGGCTTCTCTTGTTGTGGAGCATGGGCTCTTCAGTAGTTGTAGCACACGGGCTCTAGAGCGCAGGCTCAGTAGCCGTGGCACACAGGCCCAGTTGCTCCACTGCATGTGGGATCTTCCCGGACCAGGGCTTGAACCCGTGTCCCCTGCATTGGCAGGCAGATTCCCAACCACTGCGCCACCAGGGAAGCCCTATTCCCTGTATTTTAAAACATACTTTGGTTCACATTTGAAACAGAGATATTACCAACAGTTTACAATAAGAAAGTGCTGTGTCATGGTTTAATTGGCAACATTTTTTCTTAGTGGTACATAAACAATGGTGCATTTTACAGTAGTTGGCATCTTATATTTGAGCAGATACTAAAAAATAAAACCACACAATGGATATATGCTTTAGGTTCACGTGAACAATAAATTATAAGGACTTCAATAAATCAGCTTTTTAAAATAGGACAATAAATCAGATATAACCGTACTCTAGAGTAGTCCTGTCTAAGACCAAGATTAGTCCAAGTGGCTATACCACATGGAGCCTGTAGGTGAAGTGCAAATGATCCAGTTTTGATGGGAAAAAGGTACAGAGTGTAGGAGCCAAACAAGACATCATGTCACCTAGACTACTCAACTGTTTTCTATTGTCTCTATCAAAAGGATATTGTATTTTCTAGGTGTTATATATTTTTGGAGATTTATTTTTTTAACATTAATTCATAACTTCTGCTTTAAGCAAAGATCACTAAACAAAATATGTATTTTTGGAATATGATAGATGAAAAATATCACAGAATCTGACCATCCTGCCACATTTCATAATTAGGTTACATTCCTTGTGAATTTATAAAAATTGTTTTTACTGTTTTCTCCTACTTCTAGTTTTGCTTCTTAAAATATTTTGAGATGTTTTGTGGGACACTTAAAAGACGTATGTAAAATGTCACATCAAGTCATTCATACGTGCAATGAGGAATAGCAATTAAATAAACTGAAAATGCATTTGAAAAAAATCCAGCTCATTTATAATATAATAAATTTATCTCCAATCTTTTACATAATCATTTGGATTCACAGCATGACTATATAACTTTCTATCAAAACAATTAATATTTCATCTTGCAAACTAATTAGAAAATACATCAACTGGTAAAGTGAAAATTATTTCTCTAGTTGCTATTCATCTATTCAGTCATTTGTAAATAAATTCTATCCACCAAAGAATTTTATCCAGAAATAGTTATCTTATACACTTAAGAAATATGCTTTCCAGAAAGATTTAATTGATGGTTTATAATGAAGCAAATAAAAAAAAGGAAACCATAGGCTCACCTCACCAAGGAAATCATTGGAAGAAAATCTATCGTAATCCCAGACTGTCACCTCCAGTGTTTTCTTCTTGAGCTACAGTTCAAATCAAAATGTCATTAACCTCATTTCTCATCATAAATTTTCATTATACTCATATAATAGACTCATTTATATTTTCATTCCTTGAACTCTTTCCACTTATGCAAAAATACTTTAAGTTTATATAAAACTGTATACTTACATTCAATATTATGTAAACTGTCAATCATTTTGTGGTCCAACCAAGTATTTGATCACAAGATACCTCACTATTTTGCAAAAAAAAGGGTGACTTTTACTTATTTCCTGTTATTCTACCCCTGCCCATTATTAAAAGTACCAAGCAGAATCTATATATACTCTTTAAATACATGAAATTCATAGGTTGCAAAAATGTCTAGGTTATTCAAAGTATTCGGGTTATAGTTTTTTGTTTCAGTAAATTGCCAAAACACATTAGTAGCACTGTCTCATTTCTGCAGGTGAACTTAACTTATTTTAAATTCAAGAACCCAGATTACAATTTATATGCAGCTTCAATTTCATAGTCAAATTAGAAATCTTCCAAAGGATAAATCAGAAACCTCATTTTGAAAGACAACTCATTTGTAAATTGTTTCCATGGATGTCTTCTTCCTATTCTATTTGTATTCTTTTCTCTCTGAATTCATCTTTATAAACCATCAGTTATTTTCTATTATTGATACAAAGTTATGACATGAAGATTTTCAGAAACACATCGATGCAATTTTGCTTAGAGTCATCTATTTGTTGCGATAATCCTTTACACTAGTCTTCTTCACGCTTTCCTCTGCACAGTTTAGTTGCACAATGCCAGATCCGTAGGAAGCCTCAATTTAGAAAAGAGATGATCCCTAAATTGTTGCCAGGAGGGGTAATTCATTTCAGTGCATCTGAATCTTATTTTTTCTTTGTTTATGAAAGTCAAAATACAGCTAGCTGGAAAATATTTTCCCTCAAAATATGATAAATAGAGCCCAGTCTATTGAAATATTTTATTTTGAAATAATCAGTGGAATATGTCCCACTAGTCTTATTCATTTTATTTTTTAGCTGTTTTGTGAAAATGTGCACATTTTCTTTCACTGTATCTTCGAATTGCACCCAGTTCCTTTTACTGGCTCTATTTCTTGCATGTATTTTACTCAATTTTTTTTGTTTGTATGGAAAAATTGATATGAATAACAATCTTTCAGTAATTCTATCATCACTATTTTTATATTAGCCTGAACCTGTCATATAGAAAATAATCATTGCATACCTGTTCCATGGAGATACTTTTATAAATTACTGTTTGATTCCACTCAGGATTAAGACTTTTCTGAACATATTTAGTCCTTCTCTTGTACTCAGCACTGAATTGGAAAAAGAGAAAGAATTATCCTGATTATTTACCTTGACCGATGACTTCATAGTCAACCTGAAGGGCACGCAGACTTTTAAAGGTATTTTGTTTTGAATCACTATGTAATCATCTCATCATCCTCACGTCTTAAACTGTATTTTAAGTTGAATGCACAATGACAATTCAAAAATATCTTGGATGCCTTTAGTTTTATTTTCCGTAAGGTATTTTTTTTTTTTAAAGAAAAGCTTTTAGGTGTTCTAACTAGAATACAATTTTAGAAATCTTAATCTCTCCTGAATGTGTGAGATAATTACATGAACTATACAGTAACGTCAATATCTTCTTGTCCCATAAATAATAATTGGATATTTAACTTTCCAATAGTTTTGCAACTGATCATGTCAGCAAAGCCAAATGGTCTTTCAATTCATTTTTTTCTGTAAAAAGCTGAAATAACTACACTGACTGAGGAAAGGATGAAAAATGGCTGTTGCTATAGGTGAGATTCCATGAACATTTGTTACCTTATGTTTATAGTAGATTTTGACACTCTTGGTAAAGTAGAATACTTAATCTAGTTATGAAACAATCTTAATTAAATACCAATTCTTGGTTTATGTCAATAGCTTATATTACAAATGATGAACCAAATCAAAACTTTTCCTCATGCATTATAACTTGGGGCAGTTTCAGTTTATCCTTGACTCCTCCACACCCTCTGATCACCAGTTAGAAGCTTATATCTTACACGTTTAAGCATAACTTACTTTCAAAACTTATTCTAATTAAGTCTGACAAAACATTTATAACTGGCATCAACCAGCTAATGGGGTTGGAATTATTGCTATTTGCTATGAGCCAATGGTGCCCACAAAGACAAAGCTTTTCTCTAACACTCACTGGCTTTTTCCAAATTTTCTGCCTAGAAAACAAACCTATTTGTTTGGGGTCCATTTACGTGCCTGGACTTCATAAACTGCCTTACCCTAAAGGTACTGCATCCTGACCCTGGATCTGTAGTTCTATTCCCAACTGCTGTCAGCAGACTAACTCTTGTTATTTTCCTGGTCTCAAGCATCGCCAAATCCTGGAATACCTACTATTGTTCCCCAGATGCTAATTTACTTATTCATCCTAGATAAAACTATCCTAGATAAAACTAAAGAATCAAGCTCCAGTTCACCACTCACTTTTAGAGATGGGTCTACAGCCAAGTATCTTTTTTTCTCCCTCTGGCTCTATTCTCTTTCTTATCAGACATACACAAGGGCAATAATTTCCAACGTTGACTGCATATTAGGATCACTTTGGGATCTGAGTTCCCAGGGTGGTAGGTGGGGCAACTAGCACGGCACCCTCATGCCCCTGCCCTTCACCCACAAGGAGAGTCTTATTTAACGGGTCTGGGGTGAGGCTAGAGCATCAGAATTTTAAAAATGATCTAGGTAAATCTAAAGTATTGCCAAGATTGAGAACCACTGAGAACCACTGAGCTCACGTCTCCTAAGACCTCACATTTCAGCCACTGTGAACTGAATCCAATTTAAGAAATGAAGCAGCACTATTCTCATTTGTAACCAACCTATCTGAATGTACAGAACAAGAGAGCAGGATTTGACAATTTTTTCATTCAGCAAAAAGTGCAAATAATTCTGGGGAAATGTATAGGCAATGATTCAAAGACACAGGAACTTTCATAGACTGTGAACAGAAAGTATACATTTGTACATATAATTTTTAGGTAAATTGGTCTATGTCTAGTGAAGTTTATGCACTCAAGTACCCAGAAAATTCCACTTTGACTTAATTCCACTTCTACTTTAGAGAAAATCTCCCACACGTACAAAAGGAATTTGTTAAAGAACATTCATTGCAACATTGTTTCTAATAGTGTGTTAATAATATAATAAATAAATATATTATGATATATTTATTCAATGAAATTTAAGTAGCAGTTAAATTAAATGAAATATACCTTCATTTATCAAGATAGATAAATCTTAAAAAAAATCTTGAGCAAATAATTTGCAGAAGAAAACCTATGGTAAGTTATCATGATATAAAGTTAAAATTACATGAAATAATACTGTAAATTATTTATGTCTACTTGTATATATGTATGACAAACATTAATATCATATGACAGCTTGGGAATTATAGATGTTAAACTCTATTTTGTGGTTGTCTCAGGAGGCCAGGGGAATGGTTTCAGAGGACTTCAGGGGTACTTGAAATATATTTTTTATTAAAAAAAATCTGAAGCCAATATAGCAAAATGTTACTATTTGATAAAATTGGAGAGCAAGAACACAAGTATTTGTGACAGTATTGTCTATAATTTTCAGTATGTTTAAAATAGTTTATAACAAAATTCAAAACTATTTTAGCAAATTATGTCCCTTTATACTTTATGATTTTGATTTTGATTCTTTAAATTAATGAATAAGAAGAATGAATATGACCACTTTTAAGTTAACAGCCAACTCTGGTTGCTACTTTAGAATTCATGGCTATTCCTGTAGTAGGTATACTAAGAAAAAAACACATTGTGTAGTATGAGCTTTAAAGTTTCTATCTGTTTTGGACTTAATTATCCAAGTGGTGAGACCATGGGAAAAACATATTAGGGATTAAGATTCATAATACAGTGAACAGTGGTAAAATTGTTATTTTTTTCAAATTCTGAAAAATTGAATGCACAAAATTTTAAAATAAGATTGAAGATGGAAATTAATGTCAAATGCAAACTCATGTATTTTTTTTTTTTTTTTTTTTTTTTTTTTTTTTGCGGTACGCGGGCCTCTCACTGTTGTGGCCTCTCCCGTTGCGAAGTACAGGCTCCGGACGCGCAGGCTCAACGGCCATGGCTCACGGGCCCAACCGCTCCGCGGCATGTGGGATCTTCCCGCACCGGGGCACGAACCTGTGTCCCCTGCATCGGCAGGCGGACTCTCAACCACTGCGCCACCAGGGAAGCCCGACTCATGTATTTTTACTAAAATTCTAGATATGTCAGTGTATATTAAAGTAGCCTGAACTATTGAAATGTCTTCAAAAAGATGTATTAGTTAACATATTTTAATTTATAATATTAATAATTGTTATATTTCACATGCATACTTTAGTCATTTTTTCACCCATATGTAGCAAAATTATTGAATGCCAACTCTGCACCAGGAATTATGCTCTATCAAAATGTACAACTGCAAAACTCTTAATTGTACTGACATACCATTATGTCATGAGAAGCACTTTATAAAGTAAGCACATTGAAATAATAACAGCTAACATTTACGAAACGCTACTTTTTCACAGGCAGAGTTCTAAGTGCTTTTCATGTGTTACATTATTTAATCCTCAAAGCAACTCTATGTGTCCAGTATTATTTATTATCCTATTTTACAGCTGATAAGAACTGAAGCTCAGAGGAATTCAGGCACGTTGGCAAGGTTGCATAGTTATTAATTCATAGGACCAGGTTTCAAACACAGGGAAACTAATTTCTTGCTCTGAAACATGAGCTATATGAACTCAGTTGATTAGGCCCATCATAACATTTCTTAATTGCATATTTCATTAGCTGAAGTGTCTAGTTTGTCTTCTTTATTTTACAGTCAAAAACTGCACACTTCAAATTAAATATATGTTTTATATATATAACATAAATTATTTATAGCGTGTGTATATATACACATATAGAAAATGAGGACAGCTTTAGAGTTGCCTAGGGAAATATTGAATGGTATATCCTAAGACCAAGAGAGTGCTGTGGAACAACTAGGGATAATTATTATTAAAATTTACTTTTGCTCAGATACACTCACATATAACCCCAATTAGTCGGGAAAAATCTAGATGTTCACTTTACTAGGTTATCTTGATCTTACTAATAAGTTTGAATCTCTAGTTCTCTCAGGACTCAAGGTCTGTGTCCTTTAGGGTTAACGAGGGTAAACACACCTTTCTCCTGATCCTGCCTCTACCAGCCCTGGTTGACCTGTGTAAATGCCAATGAGATCTCTTTGCAATCTTTTCACACTTGAATTTCCTGACACGCAGAGATGGCCACATAAAGCTCTTCCTTCAAGAACCCTTGTTTGATGGCTACCATGTACTGACCATCTTGGACATGATGTCAATGGGCTGTGTTCCCACTTTACACAATTGAAAACTCCACAGTTCTCATCTCCATATCAAAATCTGTGGATTTACAAGTTGAAGGTGGCCAGGTAAGCAGAGGGATTCTTGAATGTGAGCAGAAATCCAGGCTGAGAAATAAGTGGAGCTCCTTTTCCTTTCCTACCATGTCTGTTAAACACACTGCAATCCCTCATGGGAAGACTGCAATAATGACATTATTTTAGGACAGTTAAGCCATATGTAATAATCAGAGAAGTTTTTTAATAAGGGAAAATAAAAAGTCAATTAATCAAGATGGAACACGGTGTTTATCAAACAAAAATCTAGGGACTTCCCCGGTGGTCCAGTGGTTAAGACTTTGCCTTCCAACGCAGGAGACGTGGGTTCAATCCCTGGTTGGGGAACTAAGATCCCACATGCCGTGGGGTGCAGCCAAAAACTTAAAAAAAAAAAATCTAAACCTTTATTTCCTTAAAGTTTTGACTGATTTCTTTTTTCTTTCTCTTTTTCATTATTGGACAATCGTTTTCTCATAGGTAGATATGATTTTAAGGCTGGCAGAAAAAGGTATTTAAAATTCAATTACCCTCTCCTAAATCAGAAGAAAAAAAAAGTTCTCTGAGTTTCTCTGTAAAAAAAAATTGAGAAAGAAGAATGGAATATAATGGCTTATTTGTTCTTAACTTTCACTGAATTATCTAAAGTACTGAAGGTCTTCATTTCTTTTGTTTTTTCTTGATTGGAAAAACTACATATAAATTTCTTTATTGAAAAAATATATAATGAGTCCAATAAAGATATATATATATATTTGTGTGTGTGTGTGTGTGTGTGTGTGTGTGTGTGTGTGTATGTGTGTAGTTTTTTTCAAAATTACTCCTCTGAGGATGTTGCCTTTAATTTAGAAAGAAGCACAGAGCATATCCCATTTTATAAGCTCTGTTTCTCTGTGTGCAGTAGTGCATTTATGGGCTGTCACTTGATTGTCCTCCGTGCTCCCTGAAGTCTGACACGATGGCTGTGTTCTCAATTCCAACAGAGTCTGGAGCAGTCTGCACTAAATAAATGGTTTTTGGATGGATCTTTAAAACATGTTTGTACTTCTCTTTTTCCTTTAAAATCTATTGAAATAAAATGTTTTGGCCTTCAAATTGTAAATACGTACAACACCTGAATCTGCTTTACATTCTTTCCAGAGGAAATAGTTTGAGATGCTAACAAGGGTGTTTAGAGAAAGTCCAGCCAGGAATTAGGCTTCCAGCTATCATGATAGTAAAAATCAGCTTCAGTCATGGCAAAATCTCATTAGTGTGAAAAAATCTGTACTTTGTCCAACAGTGTAATGAGAGAAAACCACAACGAAATCCTTCAGATATGCTCATTTCCATTTCTTAATTATCCGGGGACAAGTTTTCAGTTCATGGACTCTTCAGGCTATTTCCTTGTCTTTCTTTCACCTCATCTCGGCTGACATTTGGGCTGTCAGAGCTTATGAGTATCTTGATTAAAGGATGGCAAGAGGAAATGAAAGGAGACAAGAAAACTGGACCAGTGAAATTCTTTTAGTTAACAGGACATTTTTTAAAAAAAAATTAAGAATGAAGGATGTATTATACTTATTATTGAAGAAAAGTTGTTTGATTTCCTATATAGTGTTGTTAAATAATTTGGTGTAATTCAGTAGCCCAAGCATTCTGCATTTCGTTTTTGCAGGGTAACTGACCATTGGCTACATGAAGTTTATTATACATGTTTCTAGCCATAAGAGCAACTGCCATTTATTGAGAGCTTACTACGTGCCAGACATTATGCTTATCATTTTTGGTGCATTCTCCCTGTGTTTCACAAAAACCCTGGGAGGGGGGGCTATTATGATTCCTAGGTGGAAGAGGAAATAGTTTTAGAGAAACCTCACAGCTTCTAAGTGGCAGGACTGAAATTCAAATCCAAGTTCTTAAGGACTTCGCTCATGGGCCTCCTCAGCCTAACTTACAATGTCAGCACCCCATCAGTATAATTCCTTTCCACACTGACGATTCTCGAAGAGATGATGAAAGTGATTTCAAGATGAAAGATATGATGAGAAAGTGACTCTAGATCTTCTAAATTGTAATCTAATACATCCCAGATTATTTCGACCATTATTTACATTTACAGAAAACATGTTCTCTTCTATAAGTTAAATATAGACAATCATTGTCATTCTGACAATTTCCCCCTGGTTTCTCTGGATAAAAGAGAGAAGCTTCTGAATAAAGTGACTGATAACGTTTGTTCTAAAATGACACTATCTCTTTGAAACAAAACTCATTTCGCGTATCAGTCTGAGAGATCTGGAGATGAGAGAGCCAGTCATAACAAGCAACCTTTCTCAGTATCAAATTTTACTGGTTGCCATAATTATGTGCTTGCAAAGAAATAGGAAGTTTCTGGGCACCCGAAAGGTTGTGCTGACTAATACTATTCTTTGAGATATTTAAATATTTAAGCCTTTACAAATCGGAAACTGCCTCTTTTGGGCAACAGCTTGTCAGGTTTAGTAAAGATGCTGAATTTTAACGTCACAGACAAAAATCCTGTACCACTAATATTCTGGGTGGGACTAAAATTCCCATCACCCTGTTGCTACAGATGGTACAAGATTCACCTCCCCAGTTAAATAACACATTTAATTTATAATGCAATGAGATGTGCAAAAAAATGCTTTTGGCTATGTGATAAGAAATATCCTTAGCTGACAATGTAATGATGCAATGTGCTCTAGCAGAAAACAGACAAACCAAGGAGGTTGCTCTTATGCTGTTGCTAACACCCTAGGGCAGGCAGATTATGGCATCCTGTATTACACAGCAATAATTCTGTGGTACAGAAGGTATAAAGGCATGAAAATGTTTCAATATCAGGTCTAAGTGAGGGTAAAAGACCAGACAGCTATCATCTTTAAGATGACATACACACCTAGTACTGGTCATCCAGAAGATCAGTTAATTCCTTTTGAAAAATGACTAGATTTATTTGTTTGGTTGTCATAGAAGACTCAGAAGAATCTGAGCCATAATTTTTGCAAGAGAAGCTAAATGAATTTTAGCAGACAAATTATAAATGAAAACTTTAGCTATATCTAATTTCAAAGTGATAGTTCCTTATTCATACCTTTCTATGTTTTTACTCTTTACTGCTTTTCTGGGCTCCAATGCACATACCTGCTACACATATTTAGTAATAATGTTGTGGTCAGAATAGTCTGCTATTAGCCTAATTCAACTGATACCAACATGTAGAAAAATAAAAATTACAGCCGAAGTTGAATTGCAGGTGAATGTACTTAAAAGGCAAACAAGAGAACTCTAGACATTTCATTGAAGGGTGACACTGAAAGAGAACCAACTCTACCTTGCATTCTGGACAACCATGACTTGACTGCATTGATTCCAAGAGCGAGAATGAAGGATACAGCAGGAAAGTAGGAAAGACAGGAAGAAAAAAGTTAGGAACAGAAATAAGGAAGAAAATGTGAGAATAAAAACTAGAGGAGCTATACCATAATATATTAACAACATGAGGCAGAAAATAATCTTAGAACTAAAGAGAAAATAATACCTCACAAGTGTAGTAAATTCCAAGGTCTTGGCCACTGTAATAATTAAGAGTAATTTAATGAAAGGGCTAGGAATTGAATACGAGTAGCACACTAGCCTGCTCTTTGGTCAAATTCCACCCAGAAGGCATGTTTTGTTTGACAAATGGCATGGGGATAGCTTTAGGTGGGACCTCACTCTTCATTTCACTATAGTTTCAACACTTTCTCTGTTACCTACTCCAGAATGGACTGACATATTCATGCCACCTGCCTGACCTTTCCAGTTATTCAAGTTTGCAATAGTCTAACTGAAACATATCCTGTAACAAATAAAGGATAACTACTCTCTTATAGTATAAAAGGTGATACTCCAGGATATTAAAGAAGATAGAAAATAAAAGACAGTGCTTTATTTTCATTCATTCATTAGCAAATGCTGATCGGAGATATACCCTTGGCAGTCATTTCCTCTTGTCCCATAATACTGTCATTAAATAACACTGAAGGTCTAATGACCCAAATCAAAGGCAGAATGAAGTTATCACTTTGTTATATTCATGTTAAAAAAAAAAGGGGTGGGATGAGGGATAAATAAGGAGTTTGAGATTAGTAGATACAAACTACTACATATAAAATAGATGAACAACAAGGTCATACTGTGTAGCACAGGAAACTGTATTCAATATCTTGTAATAAACTATAATGGAAAAGAATATGAAAAAGAATATATATACATATATATGTATAACAATCACTTCGTCGTATACGACAAACTAATGCAACATTATAAATCAACTGAACATCAAAAAGGTAGACCAATTACAGTTATAACTACTACATAAAGATACAAACTAACATAAAATAAAAACTTCCCTTTCCTGTTCTATATGGCTAGCTGGTAATGTATGAATTAAATTCATTTCAGCCTGCAGAATTCTCTTGAATATTTCTCGAAGGGCAACTCAGCTGGGAAAAAAACTATTTCTCAGGTTTGTTTTTCTGGCAATGTCTTACTTATTTATTTAACATCTTTACTGGAGTATAATTGCTTTACATTGTTGTGTTAGTTTCTGCTGTATAACAGTGAATCAGCTATAGGCATATTTCTATCCCCATATCCCCTCCCACTTGTATCTCCCTCCCACCCTCCCTATCCCACCCCTGTAGCTGGTCACAAAGCACCGATCTGATCTCCCTGGGCTATATGGCTGCTTCCCCTTAGCTATCTATTTTACATTTGGTAGTGTATATATGTTGATGCCACTCTCTCACTTCATCCCAACTTACCCTTCCCGCTTGCCATGTCCTTAAGTCCATTCTCTATGTCTGTGTCTTTATTCCGGTCCTGCACCTAGGTTCTTCAGAATCTTTTTTTTTTTTAGATTCCATCTATATGTGTTAGCATAAGGTATATGTTTTTCTCTTTCTGACTTACTTCACTCTGCATGACAGACTCTAGGTTCATCCACCTCATTACAAATAACTCAATTTCGTTTCTTTTTATGGCTAAGTAATATTCCATTGTATATATGTGCCACATCTTCTTTATCCATTCATCTGTCAGTGGACACTTAGGTTGCTTCCATGTCCTGGCTATTGTAAATAGTGCTGCAATGAATCTTGTGGTACGTGACTCTTTTTGAATTATGGTTTTCTCAGGGTATATGCCCAGGAGTGGGATTGATGGGTCATATGGTAGTTCTATTTTTAGCTTTTTAAGGAACGTCCACACTGTTCTCCAAGTGGCTGTATCAATTTGCATTCCCATGAAGTGTAGGAGGGTTCCCTTTTCTCCACACCGTCTCCAGCATTTATTGTTTGTAGATTTTTTGATGATGGCCATTCTGACCAGTGTGAGGTGATACCTCATTGTAGCTTTGATTTGCATTTCTCTAATGATTAGTGATGTTGAGCATCCCTTCATGTGTTTGCTGGCAATTGGTATATCTTCTTTGGAGAAATGTCTACTTAGGACTTCTGTCCATTTTTGGTTTGGGTTGGGTTTTTTTTGATATTGAGCTGCATGACCTGCTTGTATATTTTGGAGATTAATCCTTTGTCAGTTGCCTCATTGGCAAATATTTTCTCTGAGGGTTGTCTTTTCATCTTGTTTATGGTTTCCTTTGCTGTGCAAAAGGTTTTAAGTTTCATTAGGTCCCACTTGTTTATTTTTGTTTTTATTTCCATTTCTCAATGATGTGGGTCAAAAAGGATCTTGCTGTGATTTATGTCACAGAGTGTTCTGCCTATATTTTGCTCTAAAAGTTTTATAGTGTCTGGCCTTATATTTAGGTCTTTAATCCACTTTGAGTTTGTTTTTTTATATGGTGTTAGGGAGTGTTCTAATTTCATTCTTTTACATGTAGCTGTCCAGTTTTGCCAGCACCACTTACTGAAGAGGCTGTCTTTTCTCCATTGTATATTCTTGCCTCCTTATCAAAGATAACGTGACAATATGTGCGTGGGTTTATCTCTGGGCTTTCTATCCTGTTCCATTGATCTATATTTCTGTTTTTGTGCCAGAACCATACTGTCTTGATGACTGTAGCCTTGCAGTATAGTCTGAAGTCAGGGAGCCTGATTCCTCCAGCTCCGTTTTTCTTCCTCAAGATTGCTTTGGCTATTCAGGGTCTTCTGTGTTTCCATACAAATTGTGAAATTTTTTGTTCTAGTTCTGTGAAAAATGCCATTGGTAGTTTGACAGGGATTGCACTGAATCTGTAGATTGCTTCGGATACAATAGTCATTTTCACAGTGTTGATTCTTCCAATCCAAGAACATGGTATATCTCTCCATCTGTTTGTATCATCTTTAATTTCTTTCATCAGTGTCTTATAGTTTTCTGAATACAGGTCTTCTGCCTCCTTAGGTAGGTTTATTCCTAGGTATTTAATTCTTTTTGTTGCAGTGGTAAATAGGAGCGTTTCCTTAATTTCTCTTTCAGATTTTTCAGCATTAGTGTATAGGATTGCAAAAGATTTCTGTGCATTAACTTTGTATCCTGCAACTTTACCAAATTCACTGGCTAGCTCTAGCAGTTTTCTGGTAGCATCTTTAGGATTCTCTCTGTATAGTATCATGTCATCTGCAAACAGTGACAGTTTACTTCTTCTTCTCTGATATGGATTCCTTTTATTTCTTTTTCGTGTCTGACTGCTGTGGCTAAATCTTCCAAAACTATGTTGAATAATAGTGGTGAGAGTGGGAAACCTTATCATGTTCCTGATCTTAGAGGAAATGGTTTCAATTTTTCACCATTGAGAACAATGTTGGCTGTGAGTTTGTCATATATGGCCTTTATTATGTTGAGGTAAGTTTCCTCTCTGCCTACTTTCTGGAGAGTTTTTATCAAAAATGTGTGTTGAATTTTGTCAAAAGCTTTTCCTGCATCTATTGAGAGTATCATATGTTTTTTTTTCCTTCAACTGGTTAATATGGTATATCACATTGATTAATTTGTGTATATTGAAGAATCCTTGCATTCCTGGGATAAACCCCACTTGATCATGGTGTACGATACTTTTAATGTGCTGTTGGATTCTGTTTGCTAGTATTTTGTTGAGGATTTTTGCACCTCTATTCATCAGTGATATTGGCCTATAGTTTTCTTTTTCTGTGACATCTTTGTCTGGTTTTGGTATCAAGGTGATGGTGGCCTCGTGGAATGAGTTTGGGAGTGTTCTTCTCTCTGCTATATTTTGGAAGATTTTGAGAAGGATTGGTGTTAGCTCTTCTGTAAATGTTTGATAGAATTCGCCTCTGAAGCCACCTGGTCCTGGGCTTCTTTTTGTTGGAAGATTTTTTTTTTTTTTTTTTTTTTTTTATGCGTTACGCGGGCCTCTCACCGTTGTGGCCTCTCCCGTTGCGGAGCACAGGCTCCGGACGCGCAGGCTCAGCGGCCATGGCTCATGGGCCCAGCCGCTCCGCGGCATGTGGGATCTTCCCGGACCGGGGCACGAACCCGCGTCCCCTGCATCGGCAGGCGGACTCTCAACCACTGCGCCACCAGGGAAGCCCTGTTGGAAGATTTTTAATCACAGTTTCAATTTCAGTGCTTGTGATTGGTCTGTTCATATTTTCTACTTCTTCCTGGTTCAGTCTCAGAAGGCTGTGCTTTTCTAAGAATTTGTCCATTTCTTCCAGGTTGTCCATTTTATTGACATATAGTTTCCTGTAGTAATCTCTCATAACCCTTTGTATTTTTGCAGTGTGAGTTGTTACTTCTCCTTTTTCATTACTAATTCTATTGATTTGAGTCTTCTCCTTTTTTTTTCTTGATGAGTCTGGCTAAAGGTTTATTAATTTCATTTATCTTCTCAACAAGCCAGCTTTTAGTTTTATTGATCCTTGCTATCGTTTCCTTCATTTCTTTTTCATTTATTTCTGATCTGATATTTATGGTTTCTTTCCTTCTGCTAACTTGGGCAGCTTTTTGTTCTTCTTTCTCTAATTGCTTTAGGTGTAAGGTTAGGTTGTTTATTTGAGATTTTCCTTGCTTCTTGAGGTAGGATCGTATTGCTATGAACTTCCCTCTTAGAACTGCTTTTGCTGGATCCCATAGGTTTTGGGTCATCGTGTTTTCATTGTCATTTGTTTCTAGGCATTTTTGGACTTACTCTTTGATTTCTTCAGTGATCTCGTGGTTATTTAGTAGCATATTGCGTAGCCTCCATGTGTTTGTATTTTTTATAGTTTTTTCCCTGTAGCTGATTTCTAGTTTCATAGCGTTGTGGTCAGA
This sequence comes from Phocoena sinus, assembly GCF_008692025.1. NCBI lineage: Eukaryota > Metazoa > Chordata > Mammalia > Artiodactyla > Phocoenidae > Phocoena > Phocoena sinus. The sequence goes on along the minus strand of NC_045771.1, from coordinate 81,002,131 downwards.
AAAGATACTTGACATGATTTCAATTTTCTTAAATTTACCAAAGCTTGTTTTGTGACCCAAGATACGATCTATCCTGGAGAATGTTCCATGAGCACTTCAGAAGAAAGTGTACTCTGTTGTTTTTGGATGGAATGTCCTATAAATATCAATTAAATCCATCTTGTTTAATGTGTCATTTAAAGCTTCTGTTTCCTTATTCATTTTCCTTTTGGATGATCTGTCCATTGGTGAAAGTGGTGTGTTAAAGTCTCCTACTATGATTGTATTACTGTTGATTTCCCCTTTTATGGCTGTTAGCGTTTGCCTCGTGTACTGAGGTGCTCCTATGTTGGATGCATAAATATTTACAATTGTTATATCTTCTTTTAGGATCGATCCCTTGATCGTTATGTAGTGTCCTTCTCTGTCTCTTGTAATAGTTATTTTAAAGTCTATTTTGTCTGATATGAGAATTGCTACTCCAGCTTTCTTTTGATTTCCATTTGCATGGGATATGTTTTTCCATCAACACTCTTTCAGTCTGTACGTGTCCCTAGGTCTGAAGTGGGTCTCTTGTAGACAGCATATATACGGGTCTTGTTTTTGTAGCCATTCAGGCAGTCTATGTCTTTTGGCTGGAGCATGTAATCCATTTACATTTAAGGTAATTATTGATACATATGTTCCTATTCCCATTTTCTTAATTGTTTTGGGTTTGTTATTTTAGGTCTTTTCCTTCTCTTGTGTTTCCTGCCTAGACAAGTTCCTTTAGCATTTGTTGTAAAGCTGGTTTGGTGGTGCTGAATTCTCTTAGTTTTGCTTCTCTGTAAAGGTTTTAATTTCTCCGTCGAATCTGAATGAGATCCTTGCTGGGTAGAGTAATCTTGGTTGTAGGTTTTTCCGTTTCATCACTTTAAATATGTCCTGCCAGTCCCTTCTGGTTTGCAGAGTTTCTGCTGAAAGATCAGCTGTTAACCTTATGGGGATTCCCTTGTATGCTATTTGTTGCTTTTCCCTTGCTGCCTTCAGTATTTTTTCTTTGTATTTAATATTTGATAAGATTGATTAATATGTGCCTTGGAGTGTTTCTCCTTGGATTTATCCTGTATGGGACTCTCTGCACTTCCTGGACTTGATTGACTACTTCATTTCCCATATTAGGGAAGTTTCCAACTATAATCTCTTCAAATATTTTCTCAGTCCCTTTCTTTTGCTCTTCTTTTTCTGGGACCCCTATAATTCGAATATTGGTGCGTTTAATGTTGTCCCAGAGGTCTCTGAGACTGTCCTCAATTCTTTTCATTTTTATTCTCTATTCCGCTCTGCAGTAGTTATTTCAACCATTTTATCTTCCAGGTCATTTATCTGTTCTTCTGCCTCAGTTATTCTGCTATTGATTCCTTCTAGAGAATTTTTAATTTCATTTATTGTGCTGTTCATCATTGTTTGCTCTTCAGTTCTTCTAGGTCCTTATTAAACAGTTCTTCTATTTTCTCCACTCTATTTCCAAGATTTGGGATCATCTTTACTATCATCTGAATTCTTTTTCAGGTAGACTGCCTATTTCCTCTTCATTTGTTTGGTCTGGTGGGTATATACCTTTCTCCTTCATCTGGTGCGTATTTCTCTGTCTTCTCATTTTGCTTAACTTACTGTATTTGGGGTCTCCTTTTCACAGGTTGCAGGCTCATAGTTCCTGCTGTTTTTGGTGTCTGCCCCAGTGGGTAAGGTTGGCTCAGTGGGTTGTGTATGCTTCCTGGAGGAGGGGACTGGTGCCTGTGTTCTGGTGGATAAGGCTGGATCTTATCTTTCTGGTGGGCAGGACAGGGTCTGGTGGTGTGTCTTGGGGTGTCTGTGAACTTATTATGATTTCAGGCAGCCTCTCTGCTAATGGGTGGGGTTGTGTTCCTGTCTTGCTAGCTGTTTGGCATGGGGTGTACAGCAGTGGAGCTTGCTGGTCGTTGAGTGGAAATGGGTATTAGCGTTGAGACAGAGATCTCTGGGAGAGCTCTTGCCGATTAATGGGGCTGGGAGGTCTCTCATGGTCCAATGTCCTGAACCCGTCTCTCCCACCTTAGAGGCTCAGGACTGACAGCCAGCCAGAGCACCAACACCCTCTTAGCCACACGGCTCAGAATAAAAGGGAGAAAATAAGAAAGAAAGAAAGGAAGAAAGAAAGAAGGAAAATAAATAAAATTATTAAAATAAAAAATTTAAAAATATTATTAAAATAAAAAAATAAATACATAATAAAAAAAGAAGAGAGCAACCAAACCAATAAACAAATCCACCAGTGATAACAAGTGCTAAAAACTAAACTAAGGTAAACATAAAAGTCAGAAACTGGTCAGTTGCATATAGCAAACCCTACGTCTACAGTTGCTCCCAAAGTCCACTGCCTCAACTTTGGGATGACTCATTGTCTATTCAGGTATTCCACAGATGCCAGGTACATCAAGTTGACTGTGGAGATTTAACCCGCTGCTCCTGAGGCTGCGCGGAGAAATTTCCCTTTTGCTTCTCTGTTCACACAGCTCCTGGTGTTCTGCTTTGGATTTGGCCCTGTCTCTGCATGCAGGTCTCCCTCTGGAGTCTGCTCTTTTGGGAAGTCTGAGGTCTTCTGCCAGCATTCAGTAGGTGTTCTGTAGGAGTTGTTCCACATGTAGATGTATTTTTGATATATCTGTGGGGAGGAAGGTGATCTCCACGTCTTACTCCTCTGGCATCTTGAAGGTCCTCTCCAATGTCTTATTTATTAAAAAAAAAAGTCTTTATTTTTGAAGGACAGTTTTGCTGGATACAGAATTCTTGTGGACCATCTTTTTCCTTTAGTACACTGATTATGTCATCTCCCTACCTTCTGGGCTCCATGGTTTCTGATTGGCAATCAGTTGTTTATCTTATAGAGGATCCCTTGGATATGATGAGCCACTTCTCTTGCTTCTTTCAAGATTCTGTCTGTGGATTTTGATAGTGTGATTAAGAAGAGACCTGGTATAAATTTTTTCTGTTTATCCTGATTGGATTTTGTTGAGCTTCTTGGCTGTGCAGATTTTTTCCAACAAATGTGAGAAATCTTTTGCCATTATTTCTTCAGAAATGTTTTCTGCCCTTTCCTCTTTCTCTCCTCTTGGAATTGCCTCTCTGTGTATGTTCGTATACTTTATGATATCCTAGGTTTCTAAGGCATTGTTCCCTTTTCTTCATCCTTTTTTCTTTCTGTACCTTAAACTAAACAATCTCAATTGACCTGTCTTCATGATTGCTAATTGTGTCTTCTGACTAAATATATTGTTTAGCTCATTATTAAGACAGTAGATCCTAAGACCTCACCACAAGGAGATTTTTTTTTCCTTTCATTTTATTTTACCTGTATGAGGTGATAGATGCTAACTAAAGCTTTATTTTATAATTTTAAAACACTCATTTGAAAATATGCATATGAATAATAATATATCAAGTCAGTTAATGAACATTTAATGTATTGAATAATACACGTCCTATAAAAGACTAACTGATTAGTCCTTGAACACTGGTTTCACAGATACATTTTGAAAAGTAAACTAATTCTTTAAATCTTCCACAAATAATTCCTGAAATGATTTTACTGTCTACGTGATTGGTCATAGCACAAGTGCTTTCCAGAATTGAAATACTGATGTGTTCTCATCCAGTCAGGTTTTGTTACCATCATGGCTCTCCTAAAACCCATTAAGGCCTAATTACAAATTTTTAATTCCACCTTACTTACTAATTGGAAATAAATAAATATGACATGTAGCTAAAACTAAGGAAAAGATATTAAACTCTTTAAATTAGAGACCAGAAGACACTATCACTATTTTTTAAACCACAGGGCAATATTTACAATACTAAGAATATAGTGCTTCTTTACTTACCCTCGCCCTGGAAGAAGGTACACTTTAACAAAGGGGTCTGAGTAACCATTGTTGTCTCGAGCGACAAGGTTTCTTGCTTGGAGAATATGTATTATGAGATTTCCAAGATCATAGTTGATTTGAAGCTTAAAGGGACAGAAAATGTTCCATGAACATTATCTTTTTTTGTTTAAAAAAACATATAATACATTATTATTCAGTATTTTACCAGTATTTAGAAAAAGTTCTCATAAGGAGCATCAACTGCTACTTTCATTTTATTTGAAACTGAACAGACCAGTTAATGTCTAATTTAATTCAGAACTCCCAGGCACACATTAATTACTAGTAAATGTGCTGCTCATTCTTTCTAAGGTGAAAGTTCTGGCCTGTCAAAAATTCATTTAGGATAATCACACAGTGAATGCTAGTTCCATTTTTAAACTAAATTTGTACTCTTAGGAAAATCAGAAATGTTAACATTCATAAATACAATTGGCAGAATTTTGAAAATAGATTAACTAATTGATGAATTTATTAGAAAATATCTTTTGCATTTCATCAAGTAATTAGCAGTGGGTGGAAACATTATTTCAAGACAAAGGTGTTAGTACTGAATTGTAAGAAAATTTAAGAATGTGTAGATTTTATCCCTTCCTATATTACATTAGCTGATAAACCTATAGCTATTCTTTCTGTGCGTGCTTTCTTAATAGTGATGCTAAGAAAATGAAATATTGTTCTTTAATTTTAGAAACTGAAGAGAAAAGAAGAGGCACTGTCTCATAGATGCTTAATGGCTGTTGTAAAACTGTCATTGAATAGTAAAAGACTTACAATTCAAATTAATATTTGAGAAGCCTGCATGATTCAAAATAATCAAATTAACTAATTTTTCACCATCAAAAATGAAAGATTCTTTTGGCATCATTTAGAATAAGACAATTCTGTTTGTTGCTCTTTCTGTTTATCAAATAACAGAAGGGAAGGGATCTATATTTTGAAAAAGAAAATCCATAAATAAAAAATGAATGTATTTTTTATAATCATACAAAACAGATATGCTATGTTTATGTTGAAAATGGAATAATTTAGATGAGATAATCTTCATGTTAATAATTAAAATAATTTCCTAATTTCAGCATAATCTTGATCTGGTTATGTTTTGTGGCAGAAAACAAATCTTTGCTTTCCTCAGTACAGAAAGGCCCAGGGTCTCTCTGACCATCATGGAAGCAATATGAAACATGAAACAAAGGGCCGTGAAGGAAGAGGAGAAATGAAAAGTTTAGAACTGCAGTAACTGTGCTCTAATGGAGTACTGAAATAGAAGAATTATTCTGCAGTTAATTTCACTGAGGGTTAGAATGGCTTCCAAATCTTTAAGGAGAAATTCTTTTCAATTTTCTCCTTTCTCTGCTAGCCTGAAAGTCCACTTTTAACTGGTAAGGCCAGTAAAATCATTTCTTATTGAAACTGAGATTTGCAGGCTACCCTAAGAGAGTGCTTTCCAAAATGTACTCTGTAAATTTGGTGCCTTAGAGAACACTTAGAGTTGCTTGGAGGTTACATCTGAGAGAGAATGAGATGCCCCCAGTAACCCTCAACCAGAGCTACGCCATGCTGGTAATTCATTGTTTGTGCGTTTACATAAGGTTTCATTTGGAATAAGGTTTTGCTAAAAGACAAAAGATAAAATGTAAAAAATTGAAATCACTGTCATAAGAAAATATCCCCCCCCAAAAAAGGAAAAGAAAATAACCTCGGTGTTAAGAAGGAAAATTATTAGAGTAAATTTCCACTATAGAATTACATATTACAACTGAAGGGAAAGGAAAATAAAATAAGGACAAATAAAAGCAACAAGCCAAAAAGAAACAGCACATATTGGCCCATGAGCAAGAAGTTTAAAAAAATGAGCAGAGAGAAGGAGATATTATGAATGAGAACACATAGCATTTTCTGTGCTGCATGTGAAATGAAGAAAGATCAGGTCTGTTTTTCTAGAAGTGGGAAATAGCAGCGATACAGCAAGATCAGGAGCACACAGGTGATCCCGACTCCATCCTGCTGGGTCCTTCTTAGTAAGGTGCCCACGTTCTGCACTCTTTCTCCATTTCCACTCTCACACTGCGCTTCTGCTTGAATCAGGGTGTACCTAGATAACACTTAATTGATTTCTTTGTCTTTGTGTCCTACCCTTCATAATACTTTCTAGAGGCCAAGGGTCTATGAATTTTCTATCACATATTGCTTTGAATTAGCCTCTCCCTCACTCAAAAATATTTATTTCCTCATCACTCTATTTTGTCGTGGCTAACATTCCTTGGCTTGTGTTCAAGGTTCTCTTAATTTAGTCTCAACTTACCTCTACAGGAACATTTTCCTGCAGCAAAGCAGATCTGTTCCTTTCACTACCCTCTGGCAGAAGAATCTTCCCTTGTACCATTTCTTCCAGGAAAACACTCCCCCTTTCTCTATGCTTACCCTCAAATTAGTTCAAATCTCTGTTACACTTTGTGAAAATGTACTGTAGATGCAACTAAGACTCAGTGTTTCTCTTTCCCCTTATCTGAAATGTACTATTTTCAAATAGTTATTATTTGGTATTGTGTTAAACTCTTTCCACATGACTTTGCTTCTCTACACTAAATTACGTTTTGGTACCATCTAAAGTACAGTTTTTCTAACATTTTTGAATTTGCCCATGTACAATGCAATATAAACACAGAAACACACATACAGAAATAAAAAAGAGAGTGATTTATACTATTTTCTTCTATTTTCCTGGTCAAAATACTCTCAATTGATTTGATAAATTACAGATGGGTTATGACCCCCAGTATGAAAAACACTGCTCTAAAAGAACTGCTGAGCAATTATTTGACAATTATTGATCAGAGGAACAAAAGATGACAGCATTAGACGCATGAAACTCTTAAAGAGGAACCTTCAAATTTCCCGGAGAATCTGTCATGTTTGAAACACTTTCAACATGTATGAAGTAACCGAGGCATAATACATTGATACTGTTAAGGTATCAGGCAGACTTTGAAGTATAGAATTTCACAGATATCATTAGATTTAATAAAACATGTATTTGTATTAAAATACTTTTCTGTGAAATTGTATTTTTTCATTATACATCTACATATGTTATAAAACAGGAAAGGTTCTAACAATGCTTACAATTTCAATAGACGATTGGGAAAAAGAGCCACAAAAGATGGTATAGCAATGATCTTTTAAAAACTTTCATACCTGAATTTCCCCCGTAATCGGATGAGAGACAATCTTTGTTGCATCAGTAGGCTGCAATATCAAAACACAGATTAATGGATAAATCTTTCATAGGATTTACCATTTCAGCTTCCCTCTGAATTAATTTCTGTTGGTCAGAGCACACCCTGCCTGGAGAACACATTTCATCCATTTGGCTGCTTCAGATTAGGGTGTCTACTTACACTTCTCAACACGTTTAATCTTAGAAATACATAAATCCCTTTTTCATTTTGCGAAGCCTGTTTTGAGGCTATAATTTTATACCTGCAGTAATCTACGTTCAATTACCTAAGAAATGGAACAATTTTGGTTGAAAGTATTCAATTTAAATATGAACAGATTTTAAATATCTATAAGAGAATGAAAAAGGGACTGTTTTTATTCAACTGCCTAGGAGTCCAGAAGTTATAAAAGTCTATCCTTACATTCCTTTGTTGGGTTCTCAGCCTATTCCTACTCTCTTCTAGAGTGGAACACCCAGGCAATCACTTCTTAGTATTTCATACTCCTCTAATTAAAGTTCCATCCCAGTCTATATAAGTTCTCATCTCCTTAATAATTTCCTTATGTCAGTAAAGCCTTAAAAACCGTTAGGACTGTGATCTGGTAAAGTGATTCATTCTGCTGATTCAGTGACTAATTGCTGAATTGTTACATTTCAATAGAATGTACAAATTTGTACCAAAAAGAGATGCTGTTCCTGACTAGATCTATAATAGAATTTCAGGCAACGTTGGCATCACTATAGGGAAATATTACTAAAATGGAGGCAAGCTTTGCTACCCTACAAATAAGGTCCTGTCTCCCTATATATACATAATATTGGTTTTATTTTCATAATTAACGAGAAAAGGAGAAATTCATAATACTTGGGTGTATATACTTGTTCTGCTACCTTTTCTTTTATAAATTTATGCTAGAAATGAGAGCAATCAAAGAAGACAGCTATATTCCAGGTCTTGTTCTGTGAAATAAGAATAAAAATAATGTAATCATTGGTAAAGTTATGGAGTAAGGGTTAAATTTTCTAAGCCATATATCCTTTATTAGTTCAGCTCTTTTATAAGAAACTACGCTCTGGCTGCAAAGGATAAACTGCTAGGTAACGAACCATTATATTTACTTAATAATTATTTTACTGTTTAAATTTTAAGAAAAAGAAACTGAATCTAGAAAAAGGACCACACAACTTCCTCAAACTATTTCTATCTCAATTAAAGAAGGGAAGTTTCCTAAAACCAGATACCCTTGCATCTCAGTTAGGAACATTGAGGAATAACTAGAGATAAAAAGTCAAAAATAAGGCCAGAAAAAAGAACAATGATAATGTATTTTGTTTTGATTTATTTTTGACAGTTGTAACTCATTTGACATATAATTGTGCAAACATAACTAGATTCAACACAGAGCATAAATGTATGGACTATCTTTAAATGTTCTGGGGTATGGCAGTGAACTCATAAGAGCACAGAAGGATGTTGTAATATCTGTTGTACAGTGGGCAAACTACCAGCTCCAGATAATTACAGTTTAAGATTAGAGACAAGTATTTCTTTTCGATAACGTCATACCTTTGTGAGGCTGGTTGTGATGACTGTGGTGATAAAAAAAAAATGCACTGCAAGAAAATCAGTGAGATCAGTGTGGAACAGGAAATGAGAGTGTCAGTGTCCAAACCAATTCCACCATTTGAGTAGCTGTGCAGTGCCCATCAGGCACATACCCCACTGATACATAATTTGAATTATTAACAATGAAATAAATATATTATTTTTATTTCATTTTATGGGTACTATTTTTTCTAATGGTTACTAAGACGTTAGGGTATAAACACTAGTTAAATTGTTAGGACCTAACTACATAATAAATGAAACTGTTTTATGTATTTCTTTGGGCATAAGGGCATCATGAAAAAACTACTGAGATGTTGTGTGCCATGACAGAAAAGTTTGGGAAAGCAAGAACCTATTTCATTAGAACACTTAAAACTAGTAAGCGCTTAGTTCAGTTATATATTTATACCATGACTTAGAAGAAATTATTCAGATTTTAAAGATAAGATGAAAAAAGTCTGATAAGATTTCAGAAATAAAAGACCCTGAGGCAGTAAACTAAAAATTTTGAAGACAAAAATTCATATTGAATTAGTAAGCAAAATAATAAAAAGTCTTATATACATAACATATAACTTAAACATATATCTAAATAGATTCATATTTTACTTACATTTACTCAGGAGTAATCACTTAAACTAGAGTATTAATAGATTAATAATTACTTATGAATAATCATTCAAAATGTTTAATAGATGGTGCTCTAAATACCTAAATGTATAATTATGCTATGATTTAAATTTTTAGTTTTAATACATTCTATTAAATTAATGTTTTATTATTTAATATATAGTTAGCCTCATACCTCGTAAAAACAAAAGGATGTTAAAACTATAATTTTCTAAATTAACTGAAGAACATATGCTATATTTGTAAATATTATATCACCTGACTCAGGAACATGTGAGTTTTAGACAATTGCTCGATATTTCTCTAATCTCTCAATATCAATTTCCTTAACATTGCAGAATTTGGAGAACAAATAAAAGTATTGCTTTTTATGCATACTACACGTTGACTGGCCAAGAAATATCATTAAGTTCATTCATTCATTCAGCAAAAACGTTTTAAGAAATTCAGTACCAGCTAAGTGTTGATGATAAACCCCCCAAAAGATGAATAGGTGGTAGTACCTTTCTTCAAGAGTGTTAACATCTATTGACTATACATTTCTATATATATATAAAATCTCAAAAATAACCAGATTTGATTATTGTTATTGCTGCTAATAAGAGTTAAAAAGGAATATACCATCACTGTCCAGTAGAATATAATGTGAGCCACACAGGTTATTTGAAATATTCTAGTAGTAACATTAAAAATATAAAAATAAATGGGTGAAAATTAGTTTTTACTGACATGTTTTATTTGATCCAAATCATTGAAAATATTATCATTTCACGATGAAATCAATATAAAAGTTGTAAAGAGCTATTTTACATTCTTTTTTTATACTAAGTCTTTGAAATTTGCTGTGTAATTCATTTTTACAGCACATCTCAATTAGGACTAGCCACATTTCAAGAGCTCAGCTGTCACATGTGGCTAGCAGCTACTGTCATGGACAGTGCAGCTCTATAACTCTTTATCTTAGCAAAACTTCTATAAAAACTACATAGGCCACATTCCTGGCACAGAAAAGAATGACCACATATCATAAAACCTGTTCATATTATTTCCTTGATGTTTGTCCTACAATACCTGTTTTCATCTTCTACTCATTACCAAAAATGTTAACATATTACAAAACAATTATATTTTGTACCCCCATAATATTACAGAGACTCACAGGTGCCACTGACGTTTTAATTTAATTTTAATTTATTCTGTTACGGTCTATGCAAGCTACTCTACCATGCGCTTAGGGAGCTAGAAGAAGCAAGAAATGGTTCTTGGTTCTCAATGAGTTTGCAGCCCATTTGGGAGGATAAAATAAGGAGACAAGTAATTATAATCAAGATACAAATTGTCTTAGGAGGTACATAAAGCATCTGGCACTTTGGATGGAGGGAAGGAGGAAGGAAGGATAACTTCTGACTTAAGGAAGCATTAGAATACGGAAAGACGTTGTGGAGGAAGGCTTCCTGTTAGTTTATTTTCACTTATCACTGGCTCTTTATTTTCCACAGATTGTAAAAGCCATACATGGCATGTAATGTCTTCCAGTTTACAATCATCTAGGCTTCTCCTCTATTTCTTACCCCTGTATCTTTTGTACACCTATGTCCTAAGCATACAATTTTCTGTTTCTGAGATTTTCTTCATGTTGCATTCTCTTCTTTGGATGTTGGTTCCTTTCTCCCCTTTACCAAATCAGTTCATTAGCTAAACGGCAGCTTTTCTGTGGGGTGGGGTTACACTCTCCTAAGAGTGCTCCGTGTACTTCTTAATGACCACCAACATTACAGCTTTACTAAATTTGTTTATATATCCTCTTCATCTATGTGTAGATCAGCACTTTTCAAATTACAAGGGGCACCACACTCACTTGGAGAACTTATTAAAACCCAGGTTGCTTGGTCCCATCCCTGGGGTCTCTGATTCAGAAGGCCTAGGGTGGGATCAAGAGTCTGCATTTTTAACAAGTTCCTAGATGATGCTGGTGCTGTTAGACTGGGAGCACGCTTTAAGAACCACTCATCTACGTAGTATACAGGGAAGGATTTTATCCCTCTTCGTATCTTGGGTACCAATTACGACCCGTGACACTGAGGTGGCATCCAAAAATGTCTGTGGAAAGTAGGAATGAGTTTAAAACCCTAATAGAGTACTTATTAGCAAGGCTATTGTAAAGATCTGACAACATTAAGCTTATGATGATAAGCTTCTAAGGAAAACCATTGACCAGGCTCTCTTAGAATGAGCAGGACAGGGTCTTAGACAGAGGTAGGGAAGCTGACATTCCAGGGAGCAGGGCTTCATTTTCGACAGGATAGTGATCCAATCAGAACATGGTGCCACAGATCAGACAGTTGTAGGGTAGTTTAAGAGGAAGGAAAAGAGACTGGTGAGTGGAGTGACCAGTAGTGAGTGCAATACTGTTGGCCAAAAAAAATAATGCTTAGCTAAAGAAGTTGACAAGTTCAGAGAACATAAAAAATTATTAAAGACTTATTAAAAAAGTAAAATTCACAGGATTAAGATTCAGTGAATGAAGATAAAAGAAGAGGCAATGGTGCCTTTACATTTGTACTTAATCTTCTGGGAGGATGGTGATGTCAAATGCTGAAATAAAAAATATCTGGATGACAGACTTATAGAACTACAATGTGCTTGGTGTGAAAACTTTGCTAGCCAAGTCTGTCATGTCTTTAGTTCTACTGTGTGGAGATACTGAGAAAGGAATCAGAAATGGTATCAGTGTGTAACTCCAGAGACAGGGCGCCTCCACGAGGTAATTCTTCAAAATTAACACATGTGGTAAAATACAGTTGTGTTAAAATTTATTTTGAAATTGAGTCTATCCTTGAACTTATTCCTCACAAAACCTTACTATATTTAGTTTGAAACAAGTCATTTTATGATGCAATGATTAAGATCATCCTACCATTCTTTTTTGCTTCTGAATGAAAGGGTTTTTTAGTGACATCTGCTGTGTTTTTACACTTAGTAGAAAAAACTTTATTTTCTGAAGTCTAGTCAGCTTATCCAACCACAGCCTGTCCTTCCTATATATCTCACCACGTAAAGAAAAAATCTTATTTGTGGTTAAACAAACAAACAAAAAACCTTTTTAAATGTATTTATCAACCATGAAGAGAGTTTCTCTATTAATAATCAAATCTATGGGGGAAAATCACAAATTGTCTATATTATCATCTGATTTTATAAAGTTAAAAAATTAATTCATGTTTTCTTTTAATTCCCCAGTAACTCCAAAATAATAACGTTAGAAACATTTGTTCTAAATGAAGAGCTGCATCAAGAGAAAACTTATTACTACGGAATTCGGGATAAATTTCAAAATGGCAATACTATATTACTGGCTTTCCTTCTTTCTTGTTGTCCTAAATTATCATCATTTCTTTGTCCGTTTTACCTTCTACTTAAGTTACAAAATCTATTGTAATGTATATCTTGTGTTTCCAAAAAGATACAAAGATATATTTGATATACAGAGGCTCAGATTTGTGTAACAACAACAAAGAAAAAGAACATGAAGCATTAGAGACATTTTTCAAGTTCCCCATAATAATAACTGCTACAATATTTTAAGAGATGTAGAAATACATCATTTTGATACATCCTGATCAGTTATAAACTCAGAAATGGAAACATTTTTTGTTTGTTTCAGTAGATCATTAGGAAAGGAGAAATCACATGAAAAACACCTTAGGAAATAATATTGTATTTCCTATCTCCTAGTCTGAATAAGGAGCTAGAAAATAAGTAACTCGGAGGTTGCATTGGACACTTCTCACCTTGCTGCTGCTGTGTTTCTTTTTGCTCACTGAGGGTGACCCTGGTTGCCCAGGGCTGGGAACAGAACTGGATCCTGCTGATGTAGGACCTGAATGAACGTGAGATCCTTTTTCAACGACGGACGACAGAACCAGTGGTGACTGCTGTAGTGAGACCTTCTGGAGCTCTGCAGCCAACTGCTTAGGATCAACCCCTGGGGATTTTGCTTTATCCACTACAACAAAATGAAATGGCTTCACACAGTCTCAGTTTCATAGGTACTTAATACCATGGAACTTATCTGAGTTCTAGATAACAAAGTCATCTAGAACTTATAAAAGTTTTATAGTTACTTATAAAACAAGCTAAATAAAAAAAATACATGCAATTGTACCTTTATGAATCTATTTTTAAAGAAGTCTGGAAGGTTCAGAGAAAAGTAAAAGAATACTAAATTACAGAGGAAAATGGAGGTTCCTACTGTATCTTCAGAAAAATGTTTTTAAATGTTTTATATAGAGAATTCTATGCATGATAAAATATTGTTTTACTCACTGGTGGCATTTAATTTGTATGACTGGCTGTTTTTCCTTCTTGAAATCTTATATATCTATTTCTCTAAGCGAGAAATTTCAAAGAACATATTTACATTTACAGATGTATGAAAATTTCTATAGGCCTTGGCCTGTTCTGTTCAGTGCAGTGACCCAGCCTCTTAGAAATGCTGACTACAACGTAGGAAGTGCCCAATAAATATTTGTTGAACAAAGCTATAGTGATACTTTTAGTCTTATAAGTGATTTAAATGTATAGACTGTATTTGTTATCTAAGAGATAAATCTACTTCATCATGTAGTTATGAAATTATATGTTGAATTTTATTTATCATAAAAGGCAATCAAAAGGTTTAGGAGTAAGTGTTCCAAAACCAACTGCTAAAAAAGAACCAGTATCATCTAAAAATTATATAGGACCCCAAACAAATGGCTCCATGGATTACTTTCATACAATGAATTTAATTTTAAAGAATTAAAAATATAAACTCTCACAGTAAGAATTTCATATGAATTTCTTTAATGGGTCTAACATGTAAATATGTGTTTTCCTAGAACACTAGAAGTGTAGTTACAACGCTTTTGATTTTCTTTATGATTACATAAATATATAAACATCTGTCTATAAATTTATTTTTGCCTATATCTATGTATATGTCTAGGTCTTCATCTCCAGCTACATCTGCCTCTACAATTACTCCTCCATTTAAATCTACATCTTTACCCACAGTTGGAAGCAGACTGCTTTCACTTACCAGCTTTTGGTGGTTCATGAAGTTCTAGGTGCTGGGGATTTTCAGAATCTGATAGCATACTGAGGTCCCTAAAAATTAAAACAAAAAAAAAAAATTAAGAAAGCAACTGAGGAAGTCTGAGACAAAAGGCCTTTTTTCCCCAACTATGCTGAATATATTTTTTCAGTAGGTAAATGAGAAGTGGTTAATGACATAAAGCAATTTCAAAGCATGCTCAACCTTCTAACCAAATCTATATTTGCAATGCTGTTAAAAGTCAGCTGATAAAAATGATTATTTAAGGTGAAATCTTTATGGATTAAATATAAGTTCACTTTGAAATACTGTACACATCCATGAAATCTAAATGGGTTTAGGCTTTCATTTAAATGACGCATGTTTCAATAAAAGCATGAAAGGGGACATAATCAGAAACAGAATTAGCTGGATTCTTTCTATGCTTTAGACTTTGATTCTGAACACAAGAAATCTATAAAACTTGTATTCACTTCATGTTCTAATTACAGGAAATCTTGCTGACTGGCAAAGGTTCCACCTTAACAATTTTAAATTAAAAGAGACATGAATAGCCAAAAAATGGAAACAAAAAGATGGGGAAAAACTCACAGTCTTACACATATTTCTGCTTCCCCACTTTGCTGACTAATGATACTCTGCACTTCTTCATATGTTTTGGAAGTTAAAGGAATTCCATTCCATTCCAATACTTGCATGCCTACAAAGACAAATTCAAGTATAAAATAAAACAGGTGTGCTGTCTCATCTGGGTCCACAAGGCACAGGAGACATTGCTTTGCATTTAAAAACCAACTCAGCACACCATTTCAGAGAACATCAGTTCAAAGTTCTCTGGAACATTAATATCAAAATCATATGAAGTTTGATTTCATCAACTTACCTGAACATATAAAATATGTCAAACAGAACATGCAAAACATTGCTCTTGAAAATCTATTAAATAGTATCAAACACATGCATTTTGTTCACACTGCTTTAAAGAAAACATTCTTGACTGTATATTGCTTAAACCAATTTTGTGTGGGAAAAAAATAATTGCAACCACCAATATAATTTTTCCACGGGCAACGAGCAACGAGAAGAGTGTAAACTTCCATTCTATTGCAGAATAGGAGTGGTAGAAAAAAGTCATTAGGATTTTGTTGCGAAGCTCCCTTTAAGAAATTGTTACAGCTTCAACTTTGCTCAAATAAAAAAGATTCCCATGGTGTGTGTTTTTCTTTGCTGCATGCAAGACAGTCCTGAGTAGAAGCAGCAGAAATGTTATACAGAGGGCAGCATCATGGGTGTGTGTGTGGCCTGTGCAATAGTATGCCCTGTGCTCAGAAGGGCCCCATGCTTGGTTTAATGCTTTGCTACTGCCATCTTGAAATTCTTAACGCTGTTTGAACAAAGAGTCCTATATTTTTATTTTGCACTGGGTCCCATAAATTATGTTGCTGGACTGGTTACAGAGCATTTCATGTTTCCTCTCTTCCTAGAAAGGTAATTTTCATACAAAAAAGTAGTAACATAATTAATATTTCAATATTTTACATTTAGTATTTTTGTCCATTTTATATGAGCTGTCAAATAATTTTGGGAACGTATTTGGCACCAATCACATGGTCCTAATATGTAGCTATGTGGGCTAGATATAAATTCGATGAAACCATCCAGAGTTATAGTGCCCAGATATTTGTGAATGCTACCAGCTTTACCTGAGAAAAAAATACCTGTATGCCATGACTAGGTTATAATTTAAATAAAAAGAAATACTTGTTGAACAATTAGGTTTTCAATGAGCTTCACAGATGCCAATGTGAAATCCCCTATTACTCACTATTGGCTTCCATGGGAAATTCTCAACATGGCATGACTGGGTCTTTAAAAGTTTTAATGATTTTGATATACATTGGAAAGCATATTACCAGTTGCAAACAAGTAAGGGAAGTTCTTTTACTATTGGGAAATGGCAAAAGAAGTCCATAAAAATGCCCACAATAACACAAACAAGAATGACTTTTCTATAACTTACTCCAAGAAAACTTTATCTTCAGATGGGCCTTAGGTTTATTTCAACAATCCCAGGCTGTTGTACATATAAAATGAGAAAATTACATAAAAGACAGTGATAATACCACTAAAGAAAAATTTAGAGCTGAAAGAGGAAAAGCACACTGAAAAACACACTTTTTCTTAGTCACAAGAAAGTACATTTATGAAGATGATTCTGAATTGAAACAAATTAATAGTGCTATAATTCAGAAATTGCATTGTCACTTTTCTGCAGGAGCAAATTCTATGAAAGGGAATAGCTGCATAATCTTCATGCTTCTTCTGTTGAATTTACCTGTTCATTTTTCACATCTTAAAGGGGCAAATTTATAAAACATATTTATCCAGTGAAATGAATAAATGCTTCTAGTTGTAAACAGGAAAACTATTTAGACACATTAATAAAACTGATGAAAAATACAGATAACTAGGATCTTAACCTAGACATATACCTCAGATCATGAACTACATGATTTGCTCTGTCCTAAGATATACCAGCTGAACTTCTTTTCCCCTTATTGAGTTTCCAACTAGCACTGGGGCAGTACTGCAGTTCAAAAGATTTTGCCAGTTCTTTTATCCTTTTATTTTTGGTTTCAATGGTGAGTATGCGATCTATAGGGAATGTGACTTGAACACAGTTCCCTTTCCTCTGCCTCTCCAACTTCCTACAAATCCTACAAGAACCACAGTAAAATAACCAAGTGAATATACAAACTACTTTTAAATTCATAATATGGCTTTAGTCATTGTGAGAATTAAGTAGTTAAGTATGTGTCTTCAAATATGATATCTTTGAAAATACTTCAATTGTAAAATCCTAGAAACTATTTTAAAATGCATGCAGAAACTGTTTGATCATACTACACAGAAACCAAGGTAGTATTTTATCATTTCAATGATTTGAATGTAAGCATATTCAATCTTAAGGAAACTTTTTACTCTGATTTTGGTTTAGAAATAATTCCCAGAACACAGTGAACACATGAATGGTTTTATCTATTATTTAGCATTATGAGCAAACACATTTTCTTTATGTTGAAATTATATCAACATGTATGTTAACCAGTTGTTCAAGTTTGAGATTGCATAGATGATACTTCAATTATATCCCTAGAAAGTGGCTCTTCTAATAACTTTTAATAGGAAAACTAAGATAATATGAATTTTTTTGAATGTGCAACAGTCATGATAGAATTAGCTGCTCAAAGTCTTATACCTAATAGGTTATTAAAAACTGAAAAAAGACAATAATCAGGTAATTTCTGAATTCTAAAAACATTAATCACTATAAAACATTCTCAAGTATGTGTTTTTATAACTTCTGGGATTACTGAATTTCATATGTTTCTCAAATCGGCAAAAGCTATTCTTATCCTTACAATTCAGAATTTCATGTATGTTATTTCTCTGTCTATAATATTTACCATTACTGCAAAAACATCTTCTGTATTAAAATTATTGCATTAACAGTCAAAATCTTATAAGTTAATGTATATCCAAACATATATCACACAGAAGATCATGACTTTTATTTATTCCACGAATATTTATGTGGCAGGCACTACACAATTCATCACCTTGGTGATGATCCCCACCTTTGTATCTACTGTTTTATGCTGTTATAAAAATTAATAAAAATGATACTCTACTAGAAAAAGCAGAAGTATCTTGGCAATTAGTAAAATGAAGATTCACAGAGAAGGAAATTCAAAAGTGTTTTAAGTATATGAAGAAAAGCCCAGACTCATTAGAGATTAGAAAGTTCAAATCAAAGCAATAACGATGTATTACTTAACGCTCATCATATTGAGGAAAGTTTGAAAGCCGGAAAATACAGCGTGTTGACCAGGATATGGGATTTAGGGGAGCTTGACTTCAAGAGAGATTATAATTGCTTGGAGGTTTTTTAGCTTTATCCCCACTCTATGATGTGAGAATACTATGACTGTTAGGATGAAAAAAAAAACTGCTCATTTACAATTTATAAACATGTAATTATTTTAATGGGAATGCAGACAAATGCAACCACTCTGTAGTGCAATGTGGCAGAACGTCATTAAATTAAGCATATGTACACCCTAGGACCCAGAAATCTTCTTGACTTTCTATTTGTGGGGAGGTGGTAGTATCAGGAAAAATGGACAATGAGAGCTTATTAAATACTCGTGATGGAAACACTTTGCGGTTTTAGGAAAGAGACCATACCAGGTGTTAACACCAAAGGGCAGATCCATCTTAAAATCGTCTGCCAAGTAAAAACAAGTGAGAAACAGGATCTGATCTATACGGCAATGACATTTATGTTATTAAAATGATATTCATACATACTAACATTATATATCATACAAATAAACAACAGACCATTCCATAAATTATCATGGTTTTTCATGGAGGGAAGAACAGATAGGAAAAGAAAGTGAGATAAAAAGAAAGAAACGAGTTAATAAATGAATGAATAAACAAACAAGCAAACAGCCCCCCCCCCCCCACCACACACACAGAGGAGGGGACCTTATGGGAACCAACAGGGCTGGTGTGCTGTGAAATGAGAATTGGATGCAGCTGGGATAAAAAACCCCACAAAACAATTTAAAAATATGCATATAATAAATTATTTATAATTTATTTTTTATCCTTTTTCCCGCTGATATTATTAACTATGACTCTAGATTAATATTCTAAATTTGGACATCTGCTCTCAATAACCCTCTATAAACCAGCAGCAGTAGGAAAAACTCAGCTGAGCTGCTTATCTGCCCTGGCTTTCTAAATAGCAAACAAACCCTGCAAGTGATTTCCAGGAGTCCAATACATTGTCCCCAACAGTTATACTAACTACTCATTCATTTTCAAGTTAGGCAATGTTAGTATAAGAGAAATGCATAGGTAGATGGATTTTATTATTTTTCAAAACTACATTTTAAAGTATTTTACAATTTTAGCCTATTTATACATTAATATAAAAGAAAGAAAGAAAGAAGGGTGGAAAAAAGGAAAGGAAAAAAGAATGGTGGGAGGTAAAGTTAAAAAAATAGTATTTGAGTAGTGTCTTGATTATTTACAGATTAAAGGGGATGTCCTCAATTATGATAAGATGTTCAATACTGTACACCTAAAACACTTTAAAAATCAGCAAGGTATGGCTTGCATATATAAATTCTCAAATGAAATTAATTTACATATTACAAAGTTATCACATTTTGAATATAAAAAATTATCTAGGAAATATCAAAGACTACTGTTGAACTGTCTGAGCTTACCCACAGTTTTTTTTTTTTCTAGGTCTGAGTCTACTGAAAATATTTAGAATTAATGACTTCCACACTTCCAGATGTAAAACAGATATGCCTCCATTCATTAAAAAAATTGTAAAGAAAACAGATGATCACATATTTTGCAGTATTAATGGTCAATAATAAAAGGGTCATTGAAGGAGGATTACATGAATGAAATGTCTTGCAAAGGCATGTCAACTAATTCATAGACTCATTATAAAGTAAGCAAGATCTGTATAGAGGTGCTAGTTTTAGTCTTTTGTACAATATATTAGAGAAGTGAAACATGAAGTGACATGACTTTTATAACATCACACAGTTAGCTGATGGTAATGCAGAAATATGAACTCCATTTAACTCTCAGGCCAATGCTACTGTCAGTAAAGAGGAAAACTCATTCAAATTATGCTAACCAAAACTACACAGTAGCCCACCTGAATATAAACAATGTTCAAATGTGTAAAACCTAGCACAAAGAACACATATATTATCTATACTGACATATTTAACCACAATAAAGAAAGATAATTTAGAAATTATTTCATTATCTATATGATAATATTATTTGAAGATTTGGGCATGCAAAAATTGAAGATCTTATTGAACAAACAGAAAGTTGTTGTGGGATATATCACTTTATGGTGGGTAAACAGTGACCATTAGGAAAGCTGATTGGTTTTCTCATCTCTTTTCTCCACTTCACTCCCAGAAGGGAAACCAATTTCACATTTCTACAGGCACAACGATGGGAAATTAGGCTGAGGCCTGCTGGAAGGGAAAATAATGTAGGAAGGATTGTTCAATATCACTAATCATCAGGGAAATACAAATCAAAAGCACAATGAGACATCATCCCACACCTGTTAGGATGGTTATTATTTAAAAAAACCCCAAACAAACAAACAAACAAAACCCCACAAAAGACAATGAAAGTATTGGTAAGGAAGTGAAGAAATTGGAACTAGTTGCAATGCAAAATGGAGCAGCCACTATGGAAAACAGTATGAAGCTTCCTAAAAAGTAAAAGTAGAATTACCACATGATCTAGCAATCCCACTTCTGGGTATTTATCCAAAAGAACTGAAATCAGGATCTTAAAGAGATATCAGCGCTCCTATGTTCTCTGCAGTGCTGTACACAAGAGCCAAAATGTGGAAATAACCTAAATATACATTAACAGATAAATGGATAAAGAAAATATGGTTTATAAATATTAAGGAATATTATTCAGCCTTTATTGTTCAGCATTCAGGAAATCCTGTAATATGAGGCATGAATGAACCTTGAAAATATTATGCTAAGTGGAATAAACCAGTCACAGGAGGACAAATACTGCTTGATTCCATCTATACGAGGTATCTAAAATAGTCAAACTCATAGAAGCAAAGAATAGAATGGTGGTTGCCAGGGCCTGGGGGAGGGGGAAATGGGGAATTTCTTATTAACTTGTATAAAAGTTCAGTTATACAGGACAAATAAGCTTTAGATATCTGATAAATAACATTGTGCTTTTAATTAACAATACTGTATCGTACACTTAAAAACCTACGAAGAGGTTTTTAAGTTTCAATGTTAAAATTACTAAACAGAATTTTAAAAAGAAAAAAAGAAGAATGTAGGGTGAATGAAAGGAAGGGGAGGTAGAGAGTTCTAGGGAGAAGATCTCCCCCAACAATGGTGGCTGGAGGTTGCAAGGGCAGTAGAGAGCAGTATCCTGCTTGCTTATATTATCCAGGGAAGATGGCATTACCTAAAAGAAAAATTTCTGTACGGTGCCATTAGAAAACTTGACCTTAGATTTGGTGGCTCAACCTAGGCAGAATTACTCTCGTGAAAATTTGGTCACAGTTTAAAGGAGCCACCCACTGCCAAGGAAGCATGCAGGCTTGGACACTGCTCTCAATGCGGTGTGGGTCAAGGTACAGAGGCCCAACCCCCAGTGTTCTAGAATGTGTAAGAGCCTCACTGGGAATTTCCCCAGTGCTCGTGGGGCAGGCAACGTCAAAAAATTGAAGTGTTTCAACTTCTCACCAGTAGGTGAAGAGAAGATTGGAACTGACTACATTTGATTTACAGAAAAAGTCGTACGTTTCTTACACTCCAGTATAGGTGTTGCAAATTCATGCTTTTTAAACAGAGTTAAGGTAAATAGGGGAATATATCCATGATTTGTGGGTCCAACTTGAAGAAGATTATCGTGATAGGATTCTGTTTCTAATCACTCTGACCATTAAAATAATCTATTATTCCAGTTCAATATTTCCTGGAAGGATTGGTACAGATACCAAAGTCACTCTATGGCTACAGTTTATGGTGTTTAGAATTCGATATGTTACTTGAAACAGGCCACAACAGAATGTGGCTGAATAAGGCAGGAAAGGGGTTATGCATAGATTAGTAAAATTTTATTGACCCCCCCCGAAAATAATATAACATGTGGAGATATCCAATGATAGGTTTGTGATGCTATCATCTCATTTAAAATAGGGTGCAGTTCATAAATTTATAAACTTTTCTCAGTTTAATTTCCCTATTTATTTTGTTACAATACTCAGAATGGATGTTTTCTATTGACTTTCTAATTAAATGGCATGAACAGATTAATGTCATCAAATCTAAAGGATATCATGACTAGCTAACAGTAACAGATTAATCCAAAATGCACTTATGATTATATACAGAGATACAGAGTTGGGTTAAATGGACGTAGGAAGCTAGGGAAAATGACACAATTGTGCATGAGAAATGCTTGTCTTAACTGGTGCCTCCTCTACTTGCAGTATCCCTAGCGAACCAACAAGGATTTTAACTTTAATTATGTTCTTAACCTTTTTTGATACTCATGTGTTCTGTACTATTCCCTTTATAAAGTTATTTAAATGTATCCCACTACTCAGACAATGGATTTTAACATAAAATATCATCAATTTACACCAGGAAAAGTGTTTCTTAATAAATACAGGAAACGTGTGAACCAGTGGCAATATCATCATCGTCATCATCTTCCTGAGCATATATATAGAAGATACAAATTCCACTTCATAACATTATTTGACAGACAAAATGCGCAGAGCTTTGCTTTGACTTCTGAGTTGTAACTTTAAATCATGTGCAAAATTGGACAAAAAGGAAACTATGTTTTGAAAAGTAAAGTTATAAAAAGAAATCTCCCAATCAAAATTTAAGAGCAAAAAATTCCAATATACTATTCTAGAGTATAAGAAAATACATTTTTTTTTTTTTACAAAGAAGGAGAGTTTTTAAAAAAATCATAACCTAAGTACTCATCACTAGAAATATTACAACATGGTCAATTTCTGTGCATAAAAATGTTGTTTTTATATTTTGCTTATTTTGAGCCAAAGACACTATATAATTATTATGAATGGTATAATCAAAACTAAAAGAGTGAACTTTAAATACATAAATTATTTCATCACTTGAAGAGTTAAAGGATAGAAATAAAACAGAGAAGTCATTTCAAACAATAAAAAATCAATAACCATTTTATCACCCTAAGAGAAACTTTACAAAAATAAAATGAATTCTGTGTTAAGTTACTTCATAAGAAGTGCCAGTATTCTGTTAACATCACGAAGAAGAACTAGCAAATAATTCACTTTGGCTGGATGGATGTTCAACACATAACAAATGTTATTTGATGGTAGAATTCTATTCAAAAAGTTCTCACAGTAAACAGAATGTAATTTCAATCTATATATATAATATAGTATATACAACATATTACAATTATTCATTTTTCCATTAATAAACCAGAGTTGTTTAAGAAGACACCTTAACAGCAATATCTGTCAAATAATAGAGAAAAAACTCAGCTATTTTCCCTCCAGCTCTTTAAAATTCACGTAGAGAAATGATCTCCTCTAATTCAGAAGCAAACATGATTAACAATCACAAAAAATCATGGTAACATATTTTAGATGAATTACACAAAACTTTCAGATGTATACCATCTAATTATAAGAAGTCTTTTTGATTAAAATGAATAAAATTAGATCTATTTCACTTATGTTAATCGTACCAACATGGGACTTCATTGTTGTTTTTTTACGAAGTTATTTTGACCACTTTTTCTCATTTTATCTTTACAGCACTTCAGTAAAATAGATAGGGTATTCCTGCTTTCTTCTCTCTCACTCACATCCTCACTCAGTGCCAGCCATGCTGGCCTCCCTGCGGTCTTATTATTCCTGGCACACACCAGGCAGGCTCTTGCTCTGGGCCTGTGCCCTTTTCATTCCTCTGCCTATAATACCAATAACTCCAAGCTCACTCCTTCCTCTCCTTGGGGGCTTTCCTCATTTTTTGCCTTCTTGGCGAGGCCTTCCCTGACATCCCATCTAAAATTTCAACCCTACCTTCCTATTTGGCATATCCACCCTCCTTGTTATCTTTTTCTCCTTAGCACTTATTACCACTTATTATGTGATACTTACAAGTAGGTTTTACTTTCTGTCTCACCTACTGAAATGTATGGTCCATGTTTTCTTCATTCATATTCCACAGGACCAAGAGAGGTTGCTCTATAGACCATGTATTTACAAACACACACACACACACACACATGCGCACGCGCGCGTGCGCTAGAACTTAGATATCTCAAGCACCATACCTGACAGTGACGGGGATCTAGTAAAAACTAGAGAGTAAAAGAAAACAAAAGTAGCCTAAGAGGAAAAAAAAGCAAATTCATTTTCTTCCACCACTCTCAGTGTAACTTAGTATATATATGAAAAACGTGTAGTCTGATATGAAAATCTGCATTCCCACAGAATATTCTTTCTGCTCCAGCCTCGTCACTACATCTGGAACATGGCTGTACTCCGTCACTATAAATAAGTAAAATATGAACTGTGTAAAAAATTAACCAATGAAAGAGATAAAAGTCTAAAAAGATCTGTTTCAGTTCCTGGAGAGTTCTTTGCCCTCAGGAGCTTACAGTCTGTTCTTAGACATTACCTGAAAGTTACCTGGAATTCTCTGGGAGGGGAGGAGGCATATCTGTAACCCACACTTAGTTACGGTACTGGTTCTGACAGAAGCCTGCAGAATCAACCAATGTATTCTGCATTTCTATATTTCTCTTACTGAAACTAGAAGAAAATACACATTGTCAAAAAAGTTATTAAATAATGGGTTTTCTTTCCGTAAATACATCTTTCTCCTAGTTCTTCAGGTTTATTTTATATTTTTGTTCATTCAGACCCTGACCAAACTTTTCCTCCACAGTCAACATCCTCTATCCACTGCCCTTCTAGGCTGTAACCACCGTGAAAGCAAGGTGGAATTATAGAATGATAGAATTCTAGGATATACCTGTAGAGTAGTTACTGAAGAAACGTTTTGACCCATTTGCATTCTTTATTATTTCCCATATTCCTGATATTCTCACCTCTACTCCTTCCTAAAACCTTCTTTCTGAACTCCCTTTTTATCACCTCCATCTACCTTGTCAGTATATTACTGCTGCATACCAAGAGGTTCTTACAGTTCCACAGTAAGCACCTCCGTGTTCTCCCCCAATAAGAAACAATATCTCATGCAGGGATGAATTCAAGTACTGTAAGGCCTGAAGCTTATGCAATTTTAAGAAAAAAGAGAAAATTATGAATACAAAATTGATACATGTGAATATTTATTAAAAGGACAAAATAAATCACAACAAGTTACAGAAGTTAAAAAGCTGACAAATGCCACAAACATCACATATGTTTTTTAACTTCCTGGAGCCTTGGAAGGGACATGTACAGGTGAGGAAGGAGCCCTGAGACGTAAGGGTCATGATTTATCCATTCTGATTTCATTCCTTTCATTCTATGTAATTAGTCTCACATTCTTAACTCTAGGGCTCACATTTCCATCTTATGTAACATACATGACTTATTATAGCACACATACTACTGTTTTGCTTCCTCTTTCCACACCCTAGACTGTATGATTCTTCTCAAGGTTCAATCTCTCTGCATCTCTTCAACAGATAAAGTGTCTCAAAAGTATGCATTACAGAAGGGCCTTGTGGAGGGCCCCTTTCACTTAATGCTGAACACCCAGTGAGTTTCTGTGATTTGTCAACAGCCATAAAAAGGAGTTGATGAGAAAGATCAGTCCACACACCGGGTGCCAGACACCTGTCATCTGACACCTACACCACGATTCTATTCACTAACAAGATATGCTTTCAGTGACTTACAGACCATGAGAGTTACATAAGCAGATATTCATTGTATGTATGTCCATAGACTTTAGTCAGACATGAGATTAACAAATTGTTGATAAGAAGAAAAACTTAGAAGCCTTTTTATAAGACTAGCCAAAAGTATGGTTTTACGGTTAGAAGGTGATATATTTACATGGGACATGACTTAACCACTTCAGGTTTTAAATTTTTAAAAAATTTATTCAGGCCTAATAAATACCTAAAATGATATTCCATTATAGCAGAATACCTCTAGCAGATCAATGCTCCCTTACAGGAAGCCTGAACTTTGTGAGATTAACTGTCATCTATGAAAATAATTTCGTCTATCCTTAACAAAGTAGTTTCTTTAGTCTAGATCTTCATAGTTAACTAAGCATGAAAAATACATCAACTTCTTTCATACTCACAGTTAACCCCATGAGATAGGTCTTCAAACCTCCTAACTGAAACATCAACCTATCCAGATGAGATAAAAGGAGACTCAAAGGACATAAACACCTTGCCTAACATCATGAGGATGACATTAATTCAGAGTCTTCTGACTTCAAATCTGTGCTTTTTCCATTAGGAATATTCCAAATCCCTGCAGTTCAGAGCTCAGACCTGACCATGGTCAATTATCTACGCATGTTCAGAGAGAGGGGACGGAATTCAAGCTGAAGTAGCACATACTATTATTATCATCAAAGATCTCCAAAGTAAGTACCATCTTTTCACTACTTCTGTGAAATACTGTATCAAACACCATATTAAATGTTTCTGACACATTATTTGTAAACCTGGTAACAATTGTGCAGCCACTATTATTATCCCGATTTCCCAAATGAGAACACCAAAGTACTAAAAGTTAAACAACTTATCCAGGCAAAAAGTACCAGAGCTCAATCTAAATCCTGATGTGTCTGACTCTAAAAACATTCTCTTTGTATAATGAAGACCTTGAAGCACTGGCTGTTTGAAGATTTTTTTACAGCTATTAAAGACAGTTCAGCATCCTTGCTTCCAAAACAACAACTCCAAGTTCATACACACCAAAATGTAGCCTGTTATGGCATACTGATTAGAAAAATCCAGAAATTTAAAAACAGAAACAACTGTTAATCATTAATCAGTATCACTTGAACATACATATATATTTCAAGCTATACCACTCTTATTGATAAAAGCAATCAAATTAGGATATGGAGTATTATACATACTAAAAAATGTGTAAAAAAAAAAGGGCAAATATTTCATTTTCTTGATGTCCCTATCGGAAATACTGACAAACATAATTTCCTCTGATTAATTTCAAAATAAATGGATAAAGAAGAGGAACATCTTTCTTTGTCCTGGCAATACAGCTAATCATTAATATGTAAGTATGATATCACTGTATCTTAAAAATAGTATATTACAACCTACCAGTCCAGGTACCCACAATTTATATTCTTTCTTTCCAGAAGATAGTTTCCTAAATATTTTTTAGAAAACTCCTTGTATCAACAAGAAATATGATCTTGTGCCATGTGTACCTGACACACTATCTTGCAGGAATTCTGAGAAATCTCATGCTAATGACCAATCCGTACCTGGTAATCCCCCTGGAACAAGAATAAGGAAGCTCACTCATCTGTGTGGTGTGTTTCCTGGTCTCCAGCTTTGATCATTGCCATGTCATCTGTAACATATGCCAAAAAAGCATAAGCAGAAGTAGAGGCTTTCTTGCCTCGGAACATTATCCTTTAAGTCACACAGGAGTGTGTCCTCTACTGGAATTAGCTCTTCTACCATAGTTCTTCAGGACAGGGAATTCCAGAGGCGAACTTCTAAAATCAAACCCACCATGCCAAGATCACCTAACCTCACCTCCACTCCAATCACTGATTCTCAAATATAAATTCAACAACATTTGCTTGCCCGAAAGCCTGTCAGTTCATCTTTAAGAGGTGCTAACTAGCCGAATCAATATCCCCTACACCGAGACAACTAGAAACTGAGAATTTGGAAATATCCATGAACTAGAATTTATGCCACAGGTACATTTCCTCACAGAATAGCATATAGACAAACTAAGATAAACTAATTTCTTTACAGGCCTACCTACTGGCCTGGGAGAAGGTAATTTTCCACATAGCTCTGGCTAAATCCTTAAGCAAACATTGTATATCATTGGTTTTAACTTTTTGCTCTCCTAGTCTATGTTCCTATTGATTCATTAAGAAGCTTCTTGAAGCTACATTCAGAGCTTAACACTATATTCCTATCTTAGCTCCAAACAGCATTCATTGTCCAAACAAATATGATTTTATTATCAATAATAAAGACACAATTTATCTTCAAAATACTTCAACTAAATTGATTTTCAGCTGGAAAAACCTAACAATATAAACAAATATCTGTTTTTGGTTCAATGGCTAAAACGTGTTTAGTTCTTATGGATTCACTGTTCTCTTATGAAAACTGTTGAAATATGAAAGGTATCATGCAGGTAATATATTTCACAATTATGATGTTATGATACACAATATTAGGGGGAAAATCATTTGGAGAATAAGTTCAGAAGTCCAGCGATTAAATAAACCTTAGAACCAATGATATGCACATAAAGGATTAGGTTTGGCCCATTATACTTCCTAAACAAACTTTTATTTTATTTATATTTTCTACTCTTCCTTTTCTGGAGCTATAAAATTGTTGTAAGTTGATATAAAATGATGCAACTTGTTAATAAGTCTAACAATTGCTATGTGTTAATTTTTTTTAATGTCCTAATGTATTTTATTGTATTGATTCAAAATACAATGATTAAATCTCTAAGAAGAACAAAGGTCCAGCATTGTGAACCCATGGAAGACTCAAATAGATAAGACACAATATAAAAATTTTTTTTTCTAAATTAACCTATACCTTCAATATAATCACTACCAATTTTCAACAGAGATTTTCCTGAAAACTGACAAGCCGGTTCTAGAATGTATATGCAAGACCAAAGGTCAAGAATTGTCCCAAGAGGATTTTGAATAACAACAGTATGGTAGATTACCTACCATATGTCAGGACTTAAAGTCATCATAATTACAACAGTGTGACACTGATGTATGGATAGACAAATAGACAAGCTAGAACAAACATCTCATAAAAGACCCACACATGTACAAAAAAATCAATATATGACAGATGGGGCACTGTAGATCAGCGGGAGCAACGATACACTCTTCAATAAATGGCGCACCGGCAACTGATTATCCATACTGATGGGGGAGAAAACTAAAGTTTCTAGTCAGAGCACGATAGACTGAAAAGAACTTAATTCTGTGTCTATAAGGACATTATATAAAGAGTACGATTTCACAATTTTTAGAAGGAAATATAGGCTAATATTTGAAGACTTCAGGGCAAGGAGAATTTCCTAAATAATACAGAACATTTATAAAACTTAATAGGAAAAAATAAGCCAACTATGTTAAAATTTCAACTTAAAAAAAAAAAGACACTAAAAAAACAAGCCACGTACTGGGAAAAGATATTTACAGCCTACATACTTGACAAACGATTATAACCAGAATACATAAAGATTCTCTAAAATTCAATTTAAAAGACATAAACAATCCAAATAAAGAATAAGCAAAAGAACAAGCAAATCACAGATGAGGAAAACCCAAGTGCCAACAAGATTAGTAACATATTATCATACTCAACATGACTGAAGGTAAGGGGAACGAAGAAAACAATGGCCTATCATTTCACATTATATTTGAAAAAGAAAATGTTGAGAAAGAGGAACAAGGATATAAAGGTACAAGAACACTAATTTACTACGGATGAATGTAAACATAGCGTAACACTTTGGAGTGCAACTTGGAAAAATCAACTACTGTTGAAGAAACCACACAACGTTCTCCTATATTATTTAATAAGGTAGTCACTATAACCCAGGAATTGAACTTCTTCTAAATTTTTTTACACTTTTATTATAGAAGAAACTTCTGTACATGTGCAAAAGGAGACTAATTCAAAAAATTAATTACAGCATTGTTGGAAATAGTAAAAAAACTCATATATAACCGAAATAACCAGAGAATGTTTAAATTAAACTGTAGTAGAGACATACAGTAATAGAATTCTGCCCTGAAGTGAAAATAAATAACCAGAACGACATGTGTGTACATGTAGCTATTTTAGATAAACCATTTTAGATAAAACTCATAAACTCTGGAACTAAAAAAAGTGGCAGAAATACATGTACAGTAAACTATCATTTATATAAAATTTCATAAACAAGCAAAATGAATCCTTATAAAATTTATGAATACATACATAAAACTATAAAGAAAAGCAAGTGAAGGGTAATCTCAAATTAAGTCTAGTGGTTTATTTTGGGCGAGTAAGAGAGGTTTGGGAGAGGAGAGGTGACTACAGGAGGCTTTAATTGGTTTATAGGTACTTATCTCTCCTAAAAATATGAAACAAATAGGCAAAATGTTAAGACTTAAAACAATATGGTGAGTACATGGTTGTTTGCCATATTATGCTCTACAGCTTTTTTGTACACTCAAACACTTGTAATGAAAATTACAGGTCAGTGCCCAATTAACTGTTAAACTGCATACATCAAACCATGAATGCTGAGACGCTCCCCCTGCCCCACTTCCATCGGGGAAGGCAGAACAGAAGGTGTGTGATGTGGAGCTGCGCATCCCAATAGATGAGAAATCTTATAAGGCAAATGTTTTTGTTTTTGTTTTGCGGTACGCGGGCCTCTCACTGTTGTGGCATCTCCCGTTGTGGAGCACAGGCTCCGGACGCGCAGACTCAGCGGCCATGGCTCACGGACCCAGCCGCTCCGTGGCATGTGGGATCTTCCCGGACCGGGGCACGAACCCGCGTCCCCTGCATCGGCAGGCGGACTCTCAACCACTGCGCCACCAGGGAAGCCCCCAAGGCAAATCTTTTAAGGCAGTTTTCCTGATTGTGGAGGAGGCCCAGACTAAGGAAAATCACATCCACTTTCAACGAATTAGCAAACATCAAACCCTGACTTCCTGTGTTTACCGTGTAACGGAGAAATGCAACCACTGAGTTGCTTCAGTAAAATTTTCCAAGATTGAGAGCAAAACTCACTCACCATTTAAGTGCAAATGAATCAGGTGGAGACGTGTCAGGCAGCAAACATTTCCATGTAGGACTTGCTATTTTGAGTTTAGATTTTAATTTATAATTTAAAACTCATCTGTTTTGTGCCCTTTACCCTCTCTCCACCAGACAGCCACCACAAAGATTGGGAGATTCTGGACTGGTGAAGAACCCAGTAGACACCTGTAGATTCTGGGTTGTACTGGCAAAAACAGGATCTAACTATTGAGTCAAGATAGCATCGTGAGTCTCACAGAAACACTACCAAGAGTTGTAATAAAGATTTATGTTTTAAGAGAAAATAAAGTAAATCTGGAAATCATAAATAACAAATTATACGTGTGAGTTATGTAACAACTGCACTCTAATAATCAGAGGATCTATAGTCATAGAGAGGCCTGGCTTAGCACTTGGCAAAACTTTGGGAGAATTAATAAATAATACAATTAATAAAAGTAAAATCTTAAGTCACACGCACACAGCTTTTAATGATTTCCCACTTTACCCAATGAAACAAACTGCAAAACTATTATTTCCAAAAAAGATGATGACTTTAATGGCAGTCTCTGAGTTTATAAAATCACAGATGTAATTTTAGGTGCATTTCACTTTCCTTTCTTGAATGAGTTTGTATTATATCTATTATTAATTTAGGTGCATGAACTTAAAAATGGTCACATAAGCTGCCAAATGCAAAGAGCATCACTTCATCACAGAGCGCTTCACTGAAATTGTACATAAAAATCATCCTGATTTGTAGCATTTGCTGATTCTCATGGTGTAAGGACAAAGAAGGGGATGAAATTTTATCTTTAAATTATTCGAGTATCTTTGTCAACTATATCAGGCAAAGTTACTGTTGCAAATTTTATCTTAAAATAAAAATAGCATATTCATTTCTTTCTGAAGCATGCTATCAGAAAGCAATCATATCACTCCCATCCTTACAAACAGGCCTCAATTCCTGTATCTTAACTAGACTGCAATACCAACAGAGTAGTATTAGGCATGACAGGATCATAGTCATAGAAAATTCACAGAGACCCAGTGTTTGCTCATAATGGTTATTTCTTGATTCATATAGACTTTTCCTTCATTTAGCTATGTGGCTAAACCTCCAATTTTCTCTGTTGTATGAATACCATTAGAATATTTTTAATAATATGCTTTCAGTTATATATGTGGTGATGTCCTGGTAAACTGGCATTCTGAAAATCAACAGGCAAATAAATGGACAAAAAAGGCCTGATTCATAGCATTTGCCTGTTTTCATGTTGTAAATACTGTCACCATGGCCAATTCAAGCTAACAATGTGATGGTACTGAGTGTGAAGTTGGGAAGAGATATTCAAAACATCTCTTAGTGAGTTGGGCAAGCTGCTTCCAGCAGAACACTGTGATGAATAAATACTGGCTCAAATTTGTGTTTATTCGAATTGTCTATCAAAATATCTAGGGATTTTTTTTAGTAGGTTCCAATATATTTAATTTAAGACAATGACAGGGAATAATCTTAACATAATTGAGTTTCAAACAATAACAGGCAACATTTTATTAAACGATGAAATGACAGAAAAATGCTTTCTAAATAACATTTAATTTAGGATAAAAACAGAAGGATAGACTGAGGCTGCTTTATGATAAATATATTCGTGGTAAGCAATCTAACTGAAAACTCGTAAACTATATCTGTGTTAGGTTTTGGAAAATGCAAATGACCACATCGTCTAATTAATGACTGAAAATTATCATTGTGTATCTTGAGAATCAAGCTGTAACCTTTTACTGAAAGAAACATCATTTTATGGCCCATAAGACACATCTGTAAAGTTCATTACTTTAAAATACTTTATGATGTAATGAGGTGAATAGAATAGTACCTAGCACAGGAGTTGGCAATTTTTTTTCTCGAAAGGGTCAGAGAGAATATATATATTTTAGGCTTTGTAGACCATACAGTCTCTGTTGTGAATGCAGTTCTGCTATTGTAGTGGGAAAACACCCATGTTCAATATGTAAATTAATAATCCTGGCTGTGTTCTAATGAAACAATGTTTACAGAAACAGGCAGCAGATGGATTTGGCTTGTGGGTCATCCATAGTTTGCTGACCTGACTTTACCATGTACTGAATCATGTGATGTTTTTATGGCTCTGATTTCAATATAATTTTTCCTGGTGTTTATGAAACACTAATCCTTTTAATCAATGTGTTTTTTAAAAATATAATGTTGCCCCAGTCAGTAAAAAATCTTGACTAATTACTGTTTCTTAAACAAGATATTCCCATAGCAATCCAACTGCCAAAAAGGACAATGCAACTGAAAATAAAATGAATATAGCGGTGGACATATCCTCCTTTATATTACTCTACCAAAATATCATAATTAACCAAAAGGAGAGTTTTACCTAGACAGTAAAGAAGCGAAAACTTTCATATCAAATTAAGATATATTTAATATGAGCACATTCATTTTAATTTACTCTGAAATCCTTATTCTTACCTTCTACAAGTTTCCCTGTCTGTTCTGCACTTCCCCCAGGAAGAATGTTGGCGATATAAGCTCCAATTTCTCCGCTATGTCCAGGGATTTCTTTACCACCCACAATTCTAATTCCTAATCCATTACCTGTATTGAAAAATTAGCAAATTATTAGCAATAAGTTAAGAAACAACAGTTATCACAAGTTGTAAGGTGCACAAAAAATGGGTTCTAGTATGTAGAAGTTAACTACAATATGAATATTGGAACTGGATACCAATATCAAAAGAACAATATTCTGATTTCAATAATAGTTGATAGGAAAGAGAACTTTCTGAGATCTTGGTCGGATCCATAATGATTAATTTGATATTAAAAAATAATTTTTATTTTAGCCATATTCAGTAATATAATAAGGCTCTGTCCATTTTGATCAGATATTTTATAAAAATTTTGTAAGAGGATGTTCCCAGTATAAGAAATTCCACAGCATATAATTCATTTATGATATCAAGGAGCATTTAACTTACAAAAAGATACTAACGGCTATCATAAATTGAGAAGACACAATCTAAACATATAAATGACTGCAACTGATAAAGTGAAAACACGATCATAACTCATGAATTATTATTATTATTTTTTTTTGCGGTACACGGGCCTCTCACTGTTGTGGCCTCTCCCATTGCGGAGCACAGGCTCCAGACGCGCAGGCTCAGCAGCCATGGCTCACGGGCCCAGCCGCTCCACGTAAGGTGGGATCCTCCCGGACGGGGGCACGAACCCGTGTCCCCTGCATCGGCAGGCGGACTCTCAACCACTGCGCCACCAGGGACGCCCATAACTTATGAATTATTATTCACATTTCAGCCTTAACTCAAAAACTAATACTGTTTATGCATTAATATGGCACTTAGTACAGGGACAATAAAAGCATTCTTGATTGATGAGCAACTGAGGAAACTGTTCCTTATTCCACAGAACAGATTTTTCTGTAATTAGCCACATGGAAGAAAGATGGAGAATGATTATTGTGAGAAATCTAACTGAGACAGAAATAAACTGTTGATATTTTATCTTTTTAAAGAAATAATCTAAAAATTAGCTAGTGTTTACAGCACCAGATATATTTTTGTTACAAATGTCAAGATTTTAAAATGAAAGCACTAAAAGAAAGCAGAATTCTCCTTCACTGAAGACACAATTATCTCTTTAAAATAAACTTCATTCCATTCAGTGATTGAAGTGCCATTTTCAACTCTTTCAAAATCTCCAAAATTAAAAGCCAGCTCTCTTCCAAATCCTGTTCCCTTCCTACTTAACTCTGCAAAAACCATCCCTGTAGTCAGCATCAACACAGTCCAAACATTCAACAAGTAGTAGCGGAATTATGGAACCCTTCTTCATTTATCTAGTAGGGATATATTTTGGTAAAATACTGTTTCTTATTTCTAGGTGGTGTGATACTTCCAAATGAATTTTGTCTTTCCTTTTCTCCCTCCCCGCCTCCTTCCCTTCCATCTTTCCATCCTTGTTTTTCCCCTCTTTTCTCCCTCTGTTTCCCTAGAAACCTCCATCCTTACCCCCCAGACCTACTTTTACAATAGAGCAAGTGCTCTGAAAAATGATTTAGCCTCAAAACAAAAACAAAAACAAAACAAATTAACTGTGTTCTTCTACAATGGGTTGTCAAGGGTCAGAGTTAAGTAAGATACTAGCTCTCTCTGGCCCCACTTGTGGAGCTTTTCTGTCACAAGTTTCTTGGTTCAGTGTTACTGTTCTTTGTAGAGATTAATTGATGATACAAGCTGAACATAACTGGATGAATGAAGACTATCATCTACTATATGATTTTTAGTCTCAACTAAGCCTGGATAGAGACAGTTGATTTCTTAGACATTAGCCTTTAAAGATTCACCAGGACTGATTCTACAGTAAGACATCAGATAGATACTAATAAAGGGTAGAAGATGAAGAAAAGTTATTAGCCACTCTTCATTCAATTAGGTTAGCCTAGTTTTTTTCTTTTTTTAGCGTATTAAGACATTTTAGAAATTACAAAATGAGGACTTAAAAATAGCTGGTCATATTTAAAGGGTTATTCTATGGAATTTATCCAAAAAAATAAAACTAGATTCTTAATCTAAGGTTTGGTTTCACTTTCCATGGTTGAATCACTCACAAGTTGTAGTTCATCACTTATTAAAGATCTCATAAAACCCACACAGATACTGAATTTCTAAGTAGTCAGTATAACCATATCAATTTTAAGACATGGTCAGTCTGAGATCCCAAAAAATGATTCATGAGATTTCCTTAGTGTAAAGCCACAGTTTCAAGACCTTGCCTTATATCAAAGTCTATCATAATTTACGCTAGACTATAGTGGAGTATATACAGTGCTTGTGGCATGGGTCCTACTTCTTTCTTTTTTTAATTTTTAAATTTTACTTATTTTATTTATTTGGTTTTGCCAGGTCTTAGTTGCGGCAGGCGGGCTCCTTAGTTGTGGCTTGCCAGCTCCTTAGTTGTGGCACATGGGCTCCTTAGTTGCAGCAGGTGGGCTTCTTAGTTGCAGCTCAAGAGCTCCTTAGTTGTGGCTTGCCAGCTTCTTCGTTGCAGCTAGTGGGCTCCTTAGTTGCGGCTCACCAGCTCCTTAGTTGTGGCATGCGAACTCTTAGTTGCGTCATTCACGTGGGATCTAGTTCTCTGAGCAGGGCTTGAACCCTGGCCCCCTGCATTGGGAGCGCAGAGTCTTAACCACTGCGCCACCAGGGAAGTCCCACTTATTTCTTTTTAAGCTTAAAAATTAGAATATAAATGTAGCTCATAAAAATAATTTCAGCACTATATAATATATGGTGCAGCCATATGCTTAGAATCTACAAAGAGAATTGTTATACCTTGTAAAGGTATAGCTAAAAAGTAGAACTTCAAAATCTATTAACGTGACTATTTTTAAAAATTTGATTATAGTTTCATTCTGTAGATGACATTGTCTTGAGGATTAAGTAGCTGGGTCCTTCATGTCATTTGATTTTTAGTGACCGAGTACATTCTAAAACCCTGTAGTAAAGGATGTGTGATAGGAAATTACAATCATACCTATCTTAATAAAGTAGCATGACACAATAATTATTTAATTTTGTAAGATGCAGGTTCATGCTAGTGAATTCAAAACTTTCTAAATATACTTTATAAGCTTCAGTGTCTTTGGTAAAATGGGAGTAATATATAGCCATGAAAATACTATGAGAAATGATATTTGATATACAGTTGACCATTGAACAACATGGGGATTAGGGGTGCTGACCCTCTGTGCAGATGAAAATCCTCATATAACTTATAGCAGTCTTCCGTAGACAAGGTTCGTCTGTATACTCGGTTCCATATCCCTGGATTCAACCAACCATGGATTGGGTAGTACTGCAGTATTTACTATTGAAAAAATCTGCATATAAGTGGACCTCTGCAGTTCAAACTCTTGTTGTTCAAGGGTCAACTGCATATAGAAACTACTCAGGCATACAGTAAATTTTCAAAAATTACTTTTCCTCTTGTTGATGTTGCTATGGTGGCTCCCACTGTTTTTCACGTATACAATAAAGTAGCATAGAAATATTAAAAATCTGTGAAAGAAAAAGCAAGGTAGAAAATAACAACCCAGGAAAGATAACATTTTTTGTTCATTTTACAATAGTTGCTTGTATCCTACATTGGATGTCACAAATACGAATTTAATTTACACAATTTCTAAGAATTTAAATCTGGACATTTTGATTTAACGCTTATATAGTTGTACATTTTTTTTTTTTTTTTGCGGTACGCGGGCCTCTCACTGCTGCGGCCTCTCCCGTTGCGGAGCACAGGCTCCGGATGCGCAGGCTCAGCGGCCATGGCTCACGGGCCCAGCCGCTCCGCGGCACGTGGGATCCTCCCGGACGGGGGCACAAACCCGCCTCCCCTACAATGGCAGGTGGACTCTCAACCACTGCGCCAACAGGGAAACTTTGATATTTTATGTATTGAATGCAGATAAAATGAATAAAGACACTTCTATAAAGATAAAACACCTCAGCTCAAATCTAAAAAGCAGAATGCCAATAAAAGAGTTGATAAACTCAAGAAGCAACATTAATTTTTAACTGAAATGCTTAAATGTAAATGGTCCTTGATAACTGGTATTTATATTATCATTGTTTTCAACTTTTACAAATTTTTATCAACATAAACTTATTTTCTTCTCTGCTTCTAGTCCATCTAGAAACATTGCTAAAATGCTTCCTCAGTTAGATGCCATGAAAATGCACTGGTCTTGCTCTTGAGTTCACAGTATGGCAGAGTAGAGAGGCCAACAGTTACTATAATGAACATAGGAGCTTTAGGAAAAGAGATCACAAAAAGTTAGAGTAATTTCACACCATATAGGCATAAATGTGGTTAAGGAAGTCTCATAGGGAAATCTGAATTTCTGAAATCCATTAAAATATATAGGAAATATTTATAAAAAAGGAGAAGTTCGATCATAAAAGTAACAAAATCACTAAGAAAAAGTATTACTGTATCTTGATAACCTTAGGATGAACCTTAGGATTTAAATGCATTGGAGACCTTTTTTTAAAATTTAGATTCCATATATATGTGTTAGCATACGGTATTTGTTTTTCTCTTTCTGACTTACCTACTAGGGGCAAGACGGGAATAAAGACACAGACCTATTAGAGAATGGACTTGAGGATATGGGGAGGGGGAAGGGTAAGCTGTGACAAAGTGAAAGAGTGGCATGGACATATATACACTACCAAACGTAAAACAGATAGCTAGTGGGAAGCAGCCGCATAGCACAGGGAGATCAGCTCGGTGCTTTGTGGCCACCTAGAGGGGTGGGATAGGGAGGGTGGGAGGAAGACGCAAGAGGGAGGGGATATGGGGATATATGTATACGTATAGCTGATTCACTTTGTTATAAAGCAGAAACTAACACACCATTGTAAAGCAATTATACTCCAATAAAGATGTTTAATAAATAAATAAATAAATAAATGCATTGCTGTTTTCAAGCGTATGTATTTTATAATTATGGGATCAATATACTATTATGTAGTCACTTCTAAAGTTCTGGTCCAAGATGGCAACACAGGAGGCTCCTGAACTCACCTTGTCTCATGGATACATTGAAAGATACAGCTACACATGGAGCAATTCCCACTGGAAAAAATCCAGAAACTAGCTGAGCAACTCCTACACGGGGGTGAATGAGAAAATACCCACATCAAAACAGGTCCTGGCATACCCTCAACTACTTGGAGCTGTTGAGAACAAAGAAGGCAGCTTGTACAATCACATAGGTTTGATAGACAATCAAGAGTTTGGGCTAGGCGGAATGATAATGTTTATCTCCTACATGAGACCACTCCATCAAGACTGGGAGAGGTGGCTGTTTTATCCAGTGCGCAGAAACCAACACAGAGAGTCAAGGAAAATGAAGAAAGAGAGGAATATGTTCCAAATAAAAGAACAAGATAAAAGTCTAGAAACAGATCTTAGTGAAATAGAGATAGGTTATTTACTTATAAAAAGTTTAAAATAATGGTCATAAAGATGCTCACCAAGGTAGGAGAACAATGCATGAACAATGCGTAAATTTCAACAAACAGAAAATATAAGGACATACCAAACAGAAATTACAGAGCTGAAGAATACAGTAACTGAACTGCAAAATTCGTAGGCCAGTTCAACAGCAGACCAGAGAAGTGAAAGAAAGGACCAGTGAATTTGACAGGGCAGTGGAATCCATCCAAGTAGAGGAGTAAAAAGAAAAAAGCATGAAAAAGAATGAAGGTAGATTAAGGGACTTAAAGGATACCATCAAAATGAAAAGGCAACCTTCGGAATAGGAGAAAATATTTGCAAGTATATTTCTGATAAGGTGTTGATATGAAAATATGTATTACTATATAGAGAATTCATACAACTCAATAACAACAACAAAAAAGCATAAACAGTCTGATTGAAAAAATGGGCAGAGGAAATGTACAGACATTCTTCCAAAGAAGACATACAAATGCCCAACAGGTACACGAAAATGTGTTCAAAATCACTATCAGGGAAATACAAATCAAAACCACAGTGAGATGTGACTACACACCTGTTAGAATGGCTTTTACCAAGAAAAAACAACAAGCATTGGCGAGGATGTGGAGAAAAGTGAACGCTTGTGCATCGTTAGTGGGAGTGTAAATTGGTACAGCCACTATGAAAAACAGTAAGGTAGTTTCTCAAAAAATTAAAGAAAGAACTACCAAATGATCCATGTATCCCACTTCTAGGTATATATCTGAAGGAAATGAAAACAGGATATTGAATAGATATCTGCACTCCCACATTCACTACAGCAATACTCACAGTAGCCAAGAAATGGAAACAATATAAGTATCCATTGATGGATGATTGGAAAAAGATGTGGTACATATATACAACAGAATACCATTCAGCCATGCGAAAGAAGGAAATCCTGCCCTTTGGGACAACATGCATGGACCTTGAGGGCATTATGCTCAGGGATATAAACCAGACAGAGAAGGACAAATACTGCATGGTATCACTTATATGTGGGGAAAAAAGTCAAACTCATAGAAAGAGAGTGGTTGCCAGAGGTTGGGGATGGGGGAAATAGGGAGAAATTGGTAAAAGGGTATACAGTTTTAGCTATAAGTTGGAAAAGGTCTGACTGGTGACTATAGTTGCTAACACTGTATTTTATTTATTATTTATTTTTATTTATTTATTTAATTTTTGGCCACACCGTGCAGCATGCGGGATCTTAGTTTCCTGACCAGGGATTGAACCCACGCCCCCTGCAGTGAAAGCATGGAATCTTAAATCTGCCAAGAAAGTAGAACTTAGTCTCATACACAATGTATTCATAAATCAAATCACCACGATGTACACTTTAAATATCTTATAATTTTATAAGTCCATTATACCTTGACAAAGCTGAAATAAAAAAACTAAAAAAAAAAAGCTGTGCATAAAATAAACATAAGCATACTAAGGAAAAATCTTCACATTTGCATTTAAATTTGCAGTTTAAATCTACTTTAATTTTACATGTTTATTAACATGTTATATTAAAAGCTCTGATATTTTAAAGTCTTACAAAAATGTCATTTCTATTATTAAAATAACATGAAAATATTATGATGTTATAATTAGAGCATTAAGTGTGGACAAAACTAAAATACTTGTCTCATTTCAACACTATCATGTTCTACATCTAAGCATCAAGGAAAAGCAAAATTTTTATCAGTGAACATACTATCTTATGAATAGTAGTCTTTAAATCAATAGAGTTTATTATTCATAATAAAGTTATTACAGAAAGAAGATACACTGCATAGTTTAGTCATGTCATTAGTTGGGCTGAAGAAGAAGAAAGATTATCTCTATACATATTAATGCTAATGAAGTACTAAGGATAATGAAAAAGTCTCCAAAGGATAGTTCAATTAAATCTATTTTTATAGTTCTTGTTAATTATATTCCTGCATAAGGCTGTGAAAATTTAGTTTTATACTCTTGCACTGACTAATGTTATCAATTATCCAAGTAAATATTTAGGAAAATAAACCAAATTATATTAGAAGTCCATAATCATTTCCTTTGCATGTCTTATCAAATGGTACATTAATTCATTAATACTTGAATACGAAGACCTAAAGAATATTTCACTATTTGCTTTTTAACTTTACTTACTTTCGCTCATTATAAGAAAAACATTTCTACAAATATAACAAAGTATATCAATTGCCTTATTAGCAATCCATACTTGACTGTTTCCAGAAACATCAAAATGGCAACACCACATTCATGCCAAATACAATCCAACTCTAAGTCTGGGCATGCAAATTACAAACTCATCTATTCCCATTAACTTTTTCTAATCCAGCCAACTGCTGTATAACATCCTTTTTCCTAGTCTTAAATATGTAAACATACATGAAGAATTTGAAGTGAACATCGTATTTCACATTTCCACAAACAAAAGTTCACCACTTGTCTTTTCTATTGTAGTCTGAATAATATTAAGGCAAAAATGTTGCACGGGATTCATAGCATGTATAAAATGCTATTCACACTTACATCATACTGGATGAGATGGGTCCAAATTGGCCTGCCATAAGACTGAAATGGCCATTGCCATGGGAAATAA
The DNA here is from genome assembly GCF_008692025.1 of Phocoena sinus. Taxonomy (NCBI): domain Eukaryota; kingdom Metazoa; phylum Chordata; class Mammalia; order Artiodactyla; family Phocoenidae; genus Phocoena; species Phocoena sinus. Next base: position 80,960,307 of record NC_045771.1, on the reverse strand, counting down.
GGAAGATAAGTCATGGATATACATCAAAAGACACTGGTATTTTGGATTTGTTGAGCAACATCTTTCAAATGGCAGATGATGTATGTATTGATAAAGTATTTTTACTAAAAGGGCATAGGATTTCCTCTTCCTGAAATGCTTCAGAAATAATTCTCATGAAGAGTAGTTCTCAGGACTTCCACATCATAAATGCACATTTCATTCACACAGTAAGATAAGGATTTTTTCCTTTATTTTAGCTTATATAAGTCAATTGCAAAGCTACAAGCATAAAGACAAAATCTGAGGGGTTTGCACGATACTCCTATAAAAGGCAATTAAAATAAATTTATTCCCTGGAAGCATCATGCTAATTTTCAAGCAATATTACAAAGCTATAGTAATTGAAACAGTATGGCATTGGCATAAGAACAGACATAGACTAATGGAACAGAAGAGAGAGCCCAGAAATAAACCCAGACAAACATGGTGAATTACAACAAAGGAGCCAAGAATACACAATGGGGAAAGGACAGGCTCTTCAGTGAACGGTGTTGGGGAAGCTGCACAGCTACACACAAAAGAATGAAATTGGACCATTATCTTACACCATACATAAAAACTAACTCAAAATGGATCAGAGAGTTGAATGAAACCATAAAATTATTGGAAGAAAACACATGTGGTAAGCTTCTTGATACTGACCTTGGCGATGATTTTTTGGACTGACACCAAAAGCAAAAGGCAACCAAAATCAAAAATAAATAAATGGGACTACATCAGACTAAAAGGCATCTGTACAGCAAAGGAAACCATCAATGAAATGAAAAAGCAACCTACTGAATGGGAGAAAATATTTGCAAATCATATAGTTGGTAAAGGGTTAATATGCAAAATATATAAAGAATGCATACAACTCAATAACAAAAATAAAAACAATCTGATTGAAAAATGGGCAGAAGATCTGAACAGACATTTTTCCAAAGAGGACATACAGATGGTCAACAGGTACGTGAAAAGGTGCTCAAAATCACTAATCATAAGGGAAATGTAAATCACAATGAGATTTCACCTCACACCTGTTACACTGGCTATCATCAAAGACAAGAAATAACAAGTGCTGGTGAGGGTGTGGAGAAAAGGGAACCCTTGTGCACAGTTGGTGGAAATATAAATTGGTGCAGCCATCATGGAAAACAGTACGGAGGTTCCTCATAAAATTAAAAATTAAATATGATACAGCAACTCCATTTCTGGGTATTTATCTGAAGAAAATGAAAACACTAACTTGAATAGACACATGCACCCCCGTGTTCACTTCAGCATTATTTACAACAGCCAAGATATGGAAGCAAACTATATCTTGTCTATTTATAGATGAATGGATAAAGAATATGTGGTATATATACACAATGGAATATTATTCAGCCATAAGAAAGAAGGAAATCTTGCCATTTGCAACAACATGGATGGACTTAGAGGGCACTGTACTAAGTGAAGTAAGTCGGACAGAGAAAGACAAATACTGCATGGCATTACTTATACGTGGAATCTTAAAACAGAAAACCAAAAAAACAAAACAATCAAACTCAGGGATACAGAGAACAGATGGCAGTTGCCAGAGGCAGGGGGTGGGAGGGCATGCAAAATAAGTGAAGGGGGTTAAAAGTACAAATATCTAGCTATAAAATAAATTAAGTCATGGGGATGTAATGTACAGCATGGTGACTATATTAATAACACAATATTACATGTTTGAAAGTTGCTGAGAGAGTAGATCCTGAAAGCTTTTATCACAAGAAAAAAAATTTGTAACTGTTTGGTGATGGATGTTAATAGAATTAGTGTGATGATTATTTCCCAATACATACAAATACTGAATCATTATGAGGTATACCTGAAAGTAATATAAGATTATATGTCAACTATATCTAAATAAAAAATTATTCCATTTAGCAGTACTTAGGGTCCAAAATGAACTGATTCTTTGATATGAAAGTGGATGCTATGAAGTGAGAAAATAGGGTCAATTTATAGATATGGCTTTAATACTGACTTGTTTAGATACTGATCTCATTGATGGCAGGCCAGGACTTGGGGTAGGGTCATCTACTACATGTGTTAAAGAAAAACGTTGTACTGGGAGATGCTTATGTAACCCTATAATGTCACCGGAAAGAAAATAGTTTACACTTATTTTAGGGCAAAGCTATGATGTCCTTTCCCAAATGATAGTTTTACTTAAAAGACAGTAGGAAGAAAAATAATATCCTAATTCAAAATAGAGTATTAAGTGTTCCTTTTGTACTTCTGAACATAATAGAGATTGTGCAGACATACACTATTGACTCGCAGTGAAATATTTCTGTATAAACCATACCCTTTGAGTCCACGTACCTGTGACTTGTTTTTAACCAATAGGACCTGACAAAGGTGATGTGATAGTCACCACAATGATTATAGTATGTAAGACTCCATCTCAGCAGACTAGAATGAATCTTCTGCTGGCCTTGAAAAAAGTAAACTGGGATGTGTGAGGGGGACTGAGTGGGCCCCGCAAATGCTGAGAGTGGTCCGCAGCTGACAGCCTGCCAGAAAATGGGGAATTTAGTGCCACAACTTGGAGGAACTGAATTCTGCCAACAACCTCGTGACCCTGGAAGAAGATCCTCAAGCTCTAGAACAAAACACAGCCTGGCCAACACATAGATTGCAGCTTTGTGAGATCCTTACCAGGGCACCCAGTCCATGCTTAATTTCTTGAACCATGAAAACTGTGAGATACTAAATGTGTGTTGTTTTAAGCCACTAAACTTGTGGTAACTTGTTATGCATCAACAGAAAATTAATACAAAGATGAAAGCTGTATTCTCTGCACAAAATATATAGGGACCTTATCTTGGTAGCAAAACCTGTGGAACATTTTATGTTTATAGTAGCTACCACAGTGATTGAGCAGCTATAGAGGGTAGGAGATAAAGGGAAAATAGGCCATGAATAGATAACGTTTTGCCCTTCATAAATGAAGAGGAAGAGATTTGTGTATCAGTTCTGCAATGCTGGGGTTATGGTATAATATATGTAGCAAGTACACGGCATCTAGGCTGCACTAAATATATAACTGAATGAATAATGAATGGATGAAAATTGAAATGCCTAATTTTCCCCAAGCGGGGCTGATGCATCCGTGACAGTGATGTTAAAAATAATAAATTCGTATTGTATTCTGTTCTTAGAAAATGTCTGTAAAAGTACATTAGCTCAATGAATCTTAAAAGTAAAAGAACAAGAAACCCTCTATTTTACACAAATAAAATAAAGTTTTGTGAGGTTAAGTGCTCAAGACAACACCTAATATATGGCAATGCTAAAGCAGAGCCCAAACTCTTAGTCCAAATAAATAAGTGGCTTAGTGATGAGTCTCCTGTTGGGTTAGGGCCAGGGAACCTGGTTTGGAATCAGACAGGGTGGGTTAGGAAGCAGCATATCCAGCCCTTCCCTTTCTCATTCAGTCGCAGAGGGGAGAGTGATGAGAGACATCACAATCAGGCCATTAAAAGGAGAAACTACCAAGATATAAAAAATGCTGGGGAGTCAGTATCACTCAGTCAGTAATGAGGAGAGGAAACATTTCTGGTTTAGGCAGTTTGCAGATTATACTGTACCATTTAATCTGAAGCTGTAACTGATCAGTTGGGACAGATTGTGCTCATTTTATCAATATAATTTCCATTTTTCTATTGATGCATAAATGTCTATGACTTGTTTATATCTTTATCAGACATTACAAAGATGAAAGTGTTACTTTTTAAGTATTACAGATTTTATCATTTTTGTATTTTACCATTTGTGTTAAAAAGATGAATGGCATATACATATCTGTTAAATGAATAAGTAGTTAATTCTTACATATCTTAGTATACAAATCTATATAGAAGAAAGTATATACAGGCCTGGTACCATAATAATATTATAATTACCACTATTTGGGGGAGTAGTTGAGAAACTGATTTGGAGAGAAAAGTTCTGAATTTGCTGAGTCACTTTAGGGATACTATAAATAAAATCCAGGTGTCCTTATTATTTTTGTGCTACAGGCTAAACCTGCTCTCAACGAGATCAATTTGCTTTTGGTGAAGGAGGTATTCAATGAAGTTCAACAGCTTCTACTGTCCAGTATATGTCAGGGAATATTTTTCACTAAAGAGTTATTTAATAAAATTAATTTGGTTATATTTGTTACCCTATTTTAAAAAACTGTTACTACTATCTGTAATGGAGAAGAAACGTTATATGTTGTTAGGTGACCAGGCTAAGAATAAACATTCCACTGAAATTGTGCTTTAAACAAAAAGTGAGCTGCTTTTATTTATTTTCATCTAGTTTTCTACTACATCAGATTTATTGAACTTTTAGTTGTCAGATGTCTCAAAATATATAACTTGAAACCAATGGATTCTATTTGGTGTCTCTACCTTGTGCCAATATTATTTTATATTTAATATATTATTTGTTCTTAATCTCTTCACTATCATCTTCAGGGATAGAAGGAAAAGGAAAGTAACTAACATTTCTAGAGTTTCTCCTATTTGTCTTACACTATTTTCTGTGTTTTTTAATCATCTCTGTAACTTTTCATGTTAGTTACTATCCATACCATTTCAGGACAAAGCAGCTGAGACTAAGGAAGGTTAGAAACTTGCCTAGGTTGGCTAGCAAGTAAAAAAGCTAATATTAGAGCCCATTTTCTTCTTGAGTCCCACGTCCTTGTTCTTTCTATATAACTTTGCTCATCGCTCTAATTGTCAAGAAAATATTCTAGAAGATCAGTAGAAATCCTTCCTCCTTTAACTTAATCTCATTTCTTATTAACTGCTTTCCATGGCCCATTCATATACATTTTACATTTATACCCTTATATCTAACATTAGCATCACCAATTTATCCTCCTTAACCTGTAGCTTAAACATCTTGAATGCCTTCACCGTATCCTCACAGAATCAATTATTAATTCCTTTAATTTTGCTTTATTAAGAAAAACAGAAAAATATGTTCCTCTATCTCCAGTTAGAAGCATAGCCTATAATGTCACTTCCTTAGCAGGAACACACTTCCACAAGCAATATTTATCTTGACAGATGTCAGGAGAAGTGATGATGTGAATGAGGAACTAGTCCTGACACTAGATACTTCCTTTGTCACTAAGGAAATGCACACAAGCTTTCACTAAGATGTACCAGGAAGGAACTGTGATTTTAGAAGAGATTCAGTCCAAATAGTATTTTATTTCTATAGTTGTATACTTTGTTTATTCCTAAAAATAATTTGAGAGGCTTGCAAGAAAGTATGTCATACATAATTTGGACTGTTGCTAAGAATGAAAGAGGAAAAGCCATCCTGAACGGGAGGGAGAAATTTGGGGCCCAAGGCACCTTCGCAGAATCTGTTCAGTTTCCCAGAACTTGCAGCAGTTACTATGGAACACACATGTTCCCAAATGGACAGTGACACTTTTTCTTTGTGTCCCACGAGAAACAGAAGATATGACAAAATTGTTTTAACTTTCTAAGACTTGGCCTTAAAAAAAAGTTTTCTCATGAAGTGTTCATGTAAATAACATCGGAGGCATGTTAAGTGTATGTCAGCTATAATTTATATCAACTGCATGGAGCAGAGTTCACCACATTTTGGCCTCAGTTCCCTTTTATTTTATATACCACGTGTGAGGACAGCAGTGCAGTCTCAAATAAAAGTGATCAAACATTTTTATTTGATCACCTGGTGCAACTTATTTGATTATGGTTAAGCTTCTTTCAGAATTCAGCTTTGAAGCAAACAAGACAAAATCATGCTTCAATGATTTCAACGATACCCATACCACCTATCAAATTAAATTCAGATTCTTTACTTGTCTGGGCCACCATGATCTGGCCCTAACTTTGGTTCCTTTTATGTACTCTGTGTTCTATCAAAACAAAATGGAAGAAAAAATAAAGAAAAACCCAAACAAAAATAATCTGTCTTCCTGCAATGATAAAGTCATTGAAAAGAAAAAAACAGCACTAATTATGGTCTAAGGCCTAAAATTAAGACTCAGTATTATGTGCTGCCTCATGAACTGGTCAAATTAGCGGGGTCTTAAATGGTCTAACCATAAGATCCCCTCCCTACTCTGGTGGATATAAGGACCCCTAGCCAAACAGCCCTCTTTATCAAGGGGATCAAGTACAGTTTCTGCTTATCCCTGAGCAGCTGGGTTTGAGTTTCCTCCAAGTCGAGGAAATTATTCAACCAAGTCAATCATATCTTCCTTCAAGAACCAGGGGCAGTTCAACCTTTTCATACTAAAATGTTGGCCTTCCACAGCTGGTTGTTTACTCTTTTCCTGAGTAGAACCCCCATGTGGCCTATATATTTTAAGGAAATAATGAATATCATGGCAGCATTTTTTCACTGCAGTATTGTGGTATCGTTTATAATACTGATGTACAATTGTTGCACAAATGTCCAACAATTGAGGAATGGTTGATGTAGATGATTAAATATCTACAAACATGATAAAAACAAGTAATTAAATTTATGTTTACGAAGAACTTTTGATGTAACAGGAAAATGTCTTTGTTAGGCAATTTACATTATATTAAAAATACGTATGTAAACTACTTTACCATATACTCCTAACTTTTACGGTGTGTGTACATGGGTATAAACAAGATAAAAAGGAAAGAGAATATAAGTTGTCAAATTACGATGGCTGTTATTTTCATCTTTATATTTTTCACTACTACCATAATTTACTGAGGATCGATCGCTCTATCTATCTGTCTGTCCATCCATCCGTCCATCCAGCTATCTACACATACACATACACAACACACACACACACCCCCACACACGCTCATTTTACGTATACATACAAAGAACACAGTTGAAAATGATACATGCATTTAGCCATTTAGCTACTGGTAGCTGAAAGCCAGATGGGAGGTTTCCCTTATAGATCTCTAAAAGAGGAAAAAGAAATGAAAATCTTCATGAGAAAATGGGGAAAGATGTGTTCTCTACATCCCATTGATAAAATTCTTTGAGCAAATGAAGATATGCAGTGCAAAAACTGTACGTGTACAAACATGTACCTGTGGTTTGTGCCATATTTTAATTTTCATTAGATAGTCTCATGTATTCATTGCTTCCTGTGTATTAGCTCCACTTCTTCAAGTGTCTTGCAAATTCTTAGAAGCAGAGTGGTCGCCACAGGCTTTTCCCGTATCTGCCTCATAGCTAGATTAAGGGTGAATCTATATTCAATATGAACTATTTATTTTTTTACAGTGGGCAAGTGAAAGATAGGCCTTTGTTTATCATAACTCTACTTTCTGTAATCCTATATTATTTGAAAAATTTTCAAGTAAATTTAACAGTTAAAAGAGGTAACTACGGCTTCCCTGGTGGCTCAGTGGTTGAGAGTCCGCCTGCTGATGCAGGGGACACGGGTTTGTGCCCCGGTCCGGGAAGAACCCACATGCCACGGAGCGGCTGGGCCCGTGAGCCATGGCCGCTGAGCCTGCGCATCCGGAGCCTGTGCTCCGCAACGGGAGAGGCCACAGCAGTAAGACGCCTGTGTACCGCAAAAAAAAAAAAAAAAAAAAAAAAAAGTAGCTAAATTTTTGTTTCAGTATTTTTATTGACTATGGAACATATTCTATGGAACACGGGGGTATTTTTTTAAACTAATTTGCTGATCATATCTTTGAGAAATACTGGGTAAGATATATAGAACTATTCTTACCATCTAGAAGGTTCCATCTAAAGTCTGAATACACATATCTATGTAAGTCACCTCTAAGTTTGTGGATTTTCTCTGTAAACACTCATAAGTAAGAAAAAAAGGAGGAGAATGATATCAGTATTTGGTGGAAATGGTTATACTTTCAAATTATTTCAGAAGTGAATAGAAAATATGCAAGTGCAAAGTAAACAGTATAATTATTTTCATATCTTTTTAACATATTTAAGATTTTCATTTGCTTTCTTAGGATTCTGCATACATAATTTCTTTGGGTGCATATTGGGACAACATAATGACTGACCAAACTATGTAAATAAGGCAATTATCACAAATGTAATCATTTCCATTAAAAAAATTATTGAAATATAAACCACAGTGAGTATGAGGGTTTATTTGCTGTGTATATATGTATGTATGCATGTATGTAAACTCCCTATCCTCTTCCAAATATGAAAACATAATTTACTCAATGCCTATTCATATTGCCAGGATTTGAGATCTCCATTGATTCACAAAAGGAAGCGGAAAGTCTGACTAGCTATTGTTTACTTTTAAAGCTGTCCTTAAATACGTCTGCTCAGATTTTTAAAATTTTAGGCCAATAAAACTCCTTCCAGTGAGTATTAAATGGGAAGAGAGGAAGGAATTCTATGGCAGGTGGTACAGTTCCTGCATTGTCACAACGAGTCACTAATGTTCTTTAGGAACAAAGCAGGGATGTCTGCTCTCACTACTCTGTTCAGTATTGTACCACACTTTTAGCAATTGCAATAAGGACAAAAATGAAACTTATCCCTATTGGAATGGAACAAGTAAAACTGTCTTTACTTGCAGATAACATAATCTTGCATGTAGAAAATCCTAAGAACTCCACAAAAAACTATTAGAACTAAAAACACTAGCAAGACTATAAGCCAAAAGGTCAATATACAAAAATCAAATGTATTTCTATAAAATGGCAATGAATAGTCCAAAATTGAAATTAAGAAAACAACTGCATTCTCAATAGGATCAAGAAGAATAAAATAATTTTGGAGACATTTAGCAAATGAAATACTAGTTTTGTAGACTGCAAACTATAAAACTTTACTGAAAAAAATGAAAGGATAGCTCAGTAAATGAAGAGGTATTACATGTTCATGAATTAGAAGATTCAATGTTGGTAAGAGAGCAATTCTCTCCAAATTGATCTATAATTTCAATGCAACCTCTATCATATTCCCAGTAAGCTGGTACTAAAAAAATATGGAAGTTAAAAGGATCAAGAAGAGCCAAAACAATTTTGAAAAAAAAAGTTGGAGGACTTCCACTACCAGATTTCAAAACGTAATATAAAGCTATATAGTAAGCAAAAGAGTGTAACAGTTAGGCGTATATTCAAACAGTACAGAATTGAGAATCTAGAAATAAATTCTTGTATTAATGGTAGATTGATTTTTGACAAAGATACCAAGGCAATTCAATGGGGGACATTTTTTTAACAAAAGGTGCTTGTACAATTAGATATCCATTAGTGCTTCAAAAAAATGAACCTGGATCTCAGCCTCATACCATATACAAAAAACAGCACAAAATAGGTCATTGACCTGAATGTTTAAAGCTTCTGGTATAAAACACAAGAGAAAACATTTTGACCTTGGGATAGTTCTTAATACATTATCAAGAGCAGCAAGGTTCACAAACAAACAAACAAAATCAATAAATTGAATTCCATTAAAATGTTAAAACTTTTCTTTAAAATATACCTTTAAGAAAATAAAAAGACAAAACACAGATTAGAAGGAAATATATGCATGCCATGTATCTTATAAAAGACGCATCCAAATATATAAAGAACTCTTACAACTCTGTATGAGGACAAACAACCCAAATAAATATGGGCAAAATTTCTTAATAAATATTTCACCAAAGAATACGTATGCTTTGCTTATAAACCTGAAAATATGCTCATTATCATAAGTCATGAGGAAAATGCAAGCTAAAAATGACAATGAGATATCATCCACACTCACCCCACAAGACAGACATTACCAAGTGTTGACAATGACATGGAGAAAGTGGAATCCTTACACACTGCTGGCGAGAATGCAATATGGTACCTTCACCTTGGAAAACTATTTGGCAGTTTCTTAAATAGTTAAGAAACTTACCATGTAACTCAGCAGTTCCACTTCTAGGATGCCATACAAAAATATCGTATGTCCAAACTAACACATGTATGCAAATATTAGGAAAAGCCAGGCAAAATCCAATGGATAAACAAATATACACAATCTAAACAATGGAATACTTCTTAATAATAAAAATAGTAAACTTCTGATACATGTTACAAAATGGATAAACCTAAAAAATACTGGTAAGGGAAAGGAGCCAGACACCAAAACTGTTAACTGTGTGATTTAATGTATGTGAAGTGCCCAGAAAGGGTAAACTCAGAGACATAAATTTCCTGCCTGTGGCTGGGAGAGGAGTGTTGGAAGCGGCTATTGCTATCAGACTCAAGGGAACTTTTTGCAATGATCGAAATGTTCTAAAACAAAATTGTGATGATGGTCACACAACTCCATAAATTTATAAAAGTCATTTTTTTGTACACATACAACGTGCATATTTATGGTATGTAAAGTTGTTGAAATAATAATTTAAGAAGGGCTATCCACAATGGTATTCCTACCAACTCAGATCCAATGAGATCTGTTATATTTATCTGTTTCTAAAAGCTCATGAAGATGGTGGACTAAAGAGGAATAGAAAATGAGCTGCTATTTCCATAGAAGACACTGCTGTCTTTTGAACCTAAACATTTTTAATGTTCTTCACTATTGCACTTCCTAATTAGTCTTTCTAGCCTTGCAGATGGAGCCAGTCTATTGCAGAACTATACATAAGCAAATATCTTTTTTAAAATCAGAAGAATTTCTTTGACTTGTTTCAAACAGCTGTGCTTCTGGAGCCATAAGACGAGTTCTAAATAAAAAAGAGACTAATTTCTTGAGCATTACATTTTATCTTTTTTTCTGATAATTTCTGTCTAAGCGACAGGGAAATAACATTTGTTGAGTGTATAGTAAGTATAACATTTTGGGCTAGGTGCACTTGCAATTATGTGAGATAGAGAGAGCTGGTCTTATTTTATGGTTGAGCAAACTTATTCTCAAAATTTAAATAAGTGATAGAGCTGCACTCCAACTCAGGTCTTTCTAATTCTAAAACTCATGACCTGTTTTCTCCATTTTGTTGCCTTTTACTTGTTTGAATAAAGGTTTTCAAAACCACTGTACAGTTGTTGATCAACACCTATAAGTGTTGATCAACACCTATACCGTAAGCTTCAAAGTATCTTTGAAGCTTACGGTAAAAAGTTAAAGTATCTATTTCCTTAAAGTTATGGACCGCTTAATAGAAAATTGTATGCATGTATTTTCCTCTGCATACATCATAAAAATACTATAAATAATGGTACATATGTATATGTTTGTACACACTTATACATATATACATATGTCTATGAAAAATAAAGTTTTATAAATTCCCGGCTTTGTCTCAGTTGTTCCTAAAATTTTACTGTAATAATTACTCACATTTCAGATTCTCCTACTAAAGTATGAGTAATTTGTAGACCAAGGTCTTTGTTGGATTCATTCTAGTAATACAGCAACCAACACAATGTAAATCACACCATGGGTGTTCCCTCAATAACTATTAATGAATAAAAATTTTTAAATGAATTCAATATAAGTTTAAAAGCAGTTATAAAATATACTTTATTTGTGTAAGTTTTTTATAGGAAGAAATAAAAGCTTATTTAGAAGTTTTTAAACTTTCTCTATAAAGATCCTTAGAGAAGTATTTCTCAAACATTTTGGTTCCAAGGAGCCATTTATATTTTTTAATATTATTAGAGACCTCAAAAAGCTTTTGTTTATTGGGTTATAATTATGTGTATTTTCTGTATTATAAACTAAAACTGAGAATTTAAAGTATTTATTAATGAATTTAAAGTATTAATAAACTCTATATTAAAATAAATCACATTTTTAATAAAAATGTATTTTAAAAACAAAATATTTATGAGAAAGGTGGCATTGTTTTATATTATTGCAAATCTGCTTGATATTAAGTTAAATAGAAGACAGCTGAATTCTCTTATCTGTTATATACAGTCTGTTGTGATGTCACACATCAATTAATCTCTGAGAAACTCTACTGTATATTCACAGGAAAATAAGAGTACAAAAGGCAAATGCTACCTTAGCATTACTATGAAAATAATTTTGACCTTGAAAACCCCCTGAAAGAATCTTGGGTAACCATGAGGGTTCCCAGGTCCACATAGTAGAAAGAATTAAGAAAAAAAAAAAACAACAAACTTTCTAATCCTGTCTGCTATTCTGAAATTACTTTTGCTTCCAATAAATAGAAATATACTTTTTCCTTTTCTGTGAGGTATGCTGGTTTCATGTAATTCTTATAAAATATTTTAATGCTAGACCCATTTAGAATGGTCTATTAAAATACTAAAAAAGATATATTTTATTTCTACTTGCGATGGGTTTATATAACTAAAATGAAAATTTACTAACGACTATTTGCCCCTCTATTTAGGAGAGCAGAAATACTACATTTTATTCTTCTCTCCTTCCTTGATTATATCCTTATCTTTTTGACAAAGGGAGTTAAATTATTAGCTTAGATAGCTTTTTCACTATTGATGAAGCTATTGGACACTGCTGTTTTTCTCTAAATGTGGGAGACAAACAGGAATTTAATTATTTTTTATTACAAAAAATTTCATGCATATAAAAAAGTAGTGACAAGACTATAATAAAACCCAGTGTGGTTGATCTTCCAACTCCAACAATTAATCAAATCATGGTCAGTTTTGTCCCGTCTATTTCTTTACCACTCTCTACACAGCTAATTGTGAAGCAAATTCCACACAAGACATTGTTTCATCTGTAAATATTTTAGTATGCATCTCTAAACGATATATTCCATTTTTAATGAAAACATTAACATAAAAATGACACTGATAGCTACGAATAACTTTAGTGTCACCAAACATTTTGTCACTCACACTAAGCTTTTGGTAGACCAGCAAATAACAGAGATTAGCCAGGAGTGTAAATGCTCTATGCCAGGGTTTGCCTACTAACCTCAAACTGCTGGAGGCTGTTTGCTAAAAATTGCCATTTCTGGTTCTAGTCTTGTATATACATGTGTTTAAATCCCTTTCAGGTACTTAAAGACTTATCTGAAGACAATACAAATTGCTTCAAAACGTTTACTTTAGAATGAGATCGTGCTACCGGATACATGGAAAATATATTCAGTAGTAACGCAGGGTAAGTACAACAAGGAAAATATTTTTATTATTACTTTAGGCAAATATCAAAATAAAACGGAGCTTGAAGAGAGATAATATAATACTCTAGTAGATTTACCGTTCAAACCTATAATGCTCTTTTCTCATTTTGCAAAATCTATATACAGAGGAAACTGAATTTAGTTTTCAGACTAGAATATTTATAACAAGAAATCAATAGCTCTTATTTCTGTTATTCTTATATTTTAAAATAAGAATTATTATTTTTCCTTAATTGTAGTAAAAGAAAACAAATTAAAATTTTTCCTAATTGTAGTAAAAGAAAAATTTAAATAAGCTGCAAAAGAAAAATGATAAGGTTGAAGGGATAATTACTTTGACATAGTATATTAATAGTAATACAACTAGAAAACAGACATATTGATATAGAGTCCTGATGATTTAGTAAAAATGCTTTGAAGATTTTTGTTGTACTCCCTGAAAAAAATAATTTTGGTATTGCTAGGAAGTATTATGTTGTTTTGCTTTATGAGCTGGAGGGAACTGAAATAGTTTGTAGCAGGTAATTATTTCTACAAAAATAGTCCCTGGATTTTAAGTCTCATCCCTGGAATGTTCATCAGTACTTAAAATACAGTCTTCATGCAATAAAATCTTGAAAGGTTGAATTATCTATCTCTGGCAGAAGAAAAATTACCCAATCTTAAAAGGAAAACAACAATATTAGGCTCTAAATCAATTCATTCTCTATGAAAATAAAGAGAGGACAACTGCTCAAAGCAAAACCTGTTCCGCATCTACATTCTCTAAGGTCTAAAATCTGCAAGGAACAACAGGAAGAACACTGAAGAAACACCTCTTTTTTATTCTCTATCAGTCCTTAAAAAAAAAAACCCTCCAACACACAGGCCATGTTAGATACACCACCTATACATATATCCATATATATTCATGAATATTTTCTGTTGATGTACGGTGTCTATGAAACAAAGAGTGAGAATATAGGGAAGTACTTGAGTGAGAATACAGGTAATTGTCATATTTTAAAAATTTATTAACTTTGAGAAAATTTATACTTCCATCTCACAAATATAAGAGAACCTTTTATTTGTAAACTAAATGCAACTTGAGATCTGGATTAGATTCTGCATCAGAAAAAAAAAAATTAGCGGGGATACTCAAAATTTGGATAAGGCTTGTAGATATTTCAGTACTATCATAAAAATGTTGATTTCTTGTTTTGATCATTTTTTGTGGTTAGATAGATGTTAACATTAGTGAAACTGGGTAAAGGGTGGGCAAAAGAACTGACTGTTATTTTCTGGGAGTCCAAAGTATTTCAAAATAACAAGGTTAAAATTTCTGTCATAAGTTTGGTTTACAGAAGAACACAAACAAATAATAATCAACAAAATTGATAATCTTCAAATTGATAAGGTATAGGGGAATCTATTCTTTAGAAAAATTCAAGTTAGTTTTCTACTTTCTGTGTAAGAATGTTTTATGGTCCTATGACCATATTACTCAACAGTGCAATAATTACGTAGCATTGTAATGTCAGGCATATTTTTAAAAATGAAGATAATTAATAGAATGATCTAAATATATATGCCATTTAGTAATGTATCATACTAATGATTATGCCATTATTGTCTTTTATATTCAAATGCACAGCCTGCTTATTTTTTGAAATTTTCCAATACACAACTTTTGACATAAAAAGTGGTGTTTTCTAAAATTTAATGAGTCATCTAAACTGAAATTCAAATACATATCTCAGTGCGACATTAAAGTGAAAAGAACTAGATTATTTGATTTCCTTTACCTGAAACTGTGTGATCCTTGGAGTCTCTTGTTATTTTTATCCTTGCATGAGGAAAGATGTAGTGCACAGTTTTCCCGTTCATCTGTATAATCTAAGACGTACATGTGATAAGGTGAAAAAGCAATGTTAAAGAGACTTAAAAGGCAATTTACAGAATTCACTTATTTTTCAAAGCACATTGATTCAATCAATGAAAATATATTAGAAGACCCTCAAATGATGACAATTTTAAGCATTTAATACTACACAATGACGTTACTGGTTTCTGAGTTCATTATAGTCTTTAGGTTTACAACCCGTTTCTCTTGCAAACTGATTTGTTGTGTTTGGAAAATCAACGAGCACGTGTAACACCTAAAGGATGTCTGTTACTATGGTAGTGCATAGTAGTGATGACAGTGGATAGAGGAAGTATATGGAAAATTGATATCTGCTGACTTTGTTTTGGACAGCCTAGAAATAGGCATTGTCAATTTTCAGCAATCAAGTGATCCTAAGGGAGAAAAGCCAGAGAAGATCCTCATACTCTGCATCTCTATCACTCTACTAGGAAGGCATATTTATGTTATTTTGATTTCATTGTGGAATTTTGCTTCTGCTGAGCACATCTACTAGCAGTTTCAATGTATACCTGATGCTGAGACTAATTCTGTATAAATAAATCAAATCTTTCCTCATTCTAATATTTTCTGAAGCCTTCTTTGTATGCAAAGGTGTTACTTCTCATTTACTTCTGATGTTCCTTCGGGTAGAAGAAACAACACTCAAAGTTCCTGTTACAAGCCTGTGATTTCAATTCTCATTACTGAGACTTGAACATGAGAATACTATAGACTGCATTATTGCTGCTTCCACCTGGCAAAATGAGATTTCTGAAACAAAAGTAAATTAGCAAATCCAAACTTATGCTTTATATTTTATGGAATTTGGCTTTCAAAAGAGATTTGTGAAATAATGAAAGATAGAAATAGTAAAATATTTATATACCTATATTAATAGGATTTTATTAGGATAGAATCTTGTATTTATCACCTCAGGAGAATTTTTGACTATAATTACAAATGAAATAACAGTAAAGAGACATTCAATACGAACAATTTCAGAATACGTTTAAGAAGTTTTTGGAACTACCAAACCAAAATATTAAACAGAATTTAGAACTAAAGGGATCTACATTTTGTGAAGGAAGATTCCTTGTAATACTCTTGTGATATTAATGTGTCTTTGAAAATCCATCAGTAAAACTGCTAGACTTCTGGATTTTAAAAGGAAAATGTACTAAAAAAAAAATACAAACTTAAATTATAGCCTTTAGCTTTTATTCTCTCCGGCAAAGAATAAGCTTAATCAGGCCTCTGATAGATATAAAACACTCCCCAGTCAACAGCAGAATCCTGTCTAGTCCAAGAATATTATATGAATTCTGCAAAGTAAAGCTAAGGTATTGTTTGCAAGATTGTAAAAATATTATGGTCAGTATAATCAGTCAATCTTGATAATTTATACTGATGCTAACTTTGTATACCACTGAAAACCTTGTATATATTCATAACAAAAGAGTGTGCATTTTCCTCTTTTCTTCCATACTCTTGGCCTCCCATTCTGTCTCTTTCTCTTTCTTACTTTCTCTCCTGGCCTCCTTACTTTCCCTCCCTTCGTCTTTTCTCCTTCTTCTACTTTCCTTCTTCCTCTCCTCCTCTCCTTCCTCCCTCCCCTAATCTGCATTTAAAGATCTTTATTTTTTACTAAAAATCAAACCATGTGCATTGAAAATCCTACAACTATTAGATATAACTCAACTTTACTTTGTTACTGTAGATAATTCATTAAAATTATGGATATTATTTCATTTTACTTCAAATGTCTTCTAATTTCACTTGGCCAAAAATAAACTAAGAAAACACAATTTTGCCTTTTACTCTAATTCTCCAGTCTAGGGAGAAGCTGATATAATCGGATAGTTCCCCTACTGCATAGTCTAGAAGAGTAATCAGGTTTCCCAAATGTTTCATCAGTTTTATCAACTAGTCCCTACTGCCTTTCAAGATGTATCTATGATGATATTAAGTAGAAGGGATGTTAAGCATCTTCATTTCCATGAATATTGCTTTCAGAGCATCTCACAGGATTTCCTGTAATTTCAGCTTCATGAATTCATTTAATCAATTAAAAACATTAAACTGCCTCAATTTTGATCAACGTGACCAAGAGTGTGAGGAAAGCAGAAGTATCCATCTCCCACGTTTGCACTAGCTGGATATTGGCTTTTTTCTAACCAACGCAGGTAAGTGTTGAGAGAGTTCTCTAGCAGATGAAGTCTTACGGCAGGTGTTGCTTCTGCCAACTAAGAGTAGGAACAAGGCCAGAGGGCGGGACTGACGTCAAGTAGTGCCTCATACCTCTCCCCAAGAGCCAGGTTTCTGATGGCATAGTCTTTTGATGATTCTACACTGACAGAACTATCACCTGTATGCTGCCCAGAAAAAGGTTCTTCCTCTTCCCTACCTACAAATATTTCAAGAGAAATTATGTTCATGAACTGGCCCTTCATACTTACGAAATAACAACTCTTGTGTTAATATATCTTTTATTTATACAGTCATTCATGCTTTCCCTCACCTAAATACCTTGTATGACAGATGCAGGGGACAGAGTGCCCTTCTGGGGATCCAAACCCTGTGTTAGGCACTGCACATATACCATGGTGGATGGAGGAGACAGCAATTGCTCTCTAAAAGCCCGTAGACCAAGACACAATGCATGGAGTGCTACTGGAGCACAAAGGAAGAACACTTGTGGGGAGGTGGTGGTGGTAGTGTCAGAGAAGGCTCCTTGCAAGATGAGGCATGTACATGGAGACCTGAGTGATGAATAGGGTTAGCCAAGAGAAGAGAGGAGGGGGAATGATCAGGAAGAGGAAACAAGACATTCAAAAGCCCAGAAGAAAGAAAAAGAGTGGCTCTTTCAGAGGAGCTCAATGTACCGCAATATAGCGGTTGCATGGGAATTGCACAAGGCATGGGCATTAGTGCAGAGTGAAGGCATTTTGTACTAGTAGAGAAATGTTGACTTTTGTAACAACTCTGTGAAGGGTATTAGTCCTATTTATAGATGAAGAGACTGAAAAAAATAAAAAAAAATAAAAAAAGAGAAAGGAGGCAGGTGATCTGTTCAATTCACAAAACAGAGTTGAATTTCTACTGAACAGTGCAGAGGTTAAACATAAATATATATATTTGAAAAGAAACAAATATAGTTTTGAAGACTTGGTTTATTTTTATGGTTTATATGATTTTTGACTCTAACTTCGGAAATACTCTTCAATTTCTCTAATGTATGTTTACATTAAATATTTTTTAAAGCAAATTAGTGCTTGCATTAGTCAATTTGGTTTTATTACTTCTGCCTCCAGAGCACTTTATGTACATAAATTCTTATTATGCATAAGTTTTCAAATAAAAGCAGCTGGACTTATTGGTACCAAGAGTTCAATATTACCTTTTTGTGATTAAATATGCAAAGGAGTGACTAAAACAAGAATGCTATTTTGCTATTCCTTCTAGACCAAAATATAGTTTTGATGAGTTAATGAGGAAGACAGTATTTGAAGATAAGTATTAATGCAAAAAAGCATGAATTTTGAACTTTATATAAATGTAATCAAAGCGTATGTTGTCTTCAATAAAGCTTTTATTTAGAGAAATCTATAAAGCAACAGAAATTATTGTCACAAAAGTCAGTATATTTGCCACCTGTTTGGGAGAGGTTGAAAATTACAATCTGCAAAGGGCACTTGGAGGTTTCAGTGGGCAGAAAATCCTCCCTTTCTTTGTTTGTGTGGTGGTTATATGGCTGTTCACTTTATAACTAGTTTATAATTCTACATATTTTCAGTTTTGAGTATTGCAGTGTTTTTGTTTGTATGTTAGATAACAAAATACAAATGTAAAAAATATCTTTTAGCAAGAAACTACACATTATTACATTTACCTGTATATAATTCTAACAAGGATCCTTACATTTTCTACGTTATCAAAGAGAGAAATTAATTAAATGATTCTCAAATATAGCCACTCTAATTTTGGTATTAAATTGCTTTATAATTATATATTTAAACATGATGTGCTATGTCTTCAGTGAACCAAAATCATAAATCTGTAGATGTAACAGAAAATTATGAACAAAAAAGTCATTAGGAATATTTATGTTTAATCTACATACAATAATTTTAGAAAATATTTTTGGAGATGGACACAGATTATTTTAAAATATATCCTGTATAATATTAGTTGGATAAATTAGTTGGACAAGACTATTCTGATTGGATCCTCAGAAGTTTAGGGAAATAATTGTATGGAAGTTATTATTTCTTTTAGCTCTTCAGTTTTTGTAGTTCATCTTATTAGGATTTCTTTAAAGGATTTGTGTTTTCATTAACTTGATCTAGGTTTGTCAGAAATAGTAAACTTCAGAGAAACAAACAAGATAGGTAAGATATAACAAGTAAGTCATTACAGAGAGATTCCTGTAATAAAAAAAATTCAAGGAAATTATTTTCATTTGACCAATTGCTTGTTTTAGTAATTGTAGATAAAAGGTAAATTGAAATTTTTAAACACATTCAGAATGATTTTAATCCTTTAATTTTCCCACTTCTGAGCTAGATCTATTCTAGATCTAGAATACTTACAATATACAGAGAAGAACAGATTTCTATAAAATATGATAGCATCTAGAATAACAAGATAAAATTCTGAGAAAACATTCAGAACAATTCTGAAAAATTTAGAACAAAATTCTGAGAAAAGAAAATTCTAATCAGCTGGAAATTTGTCTATGAAAGCTGAAACTACTTAGGAAAAAAATCAAATATAAGACCATAGATAGTATGTTTTAGACAGTACTTATACATGTAAAAGTCTTGTTTTCTTTTACACCTTAATGTGACAAACACTGAATTATAGTAAATTCATATGGTTCTTCTGTGTTGTTCAAAATATGGTTGTCATTTACATCAGTGAATCATTAATCAGACAGGGATGATTTAGGAGTTAATGTACATGATATAAGTAACTATCTCTTTGTGGGTATTTTAATGATCATAATGAATATACAGCCTGCAAAAATCTGGTCTGTTACGGCAACGGATTTAAGGCCACGTGGCTTACCAGAGGAATCTCCCTCAGATTATCCAACTGTTAATCTCCTAAGATCTACCAAAATTCAATTCAAACATCACCACATTTGTTCTAAAGTGAGTAAGATCATGAATTATAATATTATATTTATGTAGTAGTGAATAGTACCTCTAAGTTTAAGTTTTTCACCTATAAATAGGTATTAATAAAACATACTTTATGAAAGTTGTTCTGAAGATAAAAGCCAAAAATGAATGTAAAACAAAAAAACACTTCCACATAATAGACCCTAAAACATCATCCCTTCACCCGCAACTGACGCCTTCCCTGTCTCCAGCTGACTTGGTTTGGTCATCCTCTTATTTGCTTGACACCTGAACATACTGTTATGGAGAACATTGAAATTACCCAAATCTATTTCACCCAATATTCTGTAAGCTCTTTAGGAGCTTCATGTATTCTCTGTGTATGGCAGTGTTGGGTATGTTGCACAAACTTAATTATCTGTTAGAGGGAAAAAATCACTTAAATTGCCTTGGTAGAAGCATCATGGTTATGGTGCGACGTCAGTCATGGATGATGAAGTAAGGTTACTTAGTACTTTAAGATACTGAAAAGAAAAATCATTTGTGAACCTGATTGACAAAAGTCCCATTCATTGCAGGATAACTGAGACCATTTTAGGATGAAATGAATCTTTTTTTTTTTTTTAATAAATCTGAAAGAGATTGCTCAATATAGCACTTACCTGCTCTTGATGTTGACTGAGTGGTCTAGAGTGGACCAACCTTTCTGGCAGTTTTCGATCCAGACCGTGTCCATTTTCCAAACGAGATTCCCTGGGTTTGTCAAACCAATCTGTTTCTTCACGACGCAGGTGATAGGCTTTGGAGACCAAGGAAACATCAAACATTCCAACTCTAACAAATACAGATGACAGAGGGCAGCAGATGTTCTGAAGTACTAACATGCTCCAGGCTTATTAATCATTCATGCATTTCAAGCACAATTCCCAACAGGATCAGAAAAATCACTTCCAATACTATGTTAAAAATTTTGTACCATGGAATAACCTAGAAAAAATGATGTGCCACCTGTGAAACTTTTCAAAGCAAAATAAAACAAAATTTAAATTTAGATTAGGTGAAAGAAGAAATTTAGACAGTGATTAAATAAATAAATGTACAATGAATATTTCTCAAAGGTCATTCTATTCAACCTCAGTCCATCAGTACCACCTCCTCACCTCTCCCCACTACCCATCACCAAAATCCAAGGAAAAGATATTCCTTGAATACAGAAGATTCTGTTATTTCCCCACTCTCATATCAACCCAGTACCACTATGGCTTTGGACATCAAGTGAGCATTTTTTGAAAACCTGACATTTCTATGACATCCATAAATAAACAAAAGCACTTATTTTTAGGAGAATCCCAGGTATCATTGCTAGGAACATGTGTGCCATAATCACCTGGTAGCCTAATACTAAAAATAGATCTATTAGCATTTTTCATTAAAAATTAAATACTTGTTTTCTGTGGGATCACAGATTCTGGAATTAAAGAGTTGGTTGACTGCTTTTTGTACTTAAAATGTGCCAAACCTTGACATCTTAAAATACTTCTTAAAAAATACAACCATATTTGAGTATATAAATATTATTTAAAAATTTTCATCCCATTCAGTTCTTGGTACTTCCAAGGTCTTTTTCTTATTTAGTGCCCCCAAATCATTGTTTACCTGATATACAGAATTTGACTTTATGTAATTTTATTCTTTGTAAAAGGATCCCTAATTAATAGTCTCTGGAAATATATTCTTGCTTCCTAAATGGCAGATGGAGTACCCCTTCTCAGGTGCTCATCCTGAAAGATCTGTTGATGATGCTATCAACCTATGCCTTCTTGAAACTCTATAGCTTCTACAATGCCGTACTATTGAGTGTTCCTCTCTATCTCATTGCACTTCTCTTTCTGTCTACATCACTGACTTCTCTTCTACTGCTTTCTCCCAAGACTTTTTCCCAGGCAATTTCCATTAGCTTTTTACTGGCAGGGCTGGCAAACCCACAGCATATAGAGCATTACTCACCTCTACATCTCCCGTGATCTTGGTCAAGGCCACTGATTAACCACAGCACTTTCCCCGAATAAACACAGAATGATAGATGATGTGTCATAATTTAGTCAGCCTTAGATTTGAGGAAATATGATACATACCTGGTTTGTGGCTGCATATGTACTTATCTGATCTCCCCTATTAGACTCTAAGCTGCTTGAGGGTAAGGCTCATGTCTTCTTCTGTTGTTTTTTTTTTCTCCCTCAATACTAAAAACAATGCCTTGCAAATGTCATAATATTCAGGAAATGAATGAAACACAGGAAAATTAGTCATCAACTAAAGAAAGCTAAATATCCTAATTATGATAAGCACATGTTAAAATAAATATTAATTTGTCCCTTGAATCTCATTAACAGTTACACAATCTTTTCTCACAATCTACTCAATATTTATTATGGTTTTTCATAGTTTTGACACCAAGTGACTAAATTTATGAAAGAAATATTTAATATAAACTTGATAAGTAAATAGAAAATCCATTATTTAATCTCTAAAACTTATTAGATTATCAACAAACATCATTTTATATTAATTTTTGTATATCTTTATTACATGTTTTTCATAAAAAATACTCTATACTGATTTTAATAAATGACTATCTTGGATAATGCACTACATGATTTCACTTGAATATACAACTTTGCTTAATGCATTTAAAATAACAATCCTTTAAAATGTTTCCTTGGTTGTGTCTATACAGATAAGGCAGAATCTCAACCTGATATATAAATTTTGTCAATTTATTTCCAATTCTGATGACATACTTTGATTGTGTTATGTCTTATAATGACTCTATACGTAACCAAGTTAGGATGGCTAGCATGTTTTGCATAGGAATTTATAGATCAATGAAGAAAAACCAGATTATATAAATCTGCTCTTATACTGGATTCTGTCTTCATCATTTACAGCAAGTTGGACTTAATTGCTAATTGTTTATAACTGCAATTGTCTGATCTGCCACAGTAGATCCGAACTTTAAAAACTAAATTTTATAATAATAATAATATTTTCCAAATTAAATAATTTTGCTGGAGATTAACATCCCATCGTTTTAAGCCACTGATATTTTCTTTTCTTAAATGTAAAATGCAAGAAAGCTATTTTGGGGTCTAGCATTATTCACATTATTGACTGTAACAATAGTTATACGTACAGCTTACTTCTACTCTGTATGAAATATTCATTGGAATATTTTTTTAAAGACTGCACATACCGATGCTTTTTTTCTCTTTTTACATGGAGTATATTTTGAAAGAATGTTTTCAACAAAATATTTGCGGTTGTAGAAATACAACTTGACTGTCTCTAGTTTAGTTTTTCTCTTAACCATGAATGAATATTAAGTTGTAGACTTCAAGCTGATGGTCATAAATAGTAAGCAACATAAATTATGCCTACCTAGATTATACCTCAAATGAGATATTTCAAAATTAATTGGAGTTATACAGAATACATCTGAAAAACATCCTGTTGTCTATAACCTAGAGTTTGAGTTCAGAGAAAGCGCAAAAATTTGAAATCAGTTAAATCTGCTTTGTTTACATGATACTAAATAGCCTGTTGGAATGTTATACTTTTCAAAGTTGTTTTAGTATCATTCAAACACAGATATAGTATATATGTGGTTAATTTTTATTTTAAAAATCCCTAATATTTCATGAGTATAATGTCTTGAGTTATGTAATTGGAAAGAATATTTTCTACTTTTTTTCTTAATTACCCAAGGAATCCAAGATTTCAAAAGAAAAGCAGACCACTGTTCACCAGAAGAAAAGTGATATGCTTTTGAGATATAAACACAAAGAAAATAGATAACATTTTAAAACATACATCTTTTAAAGATAATCACTACAATTCACACACATAATATTACATATGTAATTCAGTTTGTTATAGTTTTTCTTTGTAGAATTCTATATCAACATGATTTTTATGACTAAATTTCTTGTCTGCTTAATCTAAAAATACATTTTAACTCAATTTGACTTTGTGTAAATTTCATTGTAATTGTTTACTTCTCTGGTGTCATCGTTACATATTTCATAATTTTGTATGCTGCATGATGTCTCATCCAAATTAGTTTAAATAATCTTCTGGAGATTAACATGCTTTTTTTTAAGCTTATGATACTTCCAAATACTTACCAAATTGTATTTGATAAGTATTTTTTGATGTGTCTTAATATTTTATCAAGTTTCCATAGTCTTTGATGACTATGAGTACACATCATCCAAACATATGAGAAATTAAAATTTGGTTATTTTTACATGGTTGTACGTAAATGACTGCCGTATTTTGGAATATCTAGAAACATCTGTATGTCTGGAACCATGATGGCAAAACATCTGTGATGAATAAATTAATTTGTCAAATTCTCTCCAGGTATATGTTCATCATGCACACACAGATTTTAGGTGTTTAGTTATGTGATTGACCTGTTAGTTTTTATTTTGCTATTTTACAGATACAATTATTGAAGAGCCTTTTTATTCTTCTGTAGCAGTCATTTTATATATATATTTATATACATATATAATGTGTGTAAAATGTGGATTGTGAAAAAAGAAAAAAGTAAACGTTTCTGCATTATATAACTTACTTAACTATGTAGATTGATTCAAACAATCGGCTAAATAAAAAAAAAACCACACAGAGTGTTTTATTTAATTGGCTGGTTATCAATAAAAAATGGTCAATCCAATAGCCTGTAGAGAATAAAACAAATCAGGAAGTGAATAGTCTCTTGGAATTTCACTAGAAAAAGCAGTCTCTCCTCCTTCAGATCCAGTGATTACCTCAGTCCTGATCAAACCTACATTTGAACTTCTAAAATCATATTGGTGTCTAGATACAGAACAAAGAAAATCCTTTTCATGAAAACATATTTTCCTCTAAGTCCTCAGGGAAAATGTTAGATTTAAAATAAGAGATGTTCATGTTAACTTAGTGTTTCGCACTCTCTAAAGCCATGAAGTAATACATTTTTATTTGATGAGAAATATTTTATTTTTAGGACTCAAACCACACCTACATTCAAATGTATACCACAGAGGGGGGAAAAAGAAAAGAACCAAGTGTCATGAGTCCTCTTGGCATGGGCAAGACTTCACATCTCTGTACCTGTCCAACCCTGTCTTCAAATTTAGACTTGGTCTAGGTCATTTTCTAAAATCCTTATGGTTCTATATGATTAAACAAAGAAAATTACCATGAACCAGTTTTCAGTTAAGTATGTACTTGCCATAAATCTCTTGTTCAATATGAAAAACTAGTAATGACAATTTAGGTCAGAAAAAAAATGGAATAATGCAAAAAGCAAAGCCATGGAAAAGGCTAACTGAACACACAAGGAAGGCTTCAGCTCAAACAGCTAAATTCACAAAAGCAGTGTACAAATTTCCAATTTTAAAATCTAAACAATGCTTCATACATACTGACAAGCATGTGGATAATACTGTTGTTTATTGTCAAAACCATACTTAGTACTAAGCTTTCTAGTATGTAATGCAAAATGTACAAACTTGTCAATTATGACATTCATAATGAGAGAGATTAAAATACAAACCTTTTATTTAAGTAGAATTATAAAACTCTACATTATGTTAACATTAAGGACCTATTTGAAAGTTCTCAAAAAGAGAACGTTCTCTGAATTAACGAACACTGATCTCACAAAATGACATAAATAATTTTCTATTACAGAGTCTAGCAGAATAGTACTTAATGGCTCAAAACCTTAATCATTTCACAAACTGAGAAAAACTAATAACTTTAAAAATGCCTTTTAAAAAAATAAAAGAAACATACAATGAAAATATTTCCAACTATAGATTTAAAGGATGACCATATTTTATTGACACAATTATTTGGTAATGGTTTTGGAAAAGTGGACACCAAACAAATCAAGCAAACAACCAAGAAACAACAGTAAAAGAATAAACTAAAAAGAAATAAAGAAGAGCATGCTACGAAATCTATACACAAGATAAAATTTCCATTTACAAGAAATAAAATAGAAGTAAACATGCAAAAGACGCACCAAGAAAAGTAGAATACGTCCGTGGAGTAGGAAAATTAAACATGCAGAAACACAAGAGTTTGAGTTTTGAGAGTAACAAGGTAGTTTGAGGCCCAATTTACCTTCACTGTCTGACATGGCATGTTGGAAGTCATCCATGATGAAAGCTATGTCACGATCGTAGCCTCGAGTCCGTGATTCTTCTCTCATATGTTGTTGAACTTCAGGCAATGAGTGACTTGATCCAAACTGATCCCTGGTGTCTGCAGATATTGGTGGCAGGGGTCCAGCTGCAGCCCTGGCCATTCCCATTGGCTGGCCAACAGGACTGAGTGGACTTTCCTCTTCAGAATTCTGGGCCACAATTGGTATTCTTCCTCTACTCTGGCTAATCGGCAAACTGGTAGGCTTAGTTCTGCTAGAGGGTGATGCGTGACTAAAGGAAACATCTAGAGCTTCCGCCTCTTGAGCTTTCAGTCTTAGAGAAGAGCTGGAAGAATCTCTTTTAATTGATAAATCAAGCCCGTAGACAGAGGAAGGTCTGGAAGAAGGTCTGGACCTGCTGCCACTGCTGTATGGCTTATCTGCTTCATCCTGCAGAGCTGACCGTATGGTATTTCCTAATGTGCCCAGCCCTGTGCCAAGAGATGATCCCAAAAATTTGTGTTGGTCTGTAATATTTTTTCTGAGGCCAAAAGTGATATCATCTTGAAGAAGCCTTGCCCTGGAAGAAATGCCACCAATAGATGAACTGCTAGAAGTCATATAGCTCGAATAATCAGGTTCAAGGTCTCTACTTTCTTGAATAGGTGAAAATTTGGACATTTTAGGGTCAATTAGTGATTTCTTATGCTTTGACTGCTTTTGATAAAGTATGGCTGCTGGTAGTTGTTTTGCTGCTTGTTTTTCAAGTGTGAGTCTACTAATGCTATACTTTTCAGATTTTGGAAAATGTCTATAGCTAGTATCGGCATGGTAATAATGGGAAAGACCAGCGAGGTGATCTAAGCTCTCTGCCCCTCTACGGAATTCTTGTTTAATCTGATGTTTCAGAAGCTTTAACTCATAAGGATCCTCCATCGGGTCTTCCTCTGCTTTCACATAACTATGCAATCTGGAAGAAGTCTGCAGAGGTGCTAGGAAATCTGTCACTTCTTGAGACCTACGTGTCTCAGTGGTTCGAAGGAGACGGTCTGTTTTTGACAGGTCTTTTTCATGAAGGCTAAATGCACTGCTTAAAGCGGCTGTTCCTTTCGTAATCTCTCCAATGTCATCAATTAAGACATAATTTCGTGGAGTATGATGGTCAATATCTGCATAGAAAGAATCTGCTGATATGCTTGATATTGGGCTGCTTGCCATGCTACTTCTTTCTTCCAATCCTATTCTCAAGTCTAAGCTGTTGTACTTACTAGCAAGGTGGGAAACAGCATACGTATTATCAGTAGAAACAGGTGCTATCATCAGGGGTTGGTTGCGAATCACCTCATAGTTTGAAGTTATCTTGGGCTCCAAATATAACGCAGTCTGCCGGGGCTTTTGTTGTATTACCATCATCTGTGACGGTAACTGATAAGCAGGTTGTGGTGTTGGTGTAGGTTGAGCTTGAGGTGTGAAGGACATCGTTGCCACAGCTTGGAAGGTTGGCTGAGTCTGATAAGGTGAAACTTCCTGATGGTACAGAGTCTGTTGCTGGAAGTGGGATTGTTGGGTGTATGGGGTGGGTGCTTGGGTAGGAAGAGCAGGGGAAGAGTATTGGTATTGGGTATAAGGACTTGTAGGAGGGACTAGCTGAGATTCCGTTTGGGTTTGTGGTGGTATAAACTGGCTGAATTCAGTTTGG
Source organism: Phocoena sinus (assembly GCF_008692025.1). Classification (NCBI taxonomy): domain Eukaryota; kingdom Metazoa; phylum Chordata; class Mammalia; order Artiodactyla; family Phocoenidae; genus Phocoena; species Phocoena sinus. Next base: position 80,932,263 of record NC_045771.1, on the reverse strand, counting down.
GGAGCAGTCCTCGGTCGCTCTATGCCATGCTGACTCTCGATTCGGGCAGGTCTGGTGCTGCTGACCTCACTGTCAGACATGTAATCACGATCCTCAGCTACTCCCTGGAGGTAGGCTCTTTCTCTCTTTTCCCTCTCCTTTAACAATGCCTCTTTCCTCCTGTTAATCCCCATTTCCAGGTACCGTAACTTGGCATCAATCTCCTTCTCTTCCTCATCAAGTTCTGCTTGTTTCTTTCTAAGCTTTGCAGATTCCCTCTCCACAAGATCGAGCTCTCTGTCTATATCCTGGAGAATCTTGGCTCGTGCCATCGTGTTGGTTCTGCAGATCCTTCTCCTGGAAACTGTGCCCACAGTGCTGTATGTTGACTGAGTTCCTGTGGAGGTCTCCTCGGGAGGTGGGTTTGGCAGAGTTCTCTTCACTTTTTTCTGAGTGCCAGAGGGTGTCGTGGTTTGAGAACCTTTTGTCTGTAATTAAGTAAACAAAATACTTAAAAAAATACTTTATCATCAACAAAAAAAAGTAAAAGGTCAAAAAAACCATAATTTACATTTAAATAAAAGTGAGTTCATATATGTTTTAGCTACGAGTGCATAATAAAATTAAAATTCTACACATAATTTCAAGTATTAGTCACAAATGCAGTTAACTGAAAAATAATTTTCCTCTTCTTGGTAAATTGATTATTATTACAACTTTGTAACATTAGAAGTGAGTTCTGAAATCAAGCACAGAGTACACTGCTGGGCAGGATTATATTTTAGTTAGACTCTCAGGAGAACTCTTAAAAACTCATTTTCCATCCTATTGAATATACATAGTATTACTTACTGAAGGTACGCCCAGAGCGTTCGTGTTAACTATCTAAAGGTTAAGTTATATTTGTTGAAGATGCTCATTGTGCTGTTCAATTGTTTGCTTCTATCTTCCCATTCCTACTTCCACCCCCTGAAGTGACTAATTCCTATTCCAATCATGAAATGTTTTGAAATGAAATCCTCTCGTTTGCTGCTGTCTCTTTTTCCCCAAGAGTTATCTGAACCAATTTCCTATTTAATCTTTCAATATTTTTCTGACTATTTGAGTTTTCTATTTTCTTTCAATGCTATTATTCTTTAGTAATTTCAGCTTCTTCTAAATGCTTTAGAAACTTCTACATGAAGCAAAAGGAAGTGACTACAAACAATTCAAAAACTCATTAAAATCTTTAAAAAAATCAGATAAAATTTATCAGTGAGCTGTCAGATATTTTCAATTTTATTTGGTTAATTTGTCATAAACTTGCATTCTAAGAATCACTGGTCTTGAGAATCATACAATTTTAGAATATCAGAAGACATGAGAGATCATTTTGACTATAATTAAAATAAGCTGATATACTCAAAGTTACCCAACCATGTAGCAGCATATTCACAACTAGATCTCAGGCCTTCTGCCTTCTAGTTGCATATTCTTTACTTTTTTCTTCTTGCTAATAATACAAAGACCTTAATTCTTCCCTTTTTCCTAATCACTAAAAATCGAGGACCCCAAAATAACAAAAAGTATATGGGAATTATGTCTAATTAATTATATCATATTTGTCCAAGACCCTGTTTTTTTTTTTTTTTTTTTTTTTGCGGTACGCGGGCTTCTCACTGTTGTGGCCTCTCCCACTGTGGAGCACAGGCTCCGGACGCGCAGGCTCAGCGGCCATGGCTCATGGGCCCAGCTGCTCCATGGCATGTGGGATCTTCGCGGACCGGGGCACGAACCCGTGTCCCCTGCAACGGCAGGCGGAATCTCAACCACTGCGCCACCAGGGAAGCCCAAGACAGTGAACTTTTATTGCCTTTTTACTACTCCCAAATTTGTTACCTTGGTGTTTTTTTAATCTGTTTTCTGTTATTTTTCTGCTCCATTTATCGACCTAATTGTTTAATAGAAATAATCAGAAGCAATATCCTAAAGGTCAACTGAGGTTTATGTGTATTTCTGAAATTTTAAATATCTGAATGCAAATTCATAATGAATAAATGTTGTGAGTTTGTAAAATATGGCAGAGTGATTTTGAAATCATAGCTTATTCATCCTCACAGAGGAATCTCAAGGGGAATTGGAACCACAAAAGCAGCTGTTTGGCATGTTATTTATTCTCTCTCACCCTCAATTATTTTTACTGTATTTAATACTCACAATCAAGTCATAGGGTTGTTATGAAGAGCAAATGAGACCTCTGTGTAAAATATTTAGTACTCATTGTAGGCATCCATTAAGTATTATTTCCTTGTAAAATCCTCTCATTTCCACAGAAAACTGTGGAATTTGGTAAATTCATATTCCAAGTATTTTTAAAAACTGTTTTCTTAATCAATAAATGCACATGTTATTATGCTTTTTAATATCAACTGACCATAATAAAATAGTAATAAAATTAAAATTGAAATCTTACTACTTAATAATTTTCCAAAATACTAACAAATATATGTCTTCTGTTTTTAAAAAGTTTTTTTCACAATAATCTTCTCAGTTCTCTGAATATAATGGAGGTCAATAGGAGGCTGAAATTAATGATTGTTTCTTTTCCTAGACTAGCATTTGGAAGATTTGGTATATGCATTAAGAGTTTTCAAATTTAAGATGTTCATGTGTACTACATGATTGTGGTTGTGAAACTGTTTGAGAAAGAGCGTTTAAGTGTATTACTTTGAAAGTGTAATGGCATTGCATAATATGAAGACATTTGAAAAGTCTTCCTTTGAAAGTAAGAATTCTCCTCCCTACCAAAGGAGGTTAAAAATGCGCACGAGGGCCTCCCTGGTGGCGCAGTGGTTGAGAGTCCGCCTGCCGATGCAGGGGACACGGGTTCGTGCCCCGGATCGGGAAGATCCCACGTGCCGCGGAGCGGCTGGGCCCGTGAGCCATGGGCGCTGAGCCTGCGCGTCTGGAGCCTGTGCTCCGCAACGGCAGAGGCCACAGCAGTGAGACGCCCACGTACCGCAAACAAACAAACAAATAAAATACATGAACACTGGTTAGCATACTCCTTTAACTTTGTAAAGTTAGGATGGAGGATGAAGATGAAGCTGTAAGATAAACACAAGGCTGCAAGCTGGAAAACATGACTACACGTCCTTCCTTGAAAAAGGACTAGAAGCAGAGTCTCACTCTCTGAAATGTCAATGAAAGCATTAATTCACCTTCCAGGGGTCTCTCTACCCCAACATCTACAGTTTCCAGTTTTGACACAAAATAGCAGTTGAATATAAAAATATTCAGCATTCTATCCTATACATTGTATCATTAATAATGTGCTCCCAAAACAGACCCATTATTTACCACCATCCCACCCTTACCCCTACACACAGCTAAAACATTCCAAATGTTGAGTGCAAGGGCTCAGTGATTTCTATTGCTTTAAGATATACAAGAAAAATGAAAGACAACGGAGGAGTGACCTGTGAAAATGAAATTCTAAATGATACCACTCATGGAAAAATACCTTAAAAACTGATAAAACATCTAGAATCCACTAGGCATTGCAATAAGGCACAGTGCCTGGCACACACAACATAAAGCCATCAAATTTCTTCAACTAGAGTACTGTGGAATAATTTCATAACTATTTCCATGAATCAAACTCAAAACAAGCAGTATCATCATTGCTATGAAAATACCACCGAATCACTGAAAAAATATAAAGACCTTTATCAATAAACAGTCTTGAGTCTCTACAGCTATGGGAGAGAATTTACCATTTGTGAATGTACTTGAAATTTTTTTTAAGTAGTTCTTTAATTATTGTAATATTCTAGTAGCCAGAAAAAAGTGAGAAACTGAAACACAAGACGTTATTAGTCAGAAAATAAAAACAAAGTAATAGAACATATTTAAAAGTCACACACAAGTTATTTTTCAAAGTCTAGTAGCAGAGGCAAAAATGTTCTCCAATTAATATTGTGAAAGCGGCACTCAATATTTCATCAGGCATCTTTAAGCTTTTCCTTGATGTGCCTCTTGCCCCAGTTTGTCTTGTTTTCTTGCTGAAAGTCACTGCTCTTGGGCTGGCAGCCAAGCAGAAAACTAGTTTCCACCTCACTGGACAGACGCATCAGAGATGGCAGTCTGTGCAACACGTATTGCCTTCTATTTTCTGGAATGTCCCAAACAGATTAATTTCTTTTCTCCTAAAATCTGTATAAGGTATTTTAGAAAGCCCTCTTAGAAGTTTTTAAGGTGATCATTTTTTATACATATGTATGTGTATGTATTTCTCCCTCCTCCCTTCTACCTTCTATCCCTCCCATCCATCCATCTTTGTTATTTCTAGATTTTACATTTTCATTAGAAAAACACATTTCTGTGCAAGACTACAGATATATTTCTTCACTGGTGTGTTGCTTCATTCAAAATTACATTTTCTTGATCATTTTCCTAAGAGAAAAGGAAATGCTTAAAGGTACTGATGACCTCCTTTTTCTTTTCCTTTTAATCTCCCAACATCCAGTTATTACTATGTTTAAAATCACTCTTTTTGTAGTTATTACTTCAAAAATTTATTGGGGCAGCAAAACGTATTTTGCCTATATGCTCTTAGCTAAGCAGAAACAAGGTTTGATAACCAGTGAGTATAAAGAGAAACAAAGAAGTAATTTAAAAGCACTGACTAACCTAAAGGCTATGAAAACATGATAGCATAAGAATTAAAATCAGATCAGATCACTGGAAAATAAACACAGATACCTATTTCCTCATTTCTATACCATTTAACTTTTACATAGTGCTGCTGGACTAGGAGACGGAATGCTATGAAGAACTAGCTAACGTTGACTCCTTCTTCAAGCGCAAATCCATTTACAGTTCTAACATGCTACCACAAGATAACGACTACATCCCTTTACCAGAAAATGTGTTAATGGTTTATACGAGCAATCTGAAGTGGAAAATTAAAGTTAATAAAAATTTCCAAGAATTAACTTGAAAACTTACCCTAAAACATAAATGTATATTTAAAAAGTAAGATACATCTCTTCCACCTGCTTTTTTTTTTTCAGCATGCTGAATATTATAGTATTGCCTGCCTGTGACTTACTTCATTTTGAGAACAAATTATTGATCCACAAAGAGGGATTGTAGTGATTCCAACGCTTCCAAAAAATATCTCCTCATTTGCATTTCTCATTGCCAATCAGAACAAAAATAATTGTATTCAGAACAAAAATAACTATTTCAAATGCTGTAAAATGTAAATCTCTAATTATGCTACAGTTTTGTACATGGAGTATTAGAATGATGATTGATTACTATGTTCTCCAGCACTTCAGATCATTAGCAATTTAAGGAATGATTCAATAAGTACTTACCTAAAGCCATGAGAAACATCATGACCTTTTAAGAGTGGCACAGTCTTTACTAAATTATCTTGAGATAATAAAGATAATTTATGTTTAGACTCTTGAAATGCCTAACCACAAAATCACAGGAATCTCTGTTATTGTTTTTTGTTCCTTTCTCATTGATTTATTATCCTCTGGCCTATAAAACCTTGGAACATGACATTAAAATACTTCCAAGCTGCTTTGACCTACATGAGTGCAGTAAATAAAAATAGTTATTTTTCATAAACCTAAATCACATGAATAGCTTCCCCCAAGTTAAATTAAACAACAAAATTTCCTTGGCAAGGAGGACCATGGCCCTTCTTCCATATGAACAGGAGAACCATCTGGTTCTTTAGAAGACAGTGCTATTAAGAACTGATAAAGGATGGCAATTAAATTAAGTGGCAAGAAATATTTTTTTTGGTCTTCTGAGATGATAAAGCTCATGCATGGACTTATGTAAATTCAACAATATTTTTTCTAAGTGTTATTTTAAGAGGTTAACTTTCCAATCCTTAATTCTATAAATTCAGTTACATGAGAACAGAGGTATACTTTGATGGGTGATTAGATGATTTTCCAAATGGATAACTAATGAAACCTGAGCTTATTGACTGCAGTGCATTTGAGTGAGCATTTACAGGCATCAGCTCATGCCATAAATGGAAGAACTGGTTGAAAGCGCCTCAAAGAAGCTTATTCTAAACAAAATAACATTGTTTTATTAGAAACATTACTATCATTTTAATACCTATGACACACTGAAGAAATTCACGCACATTTGTTAATGTCAAAAGGAGAAATGTCATGATGTTGGGTCTTTCATGAAGTATCCTGAAACTCTCTACAACTAGCGCTTATTAGTACTTTAAACAGTGATTTCAGCTCGACCTTCTAAAAAGTAAATGACTAACCCATAAAAGTAGCCTCTATGCCCGGAGACTGAGCTCTGTGATTAGGGCTGAGTTTTATCAGAAAAAACACTGGAGACTTGTCTTGTCCCTGTCATGTTAAAATATACTACCCAACAGGTCAGAAATTAAAATGTGGTCCAACTTATTGAGAGTGATTTACTTATGTAGTTAAAATGGTTTATCAGTGAGCCCAAACAATTTTCGTATATATCTTTTTCATTCAGTTGAGGAAGGAGGAGGAGAGAGGGTGAGTATAATCACTTTTAGCTTCAACTCTTCTAATGTTACTGTTTACTCCCTAGGGGTTATTTACTGTTCTTCACAAAGTTAAGCTTTTATTTGTCATCTTATAAAATTTTTTCAACCAAAATAAAGAGAGACAGCAGTTCTATAATTTAGCTTAAAGATTTCTTACATTGTGCTCAACCATTGCTTTTCTCAACTGTTTCAATTTGAATCTCTAGCAAACTGTTCTTAAGGAGAAAAAAAAAGATAAAAATTCCCTTTGTTGTTTAAAGCTTTAGACTAAGTTACCTCAGTTTATTTAGCCAGTTCATTTCAGGCTCAATTTACCTCACTATACTTGTTCTGGTGCTTTCCTAATTCAAACTCTACACATAAGTCAAGATACAGAAGAGGACCAAAAAGAAAACCCTGTTAAGTAGAAGAAATTCATTTGCTACAAATGGAATTAATATTGGGTGGGTATGGAGGTGCAAAGAACACTGACCTGGACTTCAGATTTCTCATCTTTAAAATATGTAATAAAATAAATATAAAACCTACAGAAAAGAAATGGTTTGGATCTCTACCAAGCAACTGAATTTGAAACTATTTTATTAGTTATATAAGGCTATAAAAGTATTAACTAGCTTATGTATAGATGTATATGTATAGGCAAACATGTCTATTACAAACATGTATTTTTATGTTGAACATAGTGATAAGAAAAAGTAAAGCAACTAGTGGAATACATATTTATGCCACTATGTACATTGTACCTCAAAACTTTTCCAAATTTTTACATCACGATCATTTTAGTTGCTTGTTATTTATTTCAGTAATAGCACATGTGGCAGATTATAGAATCTTAAATAAGTAGTAATTTTAAAAAACATAAACAGGGCTTCCCTGGTGGCGCAGTGGTTGGGAGTCCGCCTGCCGATGCAGGGGACATGGGTTCGTGCCCCGGTCCGGGAAGATCCCACATGCTGCGGAGTGGCTGGGCCCGTGAGCCATGTCCGCTGAGCCTGCGCTCCGCAACGGGAGAGGCCACAACAGTGAGAGGCCCACGTATCACAAAAAAAACCAAAACAAAACATAAACAAATATACAAAAGTGCATGTCTGTTTGTTGGGACGGGATGTATTTTCGAGAATATGTAGGTAGCTTTATGTAGAGTCAGTTTTAAACTGCACAGCTGTTCAAAACAGGTAGTGTACTGAATTAAGAATATTATGATAAAATACTTAGGAAGCTAATAACTGTTAAATGATGCTCAGTGGTTTTAAACTGGGTCAGTAATAATCAATGCTCTATTAGTTCAGAACTCCCCCGTGTTAAACTAGTAATTCCTAATATTTAGGGTTACATTTTCAGCAAAGGTCTTTCACTGAACATTAGGAACATACGTCTGTTTCTTATAATTATGTTTATTGGCATAGTTTGAAATGTTGACGTTGAGAAAAAATAACACAAATAATCTGATTTTTTTCCCCTTCAGTCTGAAAAGGCTTGCTTTGAAATTAATCCTTAGATACCGATTACAATGAAATAGCAAAGGTTACCTACTGAACACTAGATTGATGAGATCAATTTAAAAATTTTCTGGTTTTCACTGACATTTGTCTACATGTATACATTCAATCTGATTTTTACCAGACCCTAATAATAATGACCATAAATTATTATTTTACTGCCATTTATTTTGAAAAACACTTTAACATACTATTTCCTATTTTATAATATAATAGTATAATAATATATAATAATATCCAAGATTTTAATCATAAAGAAGAAATATGATAAGAAAAGTGTACTAGCAATGAAGAGGGTGTAAAAGCTATAGAAAAAAATGAGGCCTCAGCTATCTAGAAAGTCAGTCTTTAATATATGAATACTTTTTCTCTCATATATGTAAATACTACCATTATAAAACAGCTTATTTCGTCAAAGTCAGTTTTAATAGACTGGTTTCTTATGTTGCTTTCCAAAGACAGTAATGAAAAACAACCCCTAAAAAATATTATTCTTCAAATCACACTTGGTTATCACGGTCATTATTTCTTAAATCTGTATATTCTGACAGAAATAAAATTGACAGAAATAAAAGTTCTCAATTTAGGTTATGGAAATTACTCTCAGAAACAGACATTAAAGGGTTCTAAAAATCTTAAAAATAGCTATCAAAACAGCAATCAGTGAAGCAAAACACATTCTTGTAAAAATCAGCTCATGAATACCATCTGCTTTGCAATAGGATCCTGGCTTAAACTCTAGAACAAAAATACTTTAATAAGGAGTTTGTCTATTACTAAAAAAGCTCTAAAATTGTTCAACAAGTCTAAGGGTAGGAAAAAGTTTTAACACTTGGCAGTTTATGTAATTTTAAGACCAGACAGAGGTGACAACATTTTAAATGTAGCTTATCTTAGTGCACAAAAGTGGCAAGTATCATTATTGATAAAACGTGCTATTTCTTTTGATAGAAAAATATCATTGTGTTTTTTTTAAAGACAGATAAATCTTGGAATGATAAATCTAGTTCCAAACAAATCCTTTGAATTTACACTGCTATTTCTTCCAATGGCTATGACATTCTCTCCTGATTTTGTAGAGAACATGCTACATTAACCTTTTTTTTTTTTTTTTATAACATTTTAACAATTTATTTGAGCAAAAATCCACTTGAGTCAGGCGGCATCCAATCTAGCAGATAGCAAGAAGCTCTGAAGAGCTGTACAAAATGAGTTTTACAGGCAGAGGTAAGTGGGAACAAGGAAGTTTATACTTTGCAAAAAGAGCGAGTTTAACCTCCTTTCTTGACGTTTGTGATCATCTGGGGTCATGACGTAAACAGTTTCATTGTGTAAAAGAAAGAAAAAGAGCATGAGGAACACGTTTTGGTGCTCTGGTTTATGAAAGTTTCATAGGTGTGATGCTCGAGGTAATCCACAGACACACACAAAAATACTGGACTGAAATAAATTTGAGAAAGCGCACTGTCATCTGTTCAGCAAAAGAAGAAAAACACAGGGGAAAGCAGAAGGAAAAACTGTAACCCTGAACTACACAAGAAGTGTCGTACGGAGAATGAATAAGATTTTATTTATTTGTTTTGCTTTGTTTCTTTCTTTTCTTTTTTTTTTTTGCGGTACGTGGGCCTCTCACTGCTGTGGCCTCTCCCGTTGTGGAGCACAGGCTCCGGACGCGCAGGCTCAGCGGCCATGGCTCACGGGCCCAGCCGCTCCGTGGCATGTGGGATCCTCCCGGACCGGGGCACGAACCTGTGTCCCCTGCATCGGTAGGCGGACTCTCAACCACTGCGCCACCAGGGAAGCCCAGTTTCTGTTTTTTGTTTTAGGTGGGAGCAAGGAATTGGTGAATCACCCCCAAATTAAAAGCAGTTTGGTGGATAAAGCGGTCTGTTCACTAATTCATCAAATTAATTTACTGCTATAGAGAACCTACTGTGAACCAGGCATTGTTCTGGGCACTGGGGATATAGCAGTGAATATAATTAACAAAAATCCTCACCCATAAATTCTGGTTGGGGAAGAAAGACAATACATGAAATTATAAAGGAACAGACATAGTACTTTTGATAATAATATGTGATATGGAGAAAAATCAAGAAAAGCATATGGATAGAGTGTTAGAAAGGTGAGTGGTTTTCATTTGGTCAGTCAGTAAAGGCCTTATTACCTAAAAGAATAACTTTAGAATGGTTATAAAGAACAGGAATCTAAAATTTCTAGAGAAGCACCATTATATACTTCATAGACCATGAAAGGTACACAGTTACTAGGAGATTTGAAATTTTTTTCTACTAACCAATAAGGTAAAGCTCTTTAATGACAGTCAGCAAATTTCTGCTGAGGAAATACAGAAACTGCCAAATGTACCCCCCCACCCCCCCACCGTGAGGAAAGGGAATTAACAGGATATCTACAATTGCCAGACTTAGTGATGGGAAGGTAGTGTTACTTTCATTCAATCATTACAGATGATTTGGTCACCCTCCACTAGTGTCCACTCATTTTTCATTATGTGATTTCCATAAAACATTTTAATTGAAGAAGTCCACTGATGAAAGTTAGAAAAAAATCTCTGTGTGCATACCATTTTTTCATTACAAAGCTTATTCCTTTCTGTGCTTTTAGTAAATCATGATGAAAATACATTATTTTCAAGTGGTATCTAAGTAGCAAGCTCAGCCCCATGGGAAGGAATAAATTCTAAATTTACTTTAGTTGTATCTCTTGGGAATTTTCCTGGGGAGCAATCAGAAGAACTCAAGTAAAAACGTGGTAATTTTTTTCCATCTTTACTCAGAGTTAAAATTTTCTATTTGTAAAAGGAAGCAGACCACAAGATAAAAGTGTTTGGTTATATAAAGTTGTCAAAAATAGAATCTGGCTTTGGGGCTGTGACTTTGATACCAGAGTGATAAGGTCTAGAAAAGAGATATAGCTCACCTCTTACAGACACAGGGGAATATTACATAACTCAATAAAATGATCTCTGATAACTCCCTGCACCACTTATGCCCACTCTGTATTATTTTATGATTTTATGTTAATTAGTGCTAATTTAACCAATTAAATCTATGAGATATCTTAGGGCTAAGCATGAACTCAAAGTGCCAGGGAAAGACTAACCAGATGATATAGACTCCTGCCTTGAAATTTGTGTGTCAAAGGTGTAACCACAGTTCCATGATGGAAAAACTCTATCAGAGTTAAAGGATCTCAGATAGTTGGATTCCTATAGAGTAGGAATGGAATAAATTTAAATCTCTGATGTTTAAAATTGCAGAATTAAGACAAATGTTTGGAAACTCCAGGAAGAGAGATTTTACCCGTATGGAAGAACTTTGTAATAATGAAAGCTCTCCAAAAAGCTTGGGAAATAGTTACTAAGAAAAAAATAACTGAGTATGGAAAGAGGACCAAATGCAGACAAAGCAACAAACCATAAAAACAGTCTGGGCTTCCCTGGTGGCGCAGTGGTTGAGAGTCCGCCCGCCGATGCAGGGGACGCGGGTTCGTGCCCCGGTCCGGGAAGATCCCACATGCCGTGGAGCGGCTGAGCCCGTGAGCCATGGCCACTGAGTCTGCGTGTCTGAAGCCTGTGCTCCGCAATGGGAGAGGCCACAACAGTGAGAGGCCCGCGTACAGCAAACAAAATCAAACAAACAAACAAACAGTCTTCATTTGCCTATGAACAAACAAAAAGGGCAATATAGTGCTTTGATGTGTGTTATGGGTTAAAAAAAAAAAAAAGTTTGTTGGAAGTCCTGATACTTAGTACCTCAGAATGTGAAACTACTCAGACACAGGATCTTTACAGGTAAGCAAGTTAAAACAGGCCTTTAGTGTTGACCTAATCAATAGGACGGGTGTCCTTATAAAGAGGGGAACTTTGGACATAGAGACAGACACACAGAGAGGGAAGACAATGTAAAGAGACACAGGGAGACCACCAACTACAAGCCAAGGAACGCTGGAGGCTAGCAGAAGCTACAAGAGAGGCCTGCAACAGCCCTCAGAAAGAACCAACTCTGCTCACACCTTGATTTTGGACTTCTAACCTCTAGAACTGTGACAATACATTTTTGTGGTTTAAGCTACCTGGTTTGCGGTATTTTGTTATGAGAGCCCTAGCAAACAAATACGATACTTGGGCAAGAAGAACAAAATGATCCCAGTGGTGGGAGGTCAAGCATGAACTCTGCTTCATCCTGTATGTTACCACGGTGTCTGGAAAAGAGCAATGGATGGATGAATGAGATAATGAGTGAATGTAAGCAAGAATAAGTTAAAAAAATGAATAAACCTGATGGGGATTTAAATTGGATTTTTTGGGAGAGCAGAGGAAATGACAAGATAAAAAGACAACAAGGGGCTTCCCTCGTGGCGCAGTGGTTGACAGTCTGCCTGCCGATGCAGGGGACGCGGGTTCGTGCCCCGGTCTGGGAAGATCCCACATGCCGTGGAGCGGCTGGGCCCGTGAGCCATGGCCGCTGAGCCTGTGCATCCGGAGCCTGTGCTCCGCAGCGGGAGAGGCCACAACAGTGAGAGGCCCGTGTACCGCAAAAAAAAAAAAAAAAAAAAAAAGACAACAAGCATGGTACTGAATTAGCGAGAAGAATCAGAAGATGTCCCATAAGTCTCAGAAGAGACTAACAAAGAATAACTGTCAGGCACCAAGTTTAACATTCTAACCCTGGCCAGGTCACTGGTTTATTAAAGAACCATGATAAAGGCACTAGCCTACTCTGGGCTTTGCTCCTTATCTGTAAGGTGGCTGGACTAATAGCTAAATGCTATTTAACTTGTGCTCAGTTGTTTCAAATATCTATTCCGTCACATCTTACAGAAAAACCCAGACGAACTTTTTGGTCAACCCAATACATAAAAATAAACAAAGTGGAACTGACACTTTAAGCAAAGGAGGTATCAGTTTAGATTATCAACAGGACTTGCTAGGATGGGTCTAGATTGTGGCAATGAAAAGGTCAGCAGCCAGAGTCTTTTAATGCATGTCTTAACCCATTGCTTCTATGCTTATAATCCTTCCTTTAATACATTTATTCAATAAATACTGAAGGTCTGCTTTGTGCCAGGTGCTCTTCTAGGCTCTTGGGACTACAGAGGCAAACAAAGTAAGATTCATGATCTTGTAGAGGTTATGATCTACTGGAGAAGGAAGATGATATTTGATTAAATATATATTAATAAGTAATACACACAAATTTAGAGGGTGCAGGGATTCATGCTGTTAGACATTTAGAGAGTGAGAGCTTCTTTGTGGAAGTGAAATTTAAGCAGAAACCTGTACACAGGAGCGAGCCAGGCAAAGATCTGGGGAGAGAGAGATCCCAACAGGGGTCCTGGGTGGGGATGAGGTTGGCACATCCAAAGAAAGGCAAGGTCAGTGGTTGGAGCAGAGCGAGAAGGGGGGTAAATGTAGGAGTGACCAATGAGGTTGTGAGTTGGGATCACATGGGTCCTTGTTAAGAAATTTCTAATGTATCCTGATGAATCTGTTGAGAATCTACTGGAGAGTGTGTGACAAAATCTGACGTACACTTAGAAAATCACCCTAGGTGCAGTTCGGAGAATAAACTGTAAGGAAGGCAAGGGTGGTGAGGTCCATGGGCTAGGGCACAGGGTAAACAAAAAATGATGGTGGCTTGGTCTAAGCTCCCCACAGCCAAGGGAAGTAATCCAAACTTGAACTCAGCAAATCAGATCCCCTGGGACCTAGTCCTTCCTTACCTTTCCAGTTTCACTTATAGTAAACCCCTTCCTCCCCCTCTTTGCTTTATGTCTGTTCACCAGTCTGAACCTTTGCACATCTGTTTCCTCTATTTAGAATGACCTCCATTTTTCTCTTCATGGTCCAACAGAGATCTCACCTCCCTGTTTCAGAACCTCCTCTTTGAAACATTTCCTGGAACTTCCAGGAAGAGGAGAAGTTACTATAGAATCTCATATAATATAAAACTGATCTTTCATGCTGAATTACAAGTGTTACTATGTCGAACTGTATGGTGTCATTTTTTTTTCAATTTTATTGGTGTGAGAAAATTAATGATATAGAAATTATTGAGCTAAACTTAAACTCACAACACTATGAATATCACTTAGGTTATTCTTTTCAGTACAACTGACATTTAGTAATTCACGCTTATAATTGAGAAGCTCGTTTTAGTTTAAAACACTCAAAGAGTGTTTAGAAATTTGCCAAGAAATAAATTTAAAAATTCACATCTTAGAATCAGAGTATCTGAAGTGCTAAAACCACTGCCCGTATATAAAATGGTCTACCTTGTGTGTGCAGTAAAACAGTATTTTTGAGTCTGTATACAATTATTCCATATTAAAGTATGCATTGAGTGTGACCAATTAGAAAAAAGGAACTACTGGATTGTGCTCCAAGGCTCAATACCCTTAGGATTTTTCAGGCTCAGAGTATTTGGTAATTCTGTTCAACTTCTCTTACGATTAGACAGTTAATCAGTATCGCTGGTATAATCAATAATACAACTTATATGACCCACTGTATCTTTCATTTTGTACTTCTAAATCCAAAGTGAATATTGCGAGGAAAAAATACTGACACCTGAATCTCTTCTATCCCAGCGCTCATTTGAATTAAGGCTATAGGGCCATACGTAAAGTAAATGATGAATACACCAAGTGGAAAAGCCTGTTCTTTCTAATGACAGAAGCCTTGAACGTAACTTTAAAATACTGTTTAAAAATGTATTTTCAAAGATTTCCAAGTAACTCTTTGGATGAGTTCATAGGGCACAGCTGTAAAAATAAATACCTATACATTATAGCCGAGTTAAAAATATTTTTTGCAATATATTTAATTCTAGAAACAGTTATACATTAAAACAAATCTCTGTAAACTGAATGAAATCTCAGTGCACCAGTGGTTCCCTGACTTAAAACAGTTATGACCTGTCCCCCACACAAAGACAGTTACACACTGTTTGAGAAAGTCCGTAATAACAAAATGCCCCTACGAAACTAGAAAACTTGTAAGAATTTTTAATTTATTAATATGTTTATCAATATGCCTATAGACCTAAAAATTGACTTACATATAGTGACATATTTTTCAGCCCACAGCCAATGTTTAATTTATATGGGTTGCTGGCAACAGAGGGATATCTCAGAAAAACCTATTTAGATGCTTCGGGGTTTGAAGATCTAGAGTTCAGAAACCAGTGCCTGAGGGGAACTCTTAATCTGAACATAAATCTAGTTTTAAATAGAACTATCAGATTTATCAATAACCTTCTGAAGAATTATACATTAGGTTTTCTTTAAGTAGGATACTCCTTCTTTTATACCTGATTACTAACATTTCTTATTTTCAGCTATAGAGATCTTCACGAATGTGTCCAACATACCCATATATGTTCTTTCCCCTTTGAAGCATATTTCTAAATAATTAAACTCTTATTCAAAGGAACATTAAAAATTAATTTTACCTCTGTGAGAACTAGGACTAAGGCTTATCTGAGGTAGATTAAGAAAGTTTCCAGAAACAAAATAAGCATGGATGAACTATGAAGATTATTTTACACTTTCTGCTCTAGAAATGCTCTCTCTGGAGCAACAAAGGTTAACATTCCGGAGGAAGGAAGAACAGACTGGTTAAATGATCTCCACAGATCTTCCCACTAAAGAATCCCAGTATCCATGGGCTTAAATGTTTGGTCAACCTTTGCCTTATGTGTTTATCTTCAATGCTTATTCCATCATACTTGAATATGAGTATTAACTGTGCTCACCAAAATCAGTCTACAATTGACACCTGGGAGATTTCAAGATTAGAACAAAATTTCAATCTCATTACATCATAATAACCTTCTCTCTCATTTTTGTCTCACATAATACGGTCTTTTTTTTTTGGTGTTTCTACATGGGTGTATACTTTTCTATCTTTTCCCCCAAATTTCTAATGAAATAGTCCTCACTGAAATTTAGAATTAGGCACCAGGAGCCTTTACTGCCTCCTAAAGTCTGCAAACACACAGTTAATATCAACTCATCCATTGTCTTCTAACTGAAAAGAAGCACTCTTACCGTGTAGCCCTCGGTATACTGAAAAGGAGCCCTGGAACTTTCGTCTGCTGTTGGACTCAGAGGCTTGGGGTCAGACATGGAGCGTTGCATCATCTTGGCTGTCTTAGGACTTGCTGGGGGAACTTTAGCCATATCGGGGTGCAGTACTTTCTGTGGACTTATGTCATCAGGGAGGGGTTTCTCATAAGGTACAAAGGCTGATTCTAAGGCTTTGCCTGGTGAAAGTGGTGAGATGGGTGAATAAAGGACTTTTGGAGATTTGGGTGGGGAAGGAGCCAGCTGTAATGTGGAATCTGCCCGAAGGTGAGATGAATAACCGATCTCTAAAGGTGTTGGGCGTTTCTTGTCTTTGGGTGGAGATGTGGCACCCAGGTATTGAGGACTCTGTGTGTCTGAATCTGCTTCTGTTTGACATCCTAAACTGCCCCCTTTGTAAGTCTTTTCTGGTGCTGAAATGTGTTTAATTATTTCTACCTTGGCATCCACGCGTGCCCGTATCGAAGGCGTTCTTATGGTTCCGACTGGTTCAGTTTGCACAGATATCTCTGCTACTGTTTGAACTGCTATACTGGAGACTTTGGAAAGGAGTTTGGCCTTGTCTGCCTCTGTAGTGCTGTCACCGTATTTCCCTACGCGAGCTTTTCTCCTTGATCTAGTAGGCATATCCCATTCATCCTGATCTTCATCATCCGTTTGGACGCTTGTATCGACACTCTTTTTAGTTCTCCTTCTCCTACTCACGTAACTCCGATCCGCTGACTCTTCATCGTCAGTTTGTACCCCGCTGTCCACTATCTTTTTAAAGCAGCGGGGATCATCTGCCAGATTCTCCCCCATCTCATCATAGTGGCCACGGACTTTAGCTCCAGAACTTCTCTTTTTGGGCTGCTTCTCCTCTTTTACAACCACGTCTGTCAGAGGTATTTCTGAAACAGTACTCAGGATGCCAGGTGGGGCAATGTACTGAGTAACCCCGTCCGACTGAACTGTGTACCATCCTTGGCTTTGTGGTATTTCAATCGCCACCACGGCAGAGGCTGTGGTGGTTGTATCTTCGGTCGCCCAAAACTGACCACCTTCTGGGGCAGCATACTGACCTTCCAGAATGGCCTGGTCTGTAGTGGTTTGTGGAGAAGCAGTTCCAGAAGGGTCATAGTTATACTGGTAGATCTGGCGGATCTTTTGCTCCTCGAGCTGCTGGTGAAGCTGTTGCTGCAGCTGCTGGATCTGCTCCAGCTGCAACTGTTGCTGTGCTAACGTCTCCTGTCTCATGATGAACTGGGCTTGCCGCTCCTCTTCTTGCTGATACAGGAGGTGCTGCTTCATTGACTGCAGCTCCTCCAGCTTTTTTTGAACCATGAGCTTTTCCTGTTCTCGGAACCTTTGAATTTCCTGCCGTTCCCACTCTAACTCCTCAGCAAAACGCTGCTGCTTAATTTTCTCCAGTTCCAAGAGCTCGCGCTCCAAGTCCAGTTGCTGTTGTTGCTTATCTTCTTCGGGGACGATTAAAAGCGCACTTTCCTCTCCCACCACTTCAGAAAAGACTTCAGACGCTGTGGTTAAAGTGGGAACCGAGTCCATCGTCTCAGCTGTCAGAGTTTCCATTGTGATAGTTTGCAAACTGGCATTGATATCAACACCAGTCACTGCAATGTCTGTTTCAGATGCCCCTGTTGTCAAGAAATACGATCTAGGCATTGGCTGGCTCTGGTGCAGGGCGGATAATGAAGTCACAGCGTCAGTTGTGTGCACACCAGACAAATCCCTCATGGTTTTGCTGAAAATGGAGCCAGGTTGTGTGGTGATAGCAAATGTGGAAGGAATTGGAGTTGCTACTGAAGAATAGACAACACCATTAGATGACCTCAAAACACTCCCCACACCATACTGAGGTCCTGGAGGTGGAGTCATTCTTGCTGTGGAATACTGTGGGGTACTAATCCCAACTCCTGAAATGACTTGTCGTGTTTCTGGATATGGACCTGTAGTCTTGCTTGAATAATCCATTACCTCACCTGAAACACAGGGTAGAGTTATAGTGCAGTTCCCAGAACGAATGATGCTTTTGGGGTTGGAAAGCCCACTCAGTCTTGAAGAACATAATGAACGGGACTGCATGCAAATCCACAGGCTAACCTACCTAGGTGCGGAATAAAAGCAATGTTGAACATGCAGGCACATGCAGGCGACTTTGCGTGGAACAGATTAAAAAAAAAAATGAAGAAACAAAAGCGCACATGTACTCCAAAATACGGTGCCAAAACATCCAAAGAAAGATGAAAAGTAACAAAATTGGGAAAGGGACCACATTGTCATCCTGAAATGAGATGAGGAACACCGTAATGGTATTTCACGGAAAGGTCTGTTGCTACATCATACTGACCTGTAGGAATTCTCCCTGAAGTTAGATCTACTGCTGCATCAGTTCCTCCAGAATAATCAAAAGCATTCTTACTTTTATAGAAAAAATGTCCAGCTTCTGCTAAATTAGTGTCAGACATGGAAGGTTTCATTCCCCCAATCCCTCTATAACCATATGGCCCTGCTCGATCATATTGATAGTGATCATCCCTATAACCAAAACGATCCTCAGGAAGAGTCGTTGCAGGCTGCTGTGCCGTGCAGCTCCTTCCAAAAGGTAACTTATAAACCATATCACAGCACACAGCTCTTCTTCCTGCGGTCAGATCAACAGGTTTTTCATCATCTTCTATTATTTTGGTCACCACATTTGAAGTAGCTTCATCCATTGTTACAACAGTTCTATGAGACTTGGAGGTACTGAGATCCACTACTTCCCCATCAGTGATGCCCTGTGATGTGGTGCTATCAGTCCATCCATTTGTGACACCACCAGGAAGTGCAGTAATGGGTTTCGTAAGAGCTGATGTCACTGGGTGTACAGAGGTGCTTAAAGATAAGTTTATTGGTGCTTCCTCCCTAACTGTAGGAAAGGCCTGGCCACTTGGTACCCTGCATGGGGGCTCTACATGCTTTGATGTAGTGAGCTGGAGTGGCATTGCTGTTGCACGTTCTAGACTCACTAGGCTTTCTGTGCCTGTGGTGTAACTTGCAGTAGCTGTGCACGTGACAACAGTCACTGTCTCAGTGACCAGGGATGTTGGAGTCACTCCTGATGACGCTGCACTGAGATTTATAATAGAGGGCTGGACAGCACTAATTTGTCTCCCATACATTTCACTTACTGTGGTCTGCCTCTTCACATCCATCATGGAAGCAGAAAGATCCATACATTTTTCAGTTACTTTAACTTCTACTTTGGGTACTGTACGCAGATCAATAGCATCACCAACAAGTTGCAACTTGACGTTTTCTTTATACTGTTGCTTCTCTAAATGGAGGTGATCTAGAGCAAGAGGCTCTGGAGGAATGGATATAGAGACGCTGCTGAGACCAGTACTAGCGATTGTACTTTTGGCTGTTGAAAACTCAGCCTTGGAAACTTCAGCTGGGAGAAACTGTGTAACTGAAGTTGGGGGTTCTTGAAATGAAGGTAGTGTTGTGACAGGGATAGCAGAAAATGTCTCCAAAGATCCTGAGATGTACAGGCTCTGTTGTGAAGAACTTGAAATTTCTGTAGCTTTCATAGGAGGAACTACAGAAAATACTGGCTCAATGGAAATCAGATCTTTGGGGGGTGATCCCAAGGGCCAGCTGGTAATAACTTGACTCCCTGAAGAATCTGTTGGAGTCCCAGGTTCAGATGGCAATGTGATAACCACGTAAGTTTCCATGAGGGACTTGGAAAATCTTGGTGAGGACTTGTTAGAGTGAGGGGAAAGCGGAGAGGTAGGGGAAGGCAATTTATAATCTGCTGAGGTCACTAAATTTAATGTCATATTTGAAGTTATAGGTAGACCTGTTGGTTTGGGCTGCGTATCTGTTGGTTTTGCGGTAGTGACTGGAGGTTCAGGAACTGCTGGTTTAGGGGCAACCGGAGGTTTGCTTGGCTCAGGTCTATGTGTAAATACAAGTCCAGATGGAACTGAAGATGGCTTAGGGGGGACAGGAGGAGGTACAGAGGTACATATTTTTGTTATAGGTAACCCATTACTTCCTGGAGCAGCTGTGGTCTCTACTGTAGCAACTACAGAATCTACTAGAGGTGTAGCTGCAGTAGTTGCAGTAACTGGAGCTGGAACCGTTATCTTTTTTTTAGGATGAATAGTTGGTTTAGGTGAGGTTGGTGGAGGAAGAGGTGGGGGGGGAGGAGGGAGGGGAGGGGGAGGAGGGGGAGGGGGAGGAGGGGGTGGGGGAGGAGGTTGGGCCGAGGCATCCAAAGAAGAACTTCGAAGGAATGGACGAGCTTTAGTTGGAAGACAGGAAATAGAAGGAGTGCCAGATGGCACCTGGGATGCAGGCTTTGCTGGACCAAAAACGTCTTCAGATGAAAAGCATGTCGTTGAAATCTGCTGCTTCATTGTTAGAGAAGAAGGTGTCTGATCAAACACAGTTTCAGAGAGGCTAATTTTTGTTAGTTCGGCCTCCGACTCCTTCCTTGTATCTCTGTAAGCTTCCAAAACTTCCAGAATAATTCCATCCCCTGTTTCCTTCTTGGCTTTCTTCACTGGGTCTTTTTCAGATACAGATAAGTCAGTGGAAATAGTGTCAGCAATTAGCCCCTCAAGTTTAGTTCCTACAGATTCTATGAGAGAAGGTTCCCTATCAGATAAGGAAATCACAATGTGACCAGCACTAGTTCTACCATCTGGTATGGTCGGCCGATCTAAAGATATGTCTTCTGGATAGTCTATAATGCTGCCTGGGAAATACGTTGATGAAGAAATTTCCTCAGAATCTTCAAATTTAGTTACAATGTCCAGTGGCTCAGTATACGCTGTGGTTATGCTATCCAGGGTACTAATGGGAGAGGAGCTATCTGTGGTACAAACTGAAGAAACAGATGATGTGAGAGAGGGTGTGTCAGAGGGTGGGGCAGACGTAGCACTTTCTGAAGGCTCAGAGTAGGTCAAAATCAGTGACTCATGAGCAATTATCTCTTGAATTTCTCTTGTATAGTCGGTCACATGTTCATCCTCAATTTCTTCCGTTGAAAAATGTTGGGTTATTTTAACATCTGGGATGGAGAGTGTGGCACTGCTGGTCGAATCTGTAAGAGATACGCCTGAGAGAACACTTGATGTCAAAGATGCATCAGGCACCCTGTCAAAGTCCACAGTAGATTCTGTCATATCATCCCTGATGGGGGGCTTGGTTGGGCTGGATCCAGGTGTTAATTGCATCTGTTGCCTTTTTATGAGTTCTTCGTAGGCAGCATCAGCATCTAATAACTGCTTTTCTTCACTGGTAGAAGTTACCATACTACCCAGATCCACAATCTCATGGCTTTCTGGGATGATAAAAGAGCTTGAAACAATGTCTTCTTGAGGCAAAACAGCATGTAAGCTTTCTAGCTCATAAAACTCTTTCTGAAGGTCTGTAATTTTCTGCATGGGATCTTCATAAATCTGTTCTGGAAGTCTTATTTTTTGCTCTCTCCCTCTCTGCTGTAAAAATCCATTTTCTTCTTGCCTCGTGAGCAGGCTGCCATCAACGGAACCATTATATGTGTCCTCTACTAAAGATTCATAAATATAATCCTCTATTAACATCCCACCGTACAAAGGCTCTTTTTCAAACATTTCGTCTCGTTCACTTGCAGCTGGAAAAGCTTTATATTTCTGGCTTTTATGCATCATTTCTTCATACATCTCCTCAGCGCTTTTTAATGCCTTTTGGCTACCTTCTTTCTGCATAATAGATTGCTCATCTGTCGGTGAGTATAAAGACACAGCTGTGGGCAATTTATAAACTTTTTGTACTTCGATTATCTTTTCTGGGCTTATTTCAAAGCCTTCTGGGTCTGACTCTATGCTAGGTGAATATTCAGAACAAGAAGATCGATGGAGCTCCTCCATTTCTGCAGCTTGACGTAATTCTTCTGTTGGAGACGCATCTTCGATGGGAGAGAGATTACTGGGTGGTGTCTTTGGTCTTTCCCTCCTTCTCTGAGCTCGAAGTTCATCTTTGTCTTTCTTTGATTTCTTACTAGAAGTCTTTCTTTGCTGCTGTTCTAATTCCCGTTGCTTTTCTTGCTCCTTCAATAATTCTTCTTCCTCTCTCAATTCTTCTTCCTCTGAAGAATCTTCAATCGTAGGTAAAAGAGGGCCATGCGATCTGTGTCGAGCTTTGCGTTGCTGTTTGCTCTCTCCTTTTTTGTGACTTGGGCTACTGTCGCTGTCCTCATCAAGTGACGAAACTGATGTAGGGGATGTGCCAGGAGTGAAGCTGGAAGCATGAAGACTAGAAGATCCTTCCCCCCTTGACCGATCTTCCGGAGAGTCTGTCAAGCTTTCCATTTCTAATTCTGGCTCTTCATCAAAGTACAAAGCTGTTTTTTTCTGTGGTGACTCTGCAGAGTATTTATCTGCGATCGTGCTATTGAGTTCAATCGTTTTGAATCGACGTAGCCCTCCTCCTCCGGCAACTACAAGTTCTTCACTCTCCTGACTTTTAGTTTCTCTGTATTTAAGTTCAGGACTTTCATCAAAGGTCTCATCGTCTTCATCATGCCATGAATGGCGTCTCCCTGCATCATCATCAAAGCTTGCACTACTTTTTCGCATCAGTCGCCTGTGTTTCCCTGCTGTTCCTTTTCCCTTCCCTTTGGTTTCTTCCTTCTTCTGGCTTTCAGTACTACTACTAATCTCTTTGAGCTGGTTCCTAATGAACTCATCATCTTCAGAACCTGAAGCATCTTCATCAGCACTCATTTCTATGATTTGCTTTCGAATGAAGTCTTCCTCTTCACCTGATCCTTGACTATCTTCATGTTTATATTCATCGCTGCTTGATGAACCAACACTAGTTCTCCGTTTTCTTTGTGGAACAGGTGAGTTTTCACTTTCGCTACTGTCTTCAATTGAATCATAAGGCTGTCTTCTTATAGGCAACTCATCGACAAATTCAGACTTTTCTTCACAGTCCTTTCTGGAAGGGATGTCTTGTTGGCTCTCTTTCTTAACAGTGTCTTTTTCTTCTTGACTCTCTTTAAGCTCCTCTGAAACTGTAGATTCCAGCGTTTCGGCTAAACTCTGAGTTTTCTGTTGGTCCTTAGGCTGCTCAGAAGAAACCTCGTGGGGTTCTGTTTTCTTTTCTGACTTTTCTTCAAGTGTACTTGCCTGAGCTTCCAAAATGGATAGGACCATACTTTCTAACTTAGCCAAATCCGAGGGGCTGGATGGGCTGCTTTCTTGTGAAAAGGAGTCCTTTTTGAGTCCCTTGAGCAAATCCTTTTCGTCACTGGGAATAAGACTTGGAATTTCACCAAGCGAACTTGATATTCCGTCAGAAGAATATCCTGTGTCACTCAGACCTTGCGGGCTTTTTGGCTGCTGAATACTTGAAGTGTCTGATTTGTCATCTTCCTTTTCCTAGCAGGAAGGAAAAGATACAGGAAAACTTAACATGGTTAAACTAATAACATGGCCTCTCCATTACTCTCAGATAACTATTACAAACTGAGGAATAATTATAGGAATTTTTTCAACTATATAAGAGTATTTTTTAAAAAAAAATCTTTGAGCACAAAAAATAAAAGTGGTTGATACATATAAAGGTTAGTTTTCGCTTAAGTTTAATTAAATGTCTATTCTCAATCACAATTGATCTTATTTCATCAATGTTGTATCCTTTTACATCTCAATACCATTTTTCTTCAAAAACATGATTACCTTTCTCGGTACATTTACTTTGGGAAAGAGTTCAAATGGTTGAAGAAAAATTTTAGTAAGTTTCCATTAACATAATTAATACTTTTGGATTATGAGGACAGGCAAACAAAGAATCAGAGGATGGGCACTGTACTTGCCTCCAAGTAGCATGGGATATTGAAAAATTTACTTAACAGAAACAAGTAGGTAACATGGCCACAGTACGATACTCATCTCACCTACCGCAAAGGACTTTTTTTTTTTTTTTAAGAGAGAGATTCGAACAAGGCATTGCCTTTTAAGTACACTTTGAAAGATGTAAAACACTATATTTTACTTGGTATGGCTGTTAATATTATTATTCTGTATCACTTGAAATGAATGTTTAGAAAGCGTAAACTTTGAAGAAGCTATGACATAATTGGTCTGACTCAAGGTTTTAGAAAAAGAGAAATATCCAGTTAGTATTTTTCTAGAGTTGTTAAATCACATTTATCTCCAGCAGCCCATCTCAAAGAAATTTAATAAATTTCTTATAAATGTCTTCGGATTTTAAAATACTTGGAATTTCACCTTCACACTATTTCAAAGTCAGCTCCCTTCAACCAGCACAATAACTAATTTGTGAATGTGAACAGGGGCTTTCCAGGGAGCTGGGACACTTCAGAGACACATCAGTCTTAAACAACTGCTTTCTTTGGGCTGTGATGAGGCCATGCCAGCAGTTTGCTTTAAGAATCAGAGAGGCCTTAAGCGAAAGTATGAAACAGAGACCTTTATGCATAAATCCAAATTAAAAATACCTATGGGCAAAATGAAACCCAAGTGATCCAGTTAGTTTCCATGTTTTACAGAGAGTGTCAAAATAACCCCACAGCCCTATGGAATGAAGAGGTCAGAGGAAGAGTTGCAGGAGGACATGCTCTGTCTGACCCTGGCCTATGAGGGTACCTGGATTCTACTAAGTATGTATCTTGAACTAACAATCTTGATATTTTCAGTGGGTTGTATGGCCACGGGTTTCTCCTACCTATCCACAGCTCGAATGAACAGATGTCAGGTTGCACAAATACCATGCAAACACCTCTTTCTTCCTTCTTTCCTGCCTTGTTCCTTCCCGTTCTCAAATATAAAAGTTGTTGGGTTGATACTCATTTTATATTCATTTCCATCTCAATATCTGTCTTTATTATGTATGGCTAAGGATGTATCTCGAGCATATAGGGTAAAATGCACATTATATGGTAAAATGCTTTTTGCTGAACTTACAACATGGCAATTCAGAAAGACAGTCGGATACATTCTTTACAACTGTCAGGCAAAAGCAATGAATACTCTCTGGTTTACTAAGAATTAACTTTCCTAGACCATTTCAGATGTCTTTCCAGAAAAGGATTACTTATCTGCTGTTGTGAGACTATAGTAGTTGGGTTGACAAGCACGCAACTAATTGGTTTGTTTCTCTTAAGAGCTACTAGACACAAGAAAAAAAAAAACAGGTAAAGCAGTGTTCTCATAAAATATTTCTGGATGGTCATATAGTGGAGGGATATTTCCACCTCCTCACATTCCACACAATACCAGCACAATATTTTGAGTCCAGTATGCTTTCTATGCCTTTCCTTGTCTGCCTTCCCACCCTTCACTAAATCACAGTAAATACCGTAACCACAGGGGTGGGGTACTAAGCTTCTTGTGGAAAAAAGGTCAAGAAAATGATCTTTCGTAATCAAATTTTGATGGTATCATTTGTGTTCTTTATTTTGAGTCTGTACATATTATAAAACATAACAATGTAATAAAATTATACATATAAGGAGGAAATGCAACTGTGGTTACATATAACAATTCACTGAGTATAATAAAGAATAAATTATAATTGTATACAGTGAACTCTGAAGGTTCTACTGACATTTTACAAAAATAAGATTAGGATCAGACATACATAATGTAACAAAGAAAATTAAGGTACACTAGACAGAAGACTCAGACGCATAAACATCAAAATCCCTACCCTACAATCCCCCTTATGTGCCCTTCTGGATGTGTTCACGCTTTCCTGCTTTTCTCAGTGCTATGTTCTACCCACTTCTCCCTCTTGCCACTTTCTCCCTGGTCTCTTTCCTCTCCTCCTCATGGGATTCAATCATCATTTACCTATGATGATGCTGTGACGATTTTTCACCTAAATGATTTCCTCTCCATATCATAAGGTGGCAAAAGTCTGCAAAGATGTTGCCCTATAGGTTTGTGGGTCTAAGATAAAGTGTTTGGAGTGGTTAATAAGGAAATCAAGTTAGGTGACCAAAGGGCATCTGGCTGAACTGTTTAGAAGGAGCAACTGGTCACGTACTTATTGTACCATGAGATATTGAAAAAATTCAAAGTGTCAATTCTTCTCATACTAACTACCATGGGTATAAATTCCCCTGACAGAGGTGAGTGACCTTCTACTTCATTACTGTTAGCTTGTTAACTATCAGATCATATACCAACTAGCCCTTTTACCTCTTTAAGATAGCTACACATTCCTCTTTTCACCTGCTGCTGCTAAAATTAAAAAAAAAAAAAAAAAAAAGCTTTTCTTCATATACAGAGATCAGCATAGTGAGGTGCTTATGTGTCCATCCATTTACGCTTTCTGCAGCTCTCCACTCTTATTTGTGAGATATCTGGGTGAAAGTTCTAGTGCAATTTGTTCCCGTGCAGGTTAACTGGTCTCTCATAGATTTAACATCACAAACCCTTGCTTTATTGAATAACGTTCCTTAACGAGGGAATAATTTGATCAAATAAGAAAGAGTAGCTGGCACTGAGAAGAATGTAAAACATAGCATGTAAGTTGGGTCTGGTTTTCTCTATTCAAACTTCAAATGGATATCTGAAGTACTGTAACCTAGACGACTATATTCAAAGGATCCATGTGAGGGAGGCTTATATTCTTTCAAATTTCTAACTCCCTAGGACTAAAAGACTGGCAGTTTTCTCTCAGTTGCCTCAAAAATGTGCAGTTGCATACACATGGAATCTAAGAATAAAAAAAAATAAAAAGGGGCAGGACAGGAGTAAACACGTAGAGGTAGAGAATGGACTTGAGGACACGGGGAGGGGGAAGGGTAAGCTGGGACGAAGTGAGAGTGGCATGGACATATATACACTACCAAAGGTGAAATAGATAGCTAGTGGGAAGCAGCCGCATAGCACAGGGAGATCAGCTCGGTGCTTTGTGACCACCTAGAGGGGTGGGATAGGGAGGGTGGGAGGGAGGGAGACGCAAGAGGGAAGAGATATGGGGATATGTGTATACATAGAGCTGATTCACTTCGTTATACAGCAGAAACTAACACAACATTGTAAAGCAATTATACTCCAATAAAGATGTTAAATTGAAAAAAATGTGTAGTTGTATGCTTATTTCTGAGAAAAATATTAAGCTATTTAGTAACATATTAAGATTTAATAAAATAGATTCAAATGATTCTTCCTAAAGTACATGCGTAGATTACATATATAACACATATATACATATGTGTTTAAATATCACTGAATTTTCTCATTTATGCATTATTTTCTTCATTTGAATAGATAGGAGTTGGAATTAATTATCCATTTAATATTTTATATGTAGTCCAAATACAACCTAGAATGACCTCCAAAATTATTACATAAGAATAAAATTACAGGCCTAGACCCCTTGCATGAGAATTTTGTTTGTCATCTTAGATTGAGGCAGTGAGTGGGAAGATCCCTAATTTAAGCACTTTAAAAAAAAAAAAAAGCAATCTTATTTTTCAGGAACACATTTTACCTGATGAACACATTTTCCTTGTATTTTCCTAAGTACATTCAGCATTCAACTCTATTACACTGACTTTTATTTTTTTGTATATACTGCAGTCTTCTCTATGTACAGAATTATGGTACTTGAGCCTTTCTAGTCTGTGTATAAGAAACAAATCTTCAAAATTTTCAGAAACCAAGATTCATATTTTTTACTTACTAACCAAAAGCAGAAAGCACAGAATTCTTTTCTTTCCAATATTCCACTGCCATTTATTGACCTGAAGACCAGTCAGAGAGAGGCAGTGATGAATTGAGACCCGCTTGAAACCTTCCCATGGTGTCATATCTTGAGGCCTTCTCTAGTACCAAGACACTTGTGTACTGCCAAGCTTAGTTCTGCCCCTTTCACAGATTTTGAAACTTTTAGCCTTCCATGTTGAAGGAAAACGGAAGGTTTTTAAAAACTAGCATTGGGGTTATGAACTGAATTCTTGGTTAAATATAAGACTGTACAAAGAAAGGAGGCAATATTAAGTTTTTGCCTAATGTTTCCCAAGTCATTTATATTAATGGGCCAAAGTAAAACAACAGATTAATAATCTTTAATCATTTATACAATGTTTGGGTCAAAATGGATTGCTAGTCTGAATGTTCCAAGCACTGTAAACAAGATTAAATCCATAAGTTCACTGGGTCTGGAGATAAAAACTGGATAGTCCCACATACATGGGAATCCTTTTCACTTCAGAAAACCTCATCATTTTCCATCCTATACAATTATGCTGCCTTTAGATACCATGGCTATATATAACTTGAATACTAACCCTGGGTCATTTTAACCATAAATAGAAGTTTATGCTAAAGGATGTTCACATTTTTTTTTTTATCAAGAGAGCTATAACGTTTCAATGTAATATATCAAATGTAGACAAGCAGTATTCTCTTTAAGTGTATAGGTAGAGAGAGAATTCTGTAGTGACGTACAGTTTTAAAACATTAAACCAAAAAAGGAGAATGTACATTTCAAAATATTTATTATATTTCAGGATAAATTTTAATTCCATTCAACTAACACACTTTGAAAGACAGGAATGAGTGGAGAGACAAAATGATGTAGCAATAAAGAAATGTAAACAGTATACTATAACAATACGAATGACGCAAATGACAAATAAATGAATAAATAAAATAATATAAATATATAAAAACGAAGTAAAAAATCACACAAACTGGAAGCTGCTAAGGGAGATGAATACTTAAAATAATAAAAAGACAGCATCCTAAAGGTGTCACGGGGAAGAAGCATTCTGTGCAGTGTTTAGGAGCCCAGCCTTTATAAGCAGAACAGGACTATAATCTTAGCTTTGCTGCTTCCCAGCCATGTGATCTTGGGCACAACAAAGTTAGTTTCTCCCTCTTTAAAGCAGATATAACCAACCAAACCGACGTTCCTATAATAGGTAAGTGGTAGACAAGATATTCTTGCCAAAAAATCATGTGTCAACGTTAATAGTAATAATGCAAGACATACACAAACACATTAATAAAGAAAACTGACACAAAACTGGCCAAAAAAGTTTGACATTACCAGGAAAACCATTTGATATCTGTCTTACATAAGTTACTGCTAATAACAAACCTTGACTAAACACATAATGTGCTTAGGCTATTTATAGCAAGTCACCCTAAGACACTATCACAAACTTCTAGAATTTTTGGCAAATAAATATTCCAGTACTTCACACATTTTCAATGAATTGAAATAAACACTTAAAATCGTCTTTGGAGCTGTCTTATTTAATAGTAAAAGACAAAAAAGTCACATAACATTTGGGGAAACTTGATTTTTCTGCCATGGAAACAATATGGTGACAAATTAAACTACATTTCTTTGTCAGCCAATATTGCTGGAAAGAAAGAAAGAACTGTGGAAGGTTCGGGGGAAAATCATTAGAACAAAGTAAGTAGCAAAAGGTTTGGTAATAAAATCAACATGCAGATATTTCTAACATGCTCAGTTTATAATATTCACTAGTTCTGTTTAAATAATAACATACTTAAAGGATTACTACTGTGAGCCACCAAATGGCTCAATATTCAGTGATTTGTTTAAAAAGGTATATATATTTTTTTAAATGAAAAAACTGTATATTAAATTCTGAGGAGTGGCTCTTTTAATTGGAATTAGTTTTTTAAAAAGGTAAAGTTACATAGATAGCAGTGCATGTGAAATTCATTTACTGTGTCTGTTACAAGTAAGCTGGTAATGAAGATGGATAATTGGAAATCATCATGTAATTATGCTACATAAAATGACATATCATTTAAAAAAGTTGTCATGTCTGCCTTTTCAGACAAACTTTAAGCAGAATACTTTAATCTTTTTATAAACATTGCAGATGAATAACTGCAGTGGGTTTTAAAGTCATTTGTTAAAAAATCGTATTTTAAAACACCACATTTTGTGATAGTTAGCAAGAGGAGATGATTGGTATCACGTTAGATTAACATTTATTTCTGGAATTTCCACAAGTTAAAAAAAAACAGTTTTCAATTCCAAACTTAGAAAACAGGTAGCAAGATTTGGCAAGTACAACCTTTGATGCACTTCTCTCATTTCTGGTATATCCTGCGGATTAGCTTTTTTGTTATGGAGCATCATTAAAACTAAAAGTCAAAATATCAAAATAAACTTAAGCTGAATTTCAAAGAACTCCATCATAAAATTTTAGAACAAGATTTTCAAACACTGAAGCACAGTCAATCAAAGCTCTCTCTAAAATGCTATTATTAATCATATTTTACTGTGATCAAATGTATATATTTAAATAAATATAATAAAAATGGTGATTTTAGCTTATTTCACTGACTTACACATTTCTGTGAATGTTTATATTGCAAATAATATGTTAGTAATAGTGCATAGATTTAATTTAGAAATAAATATATATACACATATTGAAGTCGTTAAAAGAAAAAGTAGTGGTAAAAGGAAATGATAAAAAAGTGATACATTTGTAAAATAAAATAAAATGTAGTACATAAAGAAAATATTTGGATACTTCTTGTTTAGATTATATTTAACAAACAATAGAGAATCATTAGAAATATCTGAGTGATAGAGTTAAATTATCTGAACTCTGGAAAATAATTACCTGATAACTATATACTGGAGAAGGGAAAAAAAGAAGGCCTAG
The DNA here is from genome assembly GCF_008692025.1 of Phocoena sinus. Classification (NCBI taxonomy): domain Eukaryota; kingdom Metazoa; phylum Chordata; class Mammalia; order Artiodactyla; family Phocoenidae; genus Phocoena; species Phocoena sinus. The sequence goes on along the minus strand of NC_045771.1, from coordinate 80,901,446 downwards.
TGACTAGTAATTAGATTACTCAAATCGTTGGTAAAAGGTCACGAAGACCGTTAGGATACTGTCCTTAGGAATAGGAGCTAAGCAGAAACTGCTTCTATAGAGAGTTGGATATGATTTGAACACACTGAGTTCCAGTTTACAGTGAGTTTCTGAAGTGGAATGATCTACTCAGTATTTGAAAATGTAGGTCTAACACTCAAGAGGGGCAGAAGGTGCACAAGGAGAGTTAGGAAACGTTCATGTGGCTCCCCTAAGAGGAAAGAAGACAGAGTTCAAAGAAGAACTGATCGGAAAAGAGAAATTAATAGAGATAATCAAAGTAAAACTCATAAGGGGTGATCAGAAAGACAAGAAAAGAACAAAAAGGGAAGAGTCATGAAGCTTCACAGAGAGAAATGGCAAAAAGCATCAAGTTCTGCAAGGTGGTTAACTGGGAGAAGAAGCAGGTGGTGGTGGCGGGGTAGCTAGATCCAGCCATTAGAATGGAGACTACATAGGCATCTGCTTTCTCTGAGTTGGATAAACTCATATAACAAAGGAAGATCAGGATTTACTTAATGAGTGAGGTCTCATATACCAGAGACAGTCTAGTAACCATGTGTTAAAACTGTAAACAATACAACAACTGAACCAGGGTTGGGATGGACTAAAAGTTCTAATTAGAATTCTAATATTAAGTTTTAATACCAATGAATCATTTCGTTTTCCTGCAAGTCATTGCTGCCATCTGTGAATTAAAATTATTCAGCCTGATATAAGATCTCTTGAAGCTCTAAAAAGAGTTCAGAGTTCCTCTATAAATGGTATTATTGCCCGTGCAAATATAGGTTAAGATGAGGTACCCTTAGAAGTTTCCACTAAAGAAAAAGAAAATATATAAAGAATAATATATATTCCAGATGAGGCTTGGATTATAAATAACCCTCCAACATTAAACACACTGAATAAAACCGAACAAAATATATTATACTGATTTCACACTAAATACTAAAATAAACTTAAAAAAAATGTTTCTCCTGAATTTTAGCCATACTTCTTTTTTTTAAAATCACAATTATTTAATCATTTTATGGTTGACCACACCTTAAAAAGCTTTCATGTGAGAAGAAACTTGAGTCTGGCTTAACCAAGTGGTTAAGTAAACAGAAATTCCAAGACAAACATTATTTTATGTTAAAGGAGGATACTGATTTTAAGTTCATAGTGGAAGGAAAAAGCAATCATTTAAAATTATAAGAGGGCTTCCCTGGTGGTGCAGTGGATAGAACTCCACGGTCCCAATGCAGGGGGCCCGGTTTCGATCCCTGGTCAGGGAACAGATCCCACACGCATGCTGCAACTAAGAGTTCACATAACACAACTAAGGAGCCCACCTGCCGCAACTGAGGAGCCTGCCTGCCACAACTAACACTCAGCACAACCAAATAAATAAATATTAAAATAAAATAAAATAAAATTATATGAAACCCTTCTTTATCACTCCATAGATTTTTATAAATTATTTGATCAGCATAAAAGCTAATAAATGTTATATCTATGCTTTATTTAAATTAGATTAAGCTGTCAGAAAGCCAAAGTTCATCATTTTAGCAAACAACTGTTACATTTTTCTGAAAACGCTATTAATTGAAGGCTTTCACTTACAAAATTACCATTAAGCACTCAGTGTACTTAGGTGGACATTAGTAAATCTGCAAAGTTAGGAAAAAAACATAACTTACTGTTTTTTCCTTCCTAGGTTCCATCTGATCAGGCTTTGCCGAGCATGTTGCCTGTGGCTGTTCTTTTATTTTTTGAGTCATTCCATCATCTTTCTTAGACAAACTCTGAGGTGCACCAGATGGTAAATCTTCCATCTTGGTCAGTGGTTGTTTCTTTTCTTGCACTGCCTCTGGAGCCACTTTGCCTTCAGGTTTTTCTTCAGCAATCTGTACTTGAGTTTTAAGTAAGTCATATTTCTGTTCCTCCTCTAGAGCTGATGTTTTTGCTCCTGGGGGTAACTTTTTGTCTTCAAGAGCTGGCCTTTTGTCTTTAAGGGTTGGCTTTGTTTCTTCAAGAGGCGGCTTTTTTTCTTCTAGGACTGGCTTTTTGTCTTCAGGGGTTGGCTTCTTTTCTTGAGGGGCTGAAGTTTTGTCTTTCTCTAGTTTACTCTCCTCCTGAATTTGATCTGTGGTTCCCTTAGGGGGAATTTTTTCAACTGAAGGTGTTTCTTTCACTTCTTCTGGAATGATTTTTTCACCTTCTGTTTTTTCTTCTTGTTCCCTCTTTTTCACTTTTACTTGGGCAGGCATTGCTATTTTCTGAGACGGTTGTTCTGTAGGGACAGGCATAGGAAAGGCTTTTGGTCCTGTCTGTGTAGGTGGCATTTTGCCCATGTCTCCAAGCTGTCCTGATATTGCTCTCTGGGTTTGACAATTTAAACAAAGCCATTCCTGAATCTGCAGATAAAACAGAAATTAAAAGATTAACTATATTATATACATCTGTTCTGGTGCATTTACCAAGGTTAGCACTTGGCAATTTCTAGCTGCTTTTTTGTATATGGAGAAGGTGGGTCGTTGTTTTCTGGATCAATTAAAACGGTGACTTTTAAAGAAGATTGCAAAAAGACTATGTGAAATCTAAAAACAGGAGTCCTTAGAGATCAGCAATTAACTCACCTCACCATAAAAAAAAGAAAAAAATGCATCAAAGATAGATCCAGGGGAATATCAATTTTTTGGTTAAAAAAAATCTGAATTTGTTCCAAATACAACTATTTTTAAGCCTCGTGCCTTCAAAATTGTGTTTCCATTCAAAAACTATTAACTTTCATAGTAATTTTAACAGCCAATTAATCATAAGTTTCTTTTAGGACTTAGCCTATAATCTCCTGTCTCTTGACTTGGATCAAATGTAGTTCTATCCACCAGAGCAGAACTTTTACAAGGCACACGTAGAGTTTTCAAGAATCACTTGTGCATAATTCTCCATCTAATTTAAGATTAAAAAATAATGTCATTCTTAATAATAGTCACATTTCTCATGCAATTGTGTCAAGAAGCATTCACAGGTTAAAATTGTCTGATATTCTTTTTCCCCAGAGTTTTCTCAATTGCTAATTAAAACACTTTCTTATACCTCTAAGTGTAGTCTATGGGCCACCTGCACCAAATCACCTGCGGTTGTCCCTAGACATGCAAATTCTAGGAACTACACCAAAACAAGTTTATCAGAATCCTGGGATAGGAGAAGGAGGATCTGCCTTTTTAATAACCTGTTGGTTAAATTTTTTGCAAACTAAAGACTGAGAACAACCCTCTCATAATACATATAAATAATCACATGGGAGAGAGATTGTTAGACCAACAGTATTGCAGAATTCCCCCCTTATTGTTGTATGTTGTGCTTTTTCTTACATCATACCTATTAAAATGTAAGAAATAAAGACTATACATGTAGCTTCTAATTGTTACCATTTAATGAGTACCTATTCTCTAAAGCGCATGGTTGGAGAGTCATGCAAATAATATCGTGTTCGTATGTTGTACTGTCTTCTGAGAAGTTCAATTTCAAACTGCTTTTCATATTGGATCATTCTTTCCAGTACCACAACTTTAATTATTTAGAGACAAAAATCATTTATTGTTCTAGAATATTACTGGACATCTGAGATTCATTTCTTACTTCAGCTTTCCATTTCTTTAAAGACATAAAAAATGTTGCTTAATACTAATGACTGTTTTGCAATCTGTAAGCTGTTATAATTCTTACTTGGTGATCTAAAAGAGTAAAGACCCAAGTCAGTTATTTAATTTCAGTAAAATGTTGTCTATAAAACATTAGTATGTATTACGGGTTCATTTGCTTTTTGTGTTATGATCATCCAATACCAATTCTGTTCTTGATTTCATGTCTAAGCAGCAAAAAAGTGAATTGTGGCTTCTCTATATAGTAACTTTATACAGAGTCTTGGGAAAGAAACTGATTTGATCCCTATGTCAAATTCTGAAAGCTCCAGCCCTTGTGCTGAATAGTCCCTAGAGGAGGTACTTTCATAATACCTACAGAAAATCAATCTTAACCTGTCCTGTGGTTTTAAAAAACATTACTTGGTGGGGCCACATCTTAGGATATTTTCATTCAGAGACTGACATTTTAAAAAACAAAAACAGACGCAAATAGCTGTGTCATTGTGCTGTTTTGTCACATGGACTCTAAAAACCAAATGCAGGTGTGTGCTATGCATTCCTGTCAGGGCAGGTCTGAATGTAAATAAGTTAGGAAGTTTTTAATATACCAGAAATAAAGGTTTCATCCCACTGGAAATTCTTGTCAATTATAAAAATGTGATTACTTTATCTGAGTTTTAGGGACAAATTATACTTAAAAGGTGTCGTCTCTTGCTACTTATAGCATATGATGCCACAGTGGTACACAGCTCTTGTTAAAAGGAAAATGTGTTGAGAAAATAAATGTAGTGATTATTTCAAGGTAGTATACTCATTATTTTCATACATTTGAAAATTTAGGTAAGAGGATAAAGACTATAATCTACTATGTCACATAAAATGCTCCATTTTCCTGATTTAAAATAATGTTTGATAAACCTACAAGCAGTGATAACCCACTCACTACTAAAAGCAAACAGAAGGCAATAGCGTCAGTCTAAGAGAAAAAGGACCTTACGTTGAGAGCCTCATTGGCTAGTTCAAATTCGTGTTTTGCTTAAATTTGCATCCTGATTCAGTTAAACGTAGTATCTTTTTTTTTTTGGCCGCGCCCTGCAGCTTGTGGGATCTTAGTTCCCCAACGAGAGATGGAACCCAGGGCCCTGTCAGTGAAAGCGAGGAGTCCTAACCACTGGACCGCCAGGGAGTTCCCTAAACCTATTATCTTTAGTCAGTACTATCCTGTAATTATTTTTAACATGATGTTGCTACACGTGGTCACTTGGTTACATGACTGATTCGTGTTTTGAAGAAGATTATAAGGCCAAGCTTAATTTTTTTTTGACTTTACACTTTGTCACCAAAATTAATTTGGAAACTGATGTTACTATCATGTCAAATAATTATAACAGCATTCACTTATGCATCTATTCTGTATATCTCTAGTCTGTTTATAGCTATGGATTACATATACTCTTGGGAAATTATACGTGCAAGGCTTATTTGATCAGGAACTCATACTCGAGTAGAAGAAAGAAGACATGGGTTAAAAATAAGTATAATATGCAGGGAAAAAATTAAGGAAGATGGAATGGATTTAAAAGGGTTATCTGATGAATCCATTTAGAACATAAGGAATTTGATAAATTATAAAGCACACAAGAGTATTTTTTCATCAATTAGAAATACTGAATTGGTGGTCTCATATATGTGTCTCTTCTTTCTGCAGCCCTAGAACCAAAATTAGACCACCAACAAATTCAGCAAGTAGAGGAAATTATAAAATCAAAAAGGACTGAAAGGGAAAAAACACTACAGTAACATCAAAATTTTGTATTTCTTTAAACATATAAAATTAAATTTTGTTTATTAAGAGAAAGGACAGGAAAAGGCAGAGGCTAGGGTAAAATCAAAAGTAGGAAGGAGAAAAGTAAAATTGATCAAATTTTGACAAAGTGGAAAAAGTAAAAATGAATTTTCAAGAAAGTTCATTCAGGACAATATAGGCCATCACCATTATCACATCATCATTAATTATAGACACAATTACTAGAAAAATTTTCTTCACAAAAGACAATTTGGGAAATACTCTCTAACCACATAAGATGATGTAAAAACCTGTGGTTCACAATTTTTTTTGCCTTTTTTATCAAAAATAATCCCAAAGATTTTTGTATCACTGTTCAGGAGCTTAACTTAAGAAGTATTATATTTCTGGGTCCAAAGAAATGTATCTCCACTCTTAGTTCCTCAATAGCCACGATACTATTAGACACAACATTATTAAATAGTCATAATGTTCCTAGTTCAGCAGCAATCTGGAGAATTAAGCAAGATTTCTTAAATTCTATTAAAATTCAATGCATAATATATCACTGCCATATATGACTTTTACTAGCTGAAAACTCTTTCTGTAATAGTTACAGCTGTGACACACATGACTATTCATATTTTGCCTTAAGGTTAAATATAAAGTAAGTTACAGTTTTATCTTTGAAGCATTTCCTTATAAAGACAGTGAGACAATCAGAAAATGAATATATATAATGTACTGTATATTACATATATAAGCTGAAGGCATTTCTATTATATTACTGAGTTTATTACACAGAAAAATAGAAAATATAGATCTCATGGAGGCTTTTTAAAAAACATACTAGTCATTATTATGGATGCTCTCAGGCCATTTCCATTTGTTTTTCTGTGTTTTTAAAATATATTTTATTCTCAGTATACTGTAAATATCTCCTAATGGTATAAACATATTAAAAGTTTACATTTCATCTATATTATTATTAAATGTTTTAAATAAATTCAGAAGAGTCTATACTATGAGACCAATCACATTTTTTAGTACTTTAATGTTAATATCCAGGATATCAAAATTCATCTCCAAGTAGGAACAATTCTGATAAATAAAGTGTATAAAAAATAACTCCACGTTGATCATAACGTATTAGAATATATCCAGTTGCCAGCTAGTACACGTTAATAAAATGTATTTATTTTAACATCAAATCACCAGGGCTTCAAAACAACACTCCAAAAATCCATTAATCTCAAGAGCAGAGTAGGAAATGAAGGCAGTAAAAACCCCCCAAAACGGATGCTGCTGTGCTACTCAGCATTTTTCGATCAATAAGTAATTTTCTTTATATAACATTTCAGCTGTAACTATAGCAACAATACCATTAAGGAAAATTTCAGAACTTCAGGCCCGTCTATTTATTTTTCTAAAAGTCTTTTCTGAAGCATGATAATAAGATCTGCAGCAGGTTTAAAATCTGCCATTAGACTATAAATGGTAGAGAAGTGATGGTCCCAAAACCTACACGAGCATTCATATTTGTGTCTGAGAAATCTTAATAGTATCTTAACATGAATTTTCATTAAAAGACCAACTGGACTGATTTGGAAGCTCATATACTTTCCATCAATAGAAGTATTTAAGTAGAGACTGGGTGGCCCCTACTTAAAATTCTGTAAAGGAAAACCAAGCAATCAAGGGGACTGGTACTATAATACCATTGAGTTTCCTGCCTACCATGAAGCTTTTGAGTCAACAATAAATATTTTACACACATTTTTGTCTGTTTATTTGCTTATCATTCAGAATGTTATTTTTTTTTAAGCTAAGAAATAATTACACTAATAATCTGCTTAGACGTCACTATTTTACTTACTGACACATTCAAAAACTGGGAAGCAATGTTATCTGCAACTTGTCACCTGTATCTATGCCCCCTATAGTCTCGGCATTAGGGTTGTTCTATTTCTCTAAGGCCCACACACTCTTCAACCTGACATTCTGAAAATCAGATTTTTTGCTTGTTAAATTCCTAAATTTATTTCCTTTGGTCATTTGTAAAAGGGAAAAGGATTGAGTTCACAGTTGATACACATTTTTTTTTTTTTTTCAGATTACACAATTGTTCAGACTACACAATCAGGATATTAAAAATCTGTGATCATTTATGAGACTACATTTTACAAGTGAATGCAGTAATGTGTTTGTGATGCTTCTATTACTGTGTCCCTCCTAAAACTGAATGGGATAATTTTTGTTCCTTTTATAATCATTGAAACAAGAATAACTCATATCCAATATATATAATTGACTGACTGAGGCTCTTCCTTATTTACTTCATATGTAGATGTAAGAATTCTATTAGAATATATTAGAACATTAACATTGATATGAAAACTAAGAGAAAAACAAGTAGGCAGTTTAAACATCAGTTTCCAGTGGAGTTAGTGAATGTGAAGGGTAACATATCAATAAGGAAACCTAACAGAGTATTCGCACTTTTAGGAACCTGCACTGGGGTTATCATTCTGAGGTCTAAACTGATCATTGGTCATGTCCCTATTCGTCTCATCTTTTATGTTTATTTCTGTAAGACCTCCAAACCCTTATCTATCACATGAAGTCTGTTTCACTCATTTGATGTAAGTTTCTATATAACATGTGTTTCTGCATAATGTAAAACTACATAAACATTTCCATAAATAGCAAGATGCCAACTAAATATACATGCCATCATGTATATTACACCAGGGATTAATATTACTGCCTACTGCTGATTGACATTTTTCTACGTCCAGTTTTCTTTGAAGAAAACCAGGATCATTTTTCTAGTCACTTTCTCATCACAACTAATAAGTATTTTCCTAAACTAAGAAAGTAAACTCTGGGGCTTCCCTGGTGACGCAGTGGTTAAGAATCCACTTGCCAATGCAGGGTACACAGGTTCGAGCCCTGGTCCGGGAAGATCCCACATGCCGTGGAGCAACTAAGCCCATGCGCCACAGCTACTGAGCCTGAGCTCTAGAGCCCGTGAGCCACAACTACTGAGCCCGTGTTCCACAACGACTGAAGCCCGCGTGCCTGGAGCCCGCGCTCCGCAACAAGAGAAGCCACCGCAATGAGAGGCCCTCGCACCGCAACAAAGAGTAGCTCCCACTCGCCGCAACTAGAGAAAGCCTGCGTACAGCAATGAAGACCCAACGCAGCCAAAAATAAAAATAAATAAATAAAATAAATTTATTAAAAAAAGTAAACTGTTTGATGTTTTAAATACCATTACATAAATAATATATAAATACACACAAGCATTCATTAAAGTACCTCTGAATAATTACATTAACACAGTTTTGACAGAACTTGTTGAGGAAAATCAGGGGCTTAGTTTTCTTTTGGAAATATAGATACCTGAAAATGAATATTTATATTTATGTAAATATGTATATTTATTTGCATGGATGAGAACTAAATAGGGTTATTTTCCCTACAATGTCTTCTTTCCTTCCTTCCTTTCTACCTTCTTTCCTCCCACCCTCTCTCCCTTCCTTCCTCTCTCTCTTTCTATCTGGATAGAGGGCAGCAGGAACAGAGAACAGCTCACTAAAACTGTTTTGACTAAGTAATCTACCTGATTTGGGTTCAGTCAGAAGCACTATGATAACTGATCGCCTACCAGTGTGTATAAAGGACAACTCCAAGGACACAGATGATTTCTCACTGGTAACCAATGATGCACTAAACTTAAGGGTAATCATATGTACTTATTATGTTGACTTTAGCTCACTTGGCTCTAAGCAAAAATTGAAGTCTCAAAGGTAAGACATCTGTGGATTCACATTTCTATTTGTGATTAATTGTTCTAGTGTACTACACTTTGGGCTGATATTTATATAAGTTTAACATAAAAAATAAGCAACAGTTTAAAAATGTATTGTGTATGTTACATGAATATCAACTTCAAGTTTTTATATAATCAGTTCTCATCCCTCTGCTTTTATAGACTTGTATTTTATTATCTCCTATTACATGAGGTATATATTTTGCATGTGTGAATAATTACATCAAAGAAAAAATACCTTTTTAGTCTTAGTCACTAGTCAGCACTTCAGGCAATGTGTGACTGAATTTTAAAATAAGATTTATTTTGAAGATTTTAATACACTTCATCACAGATGTTAAAATTACAAAGTTATATGCATTTGGAAGACAGATTATTTAAAGCACATTACAGCTGAATAAAATTTACCGAACATTTTACAGGATAAATAAAAACCAATCCCAATTTTAAATTTAAGCATCATTGTGAATATAATATTCAAAGACAGAATAATCTCACAGACTAGGGAGCCTGAAATATATCGGAAAGGGGCTTGCACAACTGGATGATAGAGAATGAATGCAAGGTGACTGGGGAGACTGGCTGGGTGTTAAGCCCTCCTACAATGCAGTAGAACATGGTGCAGTACTGGAGGTTCTTTGTACCAGGAAGAATCAATGTGTTGATTCGGCAAGGTGTAAACTTGTCTAAGCTGAACTATGTTTCCTAGGATTCCCTTCCCTAAACGTTTCCCATTATAGTCTAGCACCAGAGACCTTTTGTGTGAGATGTGGAGGCCAGAAGTGAAGCAGCAGCCACCTTGCTCTTTGGATGCTCAGAAAGTTTGGGTACAATCAGCAGGTGCTGTTGAAGTTCATCCATACTGTTACTTATTGTTTGGCTTGGGGCAGCAGGCAGGCATGCAGCTGCTCTACTTTCCTCTGAATTCTCCTTCAGCATCTTCATCAGCTTTTAGGCTGGAGGCAGTGAAAACAGACACGTGTTCTGGTCTGTCCCCATGGCTTCCAGCTTGTCCTTGCTCTCAACTACTCTAAATTCATCGTCCTTCCCTCTAACAGCCCTTTGGACTGCAAGCTCCAGTGGCCTTTCAGCACTTTCGCTGCTCCCACCAATGTGTAAGGACAAATTCCTAAAATAAATCCCTGTTATATACATTCTATACTTGCTAATAGTTTTGCTTTTCTAATTAAAGTCGACGTGATACAGTCACGCTGAGTCTGTCGTTATTCAAGATATGATGACTTTTTATCATTAATGTTGGTGTAGGTTCAAAGTAATTCTGATAGACTATTTCTGATTTTAAGTTGCATGGCAAAGAAAGTACACTTCACTGGAATTCAACAGAAATAGTGACTGTCTTTTGAGTCTGTCAGTGTGACATGTATAAATGAGTCATTTGAAAGGTTTTAGTTTTTAAAACTGTTACGGTAAAATATTAAAAACAGTCATCAAAAATAATCTGTGACATACACATACAATGAAAAAATTTTAAAGGGTTGAACACCCATGTACCCACTATCCACTTAAGAAATAGAACACTGTCAATATCATTAGAGACAACCAGGTGCCCTCTGCAATACCATCCTAGTCTATACTCACCACCAAAAACTGCTATATTAACTGCTGTACTGTTAGACCTTTGTTTTTTGTTGTGGTTTTAACATTATACATATACTTTTAATATACTGCTTGCTTCTGGACATTTAAAAACTATATAAAAATAGTTTTGTGCTATCCTTTTTTCTTCTTTTTCTTCTTTTCGGTGAACACTATCTTGGTACAAAAATCATCTATGAAGTAAGTGTGGAGCATAAAGAATAACTTTAGGGCTTCCCTGGTGGCGCAGTGGTTGAGGGTCCGCCTGCCGATGCAGGGGACACGGGTTCGTGCCCAGGTCCGGGAAGATCCCACATGCCACAGAGCGGCTGTGCCCGTGAGCCATGGCCGCTGGGCCTGCGCTCCGCAATGGGAGAGGCCAGAACAGGGAGAGGACCGCGTACCGCAAAAAAAAGAAAAACTTTATAGTGGACACCTGCGAGCCACTGATCCAATTAAAGAAATAGAACATTATCATTATATTTAAAGCGTCTTTCAGACTCACTCCTTTATCTTCTCCTTTGAGTTAATTACTATCCTAACTTTTGTGTCTATAATTATGACATTTTGGGGTATATTTTTACCCTATGTGTTTGGATCCCTAATAATATACTGTTTGCTATTGACAATTTTGAAAGATGGTCACTACATTTCTTTTTTATTTTGATTCCCTATGATTTTAGAGTTAAAATTAAAGTGTCATTATCTATTTATCTCTCTCTTTCAAAATCAAAGTATTTCCTCAAATCCAAGCTATGGTGCCATTAGCAAGTATTGATGATGATAAACATTATGTATAAGACCATAGCTAGATGTAGGCATTGTTACAAACTAGAGAGTGCATGACGTACCTGAACTCATTTAACTACATTTTTAAAAATATTAGAGACCCAACAAAACACATCTGTGTCAAACTCAGGTTAGGAACTACCAGTGTACACTCCCTTCACTGTAAGGTCTTCACCAAGTTTTTAATTAAAAACTTGGTGAAAGGGCTTCCCTGGTGGCGCAGTGGTTGAGAGTCCGCCTGCCGATGCAGGGGACGTGGGTTCGTGCCCCGGTCTGGGAGGATCCCACATGCCGCGGAGCGGCTGGGCCCGTGAGCCATGGCCGCTGAGCCTGCGCGTCCGGAGCCTGTCCTCCGCAACGGGAGAGGCAACAGCAGTGAGAGGCCCGCGTAACGCATAAAAAAAAAAAAAAAAAAAAAAAAAAAACTTGGTGAAGACCTTACAATCTGAGTTATCTCAGACTACTCAATTATTAAGAGGCTAATTTTTAAAAGAGACAGTAGGATTATTCAAATACTAAAAAATATGGATAGAGTTTAACTGCAGGGCAAGAATAGAGACGCACATGTAGAGAAAAAACGTGTGGGATGAATGGGGAGTGTGGGATTGACATATATACACTACCATGTGTAAAACAGATAGCTACTGAGAACCTGCTATATAGCACAAAGAGCTCAACTTGGTGCTCTGTGGTGACCTAGATGGGTGGGATGGGGGGGGAGGGAGGTCCAAGAGGGAGGAGTACATGTATACATATAGCTGATTCACTTCGTTGTACAGCAGAAGCTAACACAACATTGTAAAGCAACTATACCCCAAGTAAAAAAGATTTTGAATACTTAATTTTTAAAGTTTTTACTTTACACTTAATAACTAACCAATATTGAGAAATCTCAGTGACACTCTGAAGTAGTGTTATTAAATTGATTCATAGGGTATTTATCACATTTCCTATAATATGCATTTTATTCTGAGTATTAAATGTTTGATCTTTGCTCTTAGAACCAAAGTGATTATATAAGAACCAACAAAAACACAATAAATATATATTCATAAATTACGTGTAAATAATACATACTATAGTATACTATAATATAAATTCATATATATACCTCCTCATTCAGTCAAATGATGTAATTAAGGTAAAAATGATAAAATCAGGATTAGGAAGGTAGCAACCAAATTGGTCAAGTCAAGCAAACCTAAATGCAGTAGAATTTACTGTGGGCTATATGACAGGCCAGACAGATTCAGAAAACAGAAAAAATGGACCAAAGCTTAAAGGACAGGACACACACACACACACAATGTACATCCTTCTTAGCTGGAATATTATAAAAAAGTAGATAGCTACATGGATAATGAAAACAATATATAATTCATAATTCATATATGGAAGACAATTATCCATTATATAGCCTAGGCTAAAATTAGTAGGAATAAAGAAAAAACATCAAATTCAAGTAAACATTTAAGAAGGACTTTGTTCCTCAATATGGTATGACCAGAAGCATCTGTTTTAAAGCTAGTCATTTCTTTAAGTTGTTCTTTTTCCTGTAGCCATTCATAGACTTTAGATTGAAGTCTCTTATACTGACCCTGAAATCCATTTGTATTTAAAAAATATATATGCATAAATATACACACATAAATATATTGAAATATTGCTTTTTTTTTTTTTTTTTTTTTATGCGTTACGCGGGCCTCTCACTGTTGTGGCCTCTCCCGTTGCGGAGGACAGGCTCCGGACGCGCAGGCCCAGCGGCCATGGCTCACGGGCCCAGCCGCTCCGCGGCATGCGGGATCCTCCCAGACCGGGGCACGAACCCGTGTCCCCTGCATCGGCAGGCGGACTCTCAACCACTGCGCCACCAGGGAAGCCCGAAATATTGCTTTTTTATAGGATTACCTGTTCATGGAAAATTTTTGAACACTTTGAAACAATCACTGACCATTAAATTCAATATTCTGATTCCACTAAATATTTTTTAAGAATGTAATTTTTAGTGATGATGCAATGACCAATTGTGTGGATGGATTTTAATTTATTTAATGATCTCTCTATTAGAGGAATATTTTAAATACGACAATGCAAATGTAAGTCAGAATGTCAACGCAAGGATGTAGAGAGTGGTTTAAAGTAGCTTGTTTAATTTCATATATAAAATACTATTCATTTGCTTCCCTATCTGGCACTCAACACTATGCCAATAATGTGTATTATATATTCAAGACATTCATAGTTCAATCTTTTGTTTAGTATTATATTGCTGCCAGCAAATAGGCAGATGTAGCCCGTCTAAGCCTGAAGACTCATTAGTTACTCGTGGGATCTACGAAAGAAGAGATATTTCAAGTAGGTTTAACTTCCACATGTGTTGTTTGTCTCTGGTCTTAGAGCCAGTAAGGATGGGATGTGGTGATGAGGGATTGAGATTGGCAGACTAGACAGTATGAAAAGTTAAATTGGCAAAGGTATTATTAAATATTAGGTATCAAAAACACTACCATTATCCTGTTCATTTGTGCATTGTATATGCTACTAATTGTAGAACTATACTATAGTTTAATGGATACATAATAACAGAAAGTAAATACCAGCTTTTTAATAACCAGGTATTAAATAAAGGGTATAAATTCAATTGATGTTTTTCTTTTTCTTTTCTTTTTTTTTTTTTTACTGCTAAAGAACAAGCAAATTTACTGATGGATCCTACCAGATTCCAGGTCTCAGCCTCACAACCAGCATCGACTAGAAAGACCACTGAAATAGTCTGAGGACTGACCCCAGTCTATATACCTTAGCCATCTCGAGGAGCCTACAACACCCCAGTCAATTCTTGTCATCTAGACTCTCATTCTCCATCTCATCAAATTTGCTCAGTGTTTCCCAGACAATGAGAATGTGACAACAGGGATGAGCCAGGGCGAAGGGAGGGGCAGACAAAGAAAAAAGGGAAAAGGTCTCACCAGAAACACATGGGATGTTTAGTTTTCACACCTATTCATATCGCTGTCAGGATCAATGTCAGAGTGGTGTTGTCAGGAACATGTGGTGTTCTAAAGCCCTTGGAACATACCAGAGGCAGAACTGCTCTAAGGGGAAGTTAGCGGTGAGCCTCACTGCCTAAAATGTTCAGCTGAATCAAATGAACATTTCTGAGTCAGAAAGTGGCATGATTGAGTATGTCATCTTGGAAAGAATCTGGTAAATCTGCCCTGAAAATAAACAAGAACAACACTGTTTTCTGAGTCTTTAAGTATGCATAGTGCTCTTGGCTAAAAAAAGAACCGTAAGACAGAATTCTCATTTTTAACCGATAACTGATTTCCATTTAGCATGTAACTTCCTCCCTAGGCTATATGCATTTATTTGAAGAGGACAAGTTTTCCCTGAAGGAACGACAGTGCAAGGCAGAGATTACAAGCTTGCACAGATGACTAGGGTGGCAACAGAAGAAACTGAATGAGGGAACTGACAAAGTAAAGAAAAACTATTCTAATTTACAAGTACCCTAATGATTTTAAAATGGAAGGAACACAAGTTTTGGGAGCCAGTCAGTACGCCTAACTCTTTTAATCCTTGTAACAAACCTAGGAAAGAGTTTCTTTAAATATGTCTGTTATACAGAGGAAAAAATCGAAGCACAGAAAGAAGTAATATCCTTCTCAATATCTAAAGCTAGAAGTGGCAGATGTCAGAGATGAGGCCATAGGTGTAGATTTCGATCTTAAAAAATATAAAGGATACTTAAACCAGAGTTAGAGGTGGGATTTCCCAGGGATGATGTGGAAAAGAAGAAAACAGAGGGCAGATTCTTGGAGAAGAGCTCCATTTAGACAAGAGGGAAAAACAGCAAAGCATACTAAAACAGGTTCATACAAGAAAGTGGGAGGAAAACCAGCAGTGTTTAGTAAACTCAAGCAAAGAAAGGTAAGGACTTCAAGGAAGTGATAGGCAACACTGCCAAGTATTGCACTGAGGTTAAATAACATAGATCTCAGAAAGGTTGGCAGACATGTCTTTTTTTATCATTGAACCATGTACCCTATTTATATATAAACATATATATATAGATTTCTTAATTGTTTGCTTTGTTCCTCTCATCTTTGCAATAATTGTTTTGATTTTTCTCAAGTGGTCAGCATAACTGACTGTGAACAATTGTTTTACCAGTGATTAAATATGTACTTCTACCTGAAAACAGTGAATTATGACGTATATTACATTGTTTCATGTTTATGTGATAAGTTTAAGAATTTAAAAACACAAATGAAAAAACTCTAGAATTAAATTCACATTCTAAGTTAGAATATTTCTTTAAACAACATTAGATTTTGAAGTAGAAATGTATTTGTGGGTATGATTTTTTCCTTATAGAACATAAAATAATTAGACTTTATGTGAACTAGTTACCATAGAATGAAACTCAATTCTTCTTCCTTTCTTCTCTCCCAGTTTTTAAAATGGAAAAACTGGTTAAGATGTAAATATAAGAATATTCTATATGTTTTGGATATTAATGCATTCATTGAAACTACTGTGATAACCTTTATTCCTGGAGAAGTTACTGAACTATCATACTGTATAATTCATTCAATTAATTTCTCATTCCACATATTTTCACCAGATACTATTGGGCTCTGTCAAGACACAGATTAAACACACAGTTACTTAATAGGACGAGCCCAAGGTCTAGCAGAAAAAAAAAAAAAAAAACCCACAAACTTACTATCCTTATAAATGTCAGTAGAAAGTGCTCTGAAAGCATGATAAAGATGCAACTAATGTAGAACAGAAGACAATGAGAGTCAGGGAAGGCTTTTCAGAAGAAGTGACAACTGGGATCAACTGTGAAGAACTAGTGTTAGACAGACAAAGGAGAGCATGCTAGGCTGAGGGGCAAGTTTGACAGGGAATTTATTATGACCAAAGGGAAATGTGCATGGAAAAGGAGAGTGACTAAAACACAGCAAATTCTCAATAAATGGGAGTTTTGCTTTCCTGCATTTCCATAAATTGTTTTACACCATATTATATGTCTTATACCCATATTATAGGTACCCCTTTGCATTGAAGACCAAGCTAAAAAAATATTTCAAACTTCAGGTATTAAAGCTTCATTGATTTTTTTAGAAGGAAAGAAAAACTTGATATTTAGCTTTAAATGTATATTATATAATTATTAAAGTGGACTGGCTATTTAGCATTGAGATCCATATAATAAAAGTAATACTAACCAATATATAGCTTCCCATAAATTAAGGCACACAACATTTTGGTTGTGTTTTAATACTACTGATATACTGATACCATCTATGCTAAATAAAAAATTTTGTATATTTTGGAGATTAATCCTTTGCCAGTTGCTTCATTTGCAAATATTTTCTCCCATTCTGAGGGTTGTCTTTTCTTCTTGTTTATGGTTTCCTTTACTGTGCAAAATCTTTTAAGTTTCACTAGGTCTCATTTATTTATTTTTGTTTTTATTTCCATTTCTCTAGGGAGTGGGTCAAAAAGGATCTTGCTGTGATTTATGTCAAAGAGAGGTCTTCCTATAGGGTCAGGACAGGAATAAAGACGCAGACACAGAGAATGGACTTGAGGACACAGGGAGGGGGAAGGGTAAGCTGGGACAAGTGAGAGAGTGGCATTGACATATATACACTACCAAATGTAAAACAGGTAGTGGGAAGCAGCTGCATAGCACAGGGAGATCAGCTCAGTGCTTTGTGACCACCTAGAGGGGTGGGATAGGGAGGGTGGGAGGGAGATGCAAGAGGGAGGGGATATGGGGATATATGTATACATACAGCTGATTCACTTTGTTATACAGCAGAAACTAACACAACACTGTAAAGCAATTATACTCCAATAAAGATGTTAAAAAATTTTAATGAAATAATAAAATTTTAAATGTAATTTTATTATTTAGGAGACTTTTAAAACCTAATCTTTCTATATTTTCATTTTCTTCCTGCAAAACTGGGACAATCATATTCATACCTATGCTATTTCATTTCCTGATTTAGTCTGGAGAAGAGTGACGTGAAAGTTACTTGGTAATTTATAAGCTGTCTATAAACTTTAGCTGTCCTAAAGTTACTTTCGCTGTTATTTTTAAAACACGCTCTTAAATCAGGTTATACATATTCTTTATTGACATCAGTCTCAGAGAATCTCCTGACTTTTATAAGAAAATATTATTTGTTAATCATAATGTAATTTTATACTCATTTTATACTGTCAATTTTTAAGGCAATCCTAAAACTACTAAACTATATATGAAATGTAAATAGGACTTTGTCTAGTTTTTAAAACTATCTTTCTATAACAATCAACAGAAGAACAGGACTTAAAAAAGATATCTCTATATATTCTCACTGGTTTTACAGAATATATTTCATATCAGTAATATTCTAGCTCATATTTAGCTTATTAAATGCTTATTTCACATTCTGTTTGATTCTATTTGATTTCTTAGAAATTAGGATTAGGAAAAAGAAATGCTATATATATTAACATTTTGCTAAATAATATATAACATATCATTAGCATAAATACTGAAGATCTAACTAAACACTAAATTTTAGTACACGGTGCCAATATATATAAATATATATATTTAAAATATATATTTAAAATATATATTTACATTAGCATACATATATATTATATAATTATTTAAAACAACTATAGTTAATAAAATGTAATTCACATTGCAAGTGTGAATGAGGTCTTGGGCAAAAGAGCAAACTGAAGGAAACAGTACTGCTAAAGATATAATCAATCCTTATTTCAGAAGAATCATTTTTCCAAATGCCTTTGGGTAATATGTTCTTTTAGTTTCTGCATAAAAAGTCAAGGTAGAAAAAAAAAAAAAAGTCAAGGTAACCTTACCTCATTAGTCAGAAAAACAGCTAAAGATGATATCTGCCTAGACTGAATAGGACTACTTTAAAACACAAATCTATTTTAGCAGCTACTAGGAAAATAAAATTTAAAAAACTGACACCTTGAGATTAAGCACGTTTCAGTTTCATTTGGTGTTCTATAACGATTTAGGTACATGAAAAAAGAAAGTTTTTCTAATGATCTCTCAACATCTACAATCATGATATATATTTATGACTAT
The DNA here is from genome assembly GCF_008692025.1 of Phocoena sinus. Taxonomy (NCBI): domain Eukaryota; kingdom Metazoa; phylum Chordata; class Mammalia; order Artiodactyla; family Phocoenidae; genus Phocoena; species Phocoena sinus. Next base: position 80,882,634 of record NC_045771.1, on the reverse strand, counting down.
AACAAACATAAAACATTTAGTTGTGTGAAGAAATTAATCTCAGTACTAACACTACCTCAGGCCATATCAAAGGTTGATTTTCTAACATGAAAATTTCCTTTCTCTTTCTGAGGGTTACTTACTTCTGTGGTGTCCTTTCCAAATATTAAGATGCCAAGAAATATATTTGTTTTACTCATTTAATCAATATCTCTCATTAACAATTATTATCTTGAACAAAACAGACTTTAATTCTCTTATGGTAATGTCAAAACTGTCCATTCTCCTTAATTTATTCCAAATGCGGGGTACAGATGTGTTGCAGAAATCATGAGACAGGTGTGCATTAAAAAAAAATAAATAAATAAAATCAGTATTGTAGTCAAGGGCTTAGGTATGGAGATCTTGAGCCCAGAAACACTGTCAATATTGTAACAACCGTGAACAACAAAAATGCATCATCTACCTACCATGTGGTAAGGCCCCTCCTGTGACCTTAAACCTGTTTGTTTGTTATTTTGTTTTTCCAGCCTGCTACCAAAGTTCTTGCTCACGTAGCTACATTTAGCCCTGTATATTTTTTTCTCTATTTGAATACAACATAATATTTTGGACCCTGCGTCCCTGAGAAAGTTTTCAGTAAGGTCTATGCATGCTTCTTGCTTCATCTGAAGCTGTTCTGGGATTCTAATTATCAGAACAGGTGTTGTTTTAAATGAAAAATTTACTTATATTTTAATTTGAAAAATATCCTTGAGTAGAGAACATGTATCAAATTGAAATATTCTTAGAATGTTGTATAAAATCAAGTGTGAAGCTGAAGTACTTTCTATTGATAAAGTTGGAGGAACATTACAATAATTTATTGTTACCACCTGAACTTGCCTAAACCTGGAGCTTCTCCCTATATAAACTGACTGAAACTATTTAGTCCAACTAATGTTTCTAGGAGACCAGAAATGGATCCTCACAGAGAGCAGTTACTGACCCATTACATAACCGTATGTCCTAAAAAGTCCTCGATAGAGGCTGATGGTATAGTGACAAAAGTTCAAATTATGAAAAACAGTTATAATTGTTACGAAAGCAATTGCCTGGAGGTAGAGCAGGCAAGATTACAGTGCCCAGGCAGATGGCTTTCTGATGTTCTGTTTCAGTCCTAGAGTCCATTTAAAAGGATGAGAAAAAGGGCTTCCCCGGTGGTGCAGTGGTTGAGAGTCCACCTGCCGATGAAGGGGACACGGGTTTGTGCCGTGGTCCAGGAGGATCCCACATGCCGCGGAGCGGCTGGGCCCGTGAGCCATGGCCACTGAGCCTGCGCGGCGGAGCCTGTGCTCCGCAACGGGAGAGGCCCCAACAGTGAGAGGCCCGCATACTGCAAAAAATGAGAGGCCTGCGTACCGCAAAAAAAAAAAGATCAGGAAGAGTCAATAGACTGAATATTCTTCAAGCAAACCTCCATGATATTTATTTTGACCAAGCTTTAGAAAAATCTGACCTGAGGCTAATTCTGCATTATACTGTGTCAAGCCCCTTCAGTGTAGTTATTTCACATAGCCCACCTGTTGAGGAGCCACGTGTTTTAATATTTAGCCAAACTGGGGTTCTAAATGATATACTGGTATCATCTTGTGAATGCTAATTGCTGAACAAGAGCATATGTTCAACAGGCAGTGCTGTGTATCTCTTTGGACTTGCTTTCTGTAGTGTCTACTATCACAGATTCATAAAACATCTTAACTAAATATTTGATCAAAATTGTCAATGCATGTGGAAATAAACCAACATGAATCCAAAGCTACACTTATTACTAAGTACTAAAAATATAATAAACCAAATAGGGAAAAAAATAAAAATGTCCTTCATTTTAAGAATGGATAACAGAAGAGAGTTGATCGCTTTTTACTTATTAAAAATATCTTATAGGGCTTCCCTGGTGGCGAAGTGGTTGAGAGTCCGCCTGCCGATGCAGGGGACACGGGTTCATGCCCTGGTCCGGGAAGGTCCCACATGCCGCGGAGCGGCTGGGCCTGTGAACTATGGCCGCTGAGCCTGCGCATCCGGAGCCTGTGCTCCGCAACGGGAGAGGCCACAACGGTGAGAGGCCCGCGTACCGCAAAAAAAAAGGAAAAAAAAATCTTATAATATGCCCAGTACAGTTATTTAAAAAATCATTCTGCATTTTAACCATGTGCTTAAAAATCAGAGATAATGATACTGTTGTCTATCTATTCTCAAGTATACTTTTTACATTTTTGTATGTGTGAATAAACTCTATTAAGTTTAGAAAAGGGTATTCATTTTATGTACATTTGAAAGAGAAATGGTATCAAATACTTAGTCAATGTCTTATTTTTCATATACTTTTTTATATCACGCCTACCAATACATTATAATTCAGGGCAAGTCATTCTGATGAGATTACATTTTTCTTATAATTACTTAATAAAGTCACAAATTAGGTTACAACTATATTTAAGAAGGATGAAGGAGGAAAAAAACCCATAAGAACTCTACAATTGAGAGGATCACCGGAATCAGAAAAATAGATTATAGGTTGCTTTTCCTTTTAAATCGGTCATCAAATTTCATCATAACTTACAAATATTATTGTTTGCACTCTCTGCAAATGGCCTCACTCATATACGATTTGTAGTAGCTTTCTTCTCAAATATAATATACACAAAATAAACTAGAAATATGCTGTCATAATTAATAAGATATGGCATTTTTTAATAAGTCCAAATATGTTCCCTCTAAAGTAACAAGCCACTTCTTTTCCCATTAAATACTGAACAATATTTGAGTGAGGAGAGCTTCACTGGCACAAAGGAGAATGATTTTCTTAACTCTTTCATATTTCAATTATTCATATAAGTCCTATTTTAATTTAGCTGATTTTCACATTTTACTATTAATATTAAAATTTAGATCTAAACCAGGTATTGTTCTTTAAACAAATGTATAACACAAGATGCTGAATAAAATCCACTCAAACGAGTTATTTTAGAAACAAAATTTAAAGTACATTTAATTTAAAGTCCAATTTTCTTATGTGTAAAATGCGGCTGGGTTGGTGAAAAACTATGTGTTACGTTTCAAATTTAAAACTTGAATAAACTTCTACAAACACATAATTTAAAGAAATTAATACGGGGATATTCTATCAAGTTATTGCAATATTATTTTTGATCACTCAAGAATTTCATTACCTCCAGAAATTTATTTCATTAAATGAACCTGTGATGTTTCATAGAGGCAAATGGAAATTTGCAAGGGCAGAGCAAGTCTTCAACAGTAAGAGTTTTCTTACTTTTATATAATGTATAATCTATCTATCTATATATTGCACCAAAAGAGGTAAGCATACAAAAAAAAAAAAAAAACAGAAAGGGGTATTCCATTTTACTTAAATCAAACATATTTTACAACTGATGACTCATAGTAGCTAGTAAGCACATTAAATATATGTAATGTGCTGCCCAGTTTAAACTATCAATCAACTTCAATGGATGAAGATCTGAGGATACAAAATTTTGACTGGGTTTTACAAATAGAATTACAGCAAAGTGGCCAATAGTCTAGGATAGATACTATATAAAGTAAAATCTTCATTTTTCTATATACTACTGACTTGACTTTTGGAAAAATAGTCAACTTTCTCAGTTTCTTCATCTCTGAAGTAGAAATAAGAGTACCTATCATCTAAGTCTTTTTGGTTAAGAGAGGTAATGCATGCATAGTGTTTTTCAAAGCAACTGGTGATAATATGCCAGACATAATGGTGTGTGCAGGAAAAAACAGTAAAAATTTAGGGTTGAAATATGTGCTTTATATTATTAAGTCTATTATTATATGTCAAGTATTGAACAGAACTCTGCCTAATCAGCTAATACTTTAGAATCAGGTAGTAGCAAATAAAGTACAATTTTAAATAGTGCTCAAGTGTGCTATATTATGCAAGAACTTCATACGAAAAATTCCTAATTCAAAGAAGGTTGCAGAAATATGTTTTGCATATAGTAAATTTAAATCTATTAGTTCCAACCAACAATCAGCACTGCTTTATATGTTTATATATTTTATATGTTTAAAGATGAAATTTAAAATGGAGAAAATTAACCTGCCTATTGCTCCCCATGGCCTTAGTCCTTCCCACTCACAGACACAGCTGTTCTTCCTAGATATGAAAGGTGGGAGTTAAAAGGGGAAAAACAAAGTAAGATGAGGGTAAACTCATTCAGATGTTATATGCTAATGGTGGCTAACACTGTAAACAGTTTTAAAAAACTTGGAGATAGTGCATTATCAATTACATAAAATTAAATTTAGTACGTATTAATAATATAACTCTAAGCAAAATGAATGGATTCACACACATACACAAACACATACTATTTATGCACTTTTTCTCTGTTATTAAATAATTTATACAACATATAGGTTATTCTGGTCTCTTATCTTACTACTGTTCTTTGTTTCTCAGAAGTTTGAAGGTTGTTTTTAATTATTAACAATTCTGACAGAAGAAGACTAAAGAAACAGCAGAAATGTCTGTTGATATTTTAAAGGCAGTTAAATAAGAATTACTGAAAACTTGGAAAATGGAAGAAATATGAAAAAAATCACATGAACTTGTAATTTGTTATATCTCATTCCAATCTATTTTTCTTTTTTTATTCCAGTATTCTTTTCTACATTAATACAGTCGACATCATATACTACTCATTTACTTTATCTGTATCTATCAATCATCTATGCAGGAAGAGTTATATATTCATTTGGTACATATACACTTTTTCCTGCTACTTCCACTTAAGCTTATAATATGAGCACACTCAATGCTATTTATTAATATCTTTGCTTACATCGTTAAAAACAGAAATAGTATTCCATTATGAAAACAAAAATTATTTAACCATTTTCAATTATTACATACTTAAAATATTTCCAGTTTTCACTAAGGAAACTCTTAAATTGTATTTCTAGGGCAATCACAAATCCATGTGTAACAATGACTTGGATGAGTAGGGTTTTCTTATTAGAGCATTTATTTCTGAAGAGGCTGAATTTCTAAAGTACATATAGATCCTCCTAAATGAAAAAATAAAAGCTGGATTATTATTAGCTGCTATCTGGTGAAGGAGTTGTTTTCTTCTTTGTAGAAAGGTAAAAACTTTTAGGGCAAAAAGCAATCCAATGAGGTACAGAAACTAAAAAAGAAAATCCTTGGATTTCCTGATCAAAATTACCTCTAGTCAAGAAAGGTTCTACCATTTTCTTTAAAGGCAGAAAAATACTAGACTAAAATCAAGTCTATTTCAAAATACCTTAGAGAACTTATTTGTTTCTGTGCTTCTAGATCCTTAAGAGGATATAATTTATTCAAATGATAAGATAGCATTCTTAATAAAAGAAGAGAAAGCCAGTGCTTTTTAAGGTACCACGTTTAGAAAAATTATCAGATATATATATTCTCTGTAGATAGAATGCTGTTAATTTTGAAATGTTTTCTTCTTATAGAATTTCCCCTTTCCCTTTATTTCCATCATATGGTTTATCGTGTATTGAGTGCCATGGGGAAGAGGTAGAACATGGTTAAGAGAATTAGTAGTTACCGAGTAGTCTCTGGATTGGTGTTTCCCCAAAGTTCAGTCCATTAAGGAGAATATGCTTGGTGTATATGCGGCATCATATAGGGAGTACCTCAGATGAGAAGACATTCAAACTTAAGAGTAAAGAATTTCTTTGTGACTATGAAAAGATTTACTAGCCTTGGATGATAAGAAAGATTAAAGGAAGTTTATGAAGAATAGTGAAAGGAGATGGCGGGAGAGGGGCCCTAAGTTATGCTTTCTAAGAAAACGCCTAAATAGGTAAGCATGAAGAAATCCTTCCCCAGAGAAGTTGTGGGAGTTGAGGGCAAGACCCAGAAAGTCCATGGATTCTTTGTGTAGGAATATAGGACCACTGAGTGTCAGAGCTTAATATGACCCAGAATTACACCAAAGCACAGGAACATTTCTGTAACTCCTTTATTGCTTCCTAAACTAATGGAACCATGGGAAAAGGAAAAGAAATGGCTCACTAAATAATGCAGACCAAGACCATGGACAAGATGGATTTTTCAATATTTACCTTATAGACACAGGACTTGACTATCACACAGGTAATTATATTTAAGGTAACCACCCTGCCATGACTCTTTATAAATCTACTGGATCTTGTACACAGTGGGAGCTAGTCTAGGGGGATTCCAAACTGATTCAGATTAAGTTTTCACCAATTTAATGACTGGGGCTCAAAACAGAACCTGAGTTTGCTTACAGACAAATAAATGAGTGTAAGTTTGTTATGTGCACAAGACAGAATGTCAACTGTAATTCATAATTACTACAGACAGAAAAGACTTTTTTGCCCTCTATGATGTCTTTAAGAAAGACTTATTTTGCATAAATGGTGTTGTTATTGATTAAATATTCTATCTCCTGAGAGATATCTAAATGTGATTATGCTCTCTGAGAAACATCATTAAACACTGATATAATTATTATGATATAAACTGAGAAAAAATTATTATAAAACACATTATGAAAAGACAACCTACGGAATGGGAGAAAATATTTGCAAACAATGCAATGGACAAGGGCTTGCTTTCCAAAATACACAAACAGCTCATGCAACTCAACAACAAAAAAACAAACAGCCCAATCGAAAAATGGGCAGAAGACCTAAATAGACATTTCTCCAAAGAAGACATACAGATTGCCAACAAATACATGAAAGGATGCTCAACATCACTAATTATTAGAGAAATGCAAATCAAAACTACAATGAGGTATCACCTCACACCAGTCAGAATGGCCATCATTAAAAAGTCTACAAATAACAAATGCTGAAGAGCGTGTGGAGAAAAGGGAGCCCTCCTACACTGTTGGTGGGAATATAAGTTGGTGCAGCCACTGTGGAAAACAGTAGAGAGGTTCCTCAGAAAAACTAAAAATAGAATTACCATATGATCCAGCAATCCCACTCCTGGGCATATACCCGGACAAAACTCTAATTCAAAAACATACATGCACCCCTATGTTCATAGCAGCACTATTCACAATAGCCAAGACATGGAAACAACCTAAATGTCCATCAACAGATGAATGGGATAAACATGATGTGGTATATATGTACAATGGAATACTACTCAGCCATAAAAAAGAACGAAATAATACCATTTGCAGGAACATGGATGCAACTGGGGTTATCATACTAAGTGAAGTATCAGAAAGAGAAAGACAAATACCATATAATATCACTTATATGTGGAATCTAAACTATGATACAAATTAACCTATCTACAAAGCAGAAACAGACTCATGGACATAGAGAACTGTCTTGTGGTTGCCAAGGGGGAGGGGGGTGGGGGGGAATAGACTGGGAGTTTGGGGTTAGTAGATGCAAACTATTACATATAAAACGGATGGACTTTAGAAGGTTCTACTGTACAGCACAGGGAACTATATTCAGGGTCCTGGGATAAACCACAATGGGAAAGAATATAAAAATGAATGTATATGTTGTGAAAAAACCATAATTAAAAAAGACACATGTACCCTAATGTTCATAGTAGCACTATTTACAATAGCCAGGACATGGAAGCAACCTAAATGTCCACAAACAGAGGAACAGAGGGCTTCCCTGGTGGCGCAGTGGTTGAGAGTCCGCCTGCCGATGCAGGGGACACGGGTTTGTGCCCCAGTCCGGGAAGATCCCATATGCCGCAGAGCGACTGGGCCCGTGAGCCATGGCCGCTGAGCCTGCGCGTCCGGAGCCTGTGCTCCGCAACGGGAGAGGCCACAACAGTGAGAGACCTGCGTACCGCAAAAAAAACCCACACACACACAAACAAAAAAACCCCCCCAAAAAACCCCAGAGGAACAGATAAACAAGATGTGGTACATATATACAATGGAATATTACTCAGCCATAAAAAGGAATGAAATTGGGTCATTTGTAGAGACGTGGATGGACCTAGAGAGGGTCATACAGAGTGAAGTAACTCAGAAAGGGAAAAACAAATATATTAACGCATATATGTGGAATCTAGAAAAATGGTATAGATGACCTTATTTGCAAAGCAAAAATAGAGACACAGACATAGAGAACAAATGTATGGATACCAAGGGGAAAGGGGTGGGGTGGGAGGAACTGAGAGATTGGGATTGACACATATACATTATTGATGCTATGTATAAAATAGACAACTGATGGGAACATACTGTACAGCACAGGGAACTCTACTTAATGCACTGTGGTGTCCTAAATGGGAGGAAAATCCAAAAGGGAGGAGATATATGTACATGTATGGCTGATTCATTTTGCTGTGCAGTAGAAACTAACACAACATTGTAAAGCAATTACACTCCAATAAAAAATTTTTTGAAATGTATATATATGTATAACTGAGTCACTTTGCTGTACAGCAGAAATTAATACAATACTGAAAATCAAGTATACTTCAATTAATAAAAATTAAAAAAAAATAAAAGCACATTATGATAAAACAGGCAAATGAAATCAACACCAAAGATATAAATCCATAACAGTAAAGCAAATTATCAAATGAAGCATTATGAACTATTTCTAAGTTTTTCAAAAATGGTATTCATTAATTTCTTGCTTATTAATTTTAAAATCAGCTAGCACTTGCTAGTAGACCAGTAGTAATGTTTAATCCAAGTTCTCCAAAAAGCAGTCATCTATTTTTGTTTCATTTAATTATTCAATAAGTATTTATGAACAATAATGCTCATAAAAAGTCATTATGAACAATAATGTTCCAAGAACTCTTACTATCCAGTGGGGATAAAATGTGAATTAGACGTGGACTTTTCCACCACATAACTGTGTATCTCAGTTATCTTAATACATCTGTCTGTCTATCTGTCTCTCCATATTGTTACCATAACTTTAAAATGCTATGCTTTTATATACATTTGTAATATAAATTTTATACCTTCAGACATTTTAAAATGTGTCATGAAACACTGAAGTTAAGAGTGTCAATTTAAAATTTAATATCATGAAATAGCCATAATAATTTATTCATATCTTATTTACTCAAATATTTTATGATATACATTATTAAAACTTTAATGTCCCTTTCTATTCTTATCCTCACAACATCTTTGATAAACATAAAGAAAAGGGTACACATTTGTTATTTGGGAAATTTATATTCATGACAATGAACTGATTTTCTTTGAAGACACTGACTTGGTGGTATAATGGTAGAAGTCATTTTCATTTTGAGAAGTTGATTAGTAATTTATTCAAATGTTTTGGGGCCACCGTTCCTTCTCACCACCTATCAGCAACCCTTTCAATCATAATTTGATCATAGCTATATCAATGTTATTATAATGTAATATTTTTCAATAAAATTTTTATTGGAACTATTCAAAGAGATTTTTCAAGGATACACACTAGGAAAAGAGATACATGCAAATTCTAAACATCTAAACACTGCAGGATCATACAGTGATTTTAAAAGCTTTCTGTGTAGACTATTTTAGCCTTATTCAGTGAAAAGGCTGTTCACTGTCAAAACAAAATATCAGTGCACTACAGTGCAACATTATCAAACTGCATGTAACAATTACTAGGGTCCCTTCCCAGGGGGAATAATACATAGAGCAAATGTAAAAATGTTCTCAGTACCAGCACTTGCTTAAATTAGTTTCACAGAGCAGTCATTTCAGACCTCTGTCCTATATATTCTTATTGGGATGTTAAACGATCTTATGGCATTATTATGTATAGTTTTGAAATTGCATTTAACATCAAAACCTACTACTGGCTCAAGAGACACAGGACTGTCAGACTCAGGAAGTCAGGCATCATCTTCTGCCTACATGAGAAAACACTTAACTCTCTTCTTATTTCTATTTGCCTAAATGCTTAACATTGGTAAACTGACTGACACCAAGCTCAGCCCCACACTGTAAGAGCTATGTGTCTTACTATGTGTGGTCTTCTTTCCACAGACAGCTACAAAGAGAGATGTAGGCTCATCCTCCTAGTTTCCCTCCAAGATCACAGAGCTCAGCCCTGGAGGGGGAAAGAGATGAATGGCTACTCTCTGTGTTCCAGCTGCTCTCCACAATTAATATCAAATAAAAGAGTAATTAGTTAAGAAAGTAGCCTAAACTTCTTCAAAGAGTTTACTGTGATGTGTTGTAATAATGGAACACCCTATTTACCTTGTACTTTAAAGTCATCATACTAGATTGATACACCTAAATGTCTTATAAGACTTCCATAAAAATTGATGCCTTACTTTGTGAATTCAGAAAGAATACTGACATTTATATTATTGCCACTCTTTTAAAGTACATTTCACAAAGGAATTATTTCAGAAATGATTTCAAATTTTTCTGAAGTAGGACAGGAATCATCTAGTCATCTATATTCAATGTGTTGGAGGGGTACTTTAATGATTAAATATACCTAACAGTAACGATACATCTGATAATCAAGATATGTTCTCAGTACTGACTATAAAGTTAAGCTCATTGAAGGTGCATTTGATCTTACCACCCAAGGTGAAACTCTATAAAGTGTCATTTTTTCCTCCCTCCAATAAATTGTATCTTTAGAATCAAACATGTTCCATCTCAAAAGAAAACTTCCTACATTTGGTTAAGTTTGTTCATGTATCTTACTCAAAGACAAAATTTACATAAAGGGACACAGCAAATGCAATGTATTTCTGTAGAATCTAAAAAAGTAAAAGATCCACCACTGTCTGCTATAAAAACATTGTAAGCCCTCTGAGGGTAGAAACTGTATCTGTTTATTCACTGTTGTAATAACAGTCTATCAATACCTAGTTATTGAATGATTAATGATACTTTAAAAAGTTAGTTGTACTTTGAGATTTTATATATTTGTTGTGTTTTATATTGAACCTAAGATTATTGTTTAAATTACTTCATGCCATGAGTCAAAACTGCCTCTCATTTAAAAATTTTAACATTTAATCTTTTTCCGTAATTTAGATGTCCTCACTTCAACCTTTGCCTCCCAAGTTAGTGAGATATTACTGCATCCACTAACTAGCTTTCCTAAGGCTTAATGCCCATTTTTTTTCTTCTTAATAATTGTTTCTCATTAAAACCAGACACAGTCTATTATCATATCTAATTAGCTTTGAAAGTCTCATTTTACGGCTTCAGTTAATTATTTCACTATTTTTCCTATGACAAAAGAGATAGTTAAAATAATTACTCCAAATCAAACTGCTAACATGTGGTAAGGCCAGAATTGAAATTCAGGGCTTTTTAAGAGGCTGCAAAGTCACTCCTCATTCTGGATCTGTTCCCGATTATGAAACAAAAGAATTCAGCTTACAGCCTCAGCTTGATAACTGTGTAGTGGACTCTGAGAAAGGAAAGATCCCACTTCCCTGTGGGAGTGACATATGAGGTGAAAACTAGGTAATGCAAAGGGTGAGGTGGTTAAATTGGGAGATGAAAGTTTGTGGATGGAAGTGATATGTGTGGGAAACTGAGGTCCGAGGGCATAGGCCTTGTCAGGATTTTAAACGTAATATCTAAAGCACTCAAGAGGCCACCAGAGTGTTTAGCCAGGGAATGACTTGATCAGATATCTATTTTCAAAACAGCAGTTTATGTGGGAAATAGATTGGAGAGAGACAAAAATGGATGAAAGACCGGATTGTAAGAGTCCAGATAAGACATGGAGGGTGAGGTTTTGGTAGTGGGAGAAGGAATAAGAAAACTGAAGTTCTTTAAGAAAGTACAACTGATAGACATGAGTGTTTAGCTGAACGTGGGCAGTGAGGAAGAAAAGAAGTGTAAAGGTCACTCCCTGATTACTGGCTCAAATTTCTGAGTGGACTACTGGGTCATTTACTATGATTGCAAAATCAGAGAGAAAAAGATATTTGGATATCCAATATTTTAAAGGCAGTCTTTAAGATATCAAGTGATGATGCTGAGGTAACTGGATATATGGGTCTGAAATTCAGAAAAGAGATATGGTACAGAGAAACACATTTGGGAGTTACAGTGACTAAAGAATCTTTTAAGCAATGGAAACTGATGAACTCCAAGGGAAAGGACGTACGGTGAGAAGACATGCGGAGCCATGGTCAAGCTCTGAAGCTATGTAACATCTGGAAGACAGGCTGAAGACCAAAATCATCTGATGCCCAACAGCAGAGGCTGAGAAGGAGTAGGCAAAGGCATAGGTGGAACAGAGAAGGAAGGTTGTATGTACCAGGGAAACCGAGAAAAAAGAGTGAAAGAAGAGTAGTCCTTGCCCTTGGCAGGTTGATAGTACAAATAAATTGGGTAGCCAAAGCATCCCCTGGACTAAAATTCATTAGAGACTCTATAGCAAGAACCAACAGTTTTGGTAAACTGGTATAAGAAAGTGCTGGGGGCCTCCCTGGTGGCGCAGAGAGTCTGCCCGCCGATGCAGGGGACACGGGTTCGTGCACCGGTCCGGGAAGATCCTACATGCCGCGGAGCGGCTGGGCCCGTGAGCCATGGCCGCTGAGCCTGCGCGTCCGGAGCCTGTGCTCCTCAACGGGAGGGGCCACAACAGTGAGAGGTCCGCGTACGGCAAAAAAAAAAAAAAGAAAGGGCTGGATTGGAGTACGTCACAAAGTGGTAGGGATATGAGGAAATGCAGCCATAAAATACAAATAACTCTTCAAAGAAGTCTGGCTATGACAGGGTGGGTAGAAATAAATCACTGCACAAAGTGAATACAGTATCGTGGGAGAAGCAATATTACACACTTTTCAAGGTCATAAAATCTAGAAACAGATGGCCTGGGTTTGGACATTAGCTCTGCTATTTCCTAGTTGTGTGATCTTAGGTAAATTATTTAAACTTTCTGTGCTTTAATTTCTTCATCTTAAAATTGGCAACAAGAACAATGTCATAAGGTTTTGTGAAAAAAAAAGGTTGACATATGTCTAGTACTGAGAATCATGCCTGGTACACAGTAAAAGTGTTTGCTATTGTTTTGTTCAACATGCAAAAATCTTTATTACGTGCAAATGTTGATTGGAAGAATCTAATACAGGAGGGAAAAAGTTAAACATCTTTATTATTATCACTGAAAGAGAGATCAAAGATGATTCTAATCACCTTATTTTTGCTTAAGAGTAGATTCTATTATTTCATAATGAGCATGCATAATGTCATGAAAATTGCTCATAATATGCTGGGAAGAGAATAAGAACGATGATTAAAAAATAAATATTATAATGATTTTATTGAAATCATATATGTATATATATACAGGAAAATCACTAAAATAATATTTGTCAAAATATCAATAGTAGAGACATGTAGGAAGATGGCAGAAGGGTAAGACGCGGAGATCACCTTCCTCCCCACAGATACACCAGAAATACATCTACACGTGGAACAACTCCTACAGAACACATACTGAATGCTGGCAGAAGACCTCAGACCTCCCAAAAGGCAAGAAACCCCCCACGTACCTGGGTAGGGCAAAAGAAAAAACAGAGACAAAAGAATAGGGACGGGACCTGCACCAGTGGGAAGGAGCTGTTTAGGAGGAAAGGTCTCCACACACTAGGAAGCCCCTTCGCGGGCGGAGACTGCGGGTGGCGGCGAGGGGGAAGCTTCGGAGCCGCGGAGGAGAGCACAGCAACAGGGGTGCGGAGGGCAAAGCGGAGAGATTCCCGAACAGAGGATCAACAGGACCAACCGGCACTCACCAACCCAAGAGGCTTGTCTGCTCACCGCCGGGGCGGGCGGGTCTGGGAGCTGAGGCTCAGGCTTCGGTCAGAGCACAGGGAGAGGACTGGGGTTGGCAGCGTGAACACAGCCTTAAGGGGGTTAGTGCGCCACGGCTAGCCGGGAGGGAGTCCGGGAAAAGTCTGTACCTGCCAAAGAGGCAAGAGACTTTTTCTTCCCTATTTGTTTCCTGGTGTGTGAGGAGAGGGGATTAAGAGCGCTGCTTTAAAGGAGCTCCAGAGATGCGCGTGAGCCGCGGCTAAAAGCACGGACCCCAGAGACGGGCATGAGATGCTAAGGCTGCTGCTGCCGCCAAGAAGCCTGTGTGCGAGCACAGGTCACTCTCCACACGCCCCTCAAGGGAGCCTGTGCAGCCCGCCACTGCCACGGTCCCGGGATCCAGGGACAACTTCCCCGGGAGAACGCACGGCGCGCCTCAGGCTGGTGCTACGTCACAATGGCCTCTGTCGCCGCAGGCTCGCCCCACACTCCGTGCCCCTCCCTCCACCCAGCCTGAGTGAGCCAAAGCCCCCGAATCAGCGGCTCCTTTAACCCCGTCCTGTCTGAGCGAAGAACAGATGCCGTCCTGCGACCTACACGCAGAGGCGGGGCCAAATCCAAAGCTGAGCCCCTGGGAGCTGTGAGAACAAAGAAGAGAAAGGAAAATCTCTCCCAGCAGCCTCAGAAGCAGTGGATTAAAGCTCCACAATCAAGTTGATGTACCCTGCATCTCTGGAATACATGAATAGACAACGAATCATCCCAAGTTATGAAGGTGGTCTTTGACAGCAAGATTTATGATTTTTTCCCCTCTTCCTCTTTTTGTAAGTGTGTATGTGTATGCTTCTGTGTGAGATTTTGTCTCTATAGCTTTGCTTCCACCATTTGTCCTGGGTTCTATCCACCCGGTTTTTAAATTTTTTTTCTTAATAATTATTTTTTTTAATAACTTTATTTTACTTTATCTTCTTTCTTTCTTTCCTTCCTTCCATCCTTTAGACAACGAATCATCCCAAATTGAGGAGGTGGACTTTTAGAGCAAGATTTATTACTTTTGCCCATTTTCCTCTGTTGGTGAGTGTGTATGTGTATGCTTCTGTGTGAGATTTTGTTTGTATAGCTTTGCTTCCACCTATCCGTCCTTCTTCTTCTAAATTTTTTTTCTCTTCTTTTTCTCTTAATAATTATTTTTTATTTTAATAACTTTATTATATTTTATATTACTTTATTTTACATTATCTTTTTCTTTCTTTTTTCCCTTCCTTCCCTCCTTTCTCCCTCCCTCCTTTCTTTCTTTTTCTTTTCTCTCTCTCTTTCTTTCTTTCTTCTACTAATTATTTCTTTCTATTTTTTCTCCCTTTTATTCTGAGCCATGTGGATGAAAGGCTCTTGGTGTTGCAGCCAACAGTCAGTGTTGTGCCTCTGAGGTGGGAGAGCCAACTTCAGGACAATGGTCCACAAGAGACCTCCCAGCTCCACATAATATCAAATGGCGAAAATCTCCCAGAGATCTCCATCTTAACACCAGCACCCGGCTTCACTCAACGACCAGCAAGCTACAGTGCTGGACATCCTATGCCAAACAACAAGCAAGACAGGAACACAACCCCACCCATTAGCAAAGAGGCTGCCTAAAATCATAATAAGTCCACAGACACCCCAAAACACACAACCAGACGTGGACCTGCCCACCAGAAAGACAAGATCCAGCCGCATCCACCAGAACACAGGCACTACTCCCCTCCACCAGGAAGCCTACACAACCCACTGAACCAACCTTAGCCACTGGCGACAGACACCAAAAACAACGGGAACTACGAATCTGCTGCCTGCAAAAAGGAGACCCCAAGCACAGTAAGATAAGCAAAATGAGAAGACAGAAAAACACACAGCAGATGAAGGAACAAGATAAAAACCCACCAGACCTAACAAACGAAGAGGAAATAGGCAGTCTACCTGAAAAAGAATTCAGAATAATGATAGTAAAGATGATCCAAAACCTTGGAAATAGAATAGACAAAAGGCAAGAAACATTTAACAAGGACCTAGAAGAACTAAAGATGAAACAAGCAATGATGAACAACACAATAAATGAAATTAAAAATACTCTAGAAGGGATCATAGCAGAATAACTGAAGCAGAAGAACGGATAAGTGACCTGGAAGATAAAGTAGTGGAAATAACTACTGCAGAGCAGAATAAAGAAAAAACAATGAAAAGAACTGAGGACAGTCTCAGAGACCTCTGGGACAACATTAAACGCACGAACATTCGAATTATAGGGGTTCCAGAAGAAGAGAAAAAGCAAGGGACTGAGAAAATATTTGAAGAGATTATAGTTGAAAACTTCCCTAATATGGGAAACGAAATAGTTAATCAAGTCCAGGAAGCACAGAGAGTCCCATACAGGATAAGTCCAAGGAGAAACATGCCAAGACACATATTAATCAAAACTGTCAAAAATTAAATACAAAGAAAACATATTAAAAGCATAATGGGAAAAATAACACACACTGGAAACCCCATAAGGTTAACAGCTGATCTTTCAGCAGAAACCCTACAAGCCAGAAGGGACTGGCAGGACATATTTAAACTGATGAAGGAGAAAAACCTGCAACCAAGATTACTCTACCCAGCAGGGATCTCATTCAGATTTGATGGAGAAATTAAAACCTTTACAGACAAATAAAAGCTGAGAGAGTTCAGCACCACAAAACCAGCTTTACAACAAATGCTAAAGGAACTTCTCTAGGCAAGAAATACAAGAGAAGGAATAGACCTACAATAACGAACCCAAAACAATTAAGAAAATGGGAATAGGAACATACATATCGATAATTCCCTTAAATGCAAATGGACTAAATGCTCCCACCAAAAGACACAGATTGGCTGAAGGGATACAAAACAAGACCCATATATATGCTGTCTACAAGAGACCCACTTCAGACCTAGAGGCACATACAGACTGAAAGTAAGGGGATGGAAAAAAATATTTCATGCAAATGGAAACCAAAAGAAAGCTGGAGTAGCAATTCATATATCAGACAAAATAGACTTTAAAATAAAGACTATTAGAAGAGACAAAGAAGGACACTACATAATGATCAAGGGATCGATCCAAGAAGAAGATATAACAATTGTAAATATTTATGCACCAACATAGGAGCACCTCAATACATAAGGCAAATACTATCAGCCATAAAAGGGGAAATCAACAGTAACACATTCATAGTAGGGGACTTTAACACCCCACTTTCACCAATGGACAGATCATCCAAAATGAAAATAAATAAGGAAACACAAGCTTTAAATGATACATTAAACAAGATGGACTTAATTGATATTTATAGGACATTCCATCTGAAAACAACAGAATACACATTTTTCTCAAGTGCTCATGGAACATTCTCCAGGATAGATCATATCTTGGGTCACAAAGCAAGCCTTGGTAAATTTAAGAAAATTGAAATTGTTTCAAGTATCTTTTCCGATCACAACGCTATAAGACTAGATATTAATTACAGGAAAAGATCTGTAAAAAATACAAACACATGGAGGCTAAACAATACTTAATAATGAAGTGATCACTAAGAAATCAAAGAGGAAATAAAAAAATACCTAGAAACAAATGACAATGGAGGCATGACGACCCAAAATCTATGGGATGCAGCAAAAGCAGTTCTAAGAGGGAAGTTTAGAGCAATACAATCCTACCTTAAGAAACAAGAAACATCTCAAATAAACAACCTAACCTTGCACGTATACAGAGAATAAAGAACAGAAAAACCCCCAAAGTTAGCAGAAGGAAAGAAATCATAAAAATCAGATCAGAATTAAATGAAAAAGAAATGAAGGAAACGATAGCAAAGATCAATAAAACTAAAAGCTGGTTCTTTGAGAAGATAAACAAAATTGATAAACCATTAGCCAGACTCATCAAGAAAAAAAGGGAGAAGACTCAAATCAATAAAATTAGAAATGAAAAAGAAGTAACAACTGACACTGCAAAAATAAAAAAGATCATGAGAGATTACTACAAGCAACTCTATGCCAATAAAATGGACAACCTGGAAGAAATGGACAAATTCTTAGAAATGCACAACCTGCCAAGACTGAATCAGGAAGAAATAGAAAATAGGAACAGAGCAATCAGAAGCACTGAAATTGAAACACTGATTAAAAATCTTCCAAAAAACAAAAGCCCAGGAACAGATGGCTTCACAGGCGAATTCTATCACTTAGAGAAGAGCTAACACCTATCCTTCTCAAACTCTTCCAAAATATAGCAGAGGGAGGAACACTCCCAAACTCATTCTACGAGGCCACCATCACCCTGATACCAAAACCAGACAAGGATGTCACAAAGAAAGAAAACTACAGGCCAATATCACTGATGAACATAGATGCAAAAATCCTCAACAAAATACTAGCAAACAAAATCCAACAGTACATTAAAAGGATCATACACCATGATCAAGTGGGATTTATTCCAGGAATGCAAGGATTCTTCAATATACGCAAATCAATCAATGTGATACACCATCTTAACAAATTGAAGGAGAAAAACCATATGATCATCTCAATAGATGCAGAGAAAGCTTTCGACAAAATTCAACACCCATTTATGATAAAAACCCTGCAGAAAGTAGGGATAGAGGGAACTTTCCTCAACATAATAAAGGCCATATATGACAAACCCACAGCCAACATCATCCTCAATGATGAAAAACTGAAACCATTTCCACTAAAAATCAGGAACAAGACAAGGCTGCCCACTCTCACCACTCTTATTCAACATAGTTTTTGGAAGTTTTAGCCACAGCAATCAGAGAAGAAAAGGAAATAAAAGGAAAAGAAGAAGTAAAGCTGTCACTGTTTGCAGATGACATGATACTATACATAGAGAATCCTAAAGATGCTATCAGAAAACTACTAGAGCTAATCAATGAATTTGGTAAAGGAGCAGGATATAAAATTAATGCACCGGAAATCTCTGGCATTCCTGTACACGAATGATGAAAAATCTGAAAGTGATATAAAAGAAAACACTCTCATTTACCATTGCAAACAAAACGAATAAAATATCTAGGAATAAACATACCTAAGGAGACAAAGACCTGTATGTAGAAAATTATAAGACCTGATGAAAGAAATTAAAGATGATACAAGTAATGGAGAGATATACCATGTTCTTGGATTGGAAGAATCAACATTGTGAAAATGACTCTACTACCCAAAGCAATATACAGATTCAATGCAATCCTTATCAACTACCCACTGGCATTTTTCACAGAACTAGAACAAAAAATTCACAATTTGTATGGAAACACAAAAGACCCCGAATAGCCAATGCAATCTTGAGAACAAAAAATGGAGCTGGAGGAATCAGGCTCCCTGACTTCAGAGAATACTACAAAGCTACAGTAATCAAGACAGTATGGTACTGGCACAAAACCAGAAATATAGATCAATGGAACAGGATAGAAAGCCCAGAGATAAACCCATGCACATGTGGTCACCTTATCTTTGATAAAGCAGGCAGGAATGTACAGTGGAGAAAGGAGAGCCTCTTCAATAAGTGGTGCTGGGAAAACTGGACAGGTACATGTAAAAGTATGAGATTAGATCACTCCCTAACACCATACACAAAAATAAGCTCAAAATGGATTAAAGACCTAAATGTAAGGCGAGAAACTATCAAACTCTTAGAGGAAAACATAGGCAGAACACTCTATGACATAATCACAGCAAGATCCTTTTTGACCAACCTCCTAGAGAAATGGAAATAAAAACAAAAATAAATGGGACCTAATGAAACTTCAAAGCTTTTGCACAGCAAAGGAAACCATAAACAAGACCAAAAGACAACCCTCAGAATGGGAGAAAATATTTGCAAATGAAGCAACTGACAAAGGATTAATCTCCAAAATTTATAAGCAGCTCATACAGCTCAATAACAAAAAAACAAATAACCCAATCCAAAAATGGGCAGAAGACTTAAACAGACATTTCTCCAAAGAAGATATACAGACTGCCAACAAACACATGAAAGAATGCTCAACATCATTAATCATTAGAGAAATGCAAATCAAAACTACAATGAGATATCATCTCATGCTGGTCAGAATGGCCATCATCAAAAAATCTAGAAACAATAAATGCTGGAGAGGGTGTGGAGAAAAGGGAACCCTCTTGCACTGTTGGTGGGAATGTAAATTGATACATCCACTGTGGAGAACAGTATGGAGGTTCCTTAAAAAACTACAAATAGAACTACCATATGACCCAGCAATGCCACTACTGGGCATATACCCTTAGAAAACCATAATTCAGAAAGAGTCATGTACCAAAATGTTCACTGCAGCTCTATTTACAATAGCCCAGAGATGGAAAACAACGTAAGTGTCCATCATCAGATGAATGGATAAAGAAGATGTGGGCACATATATACAATGGAATATTACTCAGTCATAAAAAGAAACGAAATTGAGCTATTTGTAATGAGGTGGATAGACCTAGAGTTTGTCATACAGAGTGAAGTAAGTCAGAAAGAAAGACAAATACCGTATGCTAACACATATATATGGAATTTAAGAAAAAAAAATGTCATGAAGAACCTAGGGTTAAGACAGGAATAAAGACACAGACCTTCTAGAGAATGGACTTGAGGATATAGGGAGGGGGAAGGGTAAGCTGTGAGAAAGCGCGAGAGAGGCATGGACATACATACACTACCAAAGTAAGGTAGATAGCTAGTGGGAAGCAGTCACATAGCACAGGGAGATCAACTCAGTGCTTTGTGACCACCTGGAGGGGTGGGATAGGGAGGGTGGGGGGGAGGGAGACACAAGAGGGAAGAGATATGGGAACATATGTATATGTATAAGTGATTCACTTTGTTGAAAAGCAGAAACTAACACACCGTCGTAAAGCAATTATACTCCAATAAAGATGTAGAAAATATATATATCAATAGTAGTAACTTATGAGTGGTAGCGTTATAGAGTATTTTGATTTTATTTTCGGTGCTCCTGTACCTTTTAAAATTTTTCTACAATTAACATCAATGGTATTTTTATAAGAGGAAAATTCTATTCAAAAAATTAAAGACATTTTTGTCTGTTGACTGAAAGTCTACAAATAGAGCTCGAGCAGAACGCAAAGCTACTTAGTTGATATTTGCATCAATCTTGGGCAACTGAGTCACCACCAGCCTTTTCAACCCAAATCCCTGAGGTTTAAGCAAAAATCTTGTTATTTACTTACTGCTGTTCAAGCAATCTTCACAAAATGCAAATCTGGCCAAGGCAAACTCCTACAGTGACTCTCCTTCCTTATGAATAAAATAGCCCGTTTGCAAGCTCTGCCAGATGCATTCAGAAGTGGAAGATTCACTGAATATACTTTCTCTCTCAGGGTTTAATGGGTTTTTTTACATGGTTTATTTACTTAGAGGCCATTCCTTTCCGTTCTCACATAACCAACTTGTGCCTTTCCTTCAAAGCACTGCTTGGTTAGTTAATGCTGCCAAAGCATATACTGTAGTGATCTTCTCTTTCTACAGGTCTTATCTAGACTCTCAGCCACTTGGATGCAAGGATAAGCACGTGCACACACACACAATTTTTATATCTATGCATCTAGCTCAATACATTTTGCTAAGTGAGTTGAATTAATTTGAAGCAAACTGGTTAGTGGACCTAAAGATTCTAAAGCCTCTTTGAAATTTTGATAGACGTTAGACTTTGAAAAAAACTGTTGAATAGAAGAGCAATCCTATACTTTTCTCATTTATGTCCAAGGAAAAACCTAGAATCAGTTTTAAATTTAAAAAATTTAGACAGGAAAGACTAGAGAATTTAGAGTCGTAGACCAAATACATTTGGGTCATCACTGCCCTTCAATGGATAATTATACTTAAGCCTTCAATGAAAAGAGTCTTCTCACTACTAACACTGAAGACTAAATTGGGGAATAAGAGTACTCCAGCTGGGCTTCCCTAGTGGTGCAGACGTTGGGAATCCGCCTGCCGGCGCGGGGGACACAGGTTCGCACCCTGGTCTGGGGGGATCCCGCATGCCGCGGAGCAGCTGCGCCCGTGCACCACGGCTGCTAAGCCTGCGCTCTGGAGCTCGTGAGCCACAACTACTGAAACCCGTGTGCCTGGAGCCCATGCTCCGCAACGGGAGAGGCCGCCGCGATGAGAGGCCTAAGCACCCCAGCGAGGAGTGGCTCCTGCTCGCCACAACCAGAGAAAAGCCCACGTTCAGCAATGAAGACCCAACGCAGCCAAAGATAAAAAAAATTAAAAAAAAAAGACAAACACGATAATGTCCCTTATATGTGGAATCTAAAAAAAAAAAAAGAGTGCACCAGCTGATCTGACCATGGTAAATGGGTAAATAGAATAGCAACCATCTGTTAGGAAAAGCTATGATAGGCTACCTCAGGAGAGTACAAGGTTGAATGCTGTTGGATCCACTCCAAACTGAATTTAAAGCCATTAGCTGGTGGCTCACCTTCTTATATCAGATAATTTTCTCCATAACCCAAGGATAATTATAACCATCATACTCTTTCTGTTATGTTCAAGAAAAAAATGGAAGAATATATCTTTTTTCCTTTGCTTTT
This sequence comes from Phocoena sinus, assembly GCF_008692025.1. Taxonomy (NCBI): domain Eukaryota; kingdom Metazoa; phylum Chordata; class Mammalia; order Artiodactyla; family Phocoenidae; genus Phocoena; species Phocoena sinus. Next base: position 80,860,228 of record NC_045771.1, on the reverse strand, counting down.
ATGGTTGTCACTTTTCAAATCTTGAATAATTCTTTTGACAAGCCCAAGTGTAACACATAGTAACTGATCAGTAATGATAACTACAACTACAAAGTAAGAAAAGAAATTCTTCCTCCCCACCAAAAAAACAATCTATAAATTGCTTATAAACAGGTAGAGCTGTGTCAACAAAAATTTTCAAGGTACAAACACATACACCACAGACAAGTTTATAAAGGTCACACATATAGGTCAGCTAGATGTCGTGCCCTCATATCAGTCACATGCATAAGATTTCTCCTCAATTCTGGTGAAATCGGTCAAGAGACCTGGCAGGAAACTGCTGTTAGCAAATGAAGAACCAGTTTAAACTCATTCTAATTGGTCACTTAGATGGTAAATGCACATGAAGTCTTCGATTTATGTATATTTTTGTATCTCCAAAGACAGAACATTTTGCTATATCCAAAAGAGACACTACGTAGTTAAAGCACAATGTAATAAAAACTGTACAATTAACACAGGACAAAACACAAAAAGGAAACAGTGAAAATGGAGAGGAAAGGAAAGGAAAACAATAAACTGAAGTTTAGTGGAGTCACAGGGGTTAAGCATAAACCATTTGCCGGAGCTTTCTAGAAGTCAAGACAGAGAAAATGGATTGGCTTGTTAAAGTACTAGGGGGAAAACAACAAAAATTAGCTGAAATTTATGATATATTGTAATCACATTTAGTGTAAATATTTCACATATATTGAATTATTCACTAATCACAAATAATTCCTTTTTGTATATGAGGAAATTAAAGAATTTGAGTGACTTGTTCAAATGGCCATATTCTCAGTCACAGAGTTCTCCAGAGAAACAATCAATGAGAACCAACAGAATGTGTGTGTGTGTGTGTGTGTGTGTGTGTGTGTGTGTGTGAGAGAGAGAGAGAGAGTAAGAGGGAGAGAGAGAGTGGGGAGAGGGAGGGGAGGGAAAGAGAGAGAGAGATTGACTAATTTGTTTTAAAGAATTGGCTCACACTATTACAGAAGCTGGCAGGCCAGCAGGCTAGAGACCCAGGGAACAGCTGTTGTTGCTTGAATTCCAAAGTAGCCTAAAGGCAGAAGTCTCTCTTCCTTTGGAGACTTTAGTCTTCTTCTCTGATTGGATGAGGCCTACCAACATACAGAGTAATATGGTTTACTCAATCCACTGATATCAACGTTAATCTCATCTAAAACTACTTTCACAGTAACATCCAGACCGGTGCTTGATCAAATATCTTGGTACTGCGGTCTAGTCAAGCTAACATATAAAATTAACCATCACATATGTTTAACATGATTTTGAAGCACATGGAACTTCTTGTGTCCTGTGCCAAAAATACCGTTTTATTAATTTTCCACAAGTATATGCTTCAAGCCATTCGCCAATGAGTGAGGATTAAGTAGGTTGATTTCTCAGAGGAGTGATATCCAGATAGATATCCAGATAGATAAATAGATAGGATAGATAGATAGATGATAGATGATAGACAGATGGATGGATGGATAGACAGATGATGAACAGATGATAGATTAGATGATAGATAGATAGATGGATGGATAGATGATAGAGAGATGATAGACGGGTAGACAGATGATGGATAGATGATGGATAGATAGATGATCGATGACAGATGATGGATGGATAGATGATAGAGAGATGATAGATGGATAGATAGATGATAGATGGATAGATAGATGATAGATGATGGATAGATAGATGATACATAGATAAATAGATAGATGATAGATAGATGATGGATAGATAGATGATAGATGGATACATAGATGATGGATAGATAGATGATAGATAGATGGATAGACAGATAGTCCATGGAAGAGACAGTAGAGTGAACTTGATAAGAACATACGTAGTGGATTCAGACAGATCTTGATTTCAAGTTCCAGGCTCCACTATGTTCTGTGTGAGCTTAAGCAACTTGTAAACTTCTCTAAACCTCAGTTTTTTCATCTGTAAAATGGAACATAATACCTAATTCACAGAACTGTTGTAGGAGTAAGTGTAGTAATCATTACAAAGCTCTTAATACAGACCTATAACAATTGGTCAAAAACAAGTTGTATTTTTTAACAATAGCAATTCTGATTTGATGATGATGATGACAATTAATGGAAAAATAAGGTTTTACCTCTGCCACAAAAAGAAAATAACCTCCGAAGCAGCTGGGCAAACATACTCTCCTTGACTTTCTATTATAGTTATAAGAGAAAAACAGCCAAATAATGATGCATTCAATAAGCATGAGATAAATGAGGAAAAACAAAGGAAACAAGAGGATCAAGCAAACCAAACAGTATTGAAGAGGTGTCAATCCACTGGTCCATGGGTTACTGTCAACCCGCTTTTATTTTTACCTGTCTCCAACATAATGAAAACAAAATTTTCAAAGCCAAACATTTTCAACTAAAGGATACTACTTAATTTTGAGATCACATCCTTCCTACATTTTTGACGTTAACAATATCCACACCATTTAAAATAATGATAGTAGCATTTAGTCAGAGTTTTTTTCTTTTTTCTTTCTATGACTTTAGGTGACAAAATAAAAATCTGACAGATTTACTTCAGACACACTATTTTCTCTTTAATACTCTGTGAATTCTAAAAGTCTGGAAACCATGGTTCTAATGTATGTCAGTGGAGTTTTAGGTAAGAAGATTTTGAGATGTGTGATTGCACAAAGAGAAATAATCAGAATGCTAGCTATTCCTGTCATGGAAAAGAATACCAATTATTGGAAGGTATATCTATGCATGTTGGAGTGAAAAAAGAATCACTAGCATATACAGAAAACCTTCACGACTAATTCACACTCTGTATTACATAACTAAATGTATTACCAGGTGTGTCAGATAAAAAAAAAAGAAGAAAATCAAGCCTGTGCCGAGGATCTTCCTTCATTCTCAAATTGAAAAAGAATGTTGGGAACTGAAACAGATATCTATTACTGAGTTTCAAACCTCCCAATACTTAGTTGCATTTCCCATGATCCTGTGTGTTGTCTGGGCTCCCTCCTGTGGCTTCCACTCAGGGTGGGGAAGACTGGGCTGGGCAGAACAAGATGTGGCCTCATGAGCATGCCTGCCACATGGTGCCCCTTACAGCAGGGGCCCACTCTCCACACCGTCTTTCATGCTGGCACGTCATGGTAGTCTCAGAGCGGCATTCCAAAAAGGTCCCAAGGCACACACGCTTATCAAGCCTCAGCCTGTATCATCATCATGTTTGCTGGTATACAATTCACCAAAGTAAGTCCCTGGGCCAAGTGAGTACACAAAGACTTGGATTCTGAGCGGTGTGCCTCACGGGGGCATGTTACTGCAATATGCTACAGTGGGGACCCCATGCCCAGGTCCTCTGTCTTATCTCAATCATTCTGTACAGGCGTATTTGAAAACATTATGAATGTATACACTTCTTAAGCTCTTTTTGGCTTGGCAAACATAACACTTGATTTTAACCGTACAGAAGTGCAGATGATGAAGGCCTTTATTTAATGCAATTAACAAAGCCCTCCGAAAGGATTTAATTAAGATAACAACGTCAACCAGGAGTCTGGGATGGAAAACAGCAACAGCTTCACAAATGATTTCTTCTATTGAATTTTAAATGGGGTCAGATTTACACTGGACTATACAATTTAAGAGATAGTGATGACTTAATAATGCATAGAAATTAAAAACCTTAACCTACAGAATACAGTACTTAATATTAGAATTTTGTGTTTTAAATATAATAATAAAACTTAAAGCAGCTGTAAAACTTGAAGTAATTGAATACATATCACGTAACCTGTTAATAGGTATTTTTAAGGCTTACTTCCCAATTTTTTGAAAAAAAGATCTATTTTTATGGATTTAAGAATTATGGGGGCTTCCCTGGTGGCGCAGTGGCTGAGTCCGCCTGCCATTGCAGGAGACACGGGTTCGAGCCCTGGTCTGGGAAGATCCCACATGCCGCAGAGCGGCTAGGCCCGTGAGCCACAACTACTGAGCCTGCGCGTCTGGAGCCTGTGCTCCGCAACAAGAGAGGCCGCAATAGTGAGAGGCCCACGCACCACAATGAAGACTGGCCCCTGCTTGCCACAACTAGAGAAAGACCTCGCACAGAAATGAAGACCCAACGCAGCCCAAAATAAATAAATTAATTAATTAATTAAAAAAAAGAATTATGGATATATCAGATGGAAAAGTAGCGTAGGAACAAGTTAAAATATTTACAGCTCCTTTTCTTGTCATGTTGCTTTATAAAATACACCACACAGCAAAACAATAATTAATTTTTCTCATTGGACCCTGGAAATATAGTAAGATATAATTTAAACAAAGTATTTTATTCTGCTTCCTGAGCATGGTCTTTTCATTTCAATTAGGTACTCCTAAGAAGAGTATCACACAGTTCAATTCCATAGTGTAGAGAAAGAGAGACTGGATGAATCACACTTTATAGATGGATGTTTTTCTTTTTTTTTTAGAAAATAATGAATACAACACTTTATTCTAAAAACCTATGGTATACAGTGAAAGCTTTAAAATATCTGTAGTTTAAGTATTTAGTTATCAAAGATGAAAAAATAAGAAAAAGAATAATAAAATAAAAGATAAAATAATAAAAAGAAAGAAACCAGAAATTAGAAAAGGAACTATAAAATAAATGAAAAAAGTTAGAAAGTGGAAATTTATTAAGTTTAAAGGACAAAATTAATGAAATAGAAAACCATAGCAACAAAGACAGTAGAAGGATAAATTGATCCAAAAGCTGTTTCTTTAGAAAGAACATTTAAAAAAAAAAAGTTTGATTAAGGAAAATAAAGAAGGAGCAAAAATATACAAGATAAAAGTGAGAAAAGAAACTGAATCACAGATAAAAGAGAACTTAGAAAAAATATAAGGAAATATTACATGTAATACTATGGCAAATACTTTGAAAATGAGAGGAAAAAAACAAATTAAGTATAAATTACCCAAATTGTCCCAATAAAAAGTGGAAACCTTGACTAGGCCAATTACCACAGAAGAAATTGTAAAGCTGCTTAGAGATGTGTCATTAAGAAACATACAAAACAAGGTGGGTTCACAGCTGAGTTTTACCTAACTTTTAAAGATCAGATAAATAAATCCAATATTATGTGAACTATTCTAGGCCAGAGATAAAGAAATCTTCCCAGTTAAACTTATAAAGTTTGCACACCTTTTTTTTTTTTTTTTTTTTTTGCAGTACGCGGGCCTCTCACTGTTGTGGCCTCTCCCGTTGCGGAGCACAGGCTCCGGACGCGCAGGCTCAGCGGCCATGGCTCACGGGCCCAGCTGCTCCGCAGCATGTGGGATCATCCCGGACCGGGGCACGAACCCATGTCCCCTGCATCGGCAGGTGGACTCTCAACCACTGCGCCACCAGGGAAGCCCAGTTTGCATACCTTTAATACCAAAACCTGACCAAAAAATTATCAAAAAGGACAATGATACTTTGATATAGATGGATGTTTCTACTAGAGTTACCAACAGCCCCTATAATATTTATAAAACCATACAGCCTGCTTTTCTTCCTCCCTTACTTTTATTACACTCTTTTCATGTCTTTGCTAACCATTAGCTCCTCATTGATCACTACCTATTGAAAACTGCAATTCTCCTTCATGTCTTAGCCTCTACAATCTCCCTTTATGCTGGTCTGCTTTTAATTTTTTCGTTATCACTTGCCACATTCTAACATGCTAGATTTTCCATATTTATTAATTTATTTATTATCTGTTTACTGCCATAGATTGGAAACTTCACAAGGACAGGGAAATGTTTTTGTCTATTGTGTTTGCAGATGTATCCCAAGATCCTTAACCATAGCTTGTCAAGTACTAGGACCTCAATAATATTTGTTGAAATAATTATGTTGATTCAAATGAGATATATGTCTCCTCCTTAGAAACTGAAGTATTCTCCAAAAATAGTCAAGGCATATGGCAGGAAATTCTCAAAGGAAAAAAGTAAAGAGGTACAATTTCACTGCAAAACAAACATCAGTGAAAAATCACTCTGAAAAATTATAAAACAGGGTAATGCATAGTGTTGGCAATGAGTTAGTATAAAAGTTGAACATATTGCTCTAAGATATGTAAATTGGTATAATATTTATTGGCTGTTTTGTTAATGTAGAGGGCAATGTAGAATTGCAAATTTAAATAGGTAGTCATCATTGAGGAACTGATAATTGAGCAAAGACTTGAAAAGACTGTGTAGTAACAACAAGGAGGGGAAGGAAAGAAGGCTGTAAAATGTGTGTTATTTTTGATATGAAAATTGGATAATTAATGAAAAAAGATGGTATTACCTATTTTATAGCTGTGAAAAAATAGAAAAAAATTTCTAACAATAGGGAATTACTTAGGCAAATTTGTTCTGTAAATAAGAATACTACATAGCAATTAAAAGATACTATGATGAGATATCCATTTATTATTACCAAGTGGAAAAAAAAGGCAAGAAAACGTATTTATCACAAAATATCTATGGGGAGAGGTCATTCAAGGTAAAATTTAAGAGTGTGGGCCTGTGGATTCATATTGCCTGGGTTTGAATCTCTTTTCCATCACTTATAGAACATGAAATAATGGCAAGTTACTTAACTCTGTAGTATCTCTCTAGTCTTAGTCTACACATCTGTAAAATGAGGGCATAATAGTACCTGTTTTAGAAAGTTATGATTAGGATTGTGTGATAAAGTCTACATAAAGCATATAGCAGAGTGTCTGAGTCACTGAAATGATGAATAAATGTTAGCTACTTTTGTTGTTTCTGTTGCTGTTATATGCTTTATTTGGACATATGTGAATAAAAAATATGGAATGATATATAATAAAACAATAATTGTGATTATTTTTAAAGATTGGTTTTCTTGTACTTTTTATGCTTTCTTTCCTGTTTTAAAGCCTACCTGTATATTCCAAGTAACACCTGTTATTTATGTAATAAATACGTGCACACAAGCAGACACACGCAAACACATACAACATAAGAATATGTAAAACACATGACCAAACTATGTTTACTGCAGGATTCCCCTGTCCTCTAAAGATATAGATTATATACTAGTAATCTCTCCTCAAAGGACTGAATTATTTTTAATCTCTTAAATTTAAAGGCCTAAATAACCACTTTCAAGGTCAAAACAGTCATTTGAATTATACTATTCGTTAGAAATCAGCTTATATGAAACAAAAAAGGTTCTAGAAGTTTAACTGGCTACATACTATTGGGGCAGGAGTCTAATCTTTTCTGAGTGCTTCCCATATATAAGGCCCTTCATGTGTTTTGTAATTTGGTGTTTCTACTGTTTAATACCAACATTTAGAGTTTGCTAATATGAATACTTGAAATGGCGAAGAATGTGTAGTCAAGAGAAGGAAAAAAATATTTTGCATGGGGGAAGTACAGAAAACAATAATTTCCATAGAAATGTATAGGTTGTCTCAGCACAGCTAGTATTAACAGACTCTGAAAAATTTCAGCAAATATATCTAAATACATCCATCATCATATTAGTATACATAAAGAAAAATCACTGGTTAATATTGAGATTACCGGAATACACACACACACACACACACACACACACACACACACACACATATTCTGTTAATCTCAACTTTATATATATATAAACATATGTGTGTATATATATATGTGAATATATATCTATCCAGATAAGAGGCACACTCAAAATAAAATGGCATAAAGGGAATGGGATGGAAAAAAGTCTCTATCAAGCAAATATACCATTTGCAGCAACATGAATGGACCTAGGGAATATTATGCTTAGTTAAATAAGTCAAACAGAGAGAGACAAATACTGTATGATATCACTTTATGTGGAATCTAAAAAATGAAACAAATGTATATAGCAAAACAGAAACAGAATCACAGATATGGAAAACAAATTACTGCTTACCAGGGGGAGAGGAAACGAGGGAGGGACAAGATAGAGGTATTGGATTAAGAGATACAAACCACTATGTATAAAATAGATAAGGAACAAGGGGCTTCCCTGGTGGCACAGTGGTTGAGAATCCGCCTGCCAACGCAGGGAACACGGGTTCAGGGCTTGGTCCGGGACGATCCCACATGCCGTGGAGCAACTAGGCCCGTGCGCCGCAATAGCTGAGCCTGCGCTCTACAGCCCAGGAGCCAAGACTACTGAGACCCAGGTGCCTGGAGCCCGTGCTCCACAAGAGAAGCCATTGCAATGAGAAGCCCACGCACTGCAACGAAGAGTAGCCCCCCACTCACCATAACTAGAGAAAGCCCGCACGCAGCAACAAAGACACAACACAGACAAAAATAAATAAAAATTAATTAATTAATTAAAAAAATAGATAAGCAACAAGGATACACTGTATGGCACAAAGAATTATTATAGCTATTATTTTGTAATAACTTTCAAGGGTGAATAACCTATAAAAATACTGAATTACTATGCTGTACATCTGAAACTAATATAATACTGTAAGCCAGCTATACTTCAAGAAAAAGAGGAGAGGAGATGGGAAAATTCACAATCATGGTATAGAAATTTTAAATAATTTCTTAGTTACTGATTGCTCAAGCTGACCAAAAGATTAGTAAAACTGAACAAATGTGACCTGATGATCATATATATGATCCTGTACTTAAAAATAAGAAAATTAATATTCTTTAGAAGCAGAATTGGTCATTTATAAAAAGTGATTAGATGTCAAGATACAAGGCAAATATCAACAAACAGCAATAAACCAACATCATGCAAACGATGTTATTTAATCACAATACAAAAAATTCAAAATTAATAAAACCCATAATATGAGTCCCTATATAAAGAATTTAGAACACACGTCAATACACACATGTACATACACACACACAGGATGTTTCATAGCTAACATTTACATCAATGTATATGTAACATTTTTATCGTATACGTGACTCATATTCAAAGAAAGTATAGCAAAACGCTAATATCTGCCTAATTTTAGTAGTGTTTCTTACATTATACAATTTTTAAACTTTTACTACATGTTGCTGTTTTTTATATATTAAGAAAGAGAGGTAAGGAATGAAATAAAAAAGATCTAAAAAAAGGAGGTACGAAAAGTGGTCACCCAAAAGCATATATGCAATGATTAATTTAAATGTAGAATGAGGCCTTAAAAAGCAACTTGTCACTGGAACTATTCAATCAGAACCTAAATGGTTACTGATCTGTTATATAAAACAGGTTCCTACATTTAGTAAGTAAATGCATTAGGCAGCGCTTTAAATTCTTAAGATTTTTATACTTCAAAATCTGATTTTTTTGGCGGGGGGGGAGTCCAGGCTGCACTTTCTTGAGATATTTACATAAAGGCTAAGACAAAAATTCATCTCTTTACCAATTTCTATATCCAGAAATATCCCATACAGAAAAATCACCTTTATCCTGATTCATTTTAGCTTATTTTAAAATAGCATTTTTAGTGGGTACTGTAAAAGATATTTCAAAATTTCTGAATATAGTGGCTACTGGTTCCTTTTTGCCTCTATTCTTAGCTCCCAGACTAGCAAGTAATGGATCAACCACAGACCTAGAATATTATGTAATATCTGGACATTTTCAGAGATAAATAATTCCACTAGCACCAAATGCACTCATTGGCACAATGTTTAACATAAAGATAGAGAGTAATAATTTGAACAAATCATTTTGGTACTGTGAACTTAACACTAGAGAAGGACAACAGCCTGAAGTTGGCATGTTTTCTCCGTAATTTTTGGGCAGGTTACTTGGTCCATCTGCGACAAAGATTTCCAATTTCTATTTAATTATTTAATTTCTGACTTCTGTTTAATTATGAATTCTATAAACTTTAGATAAATGGTTTAAGTGTAATAGAAGAGGTAATAGCTTGCTTTTCAAAGAGCATTTTTCATCCTAGGACCTGAAAGCACATAATAAAATCCTTTTCCACTTTTATACTACTTTGAGAGATTAATTAATACAACATTTGATAACGTACAAAGAATATAAAGCTCATATCAAATCGAATGGCTTCTCAACCACCTGGAGCTGAAATAATACAGATTTAAAATAAATACTTATTTCTAACGTAAAAATTTGGATTACATTAAAAATTTATGTAAGAGTTTCTTTATTCTAGGAAAAGAAAAATACTATTAGGTTACATAATGGTTAGATAGGGATTAACTAAGCATGATGTTTAAAAGCACTTTCTAAATATTAGCATCACAAAGTCTTAGGGTTAGAATATAATTTATCATTTATGAAGTATTATCAAGTACTCAATTAAAATTTTTTTCAACAGTATATTAATTTGTAACATGATAAGTCCTAAACACCACTTCCTTTTTTTTTTTTTTTTTTTAACATTTCTAGATTCTATTTCTCACTGTTGAACAAGTTACCTGTTCTCCTTCTGCCTCAACTAGCTCCACATTACGCTGTGGATAAGGTCTGCACCTGTTTTATAGGGTAGTTATTAAGGTTAAAGTAGTAACTGCCATACAATCTTTGTTTCTTATTATATGCATTCATTCTATTCTGCATGCCCTTAATTATCAGTGCCCCCTAGGACTCCGTTCTAGCACCATTTGAAGAGGCACATCCTTTTCCAGTGTTGACTTGAGTTTCAAATCCATATTTAACAACTGTTCTACTTGACATCCACAGTTGACTATTTTTTAGGCATCTCAACTCACCATGCTCCGAACTAAACTCATTATCTTAAACCACATCCCCACCACCAAACTCTTCCCACACTTAGGTATCTCCAAATTCAAACGTAGTGAATAGCACCAACATCCATCCTAGCTGGCTGACAGGCAATTCTAGAGAAATGGAAATTATCCTTTCCTTAGCACCAATACTATTTTGGCCATCAAACAGGATAATTCTGCCTCCTAAATGTCGATTTACTTGCACTCCCACCACCATCCTTCCTTAGCTCTCACCCCAACTTACTGAAATTACCTCTTTACTTGTCTCCCTACCTCCAGTTTATCACCCATCTGTAGCTCAAACCACCTACCCTTCACATAGTACCTTAGTGATATTTCCAAAGCACTAATATTATCGTGTCACTCCCTGCCCACAATATATGAACATGCTTCCTCATGTAAAGAATAAATCTCCAAATATTTGGTCCAAGAAATCCTTCAATCATTTGCCCTATATCTTATCTGGCCTCATCTCTTACCACTCTCTCTCACTTCACACTCGGCTTTAGACCCATGCAAACACTTGCCAAACTTCAAACACATCATATTCTCTCTTTCCGATTTCAGCCCTACATGCTCTTCTTTCTGGCTTAATACCCACTGCCTATGCATTTGGGAGCCTCAGCACACACATGATCTTCTGTGCAACTATCCGGAATGATCCCCTTATTTCTGCATAGTTAATTGTGATCCCTTTTGATCATTAATGTCTTGAGCATAATTCTAACATTAAAGTCTTGAGCGTAACTGCTCTTATAAAACTGCCGTAATGGTTTGTATTCTACTTGTTTTTTCAAGAGAGAACAATGAATTTGTCTTATAGGTCTGATTTCTTAACACCTAGGACAAGACCTAGCATACTCTGGCAACAGAATACAGAAATAAAGGAATAAAAAAATATAAAGATTGGTATGTCCGTATATTTAAACACTTTAAGAAAAGTAAATCATATTTCTTCAAATCTACAACAAAAGTTAAATCTTTAACTTTTACCAGCTATATCTCAGTTTGTATTTTCTGACTGCATTGTTGTTTTTTATCTTTAATTTCCTGTCATTAGTAACCTCCTCCTAATAGCCTAATTTGCTTTATCACTTATATGTTTATCTTTTATTTATCTTGTCTTCCCCACACCACCATGTAAAATTTATCCAATTTAAAAACAAACATCTTTAACTTCTAAAAATTAACTAGACATATGTTTTATATCCAGTTGTGTACTAGATAAATTTTATATTTTTTTCCTAAAAATCTATAGCTATTATATTCTTGTTTCTATATGACTATTTCTTACATAAAGTTTTTGTTGTTGTTTATTTGTTTGTTTAATCTGGTATTTGTTAGATACTTGTCGGATAAATTCTATACTGGGAATATACATATTCTACTAAAAGCATAAACACCTGAATTGGAAAGTATTTTTATTCTCTACCAATCTTATTATGAGCTCTTATTTTGAGGAACTTACTAAATAGAGCAACACAAATTCATAGCACAATGTAAAAGTATGATATAATATTAAAGCTGAAAAACAAAGTCCAAGAGAATTTAAGATATATCTTCTAAATTTAGTTTTAAACTACTGACCTACCTCTTCTAAACTAGACTTCTTAAAACCCAACCACGACTAAATTTTCATCTCACTTTAAACCAGCTAAGAAGCCCAAACAACCAACAAATCAACAGTGGTTGATCTGCACTTTAAAGATCCCTAGATTAGCTTCTCTATCCCTAGATTAGAGATAGTATTGAAATCTACAATAAGAGTGCATTAATGCATTCATACAACAAACACTGAGCGTCTCCTGAGTGACAGATTCCGCCAGGAACTGAGAATCAGAGAAAAGTATATCATAGTCACAATCTCCAAAAACTCACACTTAACAAATTATGGTTTAAAAATTCAAAGGATCGGGCTTCCCTGGTGGCGCAGTGGTTGAGAGTCCGCCTGCCCATGTAGGGAACACAGGTTCGTGCCCCGGTCCGGGAGGATCCCACATGCCGCGGAGCGGCTGGGCCCGTGAGCCATGGCCGCTGAGCCTGCGCGTCCGGAGCCTGTGCTCCACAACGGGAGAGGCCACAACAGTGAGAGGCCCGCGTACCGCAAAAAAAAAAAAAAAAAAAAAAAAAATTCAAAGGATCAAAGTGTCCAGGCAGGAAACACAAACAAGTAAAGCAAATCAGACACAGGAAAAACCACAACGTCAGCATAATGATGTTTTATGGATATTTTTAGGGATATAATAGGACGTGTTACGGGGCTCTTGTGAACTGGAGAATATGGGTCCTTAATACGGAGGGAAATCACTATGGAGAGCTTACTGTTACCCTAAGGAAATTAGCCCAGAGCTGCCTGAAACACAATTTTCAAAGAGAAGCCAGAAAGCCTGATTTTCATATAAAACTCCTTGTGGTTCAAGTATTCATAGTTACAACCACTCTAAAAACAAAGCAGAACACTATGAGGACCAGTACAGTACAACTCAAGAAAAAACCCCTGGTGACTGGTTCTGGCCTGTTGGCCACCAGATCCTACCTCTAGGTTAAACTCTAGTTTTATATAATAACATAAATCTATTTAGTTATGGATATTTTCTTTCAACGTCCCACCAAAATGAATTTTATAACTTACAAGATCATATTGGACTTGAGCCAAGGCAGAGAAGGAAAGTCCCCTTGTCCACGCTGCCCCACCGGAGAAAGGCTGATGGGTTTCAAATTAGCTGTGAGTTCAAAGCTCATCCCTCATCCCATGCTTCCCTTCTCTTACTACTGTAGCTTTCTAGTCAGCCTTCTTATACCTCCATCTTCAGTCTGTATATATTTTCCAGATAGGAAATACAAATAAACATGAATATACCATTTATAATGAGAATAAAAATTAGTCACGTGAAATATTCTATGATGATAATACATTTTCTGAAGGCGTCTGATATAAACTGAGAACTCAACACACGAATAATACGTTTTACCTCTCAATTTGGCAGTAAGTATATACGTGAAGTATTGCAGGATTGAACAATAAATTCTCCTTGGTATACTACTGTATATTATCAGATGATGCCTCATGAAATCAACATGCCTTCTGATATACTGTGATCCTCAGGCAAATTTTAGAAACTGGTTTCTCTTCCTCCTTGCTAATGTTCACTTAGTGTCTTGTCTCTTTATAATAAACCAATTTGGGGGAAAAAAACCCTCTCATACCATTTAAAATATTATTATTTGTCATATACATACACTATGTATGTGTGTGTGAGTGTATATATATCTTATATTAAAATACGAGTATGAGGGAATAAAGGAACTTCGGTAACGTACAAGTCTTTGTCGCTGGAGTAATCACTCATATCCCTGGATCTCTCTGTTGCTTATTAGCCCTCTTAATAGTTGTAAATCACCAAAAGATGTGAAATTCAATACAATGCTGGGAGAGACAACTGGCTTGATACTTATACCTAATCTTAGATTCCTGCGATTAAGAGACTTCATTAGGCGCTTAAAGGTGAGCTAGAGGCAGAAAGAAAATGTAGCAGAAAAAGATAGTCTTAAAAGATAATTTTCAAAATAAGAGCCGCTAAAATTATTCTCATACAGACATAAAATGAACACTTATCAAAGATTTTAATTAGCCCTTAATGAATGAGGTAATTAATACATGTTAAAACTGGTTCAAAAGAGAACTCCAAGTACCATACATTTACAGTCAGATAAGAATACTGAAATGAATTTACAAGTGGATACAAAACGGCTGATCGTTACTTACAGTGAGAAAAATCAACTGACAGGAAACAATTTTTTTTTTCCTATGGACAGGAATTAGGAATTATTTACATTACTATCAGGTTTCAACAACTTATAGCTCTGTGAAGATGTAAAATGGCCTAATCAAAGGCAAGATAGATATAGACAGATATAGATATATCAGGTATAGATAATTGAGAGGGATAAGCCAGTCGGATTCTACCAAAATTTAGCCTTTTAAGACTTCTCCTTATAATATTCAGGAACATTTGCTCATTTCAGAATTAGGCCAAACATTGGCCCTGAACGAACATTAGCCCTGAAAAATCAGCGCCTAACATTACCTCGAACACATTTCCATCTCAATAAAGAGACCAGCTCTAGAAATTTTAGCTAGATAACTTCAAATTCTCGATTTGACACACTGAAAACTCATATCAGAAAGAACTTAAAAGAAATGGAATTCCTAATCAGAAGAGACAGAATCAATCTTCACCAAGCAGTCTTCACCAATTAATGTAGATATTTCATGCTTCTAAATCAATGTAGTGGAAGTAAAAAATCAGATATCTGAAAATTTGATTCCAGTAGACAAGAAAATTGGCGAAGATAAACTTAAGCACTGAAGTTTAAAACAACAGCAAAACTCAGGTTAGAGTATTTGCTCTGGAATGTATTCTCTATGTGATCACAGGCAGTTTAATCTTTTAACCTCTATATGCCTGATGCTCTTCATTCAAAGTGATGAGACTATCGCTGTCTCATGGTCGTCGTCAGGAAAAAATTAAAAGTACATGCACAACAAGACCCAACACAGCAAAAATAAATTAATTAATTAATAAACTCCTACCCCCAACATCTTCTAAAATAAAAAAAGTACATGCACAGAAGCCTTGCACAGTATCTACCACAAGGTACATCTATTTACTACTAGGTAAATGACTTTTATGGATGCTTCCTGGAACAGAAGCTGGAACCTTGATGCCAGAGATGTCAATCTAAATAAGGCAAATCCCTGCCTCAGAAAATTTCACAGTAGGGGATCCTAATATTTTGTCTGGATTCTAATCAATCCAAATAAAAAAAAGTTTTTCAAACTTTCTACATGAGGAAACAACAGATGGAAATGAAACTTCTGAGACTATATTCCTAGAGTTACATAATGGATTTAAAATGGAACAGTGGGGCTTCCCTGGTGGCGCAGTT
Source organism: Phocoena sinus (assembly GCF_008692025.1). Lineage (NCBI taxonomy): Eukaryota > Metazoa > Chordata > Mammalia > Artiodactyla > Phocoenidae > Phocoena > Phocoena sinus. Next base: position 80,844,506 of record NC_045771.1, on the reverse strand, counting down.
GTTGAAAGTCCGCCTGCCGATGCAGGGGACACGGGTTTGTGCCCCGGTCCGGGAAGATCCCACATGCCGCGGAGCGGCTGGGCCCGTGAGCCATGGCCGCTGAGCCTGCGCGTCCAGAGCCTGTGCTCCGCAGCGGGTGAGGCCACAACAGTGAGAGGCCCCCATACCGCAAAAAAAAAAAAAAAAAAAAAAAAAAAAAGGAACAGTGGTGTGAATAAACAAACTTGCAAGGCACTTAATGTTTTTGGAAATATCAGGATAATAATTCCTATAGAAGAATTATTTTTAAATATATATTAGATATTCATAGTATGTTATTAAACATAGTCTGTGAGGGGTTTTATTGCTGTTGTTCCTGTATCCTTTGTAGCACAGCAATTCTTATGACAGTCTTAATATACCATTTTATACCATTAGCCCCTGCAAAGCAGGAGGAAACAATACATGGTTTCATGGAAAGCAACCAAATACTTATTCAACATCGATTCTGGGTCCAGCTTTATGCTTGGCACTGTGAAGAAAGGCATTAGTATTAAACAGTCTCAAGAAATTTACTATCTTCCTAGGAAGGCAAGAGACACATATGAGACAGATAAGTGAGCAAGTAAAAAAAAAAAGTCAGAATGAGTGATATAAATGAGAGGTCAAGTCATGCCTGGAAAGGTCTTCAATTAAATATCTAGCTTGATCTACTGTCAAATCCAACAGAAATATTTATCAGTTGCTAGGAATTTACAAGAATGATGAATTATGCATTTGTATATGCACTGAATAGAGAATACGGGATGATAAAAATAAATTCCCCTCAAGAACTTGGAGCCAAGATATGAAAGCAGCCTGTGTCTATCAACAGATGAATGGATTAAAAAAAGTTGTGGAATATATATACTAGAATATTACTATACTACTATAATGGAATATTACTCAGCCACAAACAGAAGGAAATTTTGCCATGTGCAACAACATGGATGGACTTGGAGGGCACTGTGCTAAGTGAAATAAGTCAGACAGAGAAAGACAAATACTGTATGATATCACCTGCATGTGGAATCTTAAAAATACAACAAACTAGTGAATATAACAAAACAAGAAACAGACTCACAGATACTGAAAACAAACTAGTGGTCACCAGTGGGGAGAGAGTAGGGGGGAGGGGCAACCCAGGGGTAGGGGATTAAGAGGTACAAACTATTATGTATAAAATAAACTACATGGATATATTGTACAACACAGGGAATATAGCCAATATTCTATAATAGCTATAAATGGAATGTAACTTTCAAAAACTGTGAATCACTTTATTGTACACCTGTAACTTACATAATACTGCACATCAACTATACTTCAATTAAAAAAGAAGGAATTGGAAATAAGTACAGTTGCCTGCTGAGGTTTAACTATAAAATCAGTACATAATGGATCAATGAATACAGTATTTTCTTTGTGAAGCTCTTAGAGCAAAATTTCCTGAAAGTAACATAAATATAAAAAGAATGTGTGAGTCATAAGGGAGTGGAGGGGAATGGCTGTTTAATACTGGAAATAGAAAAAAGAATAGCAAAGGCTCAAAATTAACAGTACTCATCTCAGCACCAACTGGGAAGAATCCTGATTCATAGACCGACCAATTTTTTGGTTCCCTGAGGCAAGACTGCACCATTTATGAAGGTGGATGTACCAGGCTACCTCTTCCTAAATGCATTAGATGATCAAATTCGGCAACTAACATCTCTGCTGTCCTAATCTCTTGCTTAAAACGGCAAAGGCTGGATTGCTTTAGGCCTTCTCTGGTAGCTTCCCAAAGGAGAGTAAGAGAAAAATGCCAGAAAAAGGATGCAAGTGTCCTGCTCCTTTTTGGTTGCATTTCTCACAGTAAGTAATTATAGTAGGGAACATTTTTTGAGCAATTACTATATGCTAGACACTTTCCTAAATGTTTTACATGAATTAACTCTTTAAACCATCACAACAACCCTATGAGCTATGCCTAGCTACTATCCTCATTTTGTAGATGAGGAAACTGAAGCACAGAGGGGTAATGGTTATTGCTTGAGATCACACAGTATGCCACAGAGACGAGATTCAGAGCCAGGCAATCTGACTCTTAAGTCTTTGATCTTTCTTAAATACTATACTCTACTGCTTCTCATAGGATCTTATTAGTTGACATTATAATTTTTGTGAGCTTGGTGGGCATAAATCAGTATCTCTAAATCCCCTACCAGTTCTAGACCCTGTGAAGATTAAATTTCTGGGCTCTCAATACTAGGTCTAGATTTTTTTTAAAAAATCACATTCTTGGGACTTCCCTGGCAATCCAATGGTTAGGACTCCATGCTTCCACTGCAGGGGGCACGGGTTCAATCCCTGGTACGGGAACTAAGATCCCGCATACTGCACGGTACAGCCAAAAAAAAAAAAATCATATTCTTGGGTAGACATTCAGCCCCTTCCATGTGGAAAATGATCTCAACAGGAGATTCTTTTATTGATACATTCATCTGCACATATACTCTACAAAGTTCCACACATTCTCATTTATTTCTATAAAATGTACATAAAACACTTTGTATCTCTGAAATGAGACTATATTTTAAAAATAAACAGATTTAGTAGTAAAAATATTGAGATTTGTATATAAGATACTGCTTCCTGATATAAACAGATGGTATAGGCAATGATCTATAACAAATTATCATTAGAATTTTTATTGTGAAAATCAGGCTAGATAAAAAATAACGTTACCCATATACGCACCATTTTGAATTAACTAAATGATGCAGAGTCATTATCTTCCAATTTCCTTAACACTGAAATATATCACAATCTTCTACCACATTATGAATTAGTTCCTTTTTTTTTTTTTTGAGGCAAGGAATACGACTTTATTCGGAAAGCCGGCAGACCGAGAAGAAGGCAGACTAGTATCTCCAAAAAAGCGTCTTATCGGGGTTCAGATGCCAGTTTCTTTTACAGCACAGAGAAGGGGAGAAGATGAGGAAGTAAAGTAAAAAGGTCGTAAGTTTTGCAAATATGCCCTGTAATGGCCAGCCTTGGTGAGGGGATGTGTTAATTTCTTCTTTCTTGCAGCCATCCACAGGTGGACAGGGTCTGGGTGTTTCCCTGTAGTTCCTTTTTTTTAAAGTTTGTTTTTCTCCCACAACAATACAGGTTCTTAAAAAAGGTCCAAGAATATAACTCTTTTATTTTACCCTAAAGAACATATGCTTCTTGGCATGGCCAAAAGCCAGGGTTAAAGAAAACCTTTCCTTCGCACAATTGTTCATCACAGACTCTATTTTTTGAGATGTCACACATTCTTATGTCTATTTCCTTAAAATAATGCAGAAAACTGGCAATACCCAAGCACCAGCTCCTAATTTGTTTTCACGAAAGTGCACAGCCTGGGTAGAAAATCAAACATCGGGAGGCAGGGGATTCTCTTCTCACCAGCTCACTGAGTTCCTGGTGTAGAAAGGACATGGCACAAGGTTGGACACCCACTATCAGAGGCTCAACAACAGATGGAATGACTAAGAATTAGCACTGCTGCCAAAATCTGGAAATGTCACAATAAAATAAACTAAAACACATAGGTTGAGGAAAAAGGGGAAAAAATATGTGTGAAAATGGGGACCTGAAATTAGAATCAATGTTGTAGGAAGCGCAATTAAACACGTGATTTCAATTGCTGTAAGAAAAACTCAGTTCATGTGTAAATGTTTTAACAGAAGGAATGAAGAGGGATGCTTATTTTTTGATAGTTTTAAAAGATGGTCATGACTTTCTTCTGTTTATTTAGGAAGCTTACGCTAAGAAGCAAGTATAGAAGTCTGGGCCATTACACAATGTGTCTTTTGATGTTCGCTTCAAAGCACAGTTATTTTTTGGACAATTGATAGAGTTGGGAGAGGGTAGAAACGTAGAACTGAGTTGACACTGGAGAAATAGGTCTGTTATGGAGGGTCCTGCACACCAGGTACATGAAGTCATTCTTAAACAAGAGAGAAATCACTGCAGTATTCTGAGTAGAAAAATGTTAAGTATGACATCAAGAAAGTAAATACTCAGAAAATGATTCTGAGTGTTATACAGGGTGAGAAGAATGAAGGCTGGGCAGTAGCTTAGCTGAAAAGTACACTAGATACTGGGAAGTCGGGAGAAATTGAATCAACTTTGCTTTCAGGCTGTGGGAAGGATTCAACCAGCACTCCTAGGACAGAGAGCAGAGTCCAAGACAATTCAAGTGATTTACCTGTTGGCCATAAACCATGTTAGCAATAACTAACATGTTAGTAATAAGTAGTCCTCACTGGAGGTGGGCTTCAAGTAGATAAAAAGAGGGAAACACGCTGTATTCCCTTTAGGAAGAAACTTTGGCTCTATGAAGGTCTAAAGGAGAACAAGAAAGGTGAAAATTTGAAGATTCGGAAGAAAAATAGATCTCTAAAAATAATTTATAAAGACTCAGAAAAAATAATTAGAAAACAATTTAGCCATTTTAATACAATGTTAAAAATGCTTTTTATAAAGTAGGAGGGGGAGAATTAGAAATGAAAATATATCTTCTATAAGGTTGTGGAAATGGGTGAGGAAAGGAAGAATGGAAAATAAATTAATAATACAGTCACAGGATTAAACTCTATTTTGATGTTAGAAAAGAACAGCATAAACATTAAGAAAAATGTGGATAACTTTACTGGAAAAAGAAAGGAAAATGAAGACAGACATGAAAAGACACAAAATGAAAGAACTGTAAGTACTCTAGAGAATAAAACCAGAATGACTGGCACAGGAGTAACAATCAGACACATTTGCCAACATCTTTCCAGAGTAGAAAAAAGACCAGATTATGCAGATGGGTTCAATGAATTCCAAGAAAAATCAATGCAAAGAGGTATACCTAGATTTCTTATTTTTATGTTATTATTATAGCATCATTTTCTTGAGGACTTAGTAAAATACATATTACATTTACAGCCACAAAATCAGATTGCTCTTTTGCATCACTACATACAAAAACAAACCAAAAAAATGTACATTTTCAGAGAAAAGAGACATTAAAAAACACAAACTATAAACAACTCAGTTATAGTTCCTATATGATGACAGGAAAATACATTACACCATATATAAAGACTTACGATGTAACATTAACTATAAGATTTTTATGGGGAAAAATACTTGACAACATACTTCAGGTGGCTAAGAAATAAATGCAAAGAAGCACTCTGAAATGGCGATGCTGTATTATGAATGAATTGAATTTACTCTCCCTTTATAAGAATCTTTCCTAATGAAACACCACAAAATGCATAAAATTGTTTATAGCGGTATTATTTATAAAAAAGCTAAATTGTTAGCAAGCTAAGGACTCCACAAATTGTCACACACTGACATAAAATTTATGCATCAAAATGTTTGCAAAGTATTTTTGGTGCCATAGAAAATGTTTACCACACAACTCTGTTAAGTGAAAAATATAAAGTTGTAAATGTGTGTAGAGAACTAATCTGTACAGAATATCAGAATAAATGTGAGGAATAAAGAAAATAAGTAATGTTAAGACTAGTTTCATCATCAGGGGAAACAGTTATGATACACTGCTTTTGTTTTGTTTTGTAAAATAATTTTATGTGTTTTCTAAATTTTCTAAAATGTTCTACTATAACCAGAAAAAAATATAGGTATAAAAAATGTTAAACTGTGATATTCTGTCGAAAGAGTTTGTGTATTTTGGTATTTGAGCTGTAATACATGTGACAGAATTACCTAGTTTTAGAATGTGTCTGATATGGGGCATATTAAGAATATTATAAACCCCATTTTAAGTAGAGGTCTACAAATCATTCTGCAAGTATATACATATTAAATATTAATGAATATTTTAAGAGTAATACTAATTTCCCTTTCATTTTACGGAGGAATTAAACTATAGTTTAAGTTAGTGTTTCACTGTTTGCTTTAATTATTATACAAATGTCTTTGAAACTCAGTTTGGAAGCCTGTACACCAGGAGATAACTGGAGTGCACTTAGTGAAATACTCCACAACTTCAAAGAATTGATGGCAAGTTTAAAAGTATTCTATGTTTTAAACTTCACTTTCTTTAGAATTCTGTTAGAATAGATAATAGAGGGAAACTCCTTTTTGAAAATTTGAATTAGGCAGAAAATACAACTTTGGAAGATGAAATAAAGGAGGTAGAATGAACGAAAAGGGCTGGCACACACTAAGGTAGGTGAGAGTTTCAATTTACTTGTATTTTACAACACCTACTATGGAATTTCAATAAATATTGAAATAAAGTTTCAATAAATATTCCTGAAATCAATGTATTTATATATGAATGAATGAATGAGTAAATGAATAAATGAAAGTATCAATGTAAATTGTTAAAAAATCTTAAAGAATTTTCAGTTCCCTCAACATATGTGCATTTTGCTTTGCTTGTTAACAGTGTAGCTATTTTAGCTTAAGTAGCCCAAATGAATTTTAAATCTTTTAAGGGTGGAGAAAGGCAGGAAGAAGAGCAGAGACAAAGACCTAAGTTTTGTTTCAGTTTAAACCTATTTGGGCAAAAGTATGTAAATCTATGTTATAGTCTAATACACTGCATTTACTCTATTGTAATCAGCTGTCTTCAATCATGAATGTTTAACAGGATGATGAGATTTTAAGAGAAAAACAAATTAATGTAAAGCTACACATGGAATATCATTGGTTGGCACATTTTTAAGTCAGATTCGCTTTGCCAGAAGAATGCAAACAAAGGGCAAGTGTCCGCTGTTAGTTAGTCTTTGAAGTTAACAGAAAGGATGGCAAAAAATCTGCATGAATTACAGGAATACACAAAGCTATCATGTAGGAGAACCAGTGTCTCATTTTCACTGTATAAAATAATTTCTAATCTCTAGGCACTATGCGGCCCTTATTACGCTCTATCTCTAAGAAGCAGGGTGTTTTTTCCTTACATATATCCCAAATCACTATTTCTATACAATGTATTATGGCTAGAAAACCATTCAGATTTGGAAACAACTGATGAATCAGTAAAAGACACTTAAATACCAGAAAGATGAAATACCTTATTTCAAAAGAGACACAGAAAGGAAGCACTTGAGAAAGACTCTTAGAGCATTTCAAAGTCACTATCAGTTAAAAAACTCTTAGGAGATGAGTGGCTCTCAGAAGTAAACAGAGACATTCACAGAAAGATAGACAAGATGAAAAGGCAGAGGGCTATGTACCAGATGAAGGAACAAGATAAAACCCCAGAAAAACAACTAAATGAAGTGGAGATAGGCAACCATCCAGAAAAAGAATTCAGAATAATGATAATGAAGATGATCCAGGATCTTGAAAAAGAATGGAGGCAAATTTCGAAAATATGCAAGCAATGTTTCACAAAGACTTAGAAGAATTAACAAACAAACAGAGATGAACAATACAATAACTGAAATGAAAACTACACCAGAAGGAATCAACAGCAGAATAACTAAGGCAGAAGAACGGATAAGTGACCCGGAAGACAGAATGGTGGAATTCACTGCCACAGAACAGAATAAAGAAAAAAGAATGAAAAGAAATGAAGACAGCCTAAGAGACCTCTGGGACAACATTAAACACAACAACATTTGCATTATAGGGGTCCCAGAAGGAGAAGAGAGAGAGGAAGGACCAGAGAAAATATTTGAAGAGATTATAGTCGAAAACTTCCCTAACATGGGAAAGGAAAGAGCCACCCAACTCCAGGAAGCGAAGACAGTCCCATACAGGATAAACCCAAGGAGAAACACGCCAAGACATAGTAATCAAACTGGCAAAAATTAAAGACAAAGACAAATTATTGAAAGCAACAAGGGAAAAATGACAAATAATATACAAGGGAACTCCCATAAGGTTAACAGCTGATGTCTCAGCAGAAGCTCTAACAAGCTAGAAGGGAGTGGCATGATATAACTTAAGTGATGAAAGGGAAGAACCTAAAACCAAGATTACTCTACCCATTGAGGATCTCACTCAGATTCTATGAAGAAATCAAAAGCTTTACAGACAAGCAAAAGCTAAAAGAATTCAGCACCACAAAACCAGCTCTACAACAATGCTAAGGAACTTCTCTAAGTGGGGAACACAAGAGAAGAAAAGGATCTACAAAAACAAAACAATTAAAAAATGCTCATAGGAACATACATATCAATAATTACCTTAAACGTGAATGAAATAGATTAAATACTCCAACCAAAGACACAGGCTTGCTGAATGGATACAAAAACAAGACCCATATATATGTTGTCTACAAGAGACCCACTTTAGACCTAGGGACACATACAGACTGAAAGTGAGGGGATGGAAAAAGATCTTCCATGCAAATGGAAACCAAAAGAAACCTGGAGTAGCAATACTCATACCAGATAAAATAGACTTGAAAAAAAGAACGTTACAAGAGACAAGAAAGGACACTAAATAATGATCAAGGGATCAATCCAAGAAGATTATAAATATATGTGCACCCAACATAGGAACACCTCAATACATAAGGCAACTGCTATAAAACAGGAAATCGACAGTAACACAGTAACAGTGGGGGTCTTTAACACCTCACTTACACCAATGGACAGATCATCCAAAATGAAAATAAAGAAGGACACAGAAGCTTTAAATGACACAACAGACCATATAGATTTAATTGATAATTTATAGGACATTCCATCCCAAAACAGCAGATTACACTTTTTTCTCAAGTGCACATGGAACATTCTCCAGGACAGATCACATCTTGGGTCACAAATCAAGCCTCAGTAAATTTAAGAAAATTGAAATCATATCAAGCATCTTTTCTGACCACAACACTATGAGATTAGAAATGAATTACAGGGAAAAAAACGTAAAAAACCACAAACACATGGAGGCTAAACAATACGTTACTAAATAACCAAGAGATCACTAAAGAAATCAAAGAGGAAATCAAAAAATACCTAGAGACAAATGACAATGAAAACACGACGATCCAAAACCTATGGGATGCCGCAAAAGCAGTACTAAGAGGGAAGTTTATAGCTATACAAGCCTACCTCAAGAAACCAGAAAGATCTCAAATAAACAATCTAACGTTACACCTAAAGGAACTAGAGAAAAAAGAACAAACAAAACCCAAAGTTAGCAGAAAGAAAGAAATCATAAATATCAGAGCGGAAATAAATGAAATAGAAACAAAGAAAACAATAGCAAAGATCAATAAAACTAAAACCTGGTTCTTTGAAAAGATAAACAAAATTGATAAACCATTAGCCAGACTCATCAAGAAAAAGAGGGAGAGGATTCAAATCAATAAAATTAGAAATGAAAAAGAAGAAGTTACAACAGACACCACAGAAATACAAAGCATCCTAAGAGACTACTACAAGCAACTGCATGCGAATGAAATGGACAACCAGGAAGAAATGGACAAATTCTTAGAAAGGTATAACCTTCCAAGACTGAACCAGGAAGAAACAAAATATGAACAGACCAATCACAAGCACTGAAATTGAAAGTGTGATTAAAAATCTTTTAAGGAACAAAAGTCCAGGACCAGATGGCTTCACAGGTGTATTCTATCAAACATTTAGAGAAGAGCTAACACCTACCCTTCTCAAACTCTTCCAAAACATTGCAGAGGAAGGAACACTCCTATACTCATTCTCTGAAGCCACCATCACCCTGACACCAAAACCAAACAAAAATACTACAAAAAAAGAAAATTACAGACCAATATCACTGATGAATATAGATGCAAAAATCCTCAACAAAATACTAGCAAAGAGAATCCAACAACACATTAAAAGGATCATACAGCATGATCAAATGGGATTTATCCCAGGGATACAAGGATTCCTCAATATATGCAAATCAATCAATGTGATAAAGCATATTAACAAATTGAAGAAGAAAAACCATATGATCATCTCAACAGATGCAGAAAAACCTTTTGACAAAATTCAACACCCGCTTATGATAAAAACTCTACAGAAAGTGGGCATAGAGGGAACCTACCTCAACATAATAAAGGCCATATTCGATAAACCCACAGCAAACATCATTCTCAATGGTGAAAAACTGAAAGCATTGCCTCTAAGATCAGGAACAAGACAAGGATGTCCACTGTCACCACTATTATTCAACACAGTTTTGGAAGTCCTAGCCGTGGCAATCAGAGAAGAAAAAGAAGTAAAAGGAATACAAATTGGAAAAGAAGAAGTAAAACTGTCACTAATTGCAGATGACATACTATACCTAGAGAACCCTGAAATACCACCAGAAAACTACTAGAGCTAATCAAGGATTTGGTAAAGTTGCAGGATACAAAATTAATGCACAGAAGTCTCTTGCATTCCTATACACTAATGATGAAAAATCTGAAAGAGAAATTAAGCAAACACTTCCACTTACCACTGCAACGAAAAGAATAAAATGCCTAGGAATAAACCTACCTAGGGAGACAAAAGACCTGTATGCAGAAAACTGTAAGACACTGCTGAAAGAAATTAAATATGATACCAACAGATGGAGAGATATACTGTGTTCTTGGATTGAAAGAATCAATATTGTGAAAATGACTATAGTACCCAAAGCAATCTACAGATTCAATGCAATCCCTATCAAATTACCAATGGCATTTTTTACGAAACTAGAACAAAAAATCTTAAATTTTGTATGGAGATACAGAAGACCCCAAATAGCCAAAGCAGTCTTGAGGGAAAAAAATGGAGCTGGAGGAATCAGACTCCCTGACTTCAGACTATACTAGAAAGCTACAGTAATCAAGACAGTATGGTACTGGCACAAAAACAGGAACATTGATCAATGGACAAGATGGAAAGCCCAGGGATAAACCTACGCACCTATGGTCAACTATCTATGAAAAAGGAGGCAAGAATATACAATGGAGAAAAGACAACCTCTTCAATAAGTGGTGCTGGGAAAACTGGACAGCTACATGTAAAAGAATGAAATTAGAACACTCCCTAACACCATACACAAAAATAAACTCAAAATGGGTTAGAGACCTAAATGTAAAACCGGACACTATAAAACTCTTATAGGAAAACATAGGAAGAACACTCTTGACATAAATCACAGCAAGATCTTTTTTGATCCACCTCTTAGAGTAATGGAAATGAAAACAAAAATAAACAAATGGGACCTAATGAAACTTCAAAGCTTTTGCACAGCAAAGAAAACCATAAACAAGACCAAAAGACAACCCTCAGAATGGGAGAAAATATTTGCATACGAATCAATGGACAAAGGATTAATCTCCAAAATATATACACAGCTCATGCAGCTCAATATTAAAAAAACAAACCCAATCCAAAAATGGGCAGAAGACCTAAATAGACATTTCTCCAAAGAAGACATACAGATGGCCAAGAAGCACATGAAAAGCTACTCAACATCACTAATAGAGAAATGCAAATCAAAACTACAATGAGGTATCACCTCACACCAGTAAAAATGGCCATCAACAGAAAATCTACAAACAACAAATGCTGGAGAGGGTGTGGATAAAAGGGAACCCTCTTGCACTGTTGGTGGGAATGTAAATTGATACAGCCACTATGGAGAACAGTATGGAGATTCCTTAAAAATCTAAAACTAGAATTACCATATGATCCAAGAATCCCACTACTGGGCATATACCCAGAGAAAACCATAATTCAAAAAGACACATGCACCCCAATGTTCACTGCAGCACTATTTACAATAGCCAGGTCATGGAGGCAACCTAAATGCCCATCGACAGACAAATGGATAAAGAAGATGTGGTACATATATACAATGGAATATTACTCAGCCATAAAAAGGAATGATATTGTGTCATTTGTAGAGACGTGGATGGATCTAGAGATTGTCATACAGAGTGAAGTAAGTCAGAAAAACAAATATCGTATATTAACGCATATATGTGGAACCTAGAAAAATGGTACAGATGAACTGGTTTGCAGGGCAGAAATTCAGACACAGATGTAGAGAACAAACGTATGGACACCAAGGGGGGAAAGCCGTGCGGGGGTGGTGGTGTGATGAATTGGGCGATTGGGGTTGACATGTATACACTGATGTGTATAAAACTGATGATTAATAAGAATCCGCTGTATAAAAAATAAAATAAAATTCAAAAAAAAAGAAGTAAACAGACAGAATCTAAAAGAGGAAGGGGAATATGATAGTCCTGGTTTCAAGTCTTTTTCATTTGATGAATTAGAACTTTTAAATAAGATCATTACTTGGTAATGTATCCTATTTAATTATTCACAACCTGGAAAGCAGTAGCATAGCCCTACATACTAAAATTATTAAATGGCACACATCCAAAGAAGACCTTTAATTACTCAGATGCAGTTTGATCCCTAAGTGTTTATGTGATTATTTCTTTGAAAGAAGTAAGCGTTTTAAAAAATCCATGTTTCGTGTGCTGCTGCATTCTGTTACATCCCACCTTTCGTAGAGGTGCAGAATTTGCTAACAGTGGATAACATTTGCTAATGAATGTCATGTTGACTGCAACACTGAGAAGAGCTAACAGAGTCAGAAACCACTGGCCAGAGAGTCCTAGATCTAAACTGAATTCACCATTCACTGGCAATGTGATCTTGGACAAGTTATGTAAAGTTTATGGCCCTCAGTTTCTCCATCTATCTAGCAAAGATAAAAATAGCTACTTCTTAAATCAATATTGAGAATGAAATGAGCAAACATACTGGAAAAACCGAGCACACTATAATATCGTATGTATTCAGTAGATACCCCCCCTCTGTTTTTCTCTCCTTGCTTGCCTCTCCCTTCCTTTCCTTCCCTCTTACCCATGCATTTCCTTATATACTTACCATACCATAGAAATAAAAACACATTTTGGCATATTTGGAACAAGATTAGCATGAATTAAAACAAGGTAAAATAATATTATGATTAAGAATAAGGTGTCAATTTTTAGAATGCCTCATTGTAAGTGCGCTGACATATTTTAGTTTTCCTAAAAAAGTTAGTATTATATATAAAAGCTAAAATTATAATCTTTATCACAAAATACGAAAAATAAAATATATTTATAAGGATCTCTTAAGACTACAAGGAATTGTAGTGTGTATGGTATAAAGCTGTTTATATGGACCCGTAAGCATTCTGGCAAGAGAAAATTATGTAAACTAAAATCTAAAAAATTCTGTATATAATTGTCAATCATATATGCAATGATTAAGCTCAAAAAGCAAAGTGACTTCAAAGGTAGCTGGAAAATAATGGCAGTGTTATAAAAGGTAAAAAAATACTACAATCTTATTGCTCAGGACCAACAAAGAGTCTTTACTGGAAGCCCATAGGACTGTTTTAAGAATCATCATCAATATCAATGGAAAATCCTGTGTTCCATAAATATGTAAAAGACATATAGCAGGTAAACAATATGTATCTGTTGAATGAATAAAACAAATCATTCATGTTTCATCTATTTGTTAAGATTCCATATTTTCTTTTGAAATAGAAATACCCATTTTTTAGACTCATAGAAACTACTTTAGCTGCAGGTCTTTTTTTAAGCCTGCACAGAAAAAAATTCTTTAAATTGGAAAAGGTTATAGCACATTTATTTGCTTTATGTAAGAAACACAATAGCTCATAAGTGCCTCTGGCATGAACAAACTGAAAAGCCTGCATATATGGCTACACATCTTGTCTTATTTGTAAGATAGAGGTATTTCTTTAAACTATATTTTTAATAGATCTTTATTGGAGCTTAATTGCTTCACAAAGGTATTTTTAAGAAAGAGATTTCTTATTTGTTCCCCAAGAACTTTTATGAACAAATGTTGAAAAATAGAAAGCTAACTTGAGATCTGACTGTGTCCTTAGACACATGACCCTATTTTTATTATTTGGTTTGAAGTAAATATCACATGTAAAATGTATATACCAAATCACAAAATCACACTTTTCAAAAACTGTTACACTAGCTATTTTGACCTGCAAAATTTACTGTCATAAAGCATGTTAATTTTTAAACATGAATTATTGATGGCATATAAAAAGCTGATCTTAGTATATAACAAAGTGAATTTATAATTTCTAAATCTATTCATGTATTGATTTTGCAGATTATAATGTAAAAATTATAGCTGCAAGAGCAAAATACAAAAAGTTATTCTTTTTTTTAGTAAATTTATTTATTTTATTATTTTGGGCTGCATTGGGTCTTTGTTGCTGTGTGCGGGCTTTCTCTAGTTGTGGCAAGCGGGGGCTACTCTTTGTTGTGGTGTGTGGGCTTCTCATTGCAGTGGCTTCTCTTGTTGCGGAGCACGGGCTCTAGGCACGTGGACTTCAGCAGTTGTGGCTCGCGGGCTCCAGAGAGCAGGCTCAGTAGTTGTGGCACACAGGCTTAGTTGCTCTGCAGCATGTGGGATCTTCCTGGACCAGGGCTTGAACCCGTGTCCCCCACATTGGCAGGTGGATTCTTAACCGCTGTGCCACCAGGGAAGCCCAAAAAGTTTTTATTCTTAAATGTAAAATATTATAGAGCTATTTACAGTATGATGACTGACAACATGACAATCCAGAAACAATTTGAAATGAACAAGAAGGAAAGGTGGTTAAAACACATTTAGAATTCAATAATATGTTCTATTGGTTTGCTCCATTTAACCACACACCCTCCCACCTGAAACCCTATTCACATAGCCTATTCACAGGCCACATTCTAACTGGGGGTTAAAGTACCATATAATAGTGCGTATCTTTGAATTTGAAACTGATCCCTACATAAAGGTACTAATTTTAGTTCCCAAGTGCTTCAGCACAAAGATTGTGCCCCTGAGCAGCAAGAGAAATGATTAAAGTTACAGCAACAATGTTTGCACTTGGAAAAAAGAAAGAAAGATGTATCTGGGTGCTGTGATTAAGGAAAGCTTAATACTGTTTGGGACCAAACTTTAACAGTTCAGTCAAAAACGAAGGCACCATGTCTTGTGCCAGAGTGGAACAGGTGGGGAGTGAGACGAATAACTCTAACTTCTTCACGCCATTGATAGAGAAACAGTGGTGCCTAGGAAGTACCACGGTTTACCAATCTTGAAATTTCAGTAAGCCTTCCTGGAAACTTTATTTTCTGGAATGCATATCAAACTAAGGAGACAGAAGAGCTACCCGTTGAGTAATTCCTGAGAGTTGACTCATCTTAACCATTCTGTCACTCCATGACCATTGATTGCCCACTGGCTGTGGGCCAGTCACTATGTGAGGTGTTAATGATACAGACTCAGATAAGAAAGAGCTCCTGCTCAGCTTTAAGAGCCTCACAATTGATGGAGTTAGACCGACATTTAAAACTCTAATACAATTTGAAAAGCCCAACCTTTGGGATCTGTACAGGGATCTGTGTATGTAGCAGAGAGTTACAACTAATTAATCTTGTCTGAATATGAAAACAGCTCTACAGAGGATGTACCTTTGATCTGGGATTTGAAAAAAATGCTAGGATTTCTTCAAAGTGAGAGGATAAAAGTTATGTCAGGCATATAAAATGGCATGAGCAAAGGCGTGGGCAAGTTAGACCACCTGGAGCTGTCTACAGACTGTTAGCTGTCTTCTAAAAACAACCGTAAATCAGTCTTTTGCCCTTGATGTATTCCACCTCCGTTTCTTTGGCCCTTTTGCTTTTATGCAATTTACACTGCAGAGAAGCCAAACAGAAAGAAGGCTGCTGCAGGGCTGGGATTAGAATCAGGTGAGTGAAGAACACAATTTGGAGCAAATTTAAAGGGGCAGCAGTACTGGAAAAGCCCGGCAGCCATGTAATATTTTTAAAAATCAAAATTAGTGCCCAAAACTCCAAGATGAATAAAATATAAAAACATTAAAGACAATAAAGTATAAAAACAATAATGCAAGGTTTTACAACCCTGCATTATCGTACAATGGGAGGAGTGGTTCCAATCAGCCCAAGGGTTCCAGGTGTGCAAGAGCCCCCTCAGGTCTACTTCAGGCCCTGGAAAGGCTGAGTTTATGAAAACATAACGGCATGCAAACCCACTGGGCAGCGCCGGGCTTTGTATGTACCCTCACTTCTTTTTTTGTAGAGCTTTTAGTATTTGGTTCAAAAATACTGGAAGATATTTAGGTAAGTGTATATAGAGGCCCAATTTTCTTTCCTCAGGCCCCCATATGGCTCCAGAAGACACTGCCCTGCGGGAATTGCCATTCCCAGCCCTGCTCTGACTTGCTATACGATCTTGGGGGAGTCACTTAGCTCCTCTGGCTGCAATGTTCATACTTCCTCATAAATCAGGGATAAGAGCAACTACTGTAACAGTAGAGCTACTGTGAGGAAAATACTTTGAAAACCCTTTGTAAATTGAATCTACAGCTTACACTATATCAATTTAGCAATCTCTGATCAATTGAAATTCAGATATACATCACAGGCATGTTCCAAACGTCTATTTCATACCATATTATTAGAAACAGGCAACTGTAATCTCCCCTCAGCAGCCTGGGGCTCTGAGCACAAGTGTGTTTTACCACCAGACTGAAAGGACCGAAGGGCCTCTTACTTAAGAGTGTCTAAGCAGTTAGATCAAAGATCTTGGAACTTTTAAAACTCGGGGCAAAAGCTACCATTTTAAATTTTGTTCCAGGTATTCTCCCTTTTTACCATCTAGCATCCCGGATGCCATGTGGGCACCATGTCATAGCTTCATTGATAAAATACCACATTCCAAGGAGAACGAAAATGGTAAAATCAAGATGGAGTCTTTGAACAAATGCAAAGGCATTCTGACCAGTCATCAGATTCTAAACATACTTGTAATGTCTGTTTTAAGAATCGTCTAACAACTACATAAGGAATAAAAAGCTACAACAAGAAATGAGACTTCAAGGCAACCTCTCTCTCTCTCTCTCTCTCTCTCTCTCTCTCTCTCTCGCACACACACGCGCACACACACAAATGCTGGCTCCTATTTCAGACCCACTAGAAAAAGTAAGTCCCCTCAAACAAAGATAATCACTTACATTATGGAGGCTTAATATCACATTTTATATAATCTTTTCAATAATTCCCCTTCCTTTACTCATTTCCTTTACAGGTCTACCCTTGATATTGTCACTCTTTGCTCTACTAACAGGCTTGTTCTTATTCAGTGAGCTACTTTCTTCAATTCAGCGGCAGGGTTTATGATCTGGATGTGTAAATAGTACGGGATTTTTACCTTGATTTTTCTTACCTACTAAAATCGCGGCATCATCTTAAGACGTGCAGAACTGTTTTAACTTCTTCACTCGTGCCCCTTGCATCCACTTGTCTATCAGCCACTCCTATCCCTCTTTCAATCTGCTTCTATTTTCACCACACAGCTCTAACTAGTGTCTTAAGAGTCTTCCTGAGTGTTCCAATTGACAAATTCATTATCCTTTGAGTGCTGGACATTTCCCCTCTACTCCTTCTTCAAACTCACTTTTCCTTCTCCTTCTACTGAAAAAGCACAAGGCTCCCCGGCCTCTCTTTTCATCCTGGCTAATCTCTCACTCTCCACTGGTTCCCCTTCTTTCTTTTTTTAACATTAATGTTCTCCAAGATTTTGTTCTCTTGTTACCTTTTTCCTCTCTATCTTGAGCTCAGACTTCTCCTGAACTCCACAGGCAAATTCTTTTTGATTCGATATAACTTCTTGCAGGTCTACTAGTAACTTCTGATTACCATGCCCACATGAAAACTCTTTTCACTCACAGTGCTACCGTTTTCCACATCACGCAGACATGAAACATTGGCATCTATTTTGACTACTCTTTTTACTTTAGGCCCTACTTCCAATAATCTAGAGTCAAATCATCAAGTTTTAACATCTGTAACGCTTCAAATGCCTGAGATGCAGCTGAGTGAAAATGAAGCACAGGGTGAAAGTTAATCAGAAAGATTTGATTAAGAATACCAGGCCAACTCCCCACTACCTATTTGATTTTATCCCCATTACTTACTAACCCAAATATGATACTTAAAATATTACCTAATAGGTAAATATTAAACAAAATAACATTCGGAAAGATGGATACAATATGACACCACTAAACAAATGGTATCATTATTATTATGCCTTTTCTCTATATGTAACCTATTCTTCAAGTATTATCTAAAGGTTCCTATCTATGTACAAAGGCACCAGTTTTTCCTTACGTTTTGAATATGCTCCATCACATACCACTTAGAGCCTATGCATAATTCAAGGCCCACCTTCAACAGTCCTTCCTCCATGAAGCCTTTGCTGATAAACTACCCTTCCATACTAGTTTAAACTTACTTGTTTGGGACACATATGATGCTTCGCACTTCACTTTAGCCACTTTTAGCCCTTTATTTTTCAGTTTTTGTTTCTTCTGTTTACTAGACATCTCTCTCTCCACCATATTTTCAAATTCCTCAAAATATTCCTGCTGCAATGCTCACCTAGACTATTACTGATTTTATCACATTCTTTCTCCCTTTATTTGAAGTCATCTTTAGTTCATTCCCAGATAAAATGGTAAATTTCTTGGAGAAACAGTATCAAATTTATCTTTTTTCTTGTTTTCAGGGCATAGTACATAGCTTTATTTAAGGTGCTAAATAAACTTTTGTTAAATAAGTTTAACCTGAATACTTGTACATTGAAACTGAGTCCAGGAGAGTTAAGAAAAAAGTCAAAAGTATATCTTTCGTGCACTTGTTCCATTCCATGACAGAAAATCAGAATACATTTAAAATAAAATAAACTTCTCTTACGTTTTTTCCCCAAGAGCCAACATTTTTTTCTCCAAAACACTTCTGAGAAAAAGAGAACAATCAGATATAACTTTCCCGTAATGATGCAGGACAATTTTTAGAAGCAAATTACCACTCATCTCCTTACCTGAGCACTGCTTCTCCCTAGCCAAGTCTCTGCCATATGACATTTATCAATCTAATCTTTGTGTATATGCTCTATTTAAAATTATCGTTCAATGCAAACCATACTGGTGGCTTAATTACATAAATGTGCTACTGTGGTCAGGGAGCATCCACATCTGTGTTTTATTTCTAGTTAATACGTGATAAGAATTTAAAGCCTCTTGCTGAGGTTTCTGTCTCAAACTGCCGATACCATTTGCATTACAGAAAAACGCACTGAATGTTATACCACAAGTGACACCACAATAAAAATTCCTTATCTATCTTATACCCTTGATTACAGTTTTACTTTGAATAAGAAAATGTTTCATACACCTGAGGATAATGTTTCATTTGGTTCCTTGACCAGTTGTAATGAAAATATTTTTCAAATTAAGGGTGTATTTCTCTTCCTTTGTAAGGTATATATCTTTTATACGCTGCAACGTTCATTCAGATGCTCTGGCAACAAGACTCTGCGATGTTCAGAGCTGTTTTCTCGTTGTTGTTCTCCGACTGTCTGCAGGCCCAGGATTCTGAAGTACTAGCCATATCACCTTTGCTTCGGGTCCTGCCTTGTTCCTGTAAATCAATTCCAATAACCTGGCTTCTGCACTCTTTCTTGTGAGACATCCATCAAGAAAAATTATTCCAGAAATGGAAAACAGGTAAAATCCTTAATTGCGTGCTCTTTCAGAGTAGTGCGGGGGTACATCTTTGACTGACTGTCTATTGACTAGGCTCTTTTATAATTCTGTAGGCCTAGAGGTTATCTTGCAGCAAATTGATATCAATTCAAATGATCCTTGTGTGAGAGTAATGAAAATGATTCAGGTCTACACCAATGTAAATAAATGTTGTCCAGGAAAGGTGCAATTGGTTTTAGTCTGATAAAAACGATAACTCCAAACATTACAACATATCGTTCTGTAGGGTATCATCCAGCTTTACATGTATTAGAAACATTTCAGCATTCTTGACAGATTATATAAACTCCATTCTCCAAAATCTCCTTTGAACTCAATTTTGACATTTTACCAGTTACCTCACTAATGAATGAATTAAAAAAAAAATCTCTGACACGTTTATTTTATGTTACATGAGACCCATGTTTTTAACTTTTACAAAATTGTAATTTAGGAATCGCAAACCTTATATCACAGTTTTAATAATATAAAAATCATGATGTCAGTTAACATCTATTCTGCCCTTACTATGTGACAGACTTATTCTGGGTTTGGTCTCTAGCTCAGTTAATTTTCTCTGTAACTCTACAAAGCTATCGCTATTATTATTAAACTGATTTAGAGATGACAAAACTGAGGCATAAGGAGTCTAGCTTGTTGAAGGTTATACCTATGTGAAGCCAGAATTTTTTTTTTTTTTTTGGTACTTGGGCCTCTCACTGTCGTGGCCTCTCCCGTTGCGGAGCACAGCCTCCGGACGCGCAGGTTCGGTGGCCATGCCTCACGGGCCCAGCCGCTCCGTGGCATGTGGGACCCTCCCGGACCAGGGCAGGAACCCGTGTCTCCTGCATCGGCAGGTGGACTCTCAACCACTGCGTCACCAGGGAAGCCCAGCCAGATATTTTTATTTGACTCTGTATAGTGCCTTTTTATAGCTATGTAGTTTTCGAAATGGATGGCTTCCTACCCAATATGCTGTTTTGGGGGGACTGAGGTCCAGTCCTGATTCCTTTCCTTCTGAGTCTCACTGCCAACTGCTTCCAAAACCATGTTTAATGTCCAGTCTGTGAGGTGACTCTCAAATCTTATGAAACATCTTAGTACAGCGATTCTCAAAGTTTACTAGGCATCAGGACTGCCTGGAAGACTTGATAAAATACAAATTATTGAGTGCCATCCCACAAATTTCTGATTCAGTAGGTCTGGGGAGGGGGAGATTTGCAATTCTAAAAAGTTCCCAGGTGCCTGTGTCTAGAGGCCACACTTTGAAAACCACTGCCTTTGTACATACTGCTAAATCTCCTGCAGGATGACTGCCAAGTAATCTGGGTTAGACAATCATCTATTTCTTCTTTTTTTTTTAAAACATCCTTAATGGAGTATAATTGCTTTACAATGGTGTGTTAGCTTCTGCTGTATAACAAAGTGAATTCAGCTATACATATACACATATCCCCATATCCCCTCCCTCTTGCATCTCCCTCCCACCCCTCTAGGTGGTCACAGTCATCTATTTCTTGATCATGATACTTGTATTGTTCACCTGCTCTTCCTGGATCAGTTTCACCTCCCCTCTGCCTCCTTTTGTAACCACAGAACACTTGTCCTCACATGCAATATTGTTCCAACAACATATGTAGATAATCTGAAATGTATCGGGGGGATGACCTGAGCGTAGCGACTGAATCTCCTAAAGGCTCAGCCTATTTGTCATGGCTGCCTTAATATGAATACAGAACAGTTAACATTTTGGTGGTGGGGGGGTGAGCGAGTAGGAAGTTCTCTGAGATACCACCTCTCCATTGTCATATGTCTGCAAATAATTACCCTTGAAACAGCTGCTAATTACATTGCTCCTACTGCCATCACTATTGTAATTGCTTCCATCCTATCCCCTACTGCTTCCTAGCTCCAAGGCTGCTTCTTCATGGCCAAATAACTTTATGGGCACTGTGTCCTTTTTTTCAAAGTTACCTCCTGTCCTGGCATTGATTTATGGAGTCAATGCAATATTGTTTAAACCATAATAAGAAATGGAGAGCAACAGATTTGGCATTCAACTCTCTGATGGTGTTCCACTGGGGTTGAAGAAAAGTAAATGGAAAAAATATTTTGGAAAAAAAAAAAGAGAAAGACGAAAGTGAAGAAATATTGCTTATTATTTATTGACAAATCAAACCTTTTTTTGACAGTTCAGCAAGCCTGTTTGTGATCAAACTGTAGCAGGTTGCCAGGCCACATGAAGCCTAATGCACATTATTGACAGTGGCCTGGCTTGCAAATGTGCTTTTAAAACAGCTTTCTTCCATATCATTTTCTTATTAGAAGATTTTCCAATAGCTACCTAGTCTATTACCACTTCGTAAGACCAAAGTATATGACGCCAGAAGTGTTAATACCTTTAGATAGAAGCTGGTTTGAAAGGTTGGATAGATTCTTACTGAAATATAATTTTCTATTGGAGCTTGTGAGCTACAGAACCAAACTGAATGGACATCAGAAAGATCAGTCTACTTGTTTCTGATGGCTAGCAAGAAGGATCATCAACAAGCTTTGGTCAGGAAGAGACCAAAGGGAAAGAAGCAGTTACTTTTAAAATCATACTTCTAACTCATAAATAGGATGTTTTAACTTTTATAAATAGGATATCAATTCTAACTTGTTTTATGGCAAAGAAAAAAGAAAAGGCATATCCTGGGGCCCCAGTTTCCTCTGACTTCTTTTATGATACTCCCTCAAAATGAATCATCCAGAAAAATCTCAAGTGAATGGCAACTATAAAAATGATGCCATACTGGTTACTTTTATTTTAAAACTTAGAACTACCATATGATCAGTAATCCCACTCCTGGGCATATATCCAGAGAAAACCATAATTTGAAAAGATACATTCACCCCAATGTTCACTGAAGAGCTATTTACAATAGCCAAGACATGAAAGCAATCTAAAGGTCCACCAACAGAGGAATGGATAAAGAAGATGTGGTACATGTATACAATGGAATATTACTCAGCCATAAAAAAGAATGAAATAATGCCATTTGCAGCAATATGGATGGACCTAGAGATTATCATACTAGGTGAAGTCAGATAGAGAAAGACAAATATCATAGGATATCACCGAATAAATAAGTTTACCAAAGGGGAAACGTAGCAGGGGGAGGGATAAATCAGGAGCTTGGCGTTAACATACACACACTACTATATATAAAATTGATAACCAACAATGACCAACTGTATAGAACAGGGAACGTTACTCAATATTCTGTAATAATCTATATGGGAAAAGCATCTGAGGATGAACATATGTATACGTATAACTGAATCACTTTGCTATACACCCGAAAGTAACACATTATAAATCAATTATACTCCAATAAAAATTTTTAAAAACTAAATAAAATTAAAACTATCTTATAATTTACCACTTAAAAATACCTTTTAATCTATAAACTGTCATGGTAATGACTGTTTTTATTGGGACCACTGAGGGATAAAGTGCGTATTAACTACTGCCAAATAATGTTGGTTCTGTACAATTTGCTAGAATGTGGATTAACTTTTGAGTAAACTTCCTGTATTAGTTGAAGTGTATAGGTGTGGGGAAAGGGACTTTTTTTTAATAACAGCTTTATTGATATAATTCACATACCATAAATTCATCCACTTAAAATATACAATTTGACGATTTTCAGTAGATTCACAGATATGTGCAATGATCACCACTATCAAGTTTAGAATATTTTCAACACTTCTAAAAGAAGCTCCATACACTTTAGTTATTACCCACCCCTATTTTGCCTTTTCCCCTACCCTATCCCCAGTCCTAAGCAGCCCTACTCTCAGCTCAGACTATTTTCCACACATTTTTTTATTTTGTTTTATTTTTAATTGCTCATTTGTAAAGTTGTCCTAATCTTTCCTAGCTTTTAACTATTAGGAACTCCTTAATAGTTTTCCTTTGAGTTTGTGAGCTCCTCTTCCTATAGCTCTGAATAGTCAATATACTCTGTGTGAATGCATGGCATGAAACAACTAATTTAAGAGTCTTTTATAAATAAAGTTTGTATTAACTATAAAATAATCACTAATCTACTTCTGTCTCTACAGATTTGACTATGCTGGTTTCACATAAATGAAATCATATATCATGTACTCTTCTGTAACGGGTTTCATTTAGCATAATGTTTTCAAGGTTCAGCCATGTTTGAGTATGTTTATTCACTTTTATGGCTGAGCAATCTTCCACTGTATGAATATATCACATTTTGTTTATCCATTCATCCACTGATGGACATTTGGGGTGTTTCTACCTTTTGGCTATTATGAATAGCACTGCTATAAACTCTATGTTTAACTGTATGAAGAACTGCCAGACTATTTCCTAAATTGGCTGCTTGGTTCTATTTGCACCAGCAGTATATTAGGGACTGGTCTGATTTCCCCACATCCTTGCCACCAGTTGTTATTTTCTGACGGATGCTTGTCATCCTAGAAGTAGTATCTCATTGTGGTTCTGATTTGCATTTCCCTGATAATTGAAATTGTCAAGAATGTGTTTATTGGCGATTGTATATTTTCTTTGGAGAAATGTCTATGTAGATCTTTTGCCCATTTTTAATAGGTTATTTGTATTACTGAGTTTTAAGAGTTCTTTATATTTTCTGGATACAAGTCCCTTTTCAGATATATGTTTTGCAAATATTTTCTCTAATTCTATGGATTTTTTCACCTTCTTGATAGTGTGATTTGAATCATAGAAGTTTTTATAAAGTCCAATTTATTTTTCTTCTTTTGTTGTTTGTGTTTTTGACTTCATGCAGATTTACTCCTGTGTTTTCTCCCAAGATTTTTATAGTTTTAGCTCTTACGTTACATTTAGGTCTTTGACCCATTTTGAGCTACTTTTTGTATACAGTGTATAGGCCCAATTTCATTCTTTTGCATGTGAGTATCTAGCTGTCCCAATACTATCTCCCAAAAAGACTATTCTTTCCCTACTGAATTGTCTTGGCACCTTTGTCAAACATCAGTTGACCACAAACATATAAGTTTATTTCTGGACTCAATTATACTGCATTTATCTATATATCTATCCTATGCAGTACCATACTGTCGTGATAATTGTTGCTTTGTATTAAGCTTTGAAACCAGGAATGTGAATCCTCATATTTTGTTCTTTTCTTTCAAGATTATTTTATGTCTTCTGGGTTCCTTGCAATTCCATATGAACTTTAGGATTACCTTGCCCACTTCTATAAAAAAAGCCACTGGAATTCTGAGAGGGACTGAATTTAATCAGTAGATCATTTCACAGAGTATTGCCATCTTAACAATATTAAATCTTCCAACCCATTAACATGAAATGTTGTTCCATTTATCTAGATCTCTTTAGTATCTTTCAACATTATTTTGCTGTTTTCAGAGTATAAGTTTGGCGTTTCTTTTGTTAAATGTATTCCTAAGTATTTTATTCTTTTTAATGCTATTATAAATAGAATTGTTTTGATTTCCTATTTGGATTGTTCACTGCAAGTATATAGAAATACAATTAATTTTGTATATTGATCCTGCAACCTTGGTGAAATCATTTATTCTAATAACTTTTAGTAGATATCTTAGGATTTCTTAAATACAAGATCGTGGTGTTTGAGAATATAGATCATACTTCCCTGTTTCTTAGCAAGTCTCATCAATTTTTGTTAGAAACTGCATCTTTAGAGAATAAATTATAGCAAATCCTAGCAAAAGTCCTCCAGTATCTATTACTATTTACTTGTTTAACGACTGGCTGGATTATTTCAGTGAAGTGGATTCCCCTACCCTTGTCTGCCTGCACTATGGGGTCTCTGATAATGCTCCTCAGGGATCACTGCCTTGGGAATGGGGACAGTCACCCTGAGAAGACTGCTTTTGACAGGGCTGCCTTTGACGGTGCCTTCCCTGAGATCACAGCAGCTGTTAAACTCCACTAATAGCCAGGGGACTCTTCTATTATTGTCAACAATACCCTGGGGCAGCAATTGTATCACAGTCTAATCTAATCAAACCCTGGCTCCTTTCAAGGAACAGTTCCCAAGGTCAGTGTTTGAAGTTTGTTTTGAGCTCAGGAAAACTCCTCCCAGTAGTCTCTTTCCCTACTTCTCTCCTGCAGACTCCCAGGTCTTCCTGGCGGGCCCCGCCCACGGCAGAGCATCTGTACCAGGAGTGGGGGCTGGTACTAAAAAGGGAGCTATCACCTCTTGGCCATCATGGCCCAGAACTTAGTTTCAATAATAATAGGTAGCTGGAGGCAAGATGAGAAGTGCTGAGGTCCTGCCCCTTCCAGAAAAACAGCCCTCAGACTTAGAAACCCGGGGAACAGAAAACTGTGTTCCCGGTAATACCAGAACCCAATGGAGTTTCCCTCTCACCCAGTAGGAAGAGGGGAAGAAGACAGAGGGTCTTGGTTCAAACACCACAGACTCTCAATTCTTATCGAGACTTAGTGTATCTCTTAAATTAATGTTTCTTCATTTGCTGGATGCCCACAGGGCCACTTCCGGAGACTTTAAATGGTTGTTTGCTTTTCATAATTTTCACCAGTTTCACTGAGTAGCAGATCCTCAGAGCTCCGCATGCTGTCACGGACAGAAGTGGAACTCCAGGACCTTTTTTTTTTTTTTTTTTTTTTTTTGCGGTACACGGGCCTCTCTCTGTTGTGGTCTCTCCCGCCGCCGAGCACAGGCTCCGGACGCGCAGGCTCAGCGGCCATGGTTCACGGGCCCAGCCGCTCCGCGGCACGTGGGATCTTCCTGGACCGGGCACGAACCCGTGTCCCCTGCATCGGCAGGTGGACTCTCAACCACTGCGCCACCAGGGAAGCCCCAGGGCCTTTATTTTTAATAAGCTTGAACTGCAACGTCTTTTACTAATTGGAGAACCTTTTTTTTTTTTAAATCAAGTACTAGAATTGCAGGCAGTAACATTACATGGGACAAAATGATAATCATATAGAAAGAGAATTTACTTTCACTTTAAGCCATCAAGAAAAGCTTAGTAGAGCCTAAAACATATAGTTACCATTTAACATTGTGGGTAGGAGTGTGTGTGTGTGTGCATGTGTGTTCTGAATTGCTGGATTAGGTTTAGGCCCTTGGTAGCAAATACATGAACAGATTTGCAGTACACCAAAACTGAGTTAATTATAAGATGGATTATAACATGATACCTTTTGTATCAATAATTTCCTTTTCAACATTTTTCTTAAAGCTTTTTGATGTGGACCTTTTTTTTAAGTCTTTATTGAATTTGTTACAATATTGCTCTGTTTTATGTCTTGGTTCTTTGGCCCTGAGGCATGTGGGATCTTAGCTCCCTGAGTACAGATGGAACCCACACCCCCCTGCATTAGAAGGTGAAGTCCCAACCACTGGACCACCAGGGAAGTCCCTCAACATTTTTTTAAAGTCTCTATGACACTAACAACCTTCTCTCTCTTTAACAAATACATCTAGTTCTATGGTTTTCTCTATATTAAATAACGGAAGAACAGGCAGAAATGCATACACCTTCAACACAAGCAAACTACTAGCCAATTTTGTGATTTATTGACTCAGGAAATTATTAAGCCAAAATTCTACTCTTTCACAGGTAGTCATTAACCTTACCCCTGCGATATAAACTGTATCAATAATATAATCTCCATTAAGGGAGTGAAAAATTAATTATGAACTATATTTTGCTTTCTCTTATGTTTCTAATGTATATATTCAGATAGAATACTCTGCAATGCTGCACTAGTCACATAGTAAACAGAATAGTATTTTTATTCATCGTGAGCTCTCACTTCTCTTACATACTTAAACCTCTCTAAAAAGTTTATATTTTACAGGATAACTGTGAGTGGTTTTTAGACTGACAATACCATTTAATCAGAAAATTTAACTTCTCTGAAACGTCACAGCTTTTAATGACAATTATGATGGGTGTTTTTCCTTTAAAAATTATTAATTGCTGACTTTATCAGTGCTGCTTTAAAAAATATATCAAAACCACAACTATCGTGATGTTCAATGCACTTTATAAAACATTTAAAATAAAAAATGTTTCTTTTAAAAACCTTAAATGGTTATGAGGCCAATATGAGTTTTATTCAAAAGAAAAATGAAGATTCAGAAATATTAAAAAGTAAGTGTAGGGCTTCCCTGGTGGCGCAGTGGTTGAGAGTCCGCCCGCCGATGCAGGGGACGTGGGTTCGTGCCCCGTCCCGGGAAGATCCCACATGCCGCGGAGCGGCTGGGCCCGTGTGCCACGGCCGCTGAGCCTGCGTGTCTGGAGCCTGTGCTCCGCAACGGGAGAGGCCGCGGCAGTGAGAGGCCTGCGTACCGCAAAAAAAAAAAAAAGTGTACATGTGAAGTGAACCTGCAGTTGCTCACTTCAGAGTAACTGTGAGTGGCCTGCTGTTCCACCTCCTGCCACTACTCCACAGGCTGGCAAAGTCTACCCTTGAAAACTGACTTATTTTCAAAGCAGCAAAGCCTACTTTTCAGTTCTGTCTTAAAAACTCTCCCCGCCCCCCCATGTTAATGCATCAGTTTAACTTTCAGTTATTTGCTATAAGAAAAGACTGTATGGTTGATAAAATCCAAAAAACATAACCAAATGACCAACTTCTACAATTCAAACTTTCAAAAAATCTTGTAAAAGCATTATTTTATTTTAATTTATTTCCCTAGCAAATACTGCCCTATAAAATAAAGCCATTTTAGAAAGGTGGGGATAAAAATGGGGCAGTCAAGGGCATGAAGCTTTAATATAGTATTTATTCAAGTATCTAGCTTATCATTCAAGAATGTTATGACAATAACAAATTCTAGTTTTTCATAACAGTTTTAACTTTAATTCCGAAAAATACATTTTTTCATGGTATAAAAATACTATGGGACTTGGTCTACATTTATCATTACATACTCCTAAACTGAACTGCTAAGTGTTTCTGAATAATAACATATGAGGCACCAGCTAGGGCTTCCAAAGACATGTGTTTGTTTCATAGGGACAGAAAAGACTAAAAGAGGAATAAAATCTTCTGCTTGAACTCAGGTGTTTAATTATTAAAGTCAAATGCATTTTACAGCATAAACACTGATACATTCTGTGGTGCTACAGATGAACCGAAATAGGAGTTGTATTAAAAATGCCTTTTTTTTTGGAAGATGCACCACTAGTCTTCTGGTTGAGAGGTTTTAGGCAAGGTTAGTGATATTATTCCAAAAATTAATAGACCCATATTACTGCAGTTATATCACATGTAAAGTATGAATACTAACTCCTGTATTTTTCAGCTTCTTTCAATTCTTGCACCCTGATAAAAAAACAGCACGTGAATCACATTTTAAAATTATTTATTTTTGATAAGATACACAATGTGATGTTTTGATATATGTATACCCTGTGAAGTAATTAACATAGTCAAACTAATTTCCATAGACATCACCTCAGGTCATTTTTTCTAATGGTGAGAACACTTAAGATCTATTCTTTCAGCAAATTTCCAGTATATGATACATTATTACCTATAGTCACCATGCTATTCATTAGGTCTCCAATGCACTTATCGTTATAACTGAAAATGTGTATCGTTTGATCAATATCTCCATTTTCCCCCATCCTTTAGTATCTGGTGACCACCATTCTACTCTCTATCGCTGTGAATTCAATTTTTTTTTTTTTAGATTCCACATATAAGTAAGATCGTGCAATATTTGTCTTCATGGTGTCTGACTTATTATTAGCATAATATCCTCCAGATTCATCCATGTTTTTGCAAATGGCAGGACTTACTTCTTTTTTTAAGGCGAATCTACTCCGTTCACACATACCACATTTTCTTTATCCATTCATCTGTAGATAGATACTTAGGCTGTTTCCATATCTGTAAATAATGCTTCTAATGAATACGGGAGTGCAGGTATCTCTCTGAGATACATATTTCATTTCCTTAGGCTACAATCCCAGAGGTAGTATTGCTAGATCAAATAGTAGTACTATTTTTTTTAAAGAAACCTCCATACTGTTTTGAATAAGGTTATACCAGTTTACATCCTCACCAACAGTACACAAGGTTCCCTTTTCTTCGTATCCTCCCCAACACTTATTATCTTTTGACTTTCTGATAACAGCTTCCCAACAGATATGAGGCAATATCTCCTGTGGTTTTGCTATGCATTTCCCTGATGATTCATGATGTTGAGCATCTTTTCATATACCTGTTGGCCATCTGTATGTCTTCTTTGGAAAAATGTCTATTCTGGTCCTTTGCCCATTTTTAAATTGGGTTATATATTTTTTTACTGTTGAGTTATATCAGTTCCTTATAGATTTTGGATTTTAACCCCTTATCAGATATATGGTTTGCAAATATTTTCTCCCATTCCATAGGTTGCCTTTTCATTTTGTTGATAGTTTCCTTTGCTGTGCAAAACGTTTTACTTTGATGTAGTCACACTTGTTTATTTTTCCTATTGTTGCCTATGCTTTGGTGTTAACGCCAAAAAATCACTGCCAAGCCCACTATCAAGGAAACTTTCCCCTATGTGTTTCCTACTAGGAGTTTTATGGTTTTAGGTCTTACATTCAAGTCTTTAATCCTTTTCGAATTGATGTTTGTGAATGATATAATAGAAGGGCCCAATTACACTCTTGCATGTGCCTATCTAGTTTTCCCAGCATCATTAACTGAAGAAACTATCCTTTCCCCACTGTATATTCTTGGTGCTTTTGTTAAAAATTAGTATGTATGGGTTTATTTTTAGGCTCTCCATTCTGTTCCATTAATCATTGCATCTGGTTTTACACCATTACATACTGTTTTGATTACTAGAGCTTCGTAATACAGTTTGAAGTCAGAAAGTATGTTGCTTCCAGCTTTATTCTTCTTGCTCAACATTGCTTTAGCTATTTGGGGTCTTCTGTGGTCTCATACAAATTTAAGGACTTTTTTTTTCTATTTCTGTGAAAAATGTCATTGGAATTTTGATAGATACTGTCTTTGAATCTGTGGACTGGTTTGGGTAGAATGGACATTTTAGCAATTCTAATTCTTCAAATCCATGAAAACAGGGTATCTTTCTGTTTCGGTCTTGTTTGATTTCATTCATCAATGTTTTGTGGTTTCCAGTTTTTAGTATATAGATCTTTCACCTCCTTGGTTTAATTTATTTCTAAGTATTTTATTTGTTTTTGTTGCTACAGGAAATTAGACTCTTTCCTTAATGTCTTTTTTTCAGATAGCTCATTGTTAGTGTATGGAAATGTGACAGATGTGAATCACATTGGTATCTCTGCACTGATGAATACATATTGGGTGTTTCTCTAAGACTATTAACCTAAAAATGATTAAAACTTGAATAACTTAAATGAGCTCTTAAAATAACCCCCCATGGCTTTCCCTCTCATATGAGAAAAGTAGAGATGAATTTTGCAAGATTTATAGACTTAGGTCTCTTGGTAGGTAATATAATCAAAATATTCACTTCATAAATAAGGAAACTAGACCAGGGTGGAGAAATGACTTGTTTAAGACAACAGGGCATCCAAAGTAAAACAGATGACAGAATTGGAAACAACTGTCTATGTCATACTCTGTCCTATTAAGTATTATTTCCTTATAGCAGGTAAACCTGACCCTATTGACATTTGGGGCTAGACGATTATTGTAGAAGGGTTGGTCTGTGCCTTGCAGTACTAACCCTGGCCTCTACCCACTAGATTCAGTAGCATGCATTTCCCAGCTGTGACAATCAAAAATGTCTCCAGACACTGTCACATAGCCTCTGGGGGGCAAATTCTTCCCCAACTTACAACCACTGTTTTAAAATTAATGAAGTTGAAGTTCTGGAGAAAGTCTTAAGTCAAGGCAAATATACATACATACATATATATATATATATATATATATATATGAATTTGATTGCTGGTCCTCTCCATTTTCTTTGACCTTCAGTATATGTAAGCTCCTTGAATACAGAATTATATCTGATTGAGTCTTGTTCCTTTACAGCCCTAGCGTACTGAAGTGATACACAGTAAATAAGCTGGTATGAAATGACATTACTTCAAAACTGTCCAAAGGAAAAATGTGCTGGGTATTTGATTATGTGTACCCTACTGCATTCCAAAAAGGCATAAAAACTGCCAAAAGATTACATTTAAAAGTCATATGGCAACTTCTTACATAAGTACGGAAGTGAGAAATTAATAGAGAGCTGAAGTGATGCTTGTTTCTCTTTCATGCACCATTTGAATTGCCCTCAATTTTCATTTGCATCCCACACATTGGATTTCCTGCATCTATGGAGCCCCCAAAGCTTCCGATAGCAACTTAAAGATTCAGGCTGTGACTGAGGTGAACAGAAGCCTGCCACAGCAAAAATGGCTACAAATGCTCACAATACAAATCCATTTTTAGCTAAACGTTTTATTTCCAATTCCAGAAGAGAAACTAAAACCTTGATTTCTTCACACAAAGCAGAAAAGATAGCCTGAAGTCAACTTTACTACTGATTTTTTTCCCTTATATCTTTATATCATGAATATATCTAAAGTGTGCAAGTATAAGAATTTTGAGCAAATAACACAATTATTTCAACTAGAAGGGTTTTGATAACTATAAAATAGAAATCTTAGTAGTTAAATAACTAGCAACTTCCATATAGGAGATGATCAGTAAAATATTAACTACTTGTTTGAGAAGCTGAAATGAACCACTGCACATAACAAATTTTGAACCTACTGCACATAAATTTTGTCTGAACCTACTGCACATAACAAATTTTGCTGAAGATCATATAATAAAGAAAAACAAGTGAGGGACGTGTAGGAAGAAGGCGAAAGTAAAACGCGGAGATCACCTTCCTGCCCACAGATACATCAGAAATACATCTACACATGGAAAAACTCCTACAAAACACCTACTGAACGCTGGCAGGAGACCTCAGACCTCGCAAAAGGCAAGAAACTCCCCACATACCTGGGTAGGGCAAAAGAAAAAAGAATAAACAGAGACAAAAGAATAGGGACGGGACCTGCACCAGTGGGAAGGAGCTGTGAAGGAGGAAAGGTTTCCACACACTAGGAAGCCCCTTCGTGGGCGGAGACTGCAGGTGGCGGAGTGGGTAACTTCGGGGCCATGGAAGAGAGCGCAGCAACAGGGGTGTGGAGGGCAAAGCGGAGAGATTCCCGCACACAGGATCGGTGCCGACCGGCATTCAACAGCCCGAGAGGCTTGTCTGCTCACCCGCCGGGGCGAACAGGGCTGGGAGCTAAGGCTCGGGCTTCGGTTGGAGCACACGGAGAAGACTGGGGTTGGCAGCGTGAACAAAGCCTTAAGGGGGTTAGTGCACCACGGCTACCTGGGAGGGAGTCCAGGAAAAAGTCTGGACCTGCCAAAGAGACAAGAGACTTTTTCTTCCCTCTTTGCTTCCTGGTGCGCGAGGACAGAGGATTAAGAGCACTGCTTAAAGGAGCTCCAGAGACAGGCGCGAGCCGCGGCTAAAAGGGCGGGCCCCAGAGATGGGCATGAGACACTAAGGCGGCTGCTGCCGCCACCAAGAAGCCTGGGTGCGATCACAGGTCACTCTCCACACCCCCTCTCCCGGGAGCCTGTGCAGCCTGCCACTGCCAGAGTCCCGGGATCCAGGGACAACTTCCCCGGGAGAACGCATGGGGTACCTCAGGCTGGTTCAATGTCCCGCTGGCCTCTGAGGTGCACGCCTGAATCGTGCCTCTCCATACCCTGAGCCTGAGTGAGCCAGAGCCCCCGAATCAGCTGGTCCTTTAACCCAGTCCTGTCTGAGCAAAGAACTGTCGCCCTCAGGTGACCTACACGCAGAGGCGGGGCCAAATCCAAAGCTGAACCCCGGGAGCTCTGCGAACAAAGAAGAAAAAGAGAAATCTCTCCCAGCAGCCTCAGGAGCAGCAGATCTCCAAAATCAACTTGATGTACCCTGCATCTGTGGAATACCTGAATAGACAACGAATCATCCCAAATTGAGGAGGTGGACTTTCAGAGCAAGATTTATTATTTTTTCCCCTTTTCCTCTTTTTGTGAGTGTGTATGTGTATGCTTCTGTGTGAGATTTTGTCTGTATAGCTTTGCTTCCACCATTTGTCCTAGGGTTCTATCCATCCGTTTTTTTTTTACTTTAAAAAAACTTTTTTTCTTAATAATTATTTTTTATTTTAATAACTTTATTTTATTTTATCTTATGTTATTTTATTTTATTTTATCCTCTTTCTTTCTTTCTACTTTTTCTCCCTTTCATTCTGAGCCGTGTGGATGAAAGGCTCTTGGTACTGGAGCCAGGAGTCAGTGCTGGGTCTCTGAGGTGGGAGAGCCAACTTCAGGACACTGGTCCACAAGAGACCTCTCAGCTCCACGTAATATCAAACGGCGAAAATCTCCCAGGGATCTCCGTCTCAATACCAACACCCAGCTTCACTCAACGACCAGTGAGCTACAGTGCTGGACACCCTATACCAAACAATGAGCAAGACAGGACCAAAACCCCACCCATTAGCAGAGAGGCTGCCTAAAGTCATAATGAGTCCACAGACACCCCAAAACACACAAGCAGACGTGAACCTGCCCACCAGAATGACAAGATCCAGCCTCATCCACCAGAACACAGGCACTAGTCCCCTCCACCAGGAAGCCTACACAACCCACTGAACCAACTTTAGCCACTGGGGACAGACACCAAAAACAACGGGAACTACAAACCTGCTGCCTGCAAAAAGGAGACCCCAAACACAGTAAGATAAGCAAAATAAGAAGA
The DNA here is from genome assembly GCF_008692025.1 of Phocoena sinus. NCBI lineage: Eukaryota > Metazoa > Chordata > Mammalia > Artiodactyla > Phocoenidae > Phocoena > Phocoena sinus. Next base: position 80,810,070 of record NC_045771.1, on the reverse strand, counting down.
CAGAAAAACACACAGCAGATGAAGGAGCAAGATAAAAACCCACCAGACCTAACAAATGAAGAGGAAATAGGCAGTCTACCTGAAAAAGAATTCAGAATAATGATAGTAAAGATGATCCAAAATCTTGGAAATAGAATAGACAAAATGCAAGAAACATTTAACAAGGACCTAGAAGAACTAAAGATGAAACAAACAACAATGAACAACACAACAAATGAAATTAAAAATACTCTAGAAGGGATCAATAGCAGAATAACTGAGGCAGAAGAACGGATAAGTGACCTGGAAGATAGAATAGTGGAAATAACTACTGCAGAGAAGAATAAAGAAAAAAGAATGAAAAGAACTGAGGACAGTCTCAGAGACCTCTGGGACAACATTAAACGCACCAACATTCGAATTATAGGGGTTCCAGAAGAGAAAAAGCAAGGGACTGAGAAAATATTTGAAGAGATTATAGTTGAAAACTTCCCTAATATGGGAAAGGAAATAGTTAATCAAGTCCAGGAAGCACAGAGAGTCCCATACAGGATAAATCCAAGGAGAAACACATCAAGACACATATTAATCACACTGTCAAAAATTAAATACAAAGAAAACATTAAAAGCAGCAAGGGAAAAACAACAAGTAACACACAAGGGAATCCCCATAAGGTTAACAGCTGATCTTTCAGCAGAAACTCTGCAAGCAAGAAGAGACTGGCAGGACATATTTAAAGTGATGAAGGAGAAAGAACTACAACCAAGATTACTCTACCCAGCAAGGATCTCATTCAGATTTGATGGAGAAATTAAAACCTTTACAGACAAGCAAAAGCTGAGAGAGTTCAGCACCACCAAACCAGCTCTACAATAAATGCTAAAGGATCTTCTCTAGGCAGGAAACACAAGAGAAGGCAAAGACCTACAGTAACAAACCCAAAACAATTAAGAAACTAACAAACCCAAAACAATTACGAAAAACGCAACAGAAGGAAATGACCTGCAATAACAAACCCAAAACAATTAAGAAAACAAGAAACACAAGAGAAGGGAAAGACCTATAATAACAAACCCAAGACAATTAAGAAAATTGGAATAGGAACATACATATTGATAATTACCTTAAATGTAAATGGATTAAATGCTCCCACCAAAAGACACAGAGTGGCTGAATGGATACAGAAACAAGACCCATATATATGCTGTCTACAAGAGACCCACTTCAGACCTAGAGACACATACAGACTGAAAGTAAGGGGATGGAAAAAGATCTTCCATGCAAATGGAAACCAAAAGAAAGTTGGAGTAGCAATTCCCATATCAGAAAATAAAGACTTTAAAATAAAAACTATTAGAAGAGACAAAGAAGGACACTACATAATGATCAAGGAATCGATCCAAGAAGAAGATATAACAATTGTAAATACTTATGCACCCAACATAGGAGCACCTCAATACATAAGGCAAATACTAACAGCCATAAAAGGGGAAATCGACAGTAACACATTCATAGTAGGGGACTTTAACACTCCACTTTCACCAATGGACAGATCATCCAAAATGAAAATAAATAAGGAAACACAAGCTTTAAATGATACATTAAACAACATGGACTTAATTGATATTTATAGGACATTCCATCCAAAAACAACAGAAAACACATTTTTCTCAAGTGCTCATGGAAGATTCTCCAGGATAGATCATATCTTGGGTCCCAAAACAAGCCTTGGTAAATTTAAGAAAATTGAAATCGTATCAAGTATCTTTTCCAACCACAACGCTATGAGACTAGATATCAATTACAGGAAAATATCTGTAAAAAATACAAACACATGGAGGCCAAACAATACACTACTTAATAATGAAGTGATCACTGAAGAAATCAAGGAGGAAATCAGAAAATACCTAGAAACAAATGACATTGGAGACACAACGACCCAAAACCTATGGGGTGCAGCAAAAGCAGTTCTAAGAGGGAAGTTTATAGCTATACAATCCTACCTTAAGAAACAGGAAACATCTCGAATAAACAACCTAACCTTGCACCTAAAGCAAGTAGAGAAAGAAGAACAAAAAAACCCAAAGTTAGCAGAAGGAAAGAAATCATAAAGATCAGATCAGAAATAAATGAAAAAGAAATGTAGAAAACAATAGCAAAGATCAATAAAACTAAAAGCTGGTTCTTTGAGGAGATAAACAAAATTGATAAACCATTCACCAGACTCATCAAGAAAAAAAGGGAGAGGACTCAAATCAATAGAATTAGAAATGAAAAAGGAGAAGTAACAACTGACACTGCAGAAATACAAAGGATCATGAGTGATAACTACAATCAACTCTATGCCAGTAAAATGGACAACCTGGAAGAAATGGACAAATTCTTAGAAATGCACAACCTGCCAAGACTGAATCAGGAAGAAATAGAAAATATGAACAGACCAGTCACAAGCACTGAAATTGAAACTGTGATTAAAAACTTCAAACAGGGCTTCCCTGGTGGCGCAGTGGTTGAGAGTCCACCTGCCGATGCAGGGGACATGGGTTCGTGCCCCGGTCCGGGAAGATCCCACATGCCGCGGAGCGGCTGGGCCCATGAGCCGTGGCCACTGAGCCTGCGCGTCCGGAGCCTGTGCTCTGCTGCGGGAGAGGCCACAACAGTGAGAGGCCCACATACCGCAAAACAACAACAACAACAACAAAAAACAACTTCAAACAAACAAAAGCCCAGGACCAGATGGCTTCACAGGCGAATTCTATCAAACATTTAGAGAAGAGCTATCACCTATCCTTCTCAAACTCTTCCAAAATATAGCAGAGGGAGGAACACTCCCAAACTCATTCTATGAGGCCACCATCACCCTGATACCAAAACCAGACAAGGAGGTCACAAAGAAAGAAAACTACAGGCCAATATCACTGATGAACGTAGATGCAAAAATCCTCAACAAAATACTAGCAAACAGAATCCAACAGCACATTAAAAGGATCATTCACCATGATCAAGTGGGGTTTATTCCAGGAGTGCAAGGATTCTTCAATATACACAAATCAATCAATGTGATACACCATATTAACAAATTGAAGGAGAAAAACCATATGGTCATCTCAATAGATGCAGAGAAAGCTTTCAACAAAATTCAACACCCATTTATGATAAAAACCCTGCAGAAAGTAGGCATAGAGGGAACTTTCCTCAACATAATAAGGGCCATATATGACAAATCCACAGCCAACATCATCCTCAATGGTGAAAAACTGAAAGTATTTCCACTAAGATCAGGAACAAGACAAGGTTGCCCACTCTCACCACTCTTATTCAACACAGTTTTGGAAGTTTTAGCCTCAGCAATCAGAGAAGGAAAGGTAATAAAAGGAATCCAAATCGGAAAAGAAGAAGTAAAGCTGTCACTGTTTCCAGATGACATGATACTATACATAGAGAATCCTAAAGATGCTACCAGAAAACTACTAGAGCTAACCAGTGAACCTGGTAAAGTTGCAGAATACAAAGTTAATGCACAGAACTCTCTGGAATTCCTAAACACTAATGATGAAAAATCTGAAAGTGAAATCAAGGAAACACTCCCATCTACTATCACAACAAAAAGAATAAAATATCTAGGAATAAACCTACCTAAGGAGACCAAGGACCTGTATGCAGAAAATTATAAGACACTGATGAAGAAATTAAAGATGATACAAATAGATGGAGAGATATATACCATGTTCTTGGATTGGAAGAATCAACATTGTGAAAATGACTCTACTACCCAAAGCAATCTACAGATTCAATGCAATCCCTATCAAACTACCACTGGCATTTTTCACAGAACTAGAACAAAAAATTTCACAATTTGTATGGAAACACAAAAGACCCCGAATAGCCAAAGCAATTTTGAGAACGAAAAATGGAGCTGGAGGATTCAGGCTTCCTGACTTCAGACTATACTAGAAAGCTACAGTAATCAAGACAGTATGGTACTGGCACAAAAACAGAAAGATAGATCAATGGAACAGGATAGAAAGCCCAGAGATAAAACCACGCACATATGGTCACCTTATCTTTGATAAAGGAGGCAGGAATGTACAGTGGAGAAAGGATAGCCTCTTCAATAAGTGGTGCTGGGAAAACTGGCCAGGTACATGTACAAGTATGAGATTAGAACACTCCCTAACACCATACACAAAAGTAAGTTCAAAATGAATTAAAGACCTAAATGTTAGGCCAGAGACTATCAAACTCTTAGAGGAAAACATAGGCAGAACACTCTATGACATAAATCACAGCAAGATCCTTTTTGACCCACCTCCCAGAGAAATGGAAATAAAAACAAAAATAAACAAATGGGACCTAATGAAACTTAAAAGCTTTTGCACAGCAAAGGAAATCATAAACAAGACCAAAAGACAACCCTCAGAATGGGAGAAAATATTTGCAAATGAAGCAACTGACAAAGGAGTAATCTCCAAAATTTACAAGCAGCTCATGCAGCTCAATAACAAAAAAGCAAATAACCCAATCCAAAAATGGGCAGAAGACCTAAACAGACATTTCTCCAAAGAAGATATACAGACTGCCAACAAACACATGAAAGAATGCTCAACATCATTAATCATTAGAGAAATGCAAATCAAAACTACAATGAGACATCATCTCATGCTGGTCAGAATGGCCATCATCAAAAAATCTACAAACAATAAATGCTGGAGAGGGTGTGGAGAAAAGGGAACCCTCTTGCACTGTTGGTGGGAATGTGAATTGGTACAGCCACTATGGAGAACAGTATGGAGGTTCCTTAAAAAACTACAAATAGATCTACCATATGACCCAGCAATGCCACTACTGGGCATATACCCTGAGAAAACCATAATTCAAAACGAGGCATGTACCAAAATGTTCACTGCAGCTCTATTTACAATAGCCCAGAGATGGAAACAACCTAAGTGTCCATCATCGGATGAATGGATAAAGTAGATGTGGCACATATATACAATGGAATATTACTCAGCCATAAAAAGAAACGAAATTGAGCTATTTGTAATGAGGTGGATAGACCTAGAGTCTATCATACAGAGTGAAGTAAGTCAGAAAGAGAAAGACAAATACCGTATGCTAACACATATATGTGGAATTTAAGAAAAAAAAATGTCATGAAGAACCTAGGGGTAAGACAGGAATAAAGACACAGACCTACTAGAGAATGGACTTGAGGATATGGGGAGGGGGAAGGGTAAGCTGTGACAAAACAAGAGAGAGGCATAGACATATATACACTACCAAACGTAAGGTAGACAGCTAGTGGGAAGCAGCCACATAGCACAGGGCGATCAGCTTGGTGCTTTGTGACCACCTAGAGGGGTGGGAGGGAGGGAGACGCAAGAGGGAAGAGATATGGGAATATATGTATATGTATAAGCGATTCACTTTGTTATAAAGCAGAAATTAACACACCATTGTAAAGCAATTATACTCCAATAAAGATGTAAAAAATGAAAAAAAAAGAAAAACAAGTAAAGATTAGTCTCTATAAAACAGAAGGAACAACTTTTTTACTGATTATTTGGAAGAAAACATTGCACAGATTACATGTATAAAAAGAACAAGGGGTGGTCAAATATTGATACTGCTTCAGCTTCTAAAATAAGAACCTTCACAATATTGTGTGAACTATAATTTCTTGCCTATAAATGGTGGGGATATAGTAGGTAAGGACATTATTTGGCTGATTGAAAGTCAAAGTTTTTGAAGATGTTTCTTTTGTCATTTAATGTAGCTCCAGCAAAAAGCAACAATGAAGGAACAAAATCAATCTTCCTAACCACAGTGTAGGCCAAAAATATTTGTAAAACGACCATATACTCCTATTATTCAATGTTTCTTATAAACTGATGGTAGCTTTCAACTCTAACAGCAAAGCAGTTGTTTAATATGATTAAGACCTGATGATTCTGAAGCAGATACATGACTGATGCAATTGAACTTTAATGGCATCGTTTAGCTCCCTGTTGAGCTAATATACCAGTCCAATAGTTCTTAGATGGCTAAATTGTCTACTTTCTTCTCAAGTCCAACCTATATCCTTTTGTACAGAAAAGATCAGTACTCAAGGAAAGGAAAATAGCAGAAGAAGGGTTGTGTTGTTACATTAGGGATGGATAGAAAAGTGAGATTGGTTTTTCCATGAATTTCAATGCATAAGCGAGTTGCTTATGCACTGCTGATGCGTAAAATGTGATTTGCTCTTAAAAAGCATCTGTTAAAAATTCTACTCATCCTCTATGATCCAGCTAAAATGCCCATTGCTCCAAGGAGGTGACTTCCTTAATCTGCCCTCTGGAACAGATAATACAAATGACTAAGGTTTTTTTCTCTTCAGAACTTTCTGTATCTGCATGGACCTTTCTCATGACTTGGAGCAGAGTTTGGCTCATATTACAGCTATTTGTGTTTAGAGCTTATCATCACTACTAGTTTGTATGTTCTTTAGGTACATCAGTGACTCTAGTTTATATCCTCCAGACTGTCTAACATAAAAATATTCAATCAATTATTATTTAATTTTTTTTTCTTCTACCTAGCCCATAGGCAATGAATCTCCTAGATTCATTGGAGATGATGATCTTTGAGAGATATGCCCTGTGACTCATTCACGGAAATGATGGCTTTATTACAATTGTCCAATACTCCAATAGAGGCAGACCTTTTTCAAGAGGAATACTACCAAGTGGGGATTCTAAGAACCAAAATGTAAATATTATGATACGCAGATACCTGTCTGTATTCGTTTTCTAGGGCTGTCGTAACAAAATAACCTAGACTTGGTGGCTTAAACAACAAAAACGTATTTTATCACAGTTATGGAGGACAGAAGTTCAATATCAAGGTGCTGGCAGGTTTGGTTTCGTCTGGGCCTCTCTCCTTGGCCTGATTATGGCCACCTTCTTGCTGTGTCCTCACATAGGCCCTCCTCAGTCTGTGTTGTCTTAATCTCTTCTTATAAGGACACCGGTCATTTGACCCCTTTTAATTTAGTTACCTCTTTAAAAGCCTTATCTCTTAATACAGTCGCATTCTGGGGTACCAGGGGCTAGGATTTCAACATATGAATCCGAAGGTCAGTGGGGGCACAACTGAGCCCATAACATGGCCTATTTTAATCTCTAAATTTCTGACTACACCATTGTCACCTTCTTAATATTTCCCCATGTTAAAGTCCCGGAATTAATACAGGTATGTATCTTGTATGTTCTCTATATCCTTACCATGTTGCTTTGGATTTTATAAATAAAGAAATGCTAATTTTTAAGTAAGAAACAGCATCTTCCAAGTCATGATAATAATTCTAGCTCTCCAAAACTTTTTCAAGAAGGAGAATCTGAAAGCATTTCATAAACACTGTTATCTAAATAACTTTCAAAATTCCTGAATTAGATTCTTCTGTGTTTTTAGACCTTAATATTAAATTTGTCCAGATTTGAAATATAAATCACAGACTATAAAAGCACACCCATATTTTCTGAATTATTTCATTCTTATTAATTCTGGCTAAAAAATATTCCTTTTAAGAAAGGAATAAAATTTTATTTATATCCAAGGCCCCAAACACAAACGTGTGCTTGTAATTTAGGTTTTGATTCCATGGCTGAGACATCAGTTTTTAAGCACGAGCACTTCGGCTACCTTCGGCATTTTTACCCTCTGTGCTTTAACATGTTGACAAATACGGAACAATAAGAGGATAGATGTGTTTTGCCCAGGGGCAACTATTTCAAAAAGAAGAAGAAAAATCAATATGAGACAATAAACTTGTCCAAGTAGAATTAAAGAAATAAAAATAGCTAGTTATTTTAAATCGTTCCGGCTAGGTATAGTATCCTTATCTGTGCTTTCTTATCTTGCGAGCTGCTAAAACTTCACTATGAATACAAATCAAAAGTAAAAATAGGAAACAGCTCAAACTCTAAATACTAAATATGGAAAACCAGGATAAAGAAAGCTTCTATCACAAAAATCACATTTGTTTACTCTGTTTTGCCGGATAACATGGCCACCTCTTTGGAAACAATGACAATGAGTAAAGTGCCTTTATGTGACCATATTTTCAACATCAAAGAGATTGTGATAGAATTACTTATTATCTACCTACAAATGAATTTTTATTTATATGTACAGATATGACTTTTGTTAACATCAGAAAACATGTATGATTAAATTTCCAAAGAAGCATAATATACAGTTCCCACCTTAAGTCAAATATAACACATTAGAAATTAAGATATTAAAAATGAGCTGCTTTCTTATAATGTCCAGTGAATATCTGCTGATTTTAAATGTGCTGAAAATATTTTACATTATGATAGTCAACTCGACTTGCATACTGAGTTCAAAATCCGTTTCCCTTGGTTTTCATATTAATGACGATAGAGAGATCACTATAAAGAATCCACAACACATATAAACAATTGCTATCTTGCACTTTTTAGCACAAATACTAGCAATTCCCGTTTACTGAGGATTTACTATTTCCCAGGTACTATTTTAAATGCTTAAACATGATCATACCTAATCCACAAAAATCCCTTTAAGAAATATTTCACACCTTATAAATACAAGAAAATGGGAATTAGAGAATTTAAATAATTTTCTCAATGTCACCTGTGAATAACTAGCTGTTTCATGATATTAGCCCAAGTTTGTTTGACTTCTAGCCACCTCCCCCAACAACACACACACACACACACACACACACCCCTCAGTGAACACACCCACAAAAGAAATGTTGCAAGAACTAAATGGAACTCTTGTAGATAATCACAGGAATAGAAGCAACATATTTTACGTGAGGACCAGGCCCAACAACCAAACTTTGTTCCAGAGTCCAGGGTCCACATCTTGTTTCATGGGGTTCTCCCCCACTACTCTAGCATACACTGATATCTTCCTTTTCTGAACTCTGATAGTTATCTATGACCTAAACCACATATTTCAGCACTGAACTGCATACTGCCTTACTACTTTGATGTCTTAGATGTACCTGTCTTCTGTTCCCACCTTTATTTCAAATCTAAATTTTAGATTGCTATAGGATTACAGCAATGTGAGATCTAGCATTGTTATAGCACTATATCCATGTTGTCTGTCCATAGGTCTCATAAAAAGGTGCTGCACACAGCCTGTTCTTTAATAAACATGTTGCTGGCTTGCTTGAGTTGTTGATCCATAGTGCAGACAGTACTTATAAGGACAGATCAGTTTGGATGCCCTAGAATAAGTTACCTTGCTACCTAGAAGAGGAAACCACCGTTGAATCAGATCCTTTCTTTAAGGATCTTCTGCCCAGAAACAAAGTCAGCTACTCCCTTGGATAGCTGGGGTTTTGGTCCATGCCCCAGGTCAGACAGAAACCAAACCATCCCTGGAGATATGAAACAATTAAAATATTTTCTTTTTCCCCCACCCCATTTCCCACTAATACTGCAGGCAATTTGGCAAATTTATTTAAAAGCAAAACAGTATTTCCCAAAGAAGACAGTTAGGTAGCTGACTGGCAGAATATCCTTAGAGGTAATAATTATTAGTTTGTGAAACATTCTGAGATTCTTACTGTCTCCTTTATTTATGATAGCTTTTACATTCTCCACACCCTTCATTCTCATGGCTTAAAGAGCACAGTATTGCAAAACTTCACATGCTCCTTTCTGCTTTTTCCAATGACAGATGAGAAAACTATTCTGAAACTATAATTCACTTATTTGACCATCTAACATATGCTTCACTTACATTTTAATCGTAACAGATTTCTTACCTTAAACTTTTATTACACAGTTGGGGAACTTAAGTATTCTGCATATGGAAGCTCTCAGAAGAACAGGTGGCTTACTCATGGTTGACTGTCCTCCCAAATGACAATAATGTACTCTTTGGTACTTTGATGAAGCTGACTTAGCCACCTGCTGCTGATTTCTCACTATCTTAATTTCACCTGGAGTCATCAAGTTCACCTCTTAAGGAAGAGAAGAAAATGTTAAACTTCCATGCTAAACTTCCAGCTTGCACTGTCACTCTCTAATATTTTGACGGAATCTGGCAGTGACGACATGAACGATGAAATGTGTGAAAGATAAATCCACTGACCTCACAGAACACGATCCAAAGCACTTTATGGTCTGATAATATGATGCAATAAGTGTTATATAACAAAATAAGATTAACTGAGGTCTCCTCAGCTTATTGCTAAGAGAGGGTACAAAAATTCTGGTCCCCATTCTCTCCTACCTAATCTCCAAATCAAAGATTATATTTTTCATATAATCTTTCCCTTGATAACCCACATATAAAGCTTTCCCAAAGTTCAGGCCTTAGTCTTTTGCTTTTCCCAGTCTATGACAGAGAATTACAATTGTTACTATTACATGGTAGTTGAGGGCTTGAGTTCTAGAATGAGACAATCTGCGTTCAAAACATACTTCCCAGGATCACTACTTAACTCACTGGTAGTTTAACCTTAACTCATCTGTAAAATGGGGATGAATATAATAAAAAACTAACAGTGCATTTTTAAAGAGTAAATATTTTTAAACCATATACAACACTGCCTGGCATTAAAAAAAACACTAAACAATATAAGCCATTATTATTATTAATGATACTATTAAATCTGTTTGCTATCATTTCTTGGCTTCTAACACCACAGCTATCGTTTATATACTGTTGACTCCCAAATTAAAATTTCTCTTCTAGAATACTATAAGGGAGTGATTTAAACATAGGCTCTCAACAAAATGTTAGCAAATCACATCCAACAAAGTATTTTAAAGAGTTATACACAAAACCAAGTAGGATTTATTCTGGTTCAACATTCAAAAGTCTGGTTCAACATTCAAAATCAATGAATGTAGTCTATCACATCAACAGACAAAATAAGAAAAATCATATGATCATATGAATAGATCTAGAAAAATAATTTTACAAAATCTAATAGCCATTTATGATAAAAACTCCTAGTTTAGGAATAGAGGGGAACTTCCTCAATGCAATAAAGAACATCTACCAAAAACCTACAACTAACATCATACTTAATGATGGAAAACTCTCTGCTTCCCCCTAAGATCAGGAACAGGGCAAGGATATCACCTCTCACCACTTCTATGCAATATCATACTGGAAATCTTAGCTAATACAATAAGACAAGAAAAGGAAATAAAAGGTATAGTGATTAGGAAGAAATAAAGCCATATTTTTTAATTGATGACATGATTATCTCTGTAGAAAATCCCAAAGAATAAACAAAAAAACTCCTGGAACTAAGTGATTATAACAAGGTCACAGGATACAAGGCTAATATACAAAAGTCAATTGCTATCCTACATACTAGCAATGAACTTTTAGAATTTGAAGTTTAAAACACAATACCATTTACATTAGCACTCTAAAAAATGAAATACTTAGGTATAAATATAAGAAACATATATGAGATCTACATGAGGAAAAACATAAAACTGATGAAGGAAATCAAAAAGAAAAAGGATCTAAATAAATGAGGAGATATTTCAAGTTCATTGATAGGAAGATAATATACCATTGTTAAAATGTCAACTCTTCCCAATTTGATCTACATATTTAACACAATCTCAATCAAAATCCTGAACGTTTATTTTCTGAATGTTAACAAAATGATTCTAAAGTTTATATGGAAAGGCAAATGACCTACTATCGCCAACAGACTATTGAAGAAGAAGAAGAGGAAGAATAAAGTTGGAGGACTCTCACTGCACAACATTAAGACTTACTGTAAAGCTATAGTAATCAGAACAGTTTGGTATTGGTGAAAGAACAGACAAACAGATCAAAGGAAAGGAATAGAGAGCCCAGAAATAAACCCCTGCAAATACTGACAACTGTTTTTAGACACAGGAGCAAAGGCAATTCAATAGAGAAAGGATAGTATTTTCAACAACTTGTGCTAAAACAGATGAATATCCACATGTAAGAAATGAACCTAGATTCTGACCTTACACCTTTTACAAAAATAAACTTAAAATGGATCAAAGACCTAAATGTAAAATTCAAAATGATAAAACTCCTAGAAAATAACACAGGAGAAATTTAGGTAATCCTGACTTTGGAGACGACATTTTAGATTCAACACCCAGATTAAGATCCATGAATGAAAAACAATATATCAGTATTGGCTTATCAATTATAACAAATATACCATAGTAATGTAAGATATTACTAATAGGGGAAACCGGGGCAGTTTGGAAAAGGGAGACAGGGGATATGGAAACTCTGCACTTTCTGATAATTTTTTTTAAATCTAAAACTGCTCTAAAAATAGTCTATTAAGTTAAAAAGAAAACAATAAAATCCAAAACGCTGACAATACCAAATGCTGGTGAGGATGTAAAGCAACAGGAACTCTCATTCATTGTTGATGGGTATGCAAAATGGTACAGCCACTTTGGAAGACAGTTTGGTGCTTTCTTACAAAACTAAATATACTCTCACCATATAACCCAGCAATTACACTCCTTGGTTACTTACCCAAAGGAGTTGAAAACTTATGTCCACACAAAAACTTGCATACAGATGTTTACAGCAGCTTTATTCATAATTGCCCAAACGTGGAAGCAACCAAGATGTCCTTTAGTAGATGAACAGATAAACAGTGGTACGGCCAGAGAATGGAATACATATTACTCAGTGCTCAAGAGAAACGAGCCATCAAACCATGAAAAGACATGGAGAAAACTTAAATGCATGTTACTAAGTGAAGGAAGTCAACGTGAAAAGCCTACAATTATATGATTCTAACTGTAATTCCAACTATACAATTCCAACTGGAAAAGACAAAACTATGGAGACAGTAAAATGATCAGTGGTTATCTGGAGGTAGGGGTGTGAGGGACTATTTAGGTGGAGCTCAGAAGATTTTTAGGGCCGTGAGAGTTCTCTTTATGACACCATAATAATTGATACATGTCATTATACGTTTGTTCAAACCCACAGAATGTACAACACCAAGAGTAAACTGTAATGCCAACTAAGGGCTTTGGGTAACTCTTAATGTGTCGAGGTAGATTTGATTCTAACAAATGTACCACTCTGGTGGGGGATACTGAAAATGGGGGAGGCCGTGCATGTGTGAGGGCAGAAGGTATACGGAAATTTCTGTACCTACTCAATTTTTCTGTGAAACTTAAAATGCTCTATAAAAAGAAAGTCGTAATAAAAACAAAACCAACAAATAAGCAAACAGAAAAACACAAAGGCTCTAGAGTTGGAAACTTTGAAATTCAATACTATCTCCACTTCTTTCTAGAAATTTGAGCTAAGGTATTACTTCTCTAAGACAACAGTTGCGTCTGTAAAGAGGGGACACTGACAGTCTGACTTAGAATAATATTGATATTTAAGTGACATTTTGCATGCTACATGTTTAGTACAGTGTCTCTAATGGTTTCATTTCAAGCTCATATTTGTAAAATACCGATGTCCCACAGGGATTAAAAAAATCACCATGACCCCAAACGAAAGTAACATCATCTCACTGATTCCACAACTGCTCCCCCTATGTCTCTATCTTGTTGAGTGTTAGACAACCTTGAGCCCAGCTGTACCAGCTACAAACAGGGATGGTTTTGACTCCTCCCTCTCAACTGGACTCCACGTACATCACTGGTCACCAAATCTTCTCAACTGTACCATGTAATTATAGTTCAACCCTATTTACTTTTCTGTACTAATCATCTCTTATCTAATTTATTACATCATCCTCCAAATTGGAGTCTCTGACTTCAGTTTAACCTTTACACTTCCTATTAATTCTCCATGCTCCTGCCTGAGTGATTTTTTTAAAGGCAAATAATGTCCTAGAAATAATTCTCAAGTTGGGTTCACAGTGCTATACAGAAAACGGTCTGGATGGCATTTTCCCCAGTAAAATGGAGAGGGCCCTTCATGATATGGTCTTATTACCCCTTTGGCCTCTTCTGCCAGCATCACAAATTGACATTCAGTATTCAGTTCTCTTAGCTTACTTAAAGTTTTCTGTACATTCCCTATTCTTTCATGCAATTTCCTCTACCTAAGGCACATTTTATCTACTTTTTCATCTGAATATTTTCTTTCTTATCCTTTGAAACCCTGACTAATCTTCACCAAATCATTTCCCTTCTCAACCTGTGATAAATAATATACCTTCCCTTCTACATCACTCCTGTAAAATATTACACAACGTTTTCCTATCTGTTTTGCAAACTCAATACAAGCATGTTGATATCAAGGATTATACTGAGCTCAAAATTATATTCTAACAACTAGCAAGTCATTAGAACATGAAATGTGCTTATTAAATATTTGTGAATATTGACAGAAACGAATGGAGAAAGGAATGGATGGAGAGAAGGATGGAAGGTAAGACGGTAGTAAGAAGTGATGGAAGGAAGAAGGAATAGAAGAATTAGATCAGATATTATTCAGGTAAGATCACTTAAACAAACAGAAAATAAAACACTTAGTGAGTTTCACAGAAAACAAGGAACTGAGCTAAGTTTTAGAGTTACCTGAATATGTATCATAGTCTGCAAATTCCTTCTAAATCCACCCAGTCATTTTGAGTTTTCAGTAACTCTTGTTTTCAACCTAATAAGCATTCCCTAAACAATACTATTGTAATATTTTATTTTGTTGAATCTAAGATGGCATCTATATTAAGACTACACTATTTTATGTATCCCGGAGAAAGAAAAATAGTGTCAAATAAACTCTAACCAAATCATAAAATACATCTCCACTTCACAAATGTTAAAATGCAAAAAATATGCATTGTAGAATCTATGAAAAATAGGTAGATGTAAGTGAACACAATTCTCATGGACCATTCACTATGTATCCCAAAAGGAAGAGAAACATTTAGCCATTGCTTGTAACCTTGCATGTCTGCAAATATCAGTTAGAGAACCACAGGATAATCTTAATTTTGGCTCTAAAATTTTCAGTAGTTGCTGCCAAGAGGGAAACATGATATTTTACAAGATTCAGAAGGTTTATAAAATATTAACAAGTTCAGGTATAACAAATTATTCTAAGTTACTAAGACAAGAGAAAACTTTCTAAAATAGGTAAAATCAATTCTTAGGAGAACTCCTATGCAAAAAGGAAAGCTGCAAAGCCAAGTCCTGGAAATGCTCTTATGTCATACAGCTCACCTTCATATTGCAAATCCAACCAAGCTTCTAGAGATAGTGGTTTCCCACCCCCCATGTTTTCCTTTTCAAGGAATGGCATAATACATACAGGCCCAGAAGTAACTATAATCTTTCACAAGTACTTTTCTTCAATATTATAACATTGTTTGAAATATTTAATAAATTAGACATTATTTTAAAACAAACTAAAACAAAACAGATATTAGTTCTAAGGTAGGAATCAAAGAATCAACTCAAGCATTAATCCAGATACAAAAGAATCAAGTGGCTGAACAAAAATTCTCCCTTGTGGCCAGGAAGCAACATCAAGGTCAAAATTTGCATAACAGCTCATCCACATAAAATCAAAGGTCAACTGGCTCAAAACTGAGTACAATTCTAATACAAATAACTGGCAGGCAAGTGTGCACTAAGGTAGAAGCATTGTCAATGAGGAGGAATTTCACGCTTGGGCGTTAAATTTTGTTCAATCAGTCGACCAACTTCATAGGTATGTACATCACCTCAAATGGCACTTAAATGGTCCAACCACAGCATGGTAACGTTAAGTGTAAATTGGCAAATCTAAACATTTTAAATTATTTTCAATTGCACTTCCACATTGGATTTTTAAAAAACACAGTATCCTGACTATTTTTATTTGTTGAAAGAGCCAAATCAGAACCATCCTAGTTGTAAACTCAGTATCTCCACACCTAAAAATCTCCTGAAGGGTTTCAGTATTTACTGCACTGCCATCATAATTTCATAATTACAGGAAAGAGCATGTCTTTGCTAATAAAAACATTGACCTTTTTCAACACTATTTTCCCCCAGTATCGCAAATAATCCCCAAATGCGTTCACACCCTAAAGAGGGCCACAAAGACTGTGGAATAAATGGGATGCCTTCTTACCCATTGGGCAGTCAGGGAATATGGAGACGAAAGTGGCTAGAGAAGGATTTTAGAATGAGATCCTTAATGGTCTGTGACATTCTGTCAAAATTACTCGTTGATTTTAGTTGAGGAGACTCACTACAACCTTGATGAAGAAATAAAAAATGATAACCTTCTATTTGGGGCCAACTAAGGGAGCCTTCTGAAAAATCTATTTTAATCTTAAAACATGAGCATAAAATTATTTAGTTGATCTATTTCCCCCAACACTGCATTTCCATTGTGTATGAGGACTTTTTGTGATTGTCTCCATCAGTCAGACACTTTTTGGGTCTGTTTTTGAAAGGCAGGCATTTGCAAAGCTGTCTAAGTCAATTATTTGCAGAGATGAAGGGTGAAAAGGGCTGTCAGTAGGTATAAATGCTTTTAAAAATTTGTGAGTTTTCTGAAAAACAAGACAGAGTTGACTAAAAGAAAGATGTTGGGGTTAAGTGCTCTCTAAAATATTTTACCTTACTCTTAGTTTTGAGTCTACATAGCAAGGGAAAATTATTGGGTAAAGACATAAAGCTAATTCAAAGTAAATAAAATATCCCTTTCAAATTTATATTCAGGCCAAATATACAAATGCTACTATACTTTTACAAATCTAGTAGCACTGAAACCTAGAAACACTGAAATGCTTCAAGTCATGTGTGAGAAGACATGTAGCTTCTGTTGGGTAGCTATTGTGATTAGCATAGAGAGGTATTTTAATACTATAGTTTATAGGCAATGAATTTGGAACCAGCATGCAATCTAAATTTGTTTTCATAATCTAGGCAGTTTAACAGTATTTTTCAGAATATGGTGCTTCTAAATTAGAATCACTTAAGAGTGTTTATTAAAAATGAAACCCAGTCAAAAAATGGGCAGAAGAGCTAAACAGACATTTCTCCAAAGAAGACATACAGATGGCCAACAGGCACAGGAAAAGATGCTCAGCATCGCTAATAATTAGACATGCAAATCAAAACTACAATGAGGTATCACCTTACACTGGGCATCATCAAAACGTCTACAAATAATAAATGCTGAATAGGGTGTGGAGAAAAGAGACTCCTTCTACACTGTTGGTGGGAATGTAAATTGGTGCAACCACTATGGAAAACAGTATGAAGGTTCCTTTAAAAAAAAACAAACACGGAGTTACCATATGATGCAGCAATCCCACTCCTGGGCATATATCCAGAGAAAACTCTAATTCAAAAAGATACATGCACCCAATGTTTATAGCAGCCCTATTTACAATAGGCAAGACATAGAAGCAACCCTAGTGTCCATCAACAGATGAATGGATAAAGAAGATGTGTGTGTGTACACACACACACACACACACACACGAATATTACTCGGCCATAAAAAAGAATGAAATATTGCCATTTATAGCAACATGGATGGACCTAGAGATTATCATAATGAGTGAAGTAAGTCAGATAAAGACAAATATTATATGATATCCCTTATATGTGGAATCTAAAAAATATTACAAATGAACTTATTTACAAAACAGAAATAGACTCACAGACATAGAAAACAAATTTATGGTTGCTAAAGGGGGAAGGGGGGAGGGATAAATTAGGAGTACCATGGGATTAACAGATACACAAAACTATATATAAAATAGATAAACAACAAGAATTTACTGTTGGGAACAGTACTCAGTATCTTGTAATAACTATATTCAGTATACCGTAATAACCTATAATGGAAAAGAATCATTATTCTATAATAGAACAGGGAACTACATTCACAGGAAACTGTAGTCAGTATCTTGTAATACCCTATAATGGAAAACAATCATAAAATATATATATGTGTATAACTGAATCACTTTTCTGTATACATGAAATTAACCCAATATTGCAAATCAACTATACTTCAATTAAAAAAAAATACCAAAAAAATGTAGGTTTCTGAACCTTACACCTCAGATTGAATCTCAGATCATTCTGAAGTACTAGATATTCATAATTTTATTAATCTTGCATTTCCACAATCTAACCCTGAGATCTTTATAAACAATAAATCTGAGAACCACTGCATTAAAACAAATAGTGTGTGTGCTCCAAGGAAGGCTTCCTCCACATTTCACCGTGAAGAAAGGATCAGTTACCTCTACACTGAAGGGCAGAAAATGAGACTTCTCAAATCTTGGGGTTAAATTCAATTGTACTCAGACATTTTTAGGAAAACAATACGTATTTTTATATAGAATTGTGCTCAATGAAGTATTAAGTAATTAAAATTAGTCAATAATTATCTACACAGAATAAGGATGATAAATGCACCTATCCTTACATAGATGTTCAGTCCTGAGTGTTCAGAAAAAACACCATAAACCCACTGTTACTTGAGAGTTAACAAAGAAAATACTTACCTCCCACCCACATCTTTATGTGTATGCTGAGACTGTTCTCAACAGCCTTAACATATTTTAATCTCCAAACTTTACAAATTCAAGCTAAATGGAGGTGAAGCCTTTAGAACTACAGAGATTAAGACTGGAAGAAAGCTCAGGGGTCATTATTCCACTCACTTCATTTTACAAAGTTGAGCACCGATGTTAATATAAGGGAGAGTAAAAAGCCAGAATTTTTTTTTTTTTTTTTGGCAGTACGTGGGCCTCTCACTGTTGTGGCCTCTCCCGTTGCGGAGCACAGGCTCCGGACGCACAGGCTCAGCAGCCATGGCTCACGGGCCCAGCCACTCTGCGGCATATGGGATCTTCCCGGACCGGGGCACGAACCCGTGTCCCCTGCATCGGCAGGCGGACTCTCAACCACTGCGCCGCCAGGGAAGCCCAGCCAGAATTCTTGATGTTAACACCATTACTCTTTACTACTGTCTAGACCATACAACCTTCTTACACTGTTGTCTTATAATTTTCTTAAATAATAAAATTTCTTTCAACAGTTTTTAATTGCTTTTTTAGGTTACAACAGTCATCTAGCATGTGTTGCAAATTGTGTTTCTCATAAAGTGAATACAGTACAGAAATGTTACATACATCAACACTCACCAATGTTTATATCATTAAGCCATACAGCCACTTTTAAAACATTCATTCTTTAGTCATTAAGGCTTTTTAAAATAATTTTTTTCTTGGGATTCCATACCTATATAACTATGAAGCAACATACTCTACTTGAAAGACTAAATCAGATCTGGAACTTACAAGGGTTGTAACGAAAAGGAAATCCAAATCTTACAATTTTTGTGTATTTTATGATTTCACATAATTACACTCAAAGTATGATGTATAAATCTCTGAAACAGTAAAGACTTTCAGTGTTTTATATCCACTCTGAAAGTTATCTTACACTGAAAAGAATACAGAGAGTATGATTCCAAATCTTTTCAATAAAAGACCATTAGCTAATTTGATTTTATAATAACATGAGACTAGAAAACTGAATCCTGAACCTATTGCCAATTCCAAATAGGATAGGACAGAATGAATTAGCGTCTTGGGGAAACAGAAAGTGAGCAGTTTGGGGCTTCTGAGGCTTAACCAGACAAGCTCACTTTAAAGAAGAGAATGGTGAGGCTTGGTAACAGTCTTCATATATATTTAAGGTTCAGTCCTGTTTCATGCAGCTTCAGAACTTAGAACTCTGGATGAAGCTGTAAGAATACAGACCTGAGTTCATTATTTGGAAGAACATTCTCACACTGAGTTGTTTGAAATCAAAACAGTCTGCCTCATATGTTCTACTGAGCATTCAGGCATCTATTAGGAGTTGCTTGTTGTTTTGTGACATTCGCCTAAAGTAAGCTCCAAGGAAACAGCAATCTCTGCAACTCAAACTCAAAGTGCAGTATATTCTGAACCACTATCATGGTACTTAGCTCTGACAATTTATCAAAAAGTGCTAAATCCTTCTGGGATACAAAAGCCATAAAAGAATCTGAGACACTTCCCTTATAGACAGTCTGACATCAGCCTAGCATTAAACTACAGACAAAACGAAAACTCTGTGATTTGCTTTGTAGTTAACATTCTCCAGGGCAAGGGTGAAATTCATAAAATATATGAGTATGGATCAATTACATATATATGCTAAAATTTTTCAAACAATAAATATGTATCAGGTGCTGTTCTAAGGACATTACATGAATTAATTCATTTAATCCTCACTAGTACTCTATTATCATTTCCTACGTACAAGTAAAGAAACTGAGAGATGGGGGGAGTTATGTTATATACCCCAATTCATATCATCAGCGAGGGATGGAGTCAAAATTTGAACCTGGCCCATCTGGCTCCAGGGCCTGCCCTCTTAACAACTCTGCAATGTCACATCCATGGAGGCAGCCAGGGACTTACCTGGATATTATATGATGGAAATAATGAAATGTTAGCATGTATAAAAGAAGGATTATTAAACATGAACAGTGACAATGTTCATATAAGCAAAATTACCATTCCTACCTTAAGAAATAGCAGCCTCCTCCCTGTTTCTAAAAGGATATAAACTATAAATGAGCTCAGATTAGAAAGAACTAAAAAGTACTTTTATTTTGTTATAAGCACAATTATCAACACTTTTATAAGCTGCATCTTCTTTAAAATTATGAAAATATGTCTGTATGTATATATGTGGATAGATGTATATCTATACACATCTACAGTAGTATATAAATACATAGTACAGGACATAAGTATAATTTTAAAATAAGAAAGGATCAACTAATAAAGGAATGGTTTGGGTAACATACATTGATCGGTACGGAATTCCAGCTTTAAAAGGGAGAAAAGTATAGATCAGAAAACCATGAGAAACTTTCATGCTAGCATAAACAAAAGTAACTATCAATTGATTTTTTTTAATTAAAAAAAAATGAGAGTAGGCTTAAAATACAGTGGTGACAGAAAAATATCTAGCCAACCTTTAATGCATGTTACAACGGTAAGCAATTTCGCAAAAGAGATGGATCTGAGATAAGCACTGAATCATGCGATTCATTCATATCAGTGGTTAGGAAGTGAAGAGCTATACCATCTGAAAGGAATATCAAGATGGAAATCTTGACAAGAGGTTAAAGAGAAGCAGGGTAGGAAACAGCAATCAAGTTTCCCCCACTAAATGGCAAGTAGAAATGGCAGCAGAATGCTAAGAGATACAGAAAGCCATGTAACAAGATAAAATGAATAAAGGGATATTTAAGTCCTTTAGAAATGTGCTGAGTAGAAAGTAGTATGTGACGGGAGGTTAAGAAGCTGATAGTAGCATCATTCTCTTGCCCTTTGGAATCCGAAAAGAAGCAAAAGTGATCTACAGATTTCTATGGTTTCTAGAAACTTGCAATTAATATTCATTTTCTGTGGCTTAAACCATCTGCACTACGGCTTAAATCATCTTCACTACAGCAAGAAGAGAGCTGCATGGAAATAAAAAAACACCTGAATAAACTGCCCTGGTAAAATTATTTTTTAGCTAGTACAACCCAGTGTCTCTAGACTGCAAAGACAGCAGGTAAACAAATGCCACCTTAAAAACTCCAAACTCAAACTTGATAGTTTGATAGGCTTCATTGGTGAAATGGTTGGACTTCAGTCCCCTTTTAAGCCATGCCCCTCCCCTTCCCTCAACCCCGACACACAACCCATGGCCTATCCATGAAGAAGTGTCCCACATGCTCCCAGGGATAAAATCAGGATGCTGCCCCTGCTTAGCTCTGGCTGGTGCTGAGGTTGCTGTTTGTGACTGTGCTCCAAGTAACTGCCAGTCGCTCTGCCAGAAATGCCACCGGACCTGCTGCTCATTACTGCTTGCTCTCTGCTACAGCTTCTATCAGATAAGGGCTGCAAACCTGCCCCAGACTGCTGCTCACAGCACTGCACCTCTGCTTCCAGCCACTGCTCAGCCCTTCCCTCAGTGTGATGACATCACCATCCTACCCTCCATCACAACATGCTCTCTTTTATGATATCGGCAGGCAACTCACCCAATCCTCTTAAGTCCAACTTTCTTAGAGGACACCTTTGGAGCATGAGGTGCACAGAGTCACACTATTCTTCCAATTTTACTCAGGTAACTGTTTTTCCTAGGTGCGCAGAAGTCACCTATGGCAGGACGGTGGGTACAGGGTGGCTGTGGGCAGGTTCAAGAAGAGTGGACTGCCTAAGTGTCCATCAACAGATGAATGGATAAACAAGATGTGGCACATATATACAGTGGAATATTACTCAGCCATAAAAAGAAACGAAATTGAGTTATTTGTAGTGAGGTGGATGGACCTAGAGTCTGTCATACAGAGTGAAGTCAGTCAGAAAGAGAAAAACAAATACCGTATGCTGACACATATGTATGGAATCTAAAAAAAACAAAACAAAAAAATGGTCATGAAGAACCTAGGGGCAAGATGGGAATAAAGACACAGACCTACTGGAGAATGGATTTGAGGATACGGGGAGGGGGAAGGGTAAGCTGGCAGAAAGTGAGACAGTGGCATGGACATATATACACTACCAAACGTCAAACAGATAGCTAGTGGGAAGCAGCCGCACAGCACAGGGAGATCAGCTCGGTGCTTTGTGACCACCTAGAGGGGTGCGGTAGGGAGGGTGGGAGGGAGGGAGACACAAGAGGGAAGAGATATGGGGATATATGTATATGTATAACTGATTCACTTTGTTATAAAGCAGAAACTAACACACCATTGTAAAGCAATTATACTCCAAAAAAGATGTTAAAAGAAAGAAGAGTGGACTGAACCAATACTTATTTGCTCCTTTAGTCAAGGTTGTTGAGTCCAGCTCCAAAATGATGCTATCATGATAAATATTTTTTTTTTATGGGCGACACAGTACATCCTGATAATCTGCCTTCTGCTATTGCTGTCAACCACAGACTGCTGGTCCACAGCTTATTATACCAGAATATGTCTAAAATTCAACTTTGGAACATTTTAATTTATTTCTGTAAAGCTTTTTCTGCTTTATTAATTGGGGATTAAATGAGAATATAAATTATAGAATAAAATGAGAATGAGTATATGAGGGGCGTATTAAATTCTGTTGATGTATAAAAAGTTACCAGAAATTTAGTGGCTTAAAACAATATGCATGTATCATCTCAGTCTCTGTTGGTCAGAAATAAAGGAAATGACATCACCGGGTCCTCTGCTCAGAATCCTCAAAAGTTGAAATCTAGGTAATGGCTAGACTCTGTTCTCATGTAGAGCTTGGAGACCTCTTTCAAGCTCACTCAGGTTGCTGGCAGGATTCAGTTCCTTGTGGTTATAGGACTGAGGTGCTCAGCTACTAGTGGCCTCTAGCCATATTCTCTGCCGTACGGCCCTCTCCAAAACACAGGAGTTTGCCTTTTTAAGGCCAACTTGTGAACAGTATCTGTTCCCGTTTCTTGTCTTTAAAGGTTTACCTTATTAGGTCAGGATAATCTCTATTTTGATGAACTCAAAGTCAATTGATTCAGAAACTAATTACATCTGCAAAATACCTTTTGCCCTACAGCATAACACAATCAAGGGAGTGCTAATCCATCTTCTTCACAGGTCCAGCTTGTACTCAAGGGGACAAGATTATACAAGGCATGTGCACCAGGTGGTGGAGATTTTAGGGACCATCTTAAAATTCTTCCTACCACAGGTGAATTGGTATTCTAACTACACATGCTAACCATACATGCAGCTTCCAGTTGTCTATTTTTTCCCTAGGTACATTTATTTTCTTGCTGAAGATAAGATCCTTTCTGCCTCTGCAGTTAAGCTGTGAATGATATTACCCCACATGCCCCATCAACTAGACACACTCATAAGCCATTAGCTTTAAAGCTAAGAATAATCCTGAGTCAACTCAGGCTTCACTCTCTAATCATTTGGGTTGAATCTGGGTCTTAGGGTACTTGGAATACATACAAAATGACGTAATCCAATCCTACTCCTGAGAACTTGAGGCTATACTGGCATCAAGGTCATATATTTTAAACATCCGGGATTTTTAATTTGACAGTGAAGAGAAGGCAAAGGACTTTCTTATGACCTTACTCGGGTTATCAGAATCTATATGACATTTGGTGACGAAGAGCCAAACGGCATAAAGTTTATGGTTAGCAAAGAAATGTACACCGGGCTTCAAGAAGTATGTCTTTGGATATGCCAAATACAGATCTGGTTTCCTGTAGTTTACCACAAGCCCTATTAAAAGTCTGTCTTAATGAAACTCTTACAAAACACGAACAATTGTATCTGCAATTGGATCTGATTCCAAAGTTCTCACAGAACTGGGGCCAATATAGAATTATGAAGAACTACTGCTCCTGCTAAAAAATATTATTTATCTTCACCAATATGCTATGTCATGGGCGAAATAAAAATATTGTGAAATATAACACTCAGTGTCTCCTCTGGATAAAAGGTAAATTGCATCTAAACCCACATTAAAGGGACAGAGAATAGTCAACTGAAACTGAACAAACATCCTGGGTTGAAGTGAAAAAAAAATCAGTTTATTTACCTTTCATTTTCTTTCATGACAGGATCTGTAAATTGGGTATAAATAACAACTGTGTGTGATAAGTAATCCTTATTTAAATAAAAGCAAAAACACTTCACCAAAAGCTGGGGGAAGGTGGAACACCCCACTAGTCCTGCCCATCAACAGCAGACATTCATTGAGAGACTTGTGTGTGTGAGGCTACCTCAAATTTAACACTGCACTAAAAAAAAAAATAATAATAAAAAAAAAATAACACTGCACTACACGGCATCAAACGTCTTAAATGCAACTTCCATTTCTCTTGGTTTCAACCAGTGCTACTATCCTGTTTTCTGTTGTTCAAGCTCAAAACTTCGCATTTCCTTGACATATCACATCACCCCTGTTCACCATAAGCAACCCTGTTGATAGTTTTACTGTAATACTCACCATACAAATCACTTAATTTTCATTCCCCTGTTGTCAAGATTGCACTAGCTTTCTAACACTGAACTAGATTCCCTGCCTAAAATGACTACTCTTTCCAAACTGTCACATGTACAACTGTTCGATTGACACGCCCAAATACCTAGTAGAAGCTAATGTTTTCTGCATACTGGAGTGCCATTTGTCAGATTTTCTTCTAACGACTCTATATGCATTTTGTAAATGTAAACAACCTAGTTGAACCCTCTTTATCTCCGTTTTGCAGAGAAAGACTCTTAATAAATACCAAGGAAGTCTCCTAAGGTAAGTATCTGACCCCAAGGCTACTTCTTATAATCACTACTGTGTTGCCTTCCTTTGTAAATTAACAGCCTGGACCTGTGCCCAGTATCCGTGAAGCTAAGTCTGAATGCTTCAACCTAGAACTCAGATCTGCTCTTCTTAATCCCATATGTATTCAAATGGATCACTCCCACCATTGACTTTTCCTGCCATTTGGCACGTCATCTTTCCCCACCTATTCAAATGTGATGTATCTTTCAAGCTGATCTCAAGTTCAGCCTCTTCCTTGAAGTAGTCCAGACCAACCAGGGTATTGTCTTATCCCCTCCTTTGAATTTCTTGAACATCTATCTCATTTTTGAACTTACGTCTTTTGTTTTTAACTGGGGATATTCAACTTATTTGACTGTGCTTTATGACATCTGACTTATTGAGAGAACATAAATTATTTAGGGATACAGATTTTGCCTTATACTCTCTCTTGCCTTCACAGCATATAGAATAATACCTTACATTAGGAAGTGCTTTGCAGATAGCGGGCCCTCATTCAACACAAACTTAGTTAAGAAGTTTCCATGGGCAAGCTCCTACAATGAGAATGGAAGGTACAAACAGGTGAATATATATGTTCCCTGAAAGAGTGTCCTTGCCATGAAGCAATTCCTAGTCAAATTTGTAATTTGTTGTATATTTACAATAACCACAGCAAGAGAGACACTGGCATGTACCATAAGAGAGACTCAGGGAAGGCTTAGTCAAAGTACGATATTTTGAGTGATGATATGCCATATCGTGGGAAGAGAAAGAAGAAATATGATCAGGGAAGCACAGGTTATATACTTTAGGAGGAGGAAATAGACTAATCTGACAAAAATATAATAGGAAATGAAATGGTGGAAATTAATAAAACAATAGATGGAACAAAGGAGGGAGAACCCTGAATGACAGGCTATGGATTTTGGATTCTCTTTGAATTTCAGCATGTTTTTAAAAAATTATTTAATTAAATTAATTAATTAACTAAGTAATTAATTTTTTGCCTGCGTTGGGTCTTCATTGTTGCACGCGGGCTTTCTCTAGTTGAGGCCAGCAGGGCCTATTCTTTGTTGCAGCGCATGGGCCTCTCACTGCGGGGGCTTTTCTTGCTGCGGAGCCCAGGCTCTAGGCACGTGGGCTTCAGTAGCTGTGGCATGCGGGCTCAGTAGTTGTGGCTCATGGGCTCTAGAGAGCAGACTCAGTAGTTGTGGTGCACGGGCTTAGATGCTCCATGGCATGTGGGATCTTCTCGGACAAGGGATTAAACCCGTGTCCCTTGCATTGACAGGCGATTCTTAACCACTGCGTCACCAGGAAAAACCTCAGCACGGTTTTGAGTACCAGCTCATAATGAACACAGCACACTGCCATGCAGAGTTGCTGTTATGATTAAAGAAGAGAGTGTTTGTAAAACACCTAGTATCGGGCCTGGAAAATCACAGATGTTCACCAAAGGATACCTTGTCATTGTTCACTGATCAGAGTTCTCCTGTAAACAGAAAAATCTGCCTGGATTCCACAGGATGGGGATGAAAAGGAGGCAATGGGAGCAAACTGTCAGTCAATGTGTCCCTGAAAGGAGAGAGATGCCCTGAGGAGAGTAAGACGCTCTTAGTAAGAGCAGTAAGAAAAGCATAAGTTAACTTGTCTTTCCTTGAATGCCATGGTCATTCATGTGTCCTCAGAAAGATGTTAAAAAGAATCAAAATAATTCTAAGTAGTCCTTTCTTTTAAATTCACTTTTTATTTTTCCCCTGAAGTGAAGAAGAAACCTCTGAAGGTAGGAGATGGATCCTTTTGGCACACAGAATATGACTGCCTTACCCTTTTCCAGCATCTCTGGCATTTCATTTCGTTCACTGGAATCATTTTGCACAAATCACCTCTAGCCAATCATCTTTACAAATGCTTGGCTCCAAGAAAGAAAGTAAGTGGAAACCAACCATTTTGACCCATTTGGTCTTCCAGTTTCCAGACGCAGACACTTAATCAAGGGCTTGAAGACTTGCTGACTGCTCTCTCCTTCCCGGCCGAAAGGCTTCCTATAGCCACAATCATCTCACTACACATTCTCTTTGCATTCCACTGAATTTCTATAAATTCTTTTTTACCTAATTCTCTTGCTATAGTTATTCTCGTGCTATATTCCTGTGGCTTTTTCCCTAAGTAATTAGCAGAATGAAAGCTTACCAAAAAACCCCAATATTCTAAGAATTTTCAACATAGAATTCGTGGAGTTCTTTTAAACTTTATTTTACTCAAAAGAGAACAAAAAAGGTTATTAATCCACAAATTCTTTTGCTGTTGAAGAAGTTTGCTTCCATTTGGTTCAAGCGTTCTTAATATTTTTCTGAAATGCAACTAAAAATGAGCATAAATGGTGACTATTCCCCAGACTTCAACTGAACACTGAAGTCCAAAAAGAGAACTAAACTTCTCTCCTGTCCCATGAAATATCATTTTATATTCAACTAAGTTTTATTATGCAAGTATGTTATTTTTAGATAAATATGAAGATAAAATGAAGATAGAGATAAATTTAGTAAATAACAATTGTAATTATTGCTATTATACAACAGAGAGAAAAATAAAACTAGGAAAGCTTTCATTTGTTTTCCCTGTGCCCCAGATAAATGAACAAATACATGAAAATCAGAACACTAGTAATTATACATGAATTTCACTGAAAACAGGTCAAAGTTATGATGTAATTTGGTCACAGGAAGTTATCCCTAACAATGGTGAAAAAGGGTGAATTTAATAATCTCCTTGTGTCCCTCCTGCCATCATATGTTCAGCAGACTACAATGGAGGTTCTATTACCTTAAATGTATCCTGCCTGCTGTACTCAAAGTTTCTGGGACAGAACTAATCAAGAGAATGTTGCTTTCGCTCTTGTATTTTCTTCTGATGATCTCTGGTTCCTTCATGAGTTTCAGTTCTTGTGAGCAAATACAACGTTTTACTTCTTACAGTTTCTCTTCTATGGAAAGTTGTTGCTAACCCAATGACTTCTAGCTCTATATATCAAAGAATAGATTGTCGAAACTTCTAAAACCCTTCCAGAGTCACTAGCCAAACCTCGTTAACGCTAGTCTGATTTGTCAAATTTTATGATTTTTTTTATATTGATGGTACTTATTATATTGATGGTATTACATTCTAGCCCTCACACCTATCTTTTATCTGCTATGTCTAACATACACTTTTCTCCATTTTTAAGGTCATTTTGTTTCTCCAACTCATAACTGAATTTTAAATACTTGCTCATTGAAGAAACCATTATACTACTCATATGTACACGTACGTACGCACATAGGCCTAAAGTACAAATTGAAGACAAAGAAGTCTCAGTACCAAAGACTAGGCCTTTGTCCATCTGTATTTTCACATTCCATTTTAAGTTATTTTTATTTCCAAAGTAGTTAAATTAAGGATTATTTTCATACTCTTCTTTTTTTTAGCATATCAACACCTGTATCTTTAAAATGTTAGGTTTCTAGTACATTTATATGATTGAAACACCTGTTGAACTTGTTGAACTTGGATTATGACTGATAAATAACCAAATGTACCTCTCTACATTTTCAATGATACAACATGTGTTCTGTCAAAATGCCACACTAAACTCAGCTCTGAGGCATGTTGACGAAGCAGAAGGGAAAATGGAAATAATCAGGACCTTAGCTATGAAACTGGGGTTGGATCACTGCTCTTCACGTACGAGAAAAACGAGTACCCCGTGACTCAGTTTTCCAATCTGTAAAATAACAATGCTATTACCTACTTCATTCAGTTGATATAAGGATTAATGAGATTACTTGTGAACACATACTGACTGGCTTTCCTGGGGCTTCTTTCTCTTGGCTTCTCACACTTTATTCAGTTTTAGAAACTGCCTCTGAAGTGTTTATCAATTTATATCAAGTCAGTTGGTTGCTTGAGATATTCCTCAAAATAAATTTCAAACCAGGGAGTTAATTTTCTTTCCTTCTCAGCAGGAGTTTCTTTTGTTTCGTTTTCATTTTCTTGTGTGTGTCCATAGGCACGCCTTTTGAACAAGTTACTGAAATATAGAGAAAGAGTAGAGTACCAAGAGGGTTTTTAATCTGAGTCCCCTGGCTGAAGCCAGAGTGAATGCCCTCAGCAGGGGCCCTCTCCATGTCAGCTGAGCACTGTCCTGTCAAGAGGCCTGGCTTCCACAGCACCCCACTGTTCAGCCACCAGCTTGCTTTGTGTTGGTTACTGAAGATCCATACCTTTCCTTGTTTGACATGTTTTATTTTGTTATGTTGAGTTTTCTTCTCTAAGTAAGATGCACCATCTTTGTACGTTTCCTTCTGCTCTGACACAATTCAGTAGGAAGTTGGTCTATCACATTTAGATTAAAGATGCATACAACAAATCCCTCATGTGCGAAGAAAGGTCAAAGGAACCAATATGCAAGATTTATAAGGAACCCTTCTGGGGTACACCTTACAGACTTCGTGTGCATGTCTGAAACCAAGGAAAATTTCCCGTCTATGTTTTAATGAAATTACTTTTTGTTTACTTTTGCTAAGTTTTTTTTGTTTTTAAACAGGTAATATGATAAGACATGATATTTTAAAGAGAGGTTTATATAAAAGTTACTGAGAATTCTCTTTGCAGCAGTGTTAGATAATGTATAACTCCAGATTTTTCAATTAAAACTGAAATTTAGGGACTTCCCTCGTGGCGCAGTGGTTAAGAATCTGCCTGCCAATGCAGGGGTCACGGGTTCGAACCCTGGTCCAGGAAGATCCCACATGCAGTACAGCAACTAAGCCCGTGCGCCACAACTACTAAGCCTGCCCTCTAGAGCCCGCGAGCCACAACTACTGAAGCCCATGCACCTAGAGCCCGTGCTCTGCAACAACAGAAGTCACCGCAATGAGAAGTCCATGCACCACAATCCAAGAGTAGGTCCTGCTCACCGCAACTAGAGAAAGCCCACACGCAGAAACGAAGACCCAACGCAGCCAAAAATAAACAAATAAAAAACCAAACAACAAAAACTGAAATTTAGCCACATTTTCAGATACTATCCACATTCAATCAAAATAAGGATTTCTTCCTAACACTAGGCCCTTTGAGATGAAGAAAATGGCCTGACATCCAAGAGTTGTAGATAACAAATAAACAAGAAAGGAAAGATATTAAAGAGAGCCTGCACTACCTCAAACTATCATGGTGGGATCATAGTTAAAGGGAAAGTGAAGAAAATCACTTTTTTTAAAATGAAATATGTATCATTTAAGAATTACAAGTTTAAAATCAGTATCAACTTTGTAAAATCATATTATATACATGTATTTGCCTATATATATATCTTTTTGAATCACATAACATGAGTTTGGATTCTAAAACTGCCACTTATAATTTATTCAACTTAAGTTACATAACTTTTGTTCTTTAGTTCCTTTATCTAAAACAGGAATACTAGTATCTATTTTATAGGATTGTTGGGCAAATTAACAAAATGCTCAGTTCTTAAGTGCCTAGTTCAGTGACTGTGACATAGTAAGCTTTAATGAATATATAAATATGCATGGTCATCATCGTCACTATCACCACTCCTTATATCCTTAGCTACTCACCAAGTACTCTAAAGATTCTAATATATATATGTCTGTAGACTGAAGATATGAAACAACCATTGAACTAAAAAGATACCCAATGGAGAGCAAATGGAGAAGTATATCCGCAAGCCCTGTGGTGGTTTTAAAGTATGTCTACCAATTTGTTGATATACCCTGCTCCGCAGCCCAAGAGGTGAAGCTTAATTCCCATCCCCTTGACTGTGGGCTGGATTTAGTGATTCACTTCTAAAAACAAGACACAGCAGAAGTAATGGAAGTCACTTCTAAGATTAGGTTATGAAAACAGCGTGGCTTCCATCTTGGGTGTTCTTTCTGTTGCTCTCTCTTTGATCACTCTTTTTAGGGAAAGCCATATTGGGAGCAGCCCTAAGGAGCATCCTACATGGTGAGGAACTACAGTCTCCTGATGGCAGTAACACAAGTGAGCCTGGAACTTCAAGCCCCAGTTACCTTTCAGACTACAGCCAAGGCCAATAGCTTGAATGCATCTCATTAGAGATCTTGGACAAGAACTACCTCATTCCTACATTCCTGATCCTCAGAAACTATGTGAAATAAATAAATATTTGTTGTTGTAAGTTGTACGTTTAACGGTCAGTTATTATGCAGAAATAATATACACCTAAATAGTGACAGAAACTGATCCAAGGGAATGGTGATAGAATCAGACCAGAAAACGGGTATTTAAGAGTTGGCCCTGACTCAGCCATTTCATCATGGAGCACAGCTTCCTGCCTCTTTACTTATGAATTACTTAACTCCAGCTTCTCTATTAAACTCCAATAATATTTGTCATCATCCTACCCATCTCTTGATTATTCGGTTGTACAAAGGCAAGTATCACTATTGTTAATATCTACGTTTGAATTGGATTCTACATGAAAGTTCTTAAATCACTTTAAAATATTTCTCAAATGTGACAACAGTTACATCTTTTTGTACTTACTATTATTTTCTTTCCATGTAAGGACAGTTAAATCTAGTGGTCTTCTGAACATTTAAAAAACGTGTATTTCTTGTACCTGAAACCATGTATCAGCTTCAGGAAAGGAAGATTTGGCAACTGTTTCTAAGTGGATCACTCTTCCAGTAATAAAACAAATGGCACATTTCCCAGACTGAAATAATTATTTTAATCTCAATCAATTACTCTTTCTTTCTCTCATTCTCCTCTTTCTTTCTTCAGAGAGTTATATGGGACAAAAGAGCTTTCTAACTGAATAGCAATCAAGTGCTACCTATCATTAATTAATACATCAGGAATCTCTTATTGCTTTCCACGGGTGAGAGTGAGAAACAACAGAAGTTAGAGCTATATAGATTTTCTCCACTTAATTTCCAAAGAAATACATGAAGGCTATAATGGTTGTTTGGTCTTGTTATTGGAAAAGGAACGAGTAAAGAAAACACGTTAAAAGGATATTCACAATAATTACATATACCTGGATTTAGAATACAATCATGCAATTGGTTGCTTAAGACCCACCTGGCAGGTAAGAGGAGACCTATTAAATACTGTACACTTCTTACATGGAGAATTACCCATTTGTGGTTGAAACAAATTATTTTATTCAAATTCTTTAATTTTGTCAATTTTTGTGGATTAAAATAACAGCTGAATATGCACGTTGAAGAGAATCTTTCTCCAAAAGAAAACAATCAACGATTTATCATGGCTCTCTAGATTTGTATAATTCCATTATAAAGGTTGTGCTGTGGTTTTGTTTTTATGGTTTCTATCAAAAGGGCTTAGTATGAAAAACTTATGAGAAAATTCAAATCCATGAGAGAATTTCAATTACGGGAAGCACTTCAACACTTTATGAAGAACAAATATTTCACAGCCTAAGCTTGACTACTTAAAATAAAAGTTTCATGAATCTGCCAGAGCCTAAAAAGTTAGGATCAAAAGTCCCTTTCTTCTTGATTTTTAAAATAATATTATCCAACATTTCCAGTGTTTCTTTTTCTCTCTTTCACATCTAAAATAGCCCTCTGGACTCTCTTTTTACTGTACTCCTCACCAAAAATGTTACATTTGTTCCTACATATATTTTCAATTTACAGGTAAGAAAATGGAGAAGAAGGTATTGAGAAAAGAGATGAGGATTACAGTCTTCACTTTGACAGCATCTCTGGGACCTTGGCCATATGACTTCATTCTCCCGGGACTCATTTTCTTCAGCTACCAAATTAAGCTTTGTGCCAGTTCTTGTTCAGCTACAACATTTTATAACTCTCAAATCTGATATTCAAATCCTACACACCTCCTAAGTTGCAAATTTTCTGGTATTTCACCCTTTCTGTACATTTTCCCACTTGCTGTTGCTTCAAATTCATTTAAACTAATGAGAAAGGTCTGAATACAGAGCCATTCCCTGTTTTCCTGGATAAGGACCCCATCATTCTCCACTACCCAGACTTGGAAATCCGTAATTCTTGTCTTAACCGCCCCTTCATTTTCAACATCAAATCACTTGCAAAATACATGTGAGTTTTTCATCTCTATCTCCCTTCAGTCTAGTATCTTTCTATTTCCATCATACTATTTCTGAGCTTTATTGCTACTCCCCTAGACAAATACTAAGGTTCCAACTTAGTTTCCCTGCTTACAGAGTCCCCACCATGCAGCAACAGACTGGAAATATGACTGGGATGCAGGGATAATACCATTCTAACCTCTAAGCCCCATGGCATATGGGGCAATATTTTAGAATTAAAGGTGGTATCGATCAGCCCAAAACTTCTGAATATCTTGTAAAATGATTTAAATTACATTTATATTAAAATTATAGTTAAACTAAAAGTCATCACAAAATGATATGAAGCAAATATTTTCCCACACGCGTGCCAGATATTATGCTAGATGTTAGGTAAACAGTAATTACTATTTTCTGCATTTGAGAATTCACTGCCTTGTACAGAGGAGACAGAAATGCAAACAAAAAGAAATCACAATATAAACCAAACAAAAGCCCACACTGGAGGAGAAATATACTTTATGCCTTGCATTTAGCTTCTCCCCCATTCAACTACCAAGGAAGAACATTTTTAATGCAAAGTAGCTACCCTGTATTTATCTTGTTACTTTGCTGTAAAAATTTAGTGAAACATATTAATTCTAAAATACCCAAGAAGTACATAGTAATATTGAAATGCAACTACAGATACTGTGATATTATAACTTTGAAAGCTGAAATCGAGTTTTAATTTTAAAATTATAGTCTTTTAAAAATAATTCAATAATAAAAATGATTTATTGAAATTATGATCATGAAACCAAACTATATGTGGGGATGACAGATAAAAAGAATTTTATTAGTAATTAAAACAAATCCCTTTTAGATATGTTTCTAAACCTTCCACTATTAAATCTCCATACAATCCTGCAGGCATTGGATGTAGAAAGTTAAATTCAGAATATTATTAAATACAAACGAAACACATTATAATTCTGGATAAATGACCTATGTTTCTTCAATATGTCTAGGTTATCTCTTTATAACTGCAAGAAAACTAGATGGAATTCCAAAATAATTCATTTGTAAAATAATTCTATTATATCCATGTAATATTTCTACGAATACATAAAATTCGGTCATTACTTTTTATTTTAGAGTTCATTCACAGGGGCAGGTGGGACAGAGACAGAGAGAAAATCTCTAATAGGTATCTTAACACCTAGAGTTGTCAACATTCTTAGAGAATTTCATAGGTAAAACTGACCCTCTATATATGCAAAATTTAGTACATCCTAGAATCATGTGGAAAGAAGTTTTGTTAACCAAGAAGTGACTGAATAGATACCATTCAGATGCATTACTATCGAACTAACTTTAATGAGATGAAATTACCTCTGTAGAAATCTTGTAAGAATTAGGCCCAATTACATGCAAGTAGGCCCACATAAGATGCCTAGATAAGCTGGGTGGACACTTCCAAGATGTAGAATGATGGTCAAAGAACACAACAGTGACCATCGATCTGAGCCACATAAGCAATTTAAAAATTCTAAAAGAGATCTTTTCATGGGGAAACTTGATGGAGCAATGAGTTATCAATTTTTTTTTTTTATTTAAGTGCTTAATGGTATAGGCCAATGTGGGGAAATGAGATGAACTGTCACTAGGTATTTGAAAATCTTAAAGCAACTAACAAAAGGTGATGCTTCACAAACAAAAATCAGCACCTATTTGGGGTAACAGAATGTACTTGATCAATCTAAGAACTGTCTGAAACACACACGTCCTCCCAATTTGACATCTGCCATTTGCGTATTCACAGGAAAAAGACAGGGGACATGTGCAACTAATGAAAGAATAATACTTTCATATCTTATAGCTTTAACTATAACCAAATATCTAGTGAGTTACTTTAATAAGGTGATCACAGAATATTTCCTGAAGAAATGAAAGAGAAAAATCTAAGTGCTCCTTAGTAGATAGAATCAATCCAATAAACAGTTGAAGAGGTTGCATCTGAAATGGCTCAGTGATCATGTCACCAAGTTGATATTTTGACCCCATTAGAGACCCTTACCAAAATTACAGGTATTTAACAAAATATACTTCTTTGGAAAAGAGATTACTAAACAAATCAATATACCATTCATTTTTCCATTAAAACTAAAAAATACTTCGAAAAGACAAGTAAAGGTTGAAAGATATCATCAAGTGTGAGTGTGAGGTAGTATCAAGAGCTTTTCTGAAATAAAAGCCAGAGTTTTTTTAGAGGCCTCTCCCGTTGCGGAGCACAGGCTCCGGACGCGCAGGCTCAGAGGCCATGGCTCACGCGCCCAGCCGCTCCGCAAAAGCAGAGCTTTAATGGCTACACTTTTTGCTCTCTGTCAGGTACTAACTTGATGGATTTGGGAGAGGAGCCAGTCAGGCTCCGATGCTGTTTGGTTCCATTTCTGAGCCTCGATGATACCAGGTCTCCCTTCAATTCTAACAGGTCCACCGAGTTGAGCTGATCTTTTGTTCCACCCAAAGAAGCCTGAGCTCTAAACTACATTCCACACATTTTTTAATATAAAATGACTGTAGAAAATATAACAAATAGCAAAATCCATGGATGATAAAACATGACAAATGCTGTTTCTGTCAAGAGTAAATTAAATGATATTAAGGACTGACAGAATCCAAGCAGTTTATTACTTTGAAATAATCATTAGACTTTAACGCATTTTTAAACCCTGCATGTCAAAATAGTAAGTCACCATGATTTTCTCTCTGTAACACCAAAATGTGGTATATCAAAAGAGAGTATTGGGAAATCATTCTAATACATATGTATGTATGTGTATATGCATATATAAACTTTTGATTGAATTAGGAAATTTTAATAATTATAAATGTTAGCACAAAAAAGCCTAATTTATGTCCTATAAATAAACACATGTAATATATCCAAGGGATTTTTGGGACATATCTTGTATAGTTTACAGGGAGATAAGAGAAGTGAAAAACAGGAAAAGTTGGTTGAAATTTTTTGAATAGAAAACTCTTTTTAACTCTCAGATATAATTTTGAATGTATCATAACCACAGTTTTGCTATAAACATTAAAATGTTTATAGGACCTGAATTTTTAAAATTAATATCTAGTATAAGATACCACTAAGATTGCATTACTTCAGTGTGACTCTCCAGACCACTTCTAAACTAGCTTTTCTCAGACTTCTATAAAACTCGTAATTTTCATAAGTCTCCTATACAAGTTCATACTGAAATATCTACAGATCCTTATATCCTTCTGATTTATCCCTGCCATGCAGTTGGCTTATCCAAGGAATAATCCTTCAAAAAGTGAATGGTGGAGAAATTTACTTTGTAGAATCTTTATGTAAAATATTTCATTCCTTGGGTCAAAAAATAAAACAAAACCAAATGAACAAAAAAGTAAATAAAAAACAAAACCCTCTTATATTTCTAATCCTCGTTCATCAATGAATAACAATTGGGGAACGTGAATTTCTCATGGTTAAAGAGCTATTTAATAATCAGCTCTCCAATCTGTATCTAGTCTAGATAAAATATAGTGTAGACTAGAAAAGAGTAGTTTCTCTCAAGATATCTTTATACACTGTTTCTATATCTAGAACATGATACCCTGCTTTAAACAATTTAAAAGTATAACAATTTTAAAATTAAAAGTATATTGACATGTGTGCATGCATCTGTGTGTCATAAGGCTACATGGTTTCAAAAATGTCTAATATTCCTCCTTTTGGACTAAAATATGATTGATTATATTCTGCACATAGGAGGCCATTTTATAGAATCTCATATAGAGAATATAACAAAGAAGTAGCATTGACATTTACATTATAGGGTCCTGCTGCCTTTTAATAATGGTTGCCACTTCTCCCCAGCTCTGCTACTCTATTGATATCATTTCTCTTGTCCACCTTGTGTGACTGAGAGAGGTCACTGGAAGAAGGGGCAAAGGCTGTCTCTCAGTCATTAATAAGAGGATTCAATTTCAAAGGGGCCGGCATGAATTTGTGAGTGTTCCCTAACTCTTCCTCTTCAAATCAGCCATCTCTTTCCCTGGACTCATGCCCAATTCCTGGCCATTGTTACTGTTGTTAGGCTTTGTGAGCGCTTTCACCATCAAAAAAATGCCAAGTGTGGAGGCTGGTTCCAGACTCAATGCCAAGTTATAAAAACAAAAACAACTAATAACTCTAACTACAGATAAAAATGCATAAGGATGGGAAGGGCGGGTGGTGGGGTGGAAGGATCAGGAGTTTGGGGTTAGCAGATGCAAACTATGATATAGAGAATGGATAAACAACAAGGCCCTACCGTAGAGCACAGGGAACTATATATTCAATATCCTGTGATAAACTATAATGAAAAGGAATATGAAGAAGAATAAATATAAAATATGTATGCATAACTGAGTCACTTTGCTATACAGCAGAAATTCAACACAACATTGTAAATCAACTATACTTCAATATAATTTTTAAAAGAAGAAATACTCATTAGCACTCCCCTGGAAAAAAATGCATAAGGAAGAGATGCATTTTTTTTTTTTTTAAACCAAAAAAGACAACCAAGTCTAGATAAAGTTTCAATCAGATGAAAAACACTTATTTGCTAGCACCGGGAGAAGTTCTTCCTTTTTGTTCTGATTTGAGTAGATTCCAGTTCATGGAATCAAATTGTACCTGGATCACTCTGTCCCACAAATGGATTACTGTTTTTCAAATGAAGCCAACATCTGATAAAAAGATTTATCTGAAAAAAAAAAGCTCATGAGATCCAACAGGGGGAAATGTTTGAGGTAGAACGGGTAAGACTAAAAATACAAGAGCTTTCCGGTGCTTTGTGACCGTCTAGAGGGGTGCGATAGGGAGGGTGGGAGGGAGGGAGATGCAAGAGGGAAGAGATATGGGAACATATGTATATGTATAACTGATTCACTTTGTTATAAAGCAGAAACTAACACACCATTGTAAAGCAATTATACTCCAATAAAGATGTAAAAAAATAAAATAAAAAGTATAAATAAAAAACAAGAACTTTCAAAAGTTAATGGGAGGGCTTCCCTGGTGGCACAGTGGTTGAGAGTCCCGCCTGCCGATGCACGGGACACGGGTTTGTGCCCCGGTCCGGAAGACCCCACATGCCGCGGAGCGGCTGGGCCCGTGAGCCATGGCCGCTGAGCCTGCGTGTCCGGAGTCTGTGCTCCGCAACGGGAGAGGCCACAGCAGTGAGAGGCCCACGTACCGAAAAAAAAAAAAGGCCCTGAAGCCCCAATAAAGAGCTGGGAGAAAAGATCCTCTTCGCTTTTAACCCATACCTTGTTCACTCCATTGTTTCAACTCTCGATGTTTCCAGATTTAAGTCAGCAGAGGAGTATATTCAAGCACCGGTGGAGTAATTCCACCAGCATATTCCACAAGCACTCACTGCCCTTCCCCCCCGCCACTGATTCATCATTTTTCTGCCACACTGAATACAGACCCGGTCGTGACTCCTCCCTCTCTCTTACCCTCAGCTTTCATTGGTCAGGGCATTCTGCACTTCCTGCCTCATGAATACCTCTCAGGTCCTTTTTCCGCTTTTCCATCACCACGGACCCTGCATGGGTGGACCCTGCCTGGGTGAAGATGTCCTTACTTACCACAGAGAAAGTCTGTTGCCTCCCTCAAAAGGTCTCTCCCTACCTTATCTCAATCTCCTCCTGGCTACTCTCCACAATGCTGACAAGCTATTGAAAAAGCAAAAGTGATCAAAAACCCCTACTGAAAAATCCTTCAATATCAGGCCGATTTCTTCAGGATAAAATCAAAATCCTTATTATGGTTTATAAGTCCCTTCAATAGAACTGTATGACACACCAGAAGACCAAGCATGTGTGAGAAAATGAGTCAAGTTCAGCTTTGAGTAAATTGTCTAACAGTCTACAACCAAAATCTGGCAAGAACCTACCATCATGTCAGTATATAGGTAAGTTTTATGTTTTATCGAAAGGCTAATATTACATTTATTTTGGATTACACACTCAGAGTGGAGAGATTTACAGGCGCTAAAGCCTTCAGGACTGTCTGATTTCCGCTCTGCCATTTTTGAGGCTACTTTTCCTAACTCACCAGCTTTCTCTCTCCACTTCCACACCTCGACAACATTTCTCCCGTCTTTCTAAAATACCTGCATATACTAGAACATATCGTGCACTCTCATGCCCCATCAGTTTGTACTTTTTTTCATCTGAGTGAAATGGTGGTCCTTCCCTTTTCTGGGAGAAATATCTATTAACTCATTAAACCCATTTCGGCTGTCACCTCTCTGGAAATGCCCCCTTGGCTCAGGACTCAAACCACACACTATTATAGATAATGCTTCACCCTCGTTTTCTGCCATACAATTTTGCTGACCATGACAGCTAGTAATTGTCAAACTCTCTGCTCAGTATTTAATACATCCATCCGTCCACTTACTTGAAAGGATTCGACATTGTTCACCACAGCACCCAGTGCAATCACCACTGGCAGGAACAGACAGAAAGGCAGGACAGGAAGCTTCGGTACTAATGACCTGAGGTCACTGAGGCAGAACCTGGTGTGCCACGGTCCCACAGCACATCACTCATCTACCCCGGCTTGCCCCAAGGCCCCCTAAGCTTCCAAATCACCTACCCTCGCTTTGTCAGGATTACAGAGTATGGAGACATCACTCTAAATTCAGTAGTTCTTTCAGTTCATGAATATTCTGTAGTTTGTGCCCATGTAGAACATGCAACTAACTTTCCCAAATTAACAAAGAAAGTAGAAGTCAACAAGTTTAACCTTCACTCATAAAACCATAGATACTAGCTATGCAAACTAATGTGATTTATTGGTTGATGTGTGCTAAAGACATAAAGATTTTAAAATATGTAGAGCTAGAAATCCAGGAAGTAAAAAAGTAAATAAAAGGTGACATTTATTTGTCCCTCCAAAACAACAGAAGTTTAATTCCCCTCAAACATAGCATCAATTAGGAAGGTACTAGCATGACAGCATTCCAAAAAGTTTTCCACCAACAATAAACATTCTGCATTCACACAAAATGTCATCAGCTTCAAATCAGGAGTTCTACATAATCTGTGTGAACCAGGCATACTGCTTAAGCTCTGTTAATCTCAGCTTCCTCAATATTAAAGGAACTTGCTTTTCATTAAGGTCCTTTCCCAGATCTAAAATCTCGTAATTTAATAACACACAAGGCCTTGTGATGGGTACAAAGGAAAGACATGCGTTTCCGGAGGAACCAGGAGAACCTACAAACTGACATTTTTTTTTTTTTTTTTTTTTTTTTTAGCGGTACGCGGGCCTGTCACTGTTGTGGCCTCTCCCATTGCGGAGCACAGGCTCCGGACGTGCAGGCTCAGCGGCCATGGCTCACGGGCCCAGCCGCTCCGCGGCATGCGGGATCTTCCTGGACCGGGGCACGAACCCGTGTCCCCTGCATCGGCAGGCGGACTCTCAACCACTGCGCCACCAGGGAAGCCCTATTATTTTTGTTTGTAAGACTAAAACATTCTGAAAGCTACGTTAAAAATTTACATATTTTCTGATAAACTTGAAATTGGAATATTTAGTTATACTTTCAGGGAAATATCCTTTTTTCCAAGTAAATAAATAAAAGTTGTATTAAGGCTGTGCTAAATTCAAAATATTATACCCTCCTATCATCGTCACCCATCTTTCACAGGAGTGGGATTGCAGACAGATTTTAGTTTCTGAGAGAGAAATTTATGTACACAGTACTTTTTTGTTCCAATTAGAGAAACAATCTTTATATAATGTAAGTCGCCTAAATGATGTTTTGATGAGCAATGAAATATGCTGATTCAATTAACTCATTTTAGTTTCCTAGAAAACAGACTTTTAAAAAAATATATAGAACCTTGCCTCTGAAAAGACTTCAAGTATATGCATA
Organism: Phocoena sinus; assembly: GCF_008692025.1. Lineage (NCBI taxonomy): Eukaryota > Metazoa > Chordata > Mammalia > Artiodactyla > Phocoenidae > Phocoena > Phocoena sinus. The sequence goes on along the minus strand of NC_045771.1, from coordinate 80,768,698 downwards.
TATACATGTAGTACTCACCACTAAATAATGATAAACAGATTTAAAAAAGAAAGAAAATGTTCATCTTTCTAATGTCAAATCATGTCTGAAAGCTAGAAAATAACTTGCCAACTGAATGACTAGAAAACAACACTCATTTCAAAGTATCAAAGGAATGATGAGACAAAAATAGCTATGGAAAATAGAATCATTCTCTTCAGCCAATTGAAGAAAATGGACTTTCTTCCCTAGTACTGTGCCACTTTCATGAGGGCTTAGGAGAATTACCGAGTAAGAATGGTGTAATCTCACAAGTAAGGACTCAAGTGATTGCAAGAGCTAAAACCTCTAATCAGCTGCCAATCTGTATGAGTTTTCTGCTAAACAGACTTGGGAAGGAATTGCTCCAAAATTTCTCCTCTTTTTTCCCTCACTTACTGATACAGATTTTGCATTTGCTTGTAACAAATATTCAATTGATTTTGCATTTTGAAAAACAAGGCCAGAGCTTGAAAGAAAAATGTGTGTTTCAATGATATAAGAAATAAGGCCATTCAATTGTACTACCAAATCCTTTAAAAACATTTTACCGGGAAGATTGTAATCATGTGTCATATTAAAACAAATGCTTTTGGTTCAGTGAAGAAAACAACTTCAAAAATGTACTTAATTGACGGAATTTTCTACATGCTATAATCAAAAATCACTCGGGAGTTACCACCTGAATTGTAACAGTAAGGAAGTAATATGGAAGTTGTCACTTTCAAATTTCTTACTTGTTTGTTAAAAATGTACCTGTTCCCCACCTGAGTTTAATATGACTATTGAATATTACCTTTGGGTGGGGGAAAAAAGCAGTGTATTCATTAAAAAATTTTTCACTTAGAAAACTCTGATGCAATATGTGGAAAGCACTAAGTCAGGAATAACTGTGGATGCCCCAGAGTCGGCAGCTGCATCTATAACATGATTTGAGTCACCACACGGGCGTCCTGAACAAAATGTCCTCTTCATTATCTGCCATTAAAATCCTGAAAGCTTTTCAGTCTTCAGAGATTGTCAACTAAACCTGAACACACAGGAAGATAAAACACCATAAGCCATTATCCCTAATTCACAAATGCCTTGGAGTTGGCAACCACTTGAGATCCAAGACTCATGGGGTTGGGAAAAAAACAGACAGTAGGAAAGAGGACAAGGAAAAGCCCAGAAAAAGGGAGGTGGGGCAGCATCAAATATAGAAGTTATCTATTTTACCACTTAGCCTAGGACCAATCCAAAAAGTTAATTCCCAGATTTACTGACAGCATTCAAAGTGAGCCCAGGTCACGTTCTCAGGCTAATGTTCTGGATGCTCAAATCCAATCAAATATGGATCTGTTCTCCATTTATGTAACCTGACATTTCAAGAATGTTATATGAATGGAATCATACAATATGCAACCTTTGGGGATTTTTTTTTCCACCTAATTCTCTGGAGGTGCATTCAGGTTGTAGTGTGTATCATGTTTGGGGTTTTTGGTGGTGGTGTTTTCTGAGTATTCCATGCTACGAATGTACCATGGTTTGTTTAGCCATTTACCCACTGAAGAATATCTGGGTTGTTTCCAGTTTTGGGCTATTATGAAAAAATGATGCTATAAACATTTGTGTACAGATATTTGTATGAATATGTCTTCATTTTTTTTTTGTACTAAGGGCCCAAGAGTGCAACTGTTGGGTTATATGGTAGTTACATGTTTAGTTTTTTTATTTTACATGTTTAGTTTATTAAGAAACTGTCAAATGTTTTACAGATGGTATTTCTTTTTATATATTGCTGAATTCTTTTTGCTAATGTATCTGTTAAGCATTTTAGTGTCTATATTAATGACGTATATTGGTCTGTAATTTTATTTTCTTGTACTGTCTTTGTACTGTTTTGGTATCAGGGTATACTAACTTCACAAAATGAACTGCCAAGCACTCCCTCCTTTTCTATTTTCTGGAGAAGACTGTGTAGAATTGGTGTTAATTCTTCTTCAAGTTCTCCAGAGAAACCATCTGGACTTGGGTATTTCCTGTTTTGGAAATTTCAAAATTACAAAATTGATTTTCCTTAACAGTTACACAGCTATTCAAGTTCTTTTATATCAAATGAGTTATGCTAGTTTGTGTTCTTCAAGGAATTAATCTATTCTGTCAGTGTTGTCAAGTTTATGTGTATGAAGTTGTTTGTATCATTCCCTTATTATCTTTTTTGATGTCTGCAGGATTTGTATTGATATCCCATTTCATTACTTATATCAACAGTTTGTGTCTTTTTTCTTTGTCAGTCTTGCTAAAAGTTTGTCAATTTTGATGAACTTTTCAAAGAAACAGGTCTTGGTTTCATTTTCTCTATTTTTTCTATCTTCAATTTCATTGATTTCTGTTCTTTTTTCTTTCTTTCCTTATTCTTGTTTTGGGTTTATTTTGCTCTATTTTTCTAGGTTCTTGAGGTGTGAGCTTAGATTATTAATCTGATCTGAGACCCACTTGGACTTTTTTTTTTTTTTTAATGTATGCATTCAGTGCTATAAATGCCCTTCTCAGGTGAGCTCCACAAATGTTGATATATTTTCATATTCATTCAGTACCATGTATTTTCTTTTATTTTCTTTGAGGCTTCCACTTTGACGCACGCATTACTTAGATGTGCACTGTTCATTTCAAAGTGTTGGAGATTTTTTATACCTTTTTGTTACTAGTTGCTAGTTTGTTTCCACGTGGTTTGAGAACATACTTCATATATTTAATTCCTCTAGATTTGTTGAGGTTTGTTTTATGACCCATGATATGGTATATCTTAGAATATGTTTCCTTGCCATTCGAAAAGAATGTAGATTCTTCTGTATCAGATTCTGGTTATAAAATCCCCAAATAAACC